>NC_080671.1:141231625-141844680 GCF_030247195.1 Topomyia yanbarensis
AAGTCATCGGGCTAACTTGGGCTTAAATGAAGGGTTAGGGTATCTGGACAGCTTTCTTCTTCGGAGTGAATTTGCTAAAACGCTCCCTACTGCTGGCGAATTTTGATTTTTAGAGAAATGGGCCGATTTTGGGTAAAATTTCAAATTTATGCTTGTTGAAGTGCTTTTGAACTGTCTTGGATTTTTTTCAGCATTTTTTTTATTTTTCTGGAGATCAAAATGGAGAAGTTTAGTTAGTTAGTTTGAACAAATTTTGAAGTACAAGAACGGCTGAGCCATTAAAACTTAGTAAAAAGTGTAATTTTTGGTGTTTTTCATTAGTTGTTCTTCAAAACTGGGTATCTACAAATTTTTAAAAATATAGAGAATACTTCAAATAGCTGAGCCGAATAAAGGGGCGTAATTTTGTTGAAGAAAGCGTATAGCTACGGTAAAAGGGGTATGAGTAATATAAATTTTTGTTATAACCTTCGACATTTTTTAGCAATTCATCAAAAATATTGTCTTTCGGAAAATAGAAGGAAAGTGATTTAGAACGGCGTTTTCTGTTTGTCTTTAGTTCGTCAGGATCGGGTTTAATAAGAATTTGATGATTTTTTGTACTATCAATTATAAAAATAATGATAACTTTACTAATGATGCCAAGTCTCTAATTATTTTTAGAAAAGTTAATTCTCCATAGTTACTTCTTGCTTATTCACCAAAATAATGTACTAGAAGATGCGCTGTATTCTGTTGTAAAACTTTTTCGAAAATACAAAGCCTTCAAAATTGACTATTTCGGAATTGTGTGACCTAAAACGTAAAGATCAGTTTTTCAACATTCACCCTTCTGCATTTTTCTTCACTCTAAGGTACCTAACATGGGAATGGGACTGTATATACAAAATCTGAATGCGTTAGTCAATTCGGCATACAAATATATGCCATAACTTGCCACTAACTCGACATATTTGTTTAATTTTCATAATTTTAAGCCCCGCTAGGTGGTTATTAATATACCAAAAAAATTTAAAAAATTCGTCAAATGCTCATAAAAACTGATTCTGATGTGGTAGAGACAAGAAGAAAACGCCATTTTCATCATTTTCCTCCTATTTTACGAAAAACAAAATGCAGACTGAGCACACTGAAATTGTTTATTTTGTAGAACAGTGTTATTTTGACGTAGGACTTACGTCTTTCTTTACTATACTGGGTGTCATTTCAAAATTTTCAAAACGGATGCGTTACGTACACTTTGAACTCTAATAACTTTTCTCCTACTCAAGGAATTACTAATTTTGTTTCATAAATCGAAAGGAAAACGTTCAACGCTTGCTATTGATACCTTGTTTGCTATGTAAAACTTGTTTAAAAAGTTCAAAAACTACTTTTAATGCGAATCAACATTAATGCTAAAACCTATAAATATGGGTGTCACAGTTTTTCTTAAAGCCAGACGTGTGTAAGCCACAGAGCAGAACACACGTACGTGTGCTGCTCAACGAGAAGCTGCATTTTGACCACCAACCAAATCATAGCTACTGCCTTATCGCTGCCAACCAAGAACAGTCGTCGCCCTGCGTGAAATTCATTGCTCTCAGAAGTGGACAGAGTTACTAATTCGCAAGCTGCTCTTCCAGTGCCTGGTCCGTGAGATTACACAGAATTTCAAAACCTACTCTTCCGGAGCTCAGCCGTAATGGCCCTTTAAGAAGCCAGCGAGGCCTGCCTGGTTAGTTTGTTGGAAAATACCAATCTGTGCGCTATCCATGCCAAGCGAATAATCATCATGCCGAGCGGGAAACGGCGAAATAATATTCACAACAAACAGTCCTTATTAGGACCACAAAATCGTTCTCAGAAGAATTACAATTGAAATTTCCATTTCGTGCTTTGGAAAATAACTTCCCTCTTATCGGGTTAGTTATTTTCTATAATAATATCCGAAAAATGTGCGATAAAACCAATAAACTGACCAATTGGACGGAAGCAATAAAATACCTACAACAATTTGAGTCAGAAAAGTGATATTAACGGAAAAATGCTTCGATCGTTTCTAAGTGTTTGGCAGCTGAAGTTGCCGATTTGTTTTCCAACGTCAATTATTTGCGCTGTGCTGTACGGAACAGATTTTTGCGCGATTTGTTGGGAAATAATTAAAACAATTGTGTAGTAGATTTTACCGTAAATTTTGATAGAAATGATTTTGTAAAAGCATTAATTAGCCGTGCTTTGAATGGTGGTTTTTGCAAATCTTTCTAGAACATTAGTGAATGTGGAATGATGAAAATATTTTCATTTGTCGCACAAAGGGATGGACTACCATCTGCACTAAGAAGTTTATAAAAGAGATCGCATTCCGATATACAATGCTCATTCGATGTGAGCTGCGAAAGGGGAATGTTCGTGTATGTACGCAGCAGAAGCGAATTCGGGCAAGGTTCGAATCGTTAGCAAGGATTCTCGTCTGGTATCACCAAACATAGTTATCTACAAACCGTTCTTTTTAGGATGAAAACATAATGGAGAAAGAATTGAATTAGAAAGTTCCATTTAATAAGTTTGCGCCTGTCAATTCTTGTGTACATTTACCAGTGATTCATATAAGCAAATGTTTATCAAATTAATCTACAAACCCGAAGGTTTTTGCAAGTCCTAGAAAATCAGTGAATGTGGCAATCTCATTCGACATGAAATTTCCAGTAAACATTCATTCAAAAAGTGCATTGGCTCAAATTATCCATGAATGTCATATGATATGCCAAAGTTTAGTCCTACGTCAACACCGCGGTTACGTCCCGGACATTACCCACTCCTAGTTTTTTATGAATAGCATAAAATGTCAAAAGGTTATCAAGCAAAAATTTAAATAACTCATACCCCACTAGCCGTAGCAATACACTTTCTTCAGCAAAATTACGCCTCTTTATTCGGCTCAACTATTTCAAGTGTTCTCTATACTTTTAAAAAGTTGTAGATACCCAGTTTTGAAGAACAACTAATGAAAAACACCAAAAATTACAGTTTTAAGGGCTCAGCCGCTCTTATACTTCAAAATTTGTTCAAACTAACTAACTAAACTTTTCCATTTTGATCTCCAGAAAAATAAAAAATGCTGAAAAAAATGTAAGACATTTCAGAAGCACTTCAACAAGCATGAATTTGAAATTTTACCCAAAAATGGCCCATTTTTCGAAAAATCAAAATTCGCCACCAGTAGGGAACGTTTTAGCAAATTCACTCCGAAGAAGAAAGTGGTCCCGTAACCTTTCATTTAAGAAGTGAACCCGGCGACTTTTTTAATATGATGTCATTTTGGGACACCCTAGTCGACATGCCTCCTCACCAGAACTACGACACCTAGCCTCATGATGGAGTTGTAATCTTAGATATACATAGCAGACGAGGCACCGAATTTCTTCTTCGGTTACCCGTTCCGAAGATGTTGTTTAGGGCCCCTTTTGACATTAAGAGCAGACGCTCTTCCATTACCCCGTTTCTTGTCTGGATATGACCAAAAACCACCAGGTTTTGCTACCCAATCTTTACCAAGTTTCCTCGTACTCCAGCTAGTGCCAGCTATTTACATAATGGGATCTCATGATACAACGTTTCCTACTATAGAATGATCCTGTTAATATGAGCTGTATATTTATATATTTCAAATAAATTCAGCTTGTTCTGCATTACTGCACTACATTACTGCCAATATTTACCGACTAGTTCTGAATTGTTAAGTTGTAAATTCAGTCATGTTTTCGCAGCTCTTCGTGGAGCACTTATTGAAACATAAAACTGTGCTTATCTGGAGTCCGCAGCTGCAAATTCTTTGCCAGATCATCAGTTTTCTCTATTAATAAAAACAAATTGAATTTTCTGGGGATATTGCCCGTGCTGCGATGAACCATGGGAACCCAAGTAGCAATTCCAATTTTATAGCACACTATGCGTGCATTATAAGTTTTAAGAAGGGCTTCAAGAGAACCACAAAACCTCCATTTTTAATAGGGAAGCCATCCCATGTACACAACATTCGGGTGCTTGCTCTGACCACTAGACTTTGTTTCACTATCCTTTTTGGTTGCTTGGATGCGCAGAATGAACGGTAACCTGCTCGCAAATGAATTTTTCGTACGGTACTACACTGCCGTTCTACGCATAATTGTCCCATGTATATAGGGAATCCCATAGAACATGGGACAGATATGTTTATAACGGCAGTACACTGCCCATAAAAGCATAAGAGTCCAAAAAACAGCAAGCCGAGAAAAACGCTTTTCAAGATTTACATGTTCATTGAGCCTTATGGAAGGGACAAACATGTTTTGGTATTTTTTTCGATATTTTCTAAACAAGCTTAGTAATCTAATTTGTGCGTTGTGATTTGATACAGAATACAATCCAACAGATAACTCATATTCGGCAAAACTCCATATGGGACTCTTATGCTTTTATGGGCAGTACAGCTACCACCGTATTTTTGGCGACTCCCCTATCCGAGAGTCCTCGGTTTCTCTCGGACGACCTCAACATCTTCTATTTCAGCTTCTGTTGCAAATCTCCAACACGATATTTGCTCTGAACTTTTAGACCACTGCGGTTTAAACACTGCGGTCTCGGAACCGTTCAAGAAGCTGGAACAGTTTTTTCCTACTTACGTTTAGAATTTTCCATCGTGCAATTCAATATTGTGTCAAACGCGTCCTATGTTCAGAAAACTATGAACAAATGTCTACTTGCTATGTTCCAATTATGTTAGTTGACTGCAAAGCAAACCACATGCACTTGTCATCAACAGATCCATTAGTTGGGTCTGTTTCCAATTACCGAAATAAACCGATCACGAAACTCAATATATTTTGTACTGCTCGAGTCAGGGTGCAGCGAACGACAAAAAACAGATACCTTAGGCTTATCGAAAAAAAACCAAAGAAAATCGTTACTTTTATTCTTACTGCGATGATCTGTGGATATGCGTAGATCCCCTAGACAAAAAAGTTCAGCTCGGACCAAATTTGGTGACCATTGTGTTTAGGTCTCCTACGTATTAGATAAAAGATGTGCAACAATTAATGACAATGCAAAAGGAGCTTACATTTACGGATGTCACCTTTATCTATTTCCATCATATAGATATCCCAGCACTGATTTATTGAACTGCTTATGCCAATAGATTAATTCGTTAGTATCAAAATCTCTGTATATATGGACGATGGCAAAATAAAGGCACGACAACACATGATTTTGCTACAAGTACTTCCGATAGACTTTAAAAAATTCATATCACAATACGGAGAAGTGGATGAATGGTACATGAAGGAATTATTCTCCAGTTATCCTAAATGGTGAATTTCGGGGTTCTTCTAATCTATCTCTTCCTGAGCCCTGCAATATATAACACAAGAAGCTAGTATTGCACTGATACACATACCAAAGGCAAATTAATACATACCAGTTTTGTGAACTGACGGCGTATTAAGGGAAACTATGCATAGGAACCCATAAGAAAATCTTATCTAGGACAGTAACAAATTTGTGTTTGCGGCTCAGGCAATAATGATAAATGCAAATGTTGCAACCAGTACCTCCAAATCAACAGTCAACATCATCAGCGAGGAAGCTAATACCACACTCAGCGAAGACCATCCGATCGGGAATATTAGGATGGTATTACCAATGTAAACAACGACAGTAAAGTGAATGAATGACTCCCAAGAGTGGTGGTGGAGTTCTCATTGCCTGCTGCTCATATTTCAAATCACGTCTAGTGTATCTCCCCGATTGCGCTGATATAGAACAATTATTGATTGCTCTCTCTCTCGCTTTTCATTTCTGCTCAATATATTCCATCCAATCGTGTTTCTGATATTATTTTAATTGATGGGCGTTTGAACTCACTCTCATTGATAATTGTTCAAATAAAATTAAATTACAAAATCATTGTATTAGGAGGTTTCAATATTCCCGGCATTAAATGGGCTAGCATCTCATCATTCTAGGGGTCCACGGATCCCTAGGAGGCCGTAAAGTCGTTGCTGGGGGTCCGCGAAAAAAAAATATTTTCCGAGTGCAGATTGAAATGTCAAGTCTTGTTTCTCAACAAACTGAAAATAACATATTGATAGCATACGAAAAAGTTTGGGAAACGTTGGTCTACAAAAGCACTTGTTACTTCGAAACTTATCGATGACTATAACACAGTCCGTCTTATTCAATTGAGTGACAATTATAACAGCGCAACTCTGCTTGATCTCTGCTTTGTTAGTCAGTAGCTTTCTAATAGATGAGGGTTGGGTGTGCAAGTAAATAATATAGCATGTTCCAGCGCCATATCCAGCACAAATTCAGAATCAACCCAAAAAATGCTGTACCATGTCAACGAACTGAGACAGGAAACTGGACTTCTCAATGACATGCAAACTTCTAACTCACTCTATATTTGCAATTTATTTCGTAATAACAAACCGTTTTTTTCAATGGGATCCTAGCTAGTCAACAGATCTCTGAGCCTACGTTCCTCTACGCTTACCAAAATTTTGGACCAGATGGAATTTTGTCTGTTTTACTGAAAAACTACGCAAATAGTTTCCTGATTCCTTGTTCAATGCTGTTCAATATTTCTCTACATTGAAGAACTTTTATGGAATTGCGTGTCGATGTCGTCTCATCAGAATCCGACACTAACTTAGTGACCGAATTAAGCTAGTGCCGCATTGACGCTAGCTCCAAAAATCGAAAACACTATTTGTGTCTACTACATTATTTCCTAGTTCTACGTGATGTCTCGCAAGGAAGCGAGTTTTTATCTAAATTTTCTCCACTAAGTTGAAATATAGCATAGTGCACTTTGCATTGGCTTGCTAAGCCAAACCAAGTTTCGATTTCACTAATTCACATCAGCTTTATCAGAACTCCTTTTTTGCGGGACATCACGCAGGACTAGAGGTTTGCTCAGAAACATTAAAAGTGTTTTCGTTTTTTTAGAGTTAGCATTAACTAGCTTAGTCCTGTCAATAAGTTAGTGTCGGATTCTGATGAGACGAAGTCGGAACGCAAATTTAATAACTAATTTAGTTATAGGTTTTGTGCCCTTCACTCACAAAGCTGGTTTCAAACGATTTTCTCCTTAGTGGAGAAAAATAGTTTTTACCTAAATTTTTCTTCTCTAAGAAACTTATATGGATTTACGAAAAACCAAATATTATTCCGATTAAAACAAAAGAAGAAGGCGCTGTTTCGGACTTTTGCGAGATAGTTTCACTATGTGTAGTATTCTACGCTCTTCGAATAAAATAATAAAAGGATTTCATCAACAATAATTGCTCTGATTGTATAGCAGAGACACAACACCAGAGCTTAGAAAAATTGACATCCCCGGATAATATTGAAAAAGGAGGGATTGCCCATCGCGCTGAATGGAATGTTTCGTTTGTTTCCCTCGTCATTCATTTGTTTGGTACAGCGCATTCATTCTAATATGTTCGGTTTCAGTAGTAAACTGTTTGTCATGGAAAATATCTATACATACAAATTGCATTACTCGTACATATTTGCTTTTAAATTTACCCTAGAAAACATTAAGTTTTTCTATTCTTAGATCACTGTGGAGTCAGTAGAAAAACTTTAAATTTCACCATTTTTTCAAAAAACTGCTGCATAATACACTTTTAGATTGTGGGTAATCAACTTTCTGGTGTCACATTTGCCTCATTTGTGGATCAATTTGTAATGTATTTTTTCTTCCGTTGAAATCAGAAGATTCAAACAATACGGATGATGCTCTTTCCGAACACATACCCAAAATTCCATTCAGCCCTAACTTCCGCACAGTTGGTATGTTTATATATGCCACAACATACTTTCTAGGCAGCCAAATCTTTCACACATTTTTTTTCTTTATAGTTCGATTTCTGCTTTCGTCAGAAACGTGTCAAACTATAAACCACAGCGATCGTAAACTTACTCAACAGTCAACATATTATATTAACTGCATTCTCTTCTCGGACGAACAGAAAACAAACAGTGAACCTGTAACAAAATGCATTCCATAAAAAAATAATCTTTTTAAACTTTTACAATGTGTTCATCACAGGTGTCGTCCGTACATTTTATTTTATTTTTATCGTGGGTATTTATTTTGGTGTAGCGAATCACACCGGGACTTCGCCGACTCCATTAGTTTATTACATAAACTAAAATTACAACAGATCTGGCAACATTATCCACACAGTGCCTGCTGATCTCAGCATATGACGATAAAAAAATCCTGTATTTCCACTTTAGCATTTCGTTTGTCGTGGTAGTCGCATGACGCCATTGAACAAATATCCGGACCATCGGTGGATAGATTCTACTGTGATCAACTGAAAACCAATCGTCTTCCATTGCAGCGAAACCTTTCCGCACACACACTTGCCGCCTGGAACAGCCGAACAGGTTTATCGATTAGCGCGAAAAGTAGAACTATACACACAACAAACCATTGTTGATTTTCATTTTACTACGCTGCTCATAACTGCAGAATGCTGTGGCAGCTGTCTATCAGCTATCGTCTAAGACGTCGCGCTTCGTCGTTCTGTCTGCCACACTGCTTGAGCTACCCGGGAAAACGCTCGATATATTTTCACACCACCCATCCAAAGGTCGATGCGGGTGTGCTATCACCTACCAGCATCATGCATCTGTGCAAGCAATGGTGCTCCAGTTTTTGCACTTTGCTCTGTTGCGTGACACCATCAGCAACGGTGAGTGGGTGGGCGTTTTTCCAAGCTGTGTTTATGGATAGATCGGCCCAGTCTGTACCCCCATGTGAGGCGACGCGGGCTGGGAAGTCAGACACAAAAAGCCGGATGATGGGAGGTTGCGTTTATCGGTCTGTCTCGGCTACCATTACGGGAGTGGAATCGTATACGAGGTTGAAAAGTACAGCCGTGGCTAAAGGTTTCGAATTTTAATTACCGTTTTGATAGAGGTTGCCTTTGTGATCTGTCATTCATTTGTTTGGGGAATTTTGCTAATTGCTTTACATATGAAGATAATTTTGCGTTTAATGAAATTGTACATTTTGTATTTTGTGAATTCGAAGTACATATTTATTTAAAATTTCGGTGCGAATTTGAATTTATCATCTAACTGGCCCCAAGTTCGTGCCATTTACTGACGAGATGAATTCAAAACACCAAGACATCAACTTTATCTAAGTTGGTTCAATCCATTTTGCGTTTGAAGAGTAAATGTCTACAAAAAGGCGATTGCAGAATTTTGTAATTTTACTGGTTACTAATATACAAATGGTTTGGTTCATGGTTAAGAACCTTTTGAGGGGTACCACAGGATCATATTTGAAAAAAAAAAAAGAAATCTTCTACACATACCATCAAATGTCAATCGTTACAGAGTTATTACCCTTTTTTGTAAACAACTTGTTTCTCTTACAATACATCTAACTCAAAAATTATTTTTGCCTTTAGATCTTCTAATTCACTTGGAAAGGTGAGAAAATTTACAATTGAATGGTGTCCTCATATCTTCCAGTTAATGAGTTTAGGTCCGGGCCGGCGGATTACGTGGGTAGTATGGGTAGTACTACCCACTTGAAAGTAATCGATGTGGTAATTACCCACTCGAAACTTTGGAACAAACCAAAACCTGAGGTGCACGCATCTGAAATTCGCGATGCATAACAATTTCATATCATTTTTTATTGACGATTCCAATTTATTCGTTCGGTAAATTATATTTTTCAAAAATAGGAGACAATAGCTAAAATCGATTTGAAATTTGATTTTTTTAAATATTAATATTAATATTATTTTTATTTGTTCAGACTAATAGATGCAATTAAAAATATTTTTAAAGACTAGATATACGATTTTTAATATTTTGATAAGAAGAAGACCTATGATTTGATTATCAATTACAACAAGGAGAAACACTATTAGGCAAGACATAAACAAGAGGGATTAATTCCATCATCAGAGTAGCAAAGACCGTATCAGGGAAAGTAAAGAAGGCGCTTACAACAATGACAGAGATTCTTTGCCTCTCCATCAAGCCAGACAAAACACTGTACCCTTGTTTTTTTCTCATAACTTTTGAATGAAAAAAAAAATCAATTGCAAAATTTGCCATCTTGTAGTCAATTCGAATTGTTAGAGCTATGAATGATGTTTAAATTCGAATGCTATGTCCTGTTAGTAATATGAACAATTTTGAAAATCATGCAAAAACGAGGTTTTTGTGAAAATGTGTAACAACTTGATGCCCCGCCTACTTGGGTTAAAGAAACAAAGCACACCATGACCTATAGACACGAAAGTTCAGGTAACCACCTATCCTGACAAATTAAATAATAAGACTACCTTTTTAGATGCACGACAAACTTTAACCACAGTAGAAAGTCAACACAAGTATTTGCGATAAATCAGTGCTGTTTAATTGGTTTTCAATAAATTATATCATCATTTGTTCACGGAATTTTAGATCAATTAATAGTGCCAGGAAATTTTTTTTTTCTATGCATTTCGAAAGTGTTTGAGAAAACTAATGATAGGGATCAAGAATCCCCAGCGTTACAAGGATCAAAGATACCTGTTGTATGAGGTGAACAAAATTTGAATTTTTGTGTAGGTGTTGTGAAACTTTTTATTCGAAAAACGTGTTTTTCTAGACAAAAGCCTTTAGAAAGTAATCGTACTTGAAAATATTCATAAATGATTAACTCGACGATCTCATACAACCGTTCAAAAAAAATGTAAAAAGATCTTCTTTCTAAAGTATTATACAACTTTTCTAAATCAAATGTAATACATCAGATTTGTTTTTAAACATCATGAATGACCAAATATTTAATTTTCTTTTTATATTGTCATAACTTTATGCGTATAGATTATGAGATAGGTCAAGAGAATCAAATATCCCCAAGGATCACGTATCTTCACTCTCCCCTACACATTATAAATAAAATGCGTGGTGTAGGGATTCGTGTAATATCTGGAAATATCGCAAATATCAAGCAGAAAGTGACATACCATGGGAGTTTTAAGTTTTCTAGAATCAGCTGAGTTGTGAGTAGGGTTTTAGTGCAGTCTGCAAGACTTCGGTGGGTTGTATACGGAAGCTATGCAAAGATCTTTGCTTTTGATTCAGTATGGGCAAGTGACAACTTCAATACCTTGTATCGAGGAAAGATTAAAGGGCGAACACGAAATTATTGCGACACCGAAAATGTCATGCCAATTTTCTTATAATGTTTAAAATCAAACCAAAATTTTGGGGTAGTTTTATACATATATTTACTTCAAAAATCAAAAGAAAAGTTAATCGATGGAGCCTTGAGTGTAAAATTGAACGAATTTTCGCTTGATGCCCTCAATCAAAGTCTTAACAGTGCCATCCAGTACCAGTTTCTCAGTTTTTTCCATTTTCTTAACATGTCCTTCTCGTCTTTGATTGCCTTCTTGCTCTTCCGAAGTTCCCGCTTCATCATTGCCCAGTACTGCTCCACCGGGCGCAGCTCCGGACAGTTTGGCGGATTCATGTCCTTTAGAACAAAATGGACAGAATTGGCCTCATACCACTCCAGGACACTTTTAGAATAGTGGCATGATGCCAAAACTGGCCAAAATAGCGGAGCTTCGTCGTGCTGCTGCAAGAACTAGATCTCGCCATTTACTGTGCCCTTTGTCACGAAAGGCTCACTCCTCAGTCCGCAAGAGCAGATGGCCTGCCAAATGAGATATTTGGAGGCGAACTTCGACATTTTCTTCTTCTTAAATTTGTCGTCCACATAGAACTTGCTCTTGCCGGTGGAAAACTCCAACCCCGGAATTTGCTTAAAATCGGCTTTTATATACGTTTCGTCGTCCATCACACAGCAGCCATATTTTGTCAGCATCTTCTCGTAGAGCTTCCGTGCCCGAGTTTTAGCCGTCAATTGTTGCGGCTCATCGCGGTTTGGGAACTTCTGTACCTTGTATGTATGTAGTCCAGCTCTCTTCTTTGCATTCTGGACGTAGCTCTGCGACATGCCGATCTTTTTAGCCAAATCACGGCTTGAGACGTTGGGATTTGCTTTAATCATCCGCTTCACCTTTCCCTCCTTTTTTGTTCTCCGGTCCCGGTTTTCTTCCAGCTCCTTTGCCGTGGTCCAACGTCAACCGCTCCTGGAACCGCTTCAACACTCTGGAGACGGTTGAATGGTGAATGTTCAACATTTTTCCCAACTGCCGGTGCGACAGGTCAGGAAATTCCAGATGTTTGGAAGGAATTTGTTCTCTTGACTCGTGTTGGTTCACCTCCATTTTCGTTGAATCGAAAAACACGACTTCGAGTTCGACAGCATGTAAACAATACACATCAATGAGAAAGTGTGCAAAATTTGGTTGATTTTTACCCAATGGTAAAAAAGATATGCCCTGTTGAATGTGTCGCAATAATTTCGTGTTCGCCCTTTAATTTGATTGAAAGTCCCGTAAATAAAAACTTGAATATAGATGGTATCAAAGATTCGATAATACTTCTGCTAACAGTGATCAAATCCGTGACTTCGATCGATGAATTAGCCATAGAAGGATACGATCACTCAAGAAGGGCTATTTAGTAGAAAACTGCTTCAAAAGTTTTCTCACTGTTCAAAGTTTTCAATATTCAGTCAACGATATCAGAGAATTTTATCTGTCCAGTCCAGTACTAGGCTGAATCTCTGGCTGAAATATAGCGACACTTGGGGTTTTTGATGTACCAGGTGGAAATTCCTGCTACTTTCTAAGATTGCCGAAACCAGGAACCATTTATTTCGCTTTTGCTATAGCACTATCTCGAGTTATTATATTTACAGGCCCATCGAGGGATACGAGGAAACTTAGAAGAGAAAATGTTTTTCCTCTTTCGGAAATTTATAGGCACATTAGAAGATTTTCACTCAATGAATTTGTCAGCTCTTTAGTGAAATAAGGATCCTAGTCGTTGTCGGTGGCATAACCCTCTAGTATTCTCGGAACGTTTCTTAAAAGAATGCTTCAGTTTTCCATGAACAGATAGACGAACGAAATGAGGCTGATGGAAAATGAGTAGCTTTTTTATACTCCTCGATTTTTGCTGAACGCAATGGTTTGCAATGCAGATTAATCACAGACTGAAGCAAAGGGTTATTAAAAGAGCCAACCTTCAGTCGCCCTTCGCAACTAAAGCTCATATCAGAGACTACACCATCAATCTCTACTTCTCGGGCGGGTACGTAGACAAGATATTTTTTCGTAAACAGCTCGCAGCTCACAGTTAACCGACGTTCATCTGATCGGTCCATAGTGATATCGGTTACGACCGTGTATTATTTAGTTAGACCACGCGATTTACAGATGATGTTAAATCGCTTATCTTTGGTTCGGAAGTAGATCATGCTGTATTAGATGGATGTGAATGAACAATCGCAATGATAAATTTTGTTTTTCTTAAAAATCAAATGGCGTTTGTTGTAAGATAGAACACCAGCGACGAATTAACTGTTTGGATTTAGCGTCCAATTATTGTGCTAGTTTGGATTTATCATCTCACTGGCCCCAAGCTGGTGCCAATTTTTGACGAGTAGAAACAATAAAATCCAGTCTTTTTTCGATTATAGAGGTTTTAACCTTTATGTCATTCGCCTCCTCCGGTTAAAAAAATCTCTTAAGAAAAATCTCTAACCCAATGTGCGGTGTTGGGATTCGAACCCAGGTGAGCTGCGTACAAGGCAATCGATTTACCAACCACGCTATGCCCGCCCAAAAAAAAAAATCCAAAACTCCACTTTTGGGTAAAAAAACGTTTTTAATATATTTTGATGATCGAAGAAGCTTAGTTTATTTCATACAACAATGCAACATTCAAATAATTAAATTCGAATCCCCGGATATATCTCTAAAAACGCGGTGTAAATCTTAATTTAAAATCTAGTAGGGTGAATGAGCCAGTCGCGGCATTAGCACCAGTTGTTCGCACTAGTGGATCCTACTAGCCCTTAACAAAAATAGGTGTCAATCCACATTATTTCGTAAATTAAAATTAACATATAAACTTGTTTCACATTAATTCCTAATGTTTCATAGTGAAACATTCATGTTAAACGATGAATAATTCATTTCAAACACAAATCTTCACTTAATTTGAATGGAATTTGCAACCACACAATACATTAAACACATTTATATGATGTATAAGGCATAATATTACCATGAAATATTTTTTAAATGTGTTTCGTATACCTAGTCTAACCTAATTGAATTTTTGAAATCTGAGCACCAGAAACTTCATCACTTACGACAAAAAATGCATCAAAGAAAGTCCTAAAATTTTCTAGAACAAAACATTTTCTAGAAAACAACTCATAAAAAGATAATATGCATAAGAAAAACGATTTTTCAAAGCCCATCCTATTTTAGATATTAAAAAAAAATACAGGAGGAAGCGTCTGCGCATCCACCACAATGTACCACGGGAAGGAGGAATGTGTTAGCATGAATGCCAACAGTGTTATTATGAAACAAATGCTCTGGGTAGCCGATTGCCGATAATTCTCAAAAGAACTATTTACTATGTGATGAATTCATTCGTTAGGTCCCTGTAATATGTCACTTATACTCTGGACAGCCAACTATCGGGAGGGGTTATTGATAATCACTTTTTTTTATTCCGGCGAAAATCGACGTGGTGTAGAAATACATTGATTGGTGGTGGTCTGTTTTAGGAGGTGAAATGATTTGTTTGGAAGGAAAAAAGACCCAGCTTTATTTAGGTGTTTATGTTTATGTAATTGGGATGCACGGCGCTGGTCATACGTGCGTTAGGGTGAGGTTAATTCGGTGAAAATGGTACTTTTCCCAAAAAAATGTTAAGATGATACACAGAATGTTAGTGTATTCATTAACTTTCCATACAATAATGCCACAATTGAACAATAATTTCTCAAATCTTCATGGTAAAATACTGAAAATTGAATGACAGTGAATCTTCGGCAGCACCTCGTTGAAAACTTGTTTTGCGGTGTACATCATAACTCAAAATCTACTGGACCTATTGTTTGGATTGGTCCGGTAGGTTTTGAACAATTTTTCACAGTTCTTTTTCACATAATTCCTCAATAATGGGAAAACTCCTGAATTTTGAATTTTTTGTGGCGCTGGGAAGCAAAAAATCCGATATTCGCTAGAAATAATCGGGAAACATTCTATTGTGAAAATAATAATAATAATAATAATTTTTTAAAGCACTCCTGTAGTTACCTGGGCAATGTTGTGAATAACTGTGTGAATTTTCAAAGCGATTGGTTCGGCAGATTTGGAGTTATGGTGCACAACGCATTTTTTCGAGATGCCTCCTAAAGAGTCAATGTTATCCAATTTTCATTGCCAAATATTGTTTGTCGTATTATGTTGTTCAAATGTTGTATTATTGAATGGAAATAGACTGAATAGTCTAACACTTTCTGTATAGACAAAAAAAATTAGTTAGCGATATTTTTTTCAACGAAAATGGGATTTTCTTCTGTGACTATATATTAATTGATTTTGCAATAAGGTAAAAGTGTAGGTACGTGTTTGTTGAGATGATTGAACTAACAGTGTTGTAGAAATGTCATATAAATAATTTCACTGTACAGAGTTTAATTAATATCACTGGAATCTCACGCTGAATGTTCTCCTTAGGAGACGAATAGTTTGACTGACATAAATTAGGGAATGTCTACTTTATTATTGCTGGATCAGGAATCAATTGAACTGATATTTACTTAGCTACTGGGGGTGCCGTATTGTCTAAAAAAATAGCTACTCCAAAGAAAGGCTCACAAACATCTTGACACTTTTGCAGCACCCTTCACTAAAACATTTATATTCAAATGATAGTGTTTGACCACAATCGCCCTCCGGCTCCGTTTGTTTATAAACTTCACAGAAACTCATGAAACCAAACCGGAACTGGGTCATCATTTCGATTCCTGCTCTCCTCTTTCTCTCTCTCTCTCGCTCTTTTTTCCTATGTATTTTCCTGGTATTCCCAACTATCAGCCAGCCGGGCTGAGGCCACTAACTGCCAGGGTGGACGAAGATGGCGTTATGTAACCTGATGCTGCCCCAGCTGGATCTAGTTTCACTTTCCTCTCTCCTTCTGGGGCGTAGTTTGTGTGGGAAAATGTGCCTGCTCTTATGGGACCGGCAATAAAACCGACCGGCCGCGGTTGTGTCTTCTCGTCGCTCACGTAGGAGTGCCCTCGTTTCATCGCATTAAAACCGATCCATTAGTGCGGGAAAATATAATGAAGTACTTTTACCCGATGAAAGTGTCTCGCTTTTTCCCGGGACAACTTGTCTGCGTCGAGTATGTCTCATGCAAAGTGGGACATTATACTGTATCGTAATATGTGGGGTTTTATTTCTGGTTCTGATTTGCGATTGAAGGATATACAGGTGTGGCCCGTCATTGAAATTTTACTCGATATAGCTCAGTTCTATTAAATAGATCAGTTAGAGTGTAGTTAATAAATGCAATAATGAAATAATCGCACAAAACAGAATAACTATCTACCATTCCATTGCTTTATGCCTTGACATGTTTAAATTATTGCGACTCAAATCGTTCAAAAATTTAGGGAACATGCCATTTGATTTGATTTATTCATTTTCTACATGTTGAGCTTGTTTTGTTAGTTTTGTCATTCGAGTGTCGATTGCCTAACAAAAGAATAATTTCGAAAACTTAAGCGATTCACCCCTGAACTTAGAACTACCAGGAGAGTGTGAAGATTGTGTAGGATATTCTGGAAACTTTTATCACCAGACGGTTCATTAAACATTTAAAAATCACCAAATGTTAGAATCTGCCAGCAAACATTATTGCCCTTAATTTTGTCGAAAATTGCAAATCGATCTAACTATATGATTATTAAGTTGTTAACAAAATTATGTCTTAGTTTCACATGGGGCCTAAAGGTAAAGAAAGCGATTTCAATTAACTTATTTGAGGGGTCGCGCATAGTGTAGTTGGTAAATCGATTGCCTTGCACGCAGCCCACCTGGGTTCGATTCCCAACCCCGCACATAGGGTTAGAGATTTTTCCAAAAGAAATTTCTCTAGTCCGAAAAGAGGCGAATGACCCTAAGGTTAAAACCTCTATAATCAAAAAAACCTATTTGTTTTTCGAAAAATGTTTGAAGATTTTATTGCATAAAAATTATGTCAATCGCATCTTTCGGGTTACGGAGAATTCAATTGTGATCTCACTGTTCAACCCGTTACTCCGGAACCAAAACTCCGAACCAAATGCAATAGCAGCATATGGCGATGTTACATCTTTTTTTGTTGATATTGGCCAAGCCATCTCAGAGAAAAACTGGTGAGATTATTTGGTACATACACACATACACAGAATCACTGGACAGATCTCAGCACCTACTGCCTGGCTAGTTACGTAGGTTAGATTCACCGCCGGTGACTGGATCGAGTAGATCGGGACTAAGCTAAGTGGCTCACGGAAATGAACATCGGTATCGGGAGAAATCTACCGCCGGGGAATTCACAGTAGGGTAGATTCACCACCACACAGTGTTTTAAAACGCCATTTCACGATCAAAATTCACTAACGCCTGAACCAGACTTCTTCTACGAAGTTTCTAGATATATATTCCCCTAAAAGTGAGATAGAAAATATAATTTCCAAATTTATTTAGCTAAAAGCTTGTAGTCCTCATCAATGTTCTAGAATTTATTGGTGTAGAGAACTTTGCGGAAGACACTAAAGCTTCACGGTGCATATTGACAAATCGCTGAAGTGGAACTTCCACTATGGGAAACGTGGCACGAAGATTCCTTAAAAAGTGGCCACAATTACCGGGTTAGACCGATGCATCATACAGCGTTACGGTACAGTATTGCAGGTCATGGCATCTGGAAGCAAAGCTAATACTGCTGCTTTCGATGCATTTTGTGGAGAATCCGCACAGCTATGCGTTAGTTTGTATCCATGGTATCATTTTCCTGTAAGTGTGCATAAGAATTGCATTCCCGGATCGGTAGTAATGGAACACTTTTAGTCCCGATAGGGTAACTGTCCGATGGGGCACAAGAGGTCACAAATAAAGAATGAACGAGGTATATATCGATTTATTCGAACAACTGACATTTTTGAAAACTATTTTCTACTCGGCGGGTATAGAAAACATCACACGGGTAAGTTTTCTAGACATATCGCAAATTTCGGTCTACTGCACTAGTTGTTATTATCGTCAGACCCAATGGTGTCTAAAGTTTGAGGATGGTCAAAAAAACAATTAATTCATTTTCAGAAGATACGTTATTTTTACTAGCTGGTATAAATATTGACGAATCATCCGACAGCGAATCTGAACGAAGAATATTTTTTTCACAGGTTTTATGAAAACTGAAGTATCACAAACGTCATTGCACAGACGCGAAGATCCTTTCACAGGATTTGGGAAATATTTGAAGCGTTGCCTAATACGATTGATTGCTAATTCTTCTTTATGATTCTTGTTTGCTATAATTTGAAGGACTACATATATTCTTGGTGTATTATTTTCTTACTCAGCGCGAGATGGCAATATTGAGTAACCCAATATAATTTTTATATTCTATCGAAAGCAAAAAGTTAGTACTTTCAACTGTAATCAAAGACATCTGTGATTTTTTGCGATTAAGGAAGTTTCTTAGGGTGTAATTTGACCTAAAAATATTCGAAAATTGACAAAAACTTTGCAAAGACCCTTTTAATAATAATAAAATAATCATAATAATAATAAAATAATCATAAAAAGTTACATTGTCTTGAGGGGTCTATTGCAAGTAACCCTACATATCTTGCTACCGTTGCAAAGTAGAGCTTTAGTGTCTTCATCAAAGTTCTTGACAACAAATTTTCTGGAACTTTGTTGAAGACTGCTAGACTGCTAGGTAAATTATTTGGAAAAATAAATTTTCTTTTTCACTTTTAGGGGAATTAATCACTAGATTCATTATATCAAATGATGCTTCTATTTATATCTAGACAGTTCTTCGAAGAAGTCTAATCTCCAAAATATTGAATTTTGATCGTGAACTATCCGACTATATCGTGACAGAAATAGGAGCTAATTGGCTCACGAAACTGACATTGTTATCAAGAGAAAGTTCGCCGCTCTCAGTCGGAGTAGGGTAGTTTCTCCGCCGGGTAATAAACGAATAGATCTCGATAAACCTTGGCTCAATAAGGCTTTCCCACATCAAATTGCATCACGAAAAAGACACTGTAGAAAATAACCCTTTGGGTATTTTATCTTGAAAATTTGAATAGAAATATTTTAGAGTGTATTATTTACATTGTTCTTTTATCGCTGTCAGTTTTTCGAACATTGGAAAAAATTGCGTCACCCGAAAAGTATTTTTATCACTGCCAGTTTTTTCGAAAATTAGAAAAAAATGGCGTCATCCGAAAAGCAACGTCGCGAGTTAATTTTACGCAAGCACCTGGAGAATCCTCAACTCTCTCATTAGGACATCGGAAAACAACTCGGAATCGTGCAGTTAATGGTGAGTCTTGTGACTAAACGTTACTACCAAACTCTGAGCATCGAGCTGAAGGAGAAATGCTGTCAGAATGGAAGTTCTATTAGTAATTAGGATCACGACGGTATAGTGACTGCGTTTAACCGAAATTCCAATGCTTCGGTCAGGGATGTGACCAAAAAGTGGAACCTGTCCAAGTCTTTCGTTCAGAAAGTAAAGAACCGGGAGAAACTCCACATGTACAAAGTGCAGAGGGATCCAAATCGTGACGAACGGCAAAATACGGTGGGAAAGTAATGGGCCCGGAAACTGTACATCCGAATTATGACGAAGCCTTAATGTCTCATAATAAATGATGAGGCTTACGTCAAGGCGGACTGCACAAGTTTGATGTTCCGGATAAAGTAAGGAAGCAGAAATTTTGCCAATAAATATATGATTTGGCAAGCGATCTGGTCATGTGGAAAACGGAGTGCGCCGTTCGCGTCTACCGGGAGTAAACGGGGAGATCTACTTCAAGGAGTGTCTATAGAAGCTTCTGTTTCCTCTGTTGAAGCAACACGAGGGACGGATATAGCTTCGTGCCACTATTCAAATGTTGGCCTGGAGTGGTACAAAGCCAACAGAGTCACTTTCGTACCCAAGGACACGAACCACCCCCACGGACCGGAGCTAAGGCCCATGGAAAAATTGTGGGTAATTATGAAGCAGGCACTACGGATGCATCCCAAGTAGGTCAAATCTGAGGCGGACATGAAGAAAAAGTAGGTTGCCGTAGAAGAGAAGCTGCAGCCAGATATTGTACAGAATCTAATAATTGGAATCAAATGTAAGGTGTGAGCGTACCGTTATGGTATTGAAGTTGGATGAAATAAATATGCCAAAAGCTTACTAATGGGTTTCACTTTACTGTCTGAAAGATTGAAATGGATCGGTCCACCAGGAAATTTTCCACAACGTTTTTTCCGTGATGTAACTTGATGTGGGACACTCTTTGAAGCGTGTATCGGTGTCGGGAGAAATTCCTCCGTCGAGGAACTCTCAGTCGCAGTAGGGTGAGTTCACCGTCGAAGACAGTCCGCGGGTATCGTAATAAGACTGGTAGCTGAATGATTCTACGGAAACAGGAACTAAATGGTTTATGGAATCAGCAGCTGAACGGCTCACTGAGACGAGAGCTAAATGGTGATAGATGGAGACGAAAAGAGAGAAGAGAAGGGTTGAGAGCCAAATGGCTCAAAGGTCCGAGTGACTTTATGGATCCGTTGTGGCTCCAAAATAGCTGCGGGGAACTAGTCAGCAAAAGAAAGGTGCGAAGAAGTCACAACCAGACCCCCCCACGAAGTAATACCATGATATGGTTCCGTGGCGAAGAAGGGCGAAAAATAGTAACAAGTGTTAGTAGTGGTTAGGCATGAAAGTGAGTCATGAGTCCCACACAGTGCCAATACACTACAGGGCAGGCTTTTTCAAGCTTTTTAAAACTTACTCTGAAGAAACGCATGCGCACACACATGTAGATATTTTACGATCTCGACGAACTGAATGGTAAAAGAATTTGAGGGCCGCGGTTAACCGTTATGTGTCCGACAGGGTACCCCGCTACCTTTTCAGGTTTCAATTCCAATGTTTTATCCATAGCTGGAAATTGAAACTTTGTTACATCTTAGAACTTCACTAAGTCAAGCTTTTGGGTTGATAATATTGTTGATATTGTCAGGGGGAATGAGGAGGGGCTCCTGATTTTTTTACTACGTAATAGGCCGACGAGGGTACCCACAAAACTGAAATGCCAATAGCTATGGCAAATTCCCAAACCAATTCGGCACATTTGGGTGTTTTGGATTCAGGTCCTCATCCACTTTTAGACTAGTTAAAGATGAATCGTGTGAATTCATTCGGTTTCCGGGAATTCGGATTTCCGGAGGCAGGTTCCAGCACTGGGATATTATTTTTGAATTCCTAGTTTTGTAATACCAAAATTCTTAGATTTGCATCAGCCGCTGTATTTTATGGTTTTAGAACCATTTGGTGATTTGATCCCGGAGACTAATTCTGTGAAAATCGGCCCAACCATTTTCTAGAAACGGATGCGAGGTTATTAATTTTGAGAGATGGCTATTTTGCTCGGGACTGCCGGAACCTTTTATAGCGCTGGCCACCGAAACGGTAGGAGGGGGTCAATGGGGATGCGACCAATCGCACTTTATACCTTCCATTTGATACTTGGTTTGTCAAAATCAGTTCAGTCATCACCAAATAACCGATAATTCTGAAAGATTCCCGAATCTCGGGACTTCCGGAATTGTCGATAGTGGACAATAACTTCAAACAATCTTTGATTGGCCACCGGTGATCTAGATCTACAAATCAAGTAATTTGATGTCCATTTCAACAGATTTTTAACCTATGAGGTTGTACGATTGTAACGGTTTACACGAGAAATTCTTATGTGGCCTTACTCAACAACCTATAAGTTATAGGCTATAACTCCGGAACCAAAAGTCAGACCTGAATAAAATTCAATAGCATTCAATGTATCTTTCATTTGAAATCAAGATTGTAAAAATCGGTCAGAAATTCTCTGAGAAATAGGTGTAACATTAACTTGGACCTTGGCAAGGTCCCAGGGGGTATCAAGAACCCTTATAGGCGGCAAATCTGATCAAAACTATTGCGATTGTTAATTAGTGATCTAGACCCGCAAATGCAGGTAATTTGAACATCATTGTGGTACTAGCTTTTATAGGAATTTACTGTGTGAACTCTTCAACCACATTAATTTTGCCAATGCGTTTCTTAGTGCTGTGGATTACTGATTCCTAGTTTTGTAATAAATAACTGCTCTAACTAGTAAATTAGAGTGAACTGCAGAAATAAGATAAATCTTCGTAGTAAAGCCTTACAATGATATGAAAACTGTGGCAAAACTGTGCAATTGTACTTATTTTCTATCTGTTTCAAACATAAAAAATAAAAGTGTTAAAATGAATTTCGAAAGGAGTTTCAAAGGAAAACACTTCATATCTCCGAAATTTCTTTTGAACTAACGCGTTTGTTTCTCGCGGCTTCTTGAATTACACAGTTTTTTAAAACCGCGTACAAAGTAGCGTTGATAAAAAATCCGCATAAAAAATTCAGTGCATTGAAGTTTAAAAAGACGACGCATTGTACTGTGCCCTAATTATTACAGAAAACAATTCATTAACGTCTTCAGGTGGCTGCTCAGCTATTGATTTCTCTGGCATTCCTACTAAACAGGATTACGTGCCTTTGGCCACTTTCCCTGGATTACGCTCGACAAGGCAACATCACTGTATAGATTCGATGACAGCTACCATGCCCACCCTGTATAATCAGCATAAAACCTACCGCGTAAAATTTCTAATATTCTCTTCATGAGTAGCAAGTAGCATAATGTTGGTCCCCCGACCGATCAGAGTGTTTTCTATTCGTCATCACGTTCGCTAAGCTACGGAATATTTTTTGCCTTTTCTGCTTACTCCTCTTCCCTAACTTCCCTAATGCCAAAGGCAGCTAAATCCTTCAACGAGGCTATTTCTTGAGTCGATTAGAAAACACGTTATGCAAATTTATAACCGAAAGTGTTATCCGAAGTTCGCTACGCTAATATGTGTGTGGGTTATATTAGTATCGTAGTTTTTGTTTGCTTGCTAGTGAGCTTTGCCAGCTGTATGACGTGATCTTTCCGATAGCAGGGAAATCCAAACGAATAAGAATTTTTTGTGTGCTGCCATTCGAAGTTGTGAATTAAAAAATGTTGATTCGTTTAGAAATGCAATTAAAATTCGTTCATCCCTGTAAATTCCAGACGAAATTGAATTTCCTCAGCCGTCTCTTCTACTATGTTTGATCCACAATCCACGCCAATCCGGAAACCGCCGGTAAACAAATCAGCTTTTTTGGATCTGTGGAATGTTTGGCGAGTTCTACAAACCTCTGCCCATTAACAGGAATGAATCGTGTCCAAGTGGTAAATATTTCATCATCGGAAGATAAACAAAGTCATCCACACCAAGATCCCCTACAAACTATAGTACCAACACCTCACTTGGATTCGCAAGCACACACACCAACACTGACCCGCCCGCAAGAGTGTTCATTCTGCGCGCGCGGCTGAACAGGCAAAGCGCCAATCTGTTTGCGTTCCGCGCTCTTCTACTGCTGAATCGCCACTTTACTACTGTGGCGTGGCTTGTGGCTGTATTTCAACTCACATAAGAGAAGCTCCGTGAAGCGTGTCTCGTCATAATACACGATGATCCAGTGTCTCATTCGACTCGAACACAATATCTACAGTTAAATGTAGGAATGGACAGAACAGTGGGATTCTAAAAATAACCTCATTTGCTGAAATGACAGGCAATCCACCCCCTTCACAAACCTCATCACTAGTTAGAATTTACTTCCTTCCGTGAACTGACTGGATACGTCGTGTCTACATCAAATGCTGTTATAAACTAGTAGACAACGAATCGCTAACTGCTATTGTACTGAAACTGTAAAGACCCCATTAGGCATCATAAGCGTCATCAGTGTCATAGTTTTGCATGGGAACTCACGCTGTCTAGTTAACCCTTTCCGTTGGTTGACCGACTGTAGAGGTCAATTCCCGCGCTACTTGACCATAATGCAAATGGCTAGATGAGCATGTAAAAGGGGAAAGAGAGAGAAAGATAGAGTTAGAGAGAGAGGCAACAGTATTTACACGAGGCAGCTGCTTCATGCCGCCAGTCAGCGTGGCTAGCTAATGTTGAATTGCGGCATGACACGGTTTGATTTGTTGCCGCTTGGAATATTGGATAAAAACATTCAAACCAGGGGGGGTTAGGTCATGTGCACCCCACAGTGATGCTGCACAAGGTTGAGTCGGATAGTCAGCATTGAGTGTTGAGGTATGCAATGTCCCAAGTAGCTGAGAATTGTAAGGTTTTACATTTATTTTAAACCAGAAGATTATAATCAATATAATATTCATTCATATTTCTTACAAAAGTAATTTGTAGGATTCGCTCAAACTTTGAAAACTTTTTCCGAGGCTTGGAAGGCCGAGTCTCATATACCAATTGACAATGCTCGATAAATTGGGACATTGTCTGTGTTAGAGTGGGACATGGTTATATGAAAAAAAAAATTTGGCTCCGAGTAACTGAACTCTGCAAAATTTTAGCTCGATCGGTGAAACTATATTTTTGCGCCCACGGTTTAAAGTTTACATGGGATTTCGCATGGGAAAATCGTCGTATGCAAATTAATTCTTCCAAGAGTCGCCCGTTACCTCCTAAAAATAAATAGATGTCTGATTTTTATAGCAAATTTGCCAAGGAAACAAAGTCTAGAAGACCGCAAAACGATCTTATGCTTGTGGAAAAAGTTATTAAGCAAAAACCGACTGATACTCTGAAGATTGATGAAAATTTCACTTTTCATAGCATCACTGCTGCTGACGGTCGAATTATATGCAAAATTTTTAATTTTTTCTTATTATGTACAAAAGAAGCCTCAATTTATCCTTCAGAACTCTTGCGAAGTGACCAAATAGTATAGATAAATGATTTAGACACATTAAGAGAAGAGTAAAACAGAATTGCGTATAATTGGACAACCAACAGCAGTGGTGCTAGAGAAAATGCGTCAGATCGTTTCGTGGTTTTCGAGACTTTGTTTCTTTGTTAAATTTCCTGTAAAAGCTACTTAACGATTTATTTTAGGAAGCAATTTTTTGTGAAAGTTATTTTCCCATACAAAATCCTATGTAAACTTTAAACAGTGGGCGCAAAAATATAGTTTCAGAGATCGAGCTAAGAATTTGCGCAGTTGTTCTAGGGCCCATATGGTCCCCAAAAAGTTGCTCGGAGCTGGAATCTAATTTTTGTCCCACCCTAATATGTGTGTCTGTATGCATGTACGCTAATGTCGTATAATTATCTCAGCAATGCATCAACCGATCTTAACGAATCTAGTTTCAAATGAAAGGCGTAACGTGAACATTAGATGCAATTATTTTTTTATTTTGGAATGTTGTTTACTTTCTGAAATATTGAAGATTTTGTTAAAATACGACATGTTTTAAGCATATAGGGGAACATGGGGAGACTTGACCAAGCGCAAAATTCTATTTTCGGCTATAGCGTTTTCTATTCGATTCTTAATTTTTTTCAAAAATAATTTTATACTTGTTTCGATCCCTTAAGGTAATTTTAAAAGTTTGTAGTAAAAACTCCTTTCCTTGCAGAAAATATTACGTGATTAATAAATTTGCATTAAATGATGTAATTTTTTATCAAACTTTGTATGTACATACTCGACTACTAATTACTATTAAAGGACTAATATACCATCTTAATCCTTGTGAAGCAGTGAAATGATTTTACATAAACTGGAACATTGGAATAGTTATTACTAGAATTCGCATGAAATTGAACGCCATAACTAATGTTGAGGAGACTTGACCAAGTGGCGATCAGCTGAAGAAAGATACAAAATTCCTAATAATTATTATGCTTTGGTATCTACTGTTAATGTTAATCACGCCATTAAAAAATCCCACCCCAAACATAAGTCTTTATATTTTAAAATTTGTAAGCAAAGTTAGCAATAGTAGGACTGATTTCGTGACGTTCACACATGCAATGCAAGCAGTATAGTTAATCCTCAAAAAGAAATGCATTTAAAAAAATCAAAATTTATCAAATGCAACCCTTTCATATTTTTTACTGCTACCTAAGGATCTCGACAATAGGGAAAAAAATAATTACAGTATGTTTTATGTCATTATTTTTTATTATGATTTTTCAAAATTCTCTTGGTCAAGTCTCCCCACGCCTTGGCCAAGTCTCCCCGCAATGGGGAGACTTGACCAGAAAAAACGATCACAGAAAAACTTTTGTAACTTTTCAAAAACTAAATTCTGCAAAAAATCATGAAGACACGCAATAACTTTGTGCATTATATCTGAATGATTTTTGGGGGATTGAAGGCTTTTTTAGAGATCTATGCAGTTTTAGCTGAAAACCTGGTCAAGTTTTCCCATGTTCCCCTATCTTTTGAAAATATCAGTTTATTGATAAATCGATTTTGAATATCGGGTTATGAAAACATATCTACGGGATTCAAGGAGTTGGATACCGAAAACTTGTGAATTTAATTAATATGTAAGTTAACTTTAAAAACAAAATAATGTATTAGTTCACTTCATATTAAAAATTTTACAATATTTAATATATTTACCCCTTGGATTAAGCATTTCGTTCAGGAATAAATATTAATACACAGATAACAAAGCTATCCACCTAGTAGTGAAATAATAGATTTCTCATATAAATACTATTCACAATATAGTATAATTATGGAGTAGCTTAATTTTTGAATCCCAAAATGGATGGTAATTTGCAAGATTTAAGATATACTGATCATGGCAAAAAAAATTACCAGTTGCCTTATTTATAATAAAGATGTAAGGTATCAAACTATCGTATACTATATAAAAATAATGTTACGGCTCTAACCATCCTTCCTCACACGCCTTCCCCCTCCCCTTTCTCTCTATCACTCTCTTGTTCGTGGCAACTGTCACTACTTACATCTATCTTGCTATTTCTCTATCTATTTCTAAGTTGTGTCATAAGATCTACTAATCTGAAACATTTGATGAAGTGCAAGATAATTTGATGTGTGCGATGTAATTGTGTAAGTTTGAGTCAACTGTTTCCCTACAAATAATTTTTGCACTTTAGTATACAAAGGAGTTACCCAAGGAAACCAATTTAATATTACAACATACTTTGCAAAGAAAATATTTGTATTCCTACGCAAATTTGCGAAATGTTAGTGTTATAATAAAACTATAACTAATTAATGTTCAAACCCTGCTTTCCCTGAAGATGAAGGGATGTTCCTTCGAAAGGGACCACCCGTAAATGACGTAGCATTATATGGAGTAGGGGGAAGTTTTGTATTTTGTGATGATGTGTGACGACAGGGGGGTAGGGGATCATGCCATGCTACGTAGCTTTTTTAAAGGAGAATAGGGGTTGACCTGATGTCACGACAATCTTACCCTTTTCATCTAACCAGCATCGTTTTTATTTTTTTTTTTAATTTTTTACGGGGACAAGTGGGGGGAGAGTTACCGTCAAGCTACGTAATTACCAGGGGGGGGGGGGGTATTTAGAAGTTTGTGACGAAATGCTACGATGGGGGAGGGGGGTGTTAAAAATCACTCAAAAATGCTACGTCATTTATGGATCGTCCCAAACTTTGCACTATCTCAAATGACACCGTCAAGAATGAAAGATCGAAAAGGTCACGTTTAAGGAACTTTCTGAAACTATGGCTCTCAAAGTCGTACAATTCGTTTTATTCATTTACTTTATTTAAATCATTTTTTATATTTCCTTCCTTATACTCTTTTTCAATTCATTTTGTTTATTTTAGTAATTTTGGTTACTAATACATATGATCATTTAATTTTAACCGTTTATTTCATTCAGCATTCTTTTTATTCATTTTATTTGTTTCATTCTGATCATCCCTTTTAGTCATATCTTTCATTTAAATTATTTTGTTTTTTTTTGTTTTCATTCTATGCATTTTATTACTTTGTTCAGTTCATACATTTTATTCAGTTTCATTTTAATGATTGAACTAATTTTTTCCGTCATTTAATTTATTTATTGGATAAACCAAATTATTAATTTGACCCAAGTTAATTTGTTCTATTAATTTTAAAACATTTAATTTTTCATTTTATTCCTCTTATTCATTTTCTTCAATTTATTTTTTCTTCTTTTTTCATTTTATCACTACTATTCATTTTGTTTATTTTATTCGTTCTATTCATTTTATTGATTTTGGTAATTTTATCCATATTATTCATTTGATTTGTTTTATTCATTTTATTCATTGCATTTTCCCCTTTAAAAAATTCATTCATATTATTCATACTATTCATTTTGTTCATTTTATTGATTTTATTCATTTTTCAGTTCTCACAGAAAATATACTTTTTAGTCATACTGTGTTGCGTTTCGGCTTCGCCTCATCAGAAACCAACACTAACTTATTGTCGGAATAGATTAGCGCCGGCTTGACGCAAATCCCTTAAAACTAAAACACACTTTGTGTTTCAATCAAACGACTGATCAAACGTGATGTCCCGTTCGAGCAGCAGTTCTGTTTATGCCGATGAGACACAGTGAAACCGTGAAAGTGGTTTTTACCAAATTTTCCTCCTTAGGGTGAAATATAGCATAATATTTTTTTAGTGTTTCTGATTCTCCTCGTCAGTAACATAAACTTTATGCTAGTTAGATAAACCCAAACCAGCACCAAATTGGCGCTAGATAGATACTAAAATCTAAAACATCACACGTTTTGCGTAAACGCTAAACAATTGGTTAGTAGTGAGTGATACTATACTTCGTGTTAGGTTTTGTGCCCGTATTCACAAAAAAATGGTTCGTCTGATAGCTCTAGTTCACTCATAAGCGTTTTCATCTTTTTATATATTACTATATATGGAAAATCGTTAACAAAAACTCAAAATTCAATCAAAAATCTCACAGTGACTGCATATCTCAAAACTTAAGGTCGCGTAGACTATCCAATAACGAACAGCTTTGTTGAAGGTTGCATTGATTGGAAGGTCCCGGACAAAGCTATTTAACCCTTTCATGTCCAACCTTTTTCTAGTGTATGTAGGCATTCAAAACTATTTTCCATTGATAACGGTAGGGTCAAGAAACACGAAAAACCTTTTTCATCGCAGTGCTAGAAACTGCTTAATTTTTACATCCCAATGCTCAATACTATTTTCCTAGAATATTTACAATAGTATATTTGCTTGTAAAACGTAGTAGAAAACAGTCTAAATTGATAGGTTTATTCAATTTTCAATAATATTGCAAAATTACGAAGATATATGAAAAATTCATTTTTTGTCGTCAACGTACACTGTCACTGGCCGCACTGCTTCATCGGAATCCAGTCAGACTACTAGCAAAAACTTCACGTCTAGAGCTAATACTTGTAACTGTTAGTGTTCAAATAATAGGAAATAGTCGCATTTTCAGCCTTACTTGTTTTTGTGAGCAAATCTTACCTAAATCAAAAGTTATAGCTGTTTAAAAACGTTGTTGTTTATAATCAACTTGGGCATGAAGGGGTTAACTTTGAAGGTCAACCTATATTTTGGAAATTTCCTGTTCTAAGCATCTGCGAGAGAGAGAGAGAGAGAGAGAGAGAGAGACAACACATAACTTTATATTCTTTCATCTGCGTTGATCCTTTTGACCTTAGACTATATATATGAGTATTTTGGGATGCACAAGATGATACTTGCTTTTTTTTGTATTTATTGTTTCCATTGCCGATTTTTAATATATTTTCACATACAAATTTTAAAATTGTTGTGAGTAAACCCGAAGCAACCGACCAAGTTCATATTTAGCATAGGGCTTATAGATCTAATCACAGTTCATTGAGCGGGGTTCCGAAAAAAGTCAATTTTTTGCCAGTGTAATATGCACAATGTGTACCTTCAAGTAGTTGAAAAATTCATCTTTTTCACGTTTTTGGTGAACGAGAGTTTTAATTAAATAAATTTAAATGTTAATTTAAAATTAATATTGAACTTTAAGTTCATTGCAATTTTATTAGCAAATTCCCATCCAGTTTGAAAAACTTAAAACATAGAATTCAGCATTGCAGTTATCAATTGAAACATTGACTGCTGCAATAATTCTACCTAGATCCATTAGAGAAAAGGAAGCTTTGTGTGGAGATAAATTTGGAGTCGTGGTAGTCATCGTTCTTTTAGTCGCGATAGCTACCACTGAAACGTAAGATAACGCATCATTGTAGGATGGTGTGAAGCTTCTACTTCTTGTATAGGTATAGAAGGATTTTTATATATGTGTCTTATTGCTTTGCGCGAGGATTTATAGTTTTTCTCGAATCGAACTTGCCATGTGTGGTTTCCTTCGCCGGACAAGCGTCTTTTGTGTGCGAATAATCACTACATTTGGAATATAATTGACAATTTTAATTGCCGTGCGAAGAATTCAAATTTGTTTTGAATATATACCAAATTCGTTACAGATACTTTTTGCATGTATCAGGCAACTAGCAGTTGGGAAATTGGCTTCTGAGATGATTATGACTTTCATTGGTTTAGTTTTCGATAAAAATACACTGAAAAAAATCAGTTTGGACAAGGAAAAGCTTTTTCAATAAAACTTTTTTTCCTTGAAAGTGCCCAACTTGATTTTTTGACGGTAGGTAGGGAACATAATATTACCTATCTTCGAACAAAATTTCATCCAAATCAAAGATGGGTTTTATTTGAAAGCAACTTAAAATTTTTTAAATCGATTTTTTCAGTGTAGGAGTCGAAGAACATTTTTTTCAATATTTTTAGTCAAAAATATGACTAATTTTGTGAAAATCACTCCTACAATATTTTTTGAGGGATTTGTCATTTTTAGACTATTAGCTATAATAGCCATCTAAAAAATGGCAAAAAAGTTTGACTTTTTTCAAAGGACATTCTAAATCATTTTTGGAAAAAAAAAAGCATACAAAGTGGCTTTTTGTGACAAAGTCTTCATGTACAGAAAGTTTCATTAAAATCTGAGAGGCTGATGCCAACTCTGAATACGATTTAGCGCGAAATTCGTCGTGCCCAAAATCTTGGCATCGTCAACATCACATAGAGTGGCCATACGTGCTGGTTTTCCAGGACATGTCTTGGTTTCAACAGACTGTCCTAGTGCCCTGGGATGTCGAGAAAAACGTTTGCTTTGTTCTGTTTTTTCTCTTCTCAGTCTATAGTATTATTTTCGTTGAGTCTTCGCTTTATTCACTGTGGTCCAGATTGCAGTTACAACCAAGCTCTGAGCGATATCGGTATCGATGAAACGTTGATTACTAGAGCTTTCTCTCGGCTTGAATCGTATTTCAGCTTGGGACTGATTCCCTTTGGTACTTCTGAAAATATACATCGACGTTTTGGTGACTTCACTTTTTAAAATCTTTTGAGCATCTGTTGCCATCCTGGTGGTGAAAATCCGCGAAAAAGTTTTAATTTCATCGATCGTTGTCTGGAGCTGGTGTTTATGGGACACTATCAGGCTCAAAACAAACAGTACCTATTAAACGATCAGCTATTAGGTACTGTTTGCTCGCCGTTGAGCAGTGGCTAACCTGCCTGGTCTAACATCCAACATAACAGGGAGTGTGAAACGTCGCGCTCATACTGAAATTATTTACACCGACATATCTGCCGCTTTTGATAAAGTGAACCACGCTTTAGGGATTGCCAAAATCGAGACATTTGGAATCAACAGTGGTATGTGCAGTTCTTTCGATCCCTGCACAGATCGAGAGGTAATGGATATCTTTGGAAATTTCCAGGCATCCACATTCACTTCTACGTCAAGAATAACCCAGGGAAGCTACCTCGGATCCTTTCACAGTGGCACCTCTCTATACAAAGTTGTGACAAAAATATAAAAATTGGTTTATATAGTTAAAAACAGGGTTTTCAACTAATTTTAGGTCGATGAATCCATTTCTGCTGTTAGTTTTGAAATTTCATAATTCTTTTCATCGAGTACTTTTATGTATACCCATTTGAAGGCGTTGGCCGTTAAAGGGTTAATATACACGTTAATAATAGTAGGCAATCACATTGGATAGCAGAAATGGTTGCCAAAACTAGTAAAAATCATCAATTTTTCAGTAATATGATGTTGTTTTTTTGTTTCGATTATAGAGGTTTTAACCTTAAGGTCATTCGCCTCTTTGGGTTAGAAAAATCTCTCATGAAAAATTTCTAACCTTACGTGCGGGGTCGGGACTCCAACCCAGGTGCGCTGCGTACAAGGCTATCGATTTACCGCTACGCCCACCCCCATATGATGTTGTTTTGGCAACCAATTTGTAAGAAGATTTATGAGCTACAGGGCGTCTCCATATGGGCATTTTCAAAAATAGATATAACGACTTTGGCGCAAAAACGCGCAAGATAAGACCTATATATCTTGAAACTACATTAAATTTTGAGTCAAACGCATGATGAGTAACCCATTGGAGACAATCTCAAAAATAGAAAGCTGTTTATGACACGACATTGAATTTCTCAATTGCTTTTTCTTGATGCAGAACCAACGTAAATGAGATCTGCACAAAAAGCTTACATCTATTGTTTAGCACATTCATTCTTCTTTCGAAAGAACTTGAAATTACTCCAATCGATGTAGTTCTTGAGATATCGTCGATTGAAGCACTAACAATTCTCATGAATTAAATTGAACAGTAATCCTCGACATAACTTGCTTCAACAACATGTTAAAAATCCATGTTTCGTCCGATTATCGTAAAATTTTGATATGATTTTATTTAAGCTGAGAGAAAAATAAAATAAATATTTACAAACCAATTATAAATAATCGATTTTTAGGGATTTGTCACATGTCGTGCCACTGTGCGTTGATGTGTCTGCTTTACTTCAATTACGTGTATTTAATGTTGAAGACTCCTCGCCGGTCTTTCACAAATTTTCGTCTCATTCACTCAGTTCCGTATTGCTGATTTCCAGATTTCTACAACAACAGCGCGATACCTTCGCTGATTGTGCTATAGCATCCCAAGAAGTGTTCGGTGATCGAATTCTCACAAAAGACATCCTGGCAGAGCTCTGCGTGCAAGATCCTCAAAAAAAAAATATTATTTCTGCCGAAAACTGAGGGAGGACAGACTGTTCTGGGATTTTATTTGTTACATTATTTATTTTATTTATTTATTTATTTATTTATATGGTCCCGCTAATTTTACCCGCAGGTGGAACACAAACATTATTTTTCTAAAACTTTGAAATTATTAACCTGATTACGGTTAAAATGAATTAAATAAAGTTCCTGAATAATACCCCACGCGTTAGAGCCGTTAGCTTTTCTCATCATAAGAATAACTTGTGAAGGGGAAAAGCAGGGTAGACGAGCCCTTATTCATCTCATTAGTAAGGATGTCACACTGTTTCATTGATAACTCGACTTAGAGTGACTGGATTGCGCTTAAATAGGTATCATTATCTTTGCTTCGTTCCTAAGAAGCAGACAGTTTAAATTTTTACCTGGAAAATGTAAAATGCTCGCGTTTGAGCGAAGCGAAAAGTCGAGTACAACGTACTCCTATTTCTTGCTACCATTTGAGCTAATGCGATAGCAGATACTGCTCTAACTAATGTGTTCAAATGGGTGGGATGAATAGAGGAGCTAATATGAATTAGGGAGCAGTAACCCGACATTTTTCAATTCGTTGGATATTTCGTCCAAACTTTGACCTTGCGGTAACCCTTTCAAGACAACCTTGAATGGTCTATATGTCGTGAAATCATATGAATAAAATTTATTTAATTTCTCCGTGAGAGGAGAAGTCGTGTGTGACTAATCAATCCATCCGCTGTAGCTCTACATTCTCCTCTTCGAGCAATCTGAGTTACGTTCGGAAGGAACGTCGACAGCTCAGTTCGAAAGGCTCTAAAGTCGGAGATCATCACTGTTACAGGCGGAAGAGATTGGTTTTTCTTCTCATTGGCATTACGCACAATACTAGAAAATTTACAAAATTCTTTGGCTTCACATTAGGATAAAACGTCAAATGAATTGCTACAATCAAGTAGATTTTCGGGTGAGAAGATATCCTTTGTCTTTTCTTTTTGATATATGGCATATTGCGTTTCTGGCAAGAACCAGCCATGTTGGAAGAATTACATATTTCTTTAGGCTGAATTATTTTTTAAAAACTTCAAAAACACTGGTTCAATAGAAATTGTAGGATTTTTACATATTTCTTCAGTATCACACCCGGGTAAAAATAAAATGTCGCGGTCTTTTTGGAACTATAAGAAAATAAAACAATTCGCTCCGCCAGATTATTCTTAAAATTGATTGATGTGAAAAAAGTAATCAAATGACACTATTTCACTAGTCACTCAATTCTCAGCTCCACTACACAAAAAGGAAAGGAAATATTTAAGCAGTTTCCTAAAAGACTGTTATAGCCTAAGAGACGATCTGTATTGTTGAATTTATATGAGCTGTGCTGTGTGCTAATATATTATATATGCACAAACGCCTAACTAATGAATTTAATAAGAGATCAGCTACCCTATAACTAACTATAACCGTTTGGAAAAGTTTTTTTTGCAAATGTGCAAATACGGATTGCGTGTTGTTCCGATAATCTTTCTTGTACATATATGAACAACTACGTTGGCAGGTAGCTCAGCGTGAAGATAGGTTCTTTCATCATATGAAAGAAGCAAAATTATCAACCAACTCCGTCTGCTGAACGATCTGGTTACTGCACATATTAAAAGTTCCCGAACGTGAGCACAGCAATTATTTTTGCTTTAGCAGTCGTTCTCATCTCACGAAAAAAAAAAATCAGCATGTGGTCGGCATCTTTTCACGCCTTGCATTTTAAACGTATCAAGGCTAGCACGTATTATCCAATTGGCAATCCATTTTCGGTTCGAAGAATGATCTTAAATCTGCTATCATTGGAATTGAGGTTTTCTTAAATTTGTTAGCTTCGTTGCAAATAATTTTAGTTGATTATTAAATGTGCGATTCATCAATTCATTTCATATGCATGAAAGGCAAAAAAAGTTGTCGGCATTGAAATTTGGCACAGTAAACGAGATTTAGTTTCTTATTTGGTTATACACTTGCATAAATCAATCAAGTTTTTGTAGTGCCTAATAAACACAAACACTGCAGACATTTTTATTCATGATTCATCTCGGTTGGCAATTGGTTTTTATATAACATGTCTACAACAACGCCCGACCTTGAGGGGTTTGGTAATGTGCGTGTTGCCACCTATGTAGCGAGACCAGATGTGACCGATTTTGAAGTTTCAACTGGAGAAATGTACTAGTATGAAACCCATTCGAAGTCATTTGGAATTCAACTCTTTGAAGAACACGTACCCCCTTCGAAAACAATAATAAATTAGAATAATCGATTTGGCAGTCACCTTTACTACGATTTAGCACGACACCCCGCAACGAGAAATTATTTCTATTTTTAATACTAATCAGCAATTCATAAAAAACCGCAGAGTGAAATGTTTTTTGTTCTTCGGGCCTTTCAAACAACTAGCGGCGGCATTAGCATTGGAGAAAACCTGTTCCCACATCACATGAAATGTATAAACAAATGCAAAAAAACACGGCCCTGATGTGCTGGTAACCACTATACCCATCAGCAGCAGTAGCACATTCACTTGATTCAAGATCACCCAACCATCATCATTCGCGTGAAAATGGAAACCTGATTAAGTGTAGGTACCATCAATAGGCTCGAATTACCCTCGGGGAGATCCGCTGCTGGTCAGCTGGTTGTGATGGTGGTGGTACAGGTTGCGCCCCGTCAGTATCACTGTCATAGTGAATGTAGTGCTTGTTGCTGAAGATTGACTTTTAAACCAAACCTCCTCATCAATTAAATGCTTTTGAGTCAAGCCCATCCAACGGGTACCGCCGTACACTAATCAGCGCAAGACCACCGCCGGTAGAGTTGTGACGGCGGTCATGGGTAATAAACGATTGCAAATCGATAATGACTATCAATTGGTGCCTGTTGATCTGTGACACTTTCTCCGATACCTTCTTCTATGCAAATCTCATCGAATGCAGAAACGGCATCATAAATTTACCGTATGTGTATGCCGTTGGCAATTGGCACATGCCTATAGTTTGCTCACTGAATGGGTACTTAAGGTTAGTTATGTACTTTCGCTGCTGGAATGTAAACATGAAAAGGTGCGGATACATGCGGTGCTACGCCAATGCTACTATCTGTTGGAAATGGTTGATGCGCCATCTGTAGGTTCTGGTCTGATGGAAAGTAAGGTTCGGATCTCATTAGTCAGCGGTGTGGCGACTGGGAAGGATTCTTCAAAAACTGGCACTGGAGACTTCTTACAGCTCAGAAAACCCCGAAGGAAGGGGACAAAATTCAATATGCATCAAACCCTATCCAATGGTATCCGGATAATTGTTGTCATCAATGTGTCTATAAGTTGCATATCTGATAGAACTACGATATTCATATTGCAGATATTAAGATGTTCTCGAGTGGTTCCGTAATCGCAAGAGTATGGCGCTGAGGGTTCCAAAGTCATGCTGAAAGTTTGGAGCAGCAGCTGAACTGGAAGGTTTGTTTCGAATAATCCATGTGCCCAGAGGTTACTTTTCATTCCATGCCTCCAAACAACCGATGAGGTAAAATCTAGTAGCCAGAACAGTCGCTCGGATGTTCTGAAACCGGGTTCTGATGAAGTACGGAGACTACCGTCTTATTTGCGACGAAGCCTATACCAAGATGGATTTTAATCAGGTTCCCGGATTGATGTTTTATCTAATTAACGGGTGTTCAATAAAAAATGAGAATTCTTTCAGTCATGTAGTTAAAGAACAAAAAAAAATTCACCGGATTCAGAAAATTTATATTTATTATCTTTATTCTTCAAATAAAAGTCAATGAATATTAGAGAAGGGGTCCTGGTCAGCCGTACGACGCAACTTAGTCGCGATGCTCTCACAAGAGCGCTGGACGGCACTGATGTCCATCTTCCGGGTACAATTCCGGATATTGGTGGTCAACTGCTTCGTATTCTTGGCTCACCAATTAGGCATCCGAAAAAATCCAGCGTCTTCTTGGCGTAATGGAAAGACGTCTTGTCCGGCCAGAAGACGTATTTTCCATCCGCATGGCGCTCCCTCAAGAACGGCAGAAGAACTTTCTCAAGACACTCCTCCTGGTGCACTTGTTTATTGATGGCCAGACCGCTTGGCTTGAACCACGGCTTTTAAATCCCTCTGTCCGATATAGTGATGTACAGCATAACTTTTTTTTTCAAATTTATGCTTTAACTTATATTTTACTTCGGGAGGTGTGGCCGACTTGTCGCTGGAATAGTATCGCTATCTGCTCGTCCGTGTACTCGGGAGACCGAGTCTTCTTCCGACAGATGATGTCCTCCATCTTGGGGGTTCGGTGAATTAAGGTATGGGAGCAGTGACATTCTCGGTCGGCGTCACGCAAACTCGTTCCGTCCTTATTGTCGAACAGCTTTTTCAACGCTTCCTTCTTCTTATTCGTCATTATTTTCGCCGGACGGCCGCTGCCGGCCTTGCGCTCCGCGCTCAGCGATGCCAGGATCCGGTAAACTGTACTCAACGGCACATGTTCGTTTCGAAAGTGGACTACCGTAAACTTTTTTCCACGATGACCATGCGTTTCGTAAAACCGTATAACACGCTCGCGAAGTGCATGCTGTTTCGACGCCATCTTCGATTGAACTGACAGCACCCGAGCGAAAAGAAACATGTCACCCATTTCTAGGGAGTCTAGAGAGCAATTCTCTTGGAGAAAAAAAATTTAAGCTCTTTACTTTAATTACAGAAAAGTATTGAAATCATTCCATGTTTTATTGAACACTCGTTATACGTATCAGCTTTGTATCAGTCTTAGTCGTAAGTTTTTCCGTAGTACAGCGGCTGATCAGAGAATTGGCACGTATGAATCTGCCCTAGGTGCGTGATCAATGTTCGCCGAGCATATGTAACACCTTGGACTGATTTACATTGAATAATAAGGTAGGAGGGAATATATTTTAAAGGATGCATTCCTACTACATGAATGTCGTTGCGATGATCTGAGAAAAAGTCCAAGTATTGTTCTTAACAGTATCCACTTCTCCGTATTTTGACATGTATTGATCGATAACGCCAGCGTTAGTACGTGGTGCCCGGTCATGTAGCTTAAACTTCAATAGTATCTTCGTCCATATGATGGAATACTTCGGACGTGAAATCGGATTCGTCGAAGAGGAGAATATCGAGATACAACGGATGAATTAATTGGCCACATACATTTCCAGACAAATGGACTATTTAAGACTGTCTTGAAGGGGTTACGGCAAGGTCAAAACTCCAACAAATTAAAAATTTTACTTGTCTCTACACCTTCACAAGTAATTCTTATCACTAGCGGCACTAACACTTCAGCACTCTCTTAAATTATCCAGAAGCTTTATTTAATTCATTTTAACCAAAAAGAGTTCAATAATTTAAATGTATTGGAAAATACACGTGCTGCGTACCGCGTGCGGGTAAAGTGGGAACAATGGGGGCAGAATCCAAAATCTGACACAGTGTCGTCGATGCCGAGGCTTTGTACACGGTACTAAAAATTGTCATTTAGATTCCAAATGTATGAATTGTGGTAATAATTCGCACACAAAGAACACTTGTCCAGTTAATGAAACCACAGAAAGTTTCAAATGCGCTAATTGTCGCGGAAATCACAAATCGATCTATGGCATTCTAGAAACAATAGAAATTTTCGTACAAAACAACAAAATAATAAATTAAAATTTTACCTACTTCAAATGCCTTACAACGAAACATGGTTAAGCGTGTTCATCAGATTCAAAATTAAATTACAACTTCTCTACCTGTACAAGGATCTTTTATCTCAGTCACACCATCCTAAAATGGTGCATCATCTTATACTTCAATGGCAGGTAATTTTTTTTTCGCATCTATCTATGTTTCAAATGATGGCTACAATGCTAAATTCTACCTCCATGCTTGAAGCTTTTCAAACTGGGTGGGAATTAGCATAAGCATAAGCATAAGCATAAGAGATCGCCCGTAGTTGCTACTCCGTTATTGACCAGAACCAAATTAGGTTGCAAAATGTTCATTGGAACAACATGCTTGGGAATAACATGATGTACCACATTGTACAATCTATTCTGATCCCTGCATGCTGATCAATACCGACGCCGGCCACGTCCGAATGCAGATCTTCTGGGAAAGGAAGGAATGTTAGTCCGATACATGTTGCTACTAGAGACCGAGGAATCCTCTGCATCCCCACATGTATCACGGGAATGGGAGAGTTGTTAGTAAGTGTGCCAATAGCGTTATCATGTAATAATTGCTCTGGGCAGCCGGCTGCCGAGAATTTGGGAAATTTATCATTTGTTGTATTAATACGATTAGCAAAATAAGCAACTTGAACTCCGGATAGCTTATATTTCTTAATAATATTCAATCACGCGACGTATTTTTTCGTGGTTTCTATAGTGTCGGTGCTGATTTTACCCAGCGATCGTTTGAATAAAATGAGGAATCTTATATAGAAGGTTCATCAGACTCTTTCATAGGTGTCGCGAAGTTGGTGTTCTAGGATTCGTTCCATGCAAGCGATGTGACCTGTACATAGTTTATTAGGTAGTAGTTTAGTAAGTTTTCGAGAACACGATCGCTCGAAAAAGAAGATCCTGTTTAGATTTTGGTTCTTTTTAAACTCTGGGTAGCCGGCTACCGGGAGTATCCTATGTTTTCTAAACAAAAGCAATTTCAACTCCACACAGCCGATCGTGGGAGTATTGCCTAGAAAAGCTAATCTTATCTGCGTAATGGGCCGGATCACTATTTATTGCGGCATTATTTAGACTAATTTCGCTATACCTTCTCCACGATATATTTTTTTGGGTTGCAAACTACCGAGTGATAACATGTTATACAGACAAAGAGTTATGATAGCTCGAGATGTTATAAATCAACGAAAGTATCCTATTTTCCATATCGGATTGTTTGTGAAATACACGTATACGAACGATTATATCGAACATTATAGGGAAATACAGAGGATCGTTAACCTGATGCACGGGCTTGTTACCAATATCGGAACTTGAAATTAGATTCATTAAAACAGACGCGGCGAATTTTCAGTACGTATTGACCCACGATCATCGATACTAATCAAATTAAAGTCTTATTGGAGCTGATTTCCCAACAACTATTCATTTTTACGGTATTGTTTTCTCTGCTAGATCTGTTCGCACCCTCTCATTCTGCTACTATTGGCAGAAGGTTGATAGCACCCAGTCGTCGCCGGTCTAAGGACCAAATGCCATCAATAGACTTAGACTCGCGTAAAGGCATAATTGAAAGCTAACCAATGAACATGACAGCAAAACACTTATTATTCGTGCTGACATAACTGAAGGTAATTGCTTACCGGTCCCCGATCCCTCTCGCGAATTGTCAATTCTCAAACTTTATACATGATTGAAGTCATTATTCCACTCAAATAAGGCCATGTGTTTTCCCTAAGCACATTGAATGCTCTTTGGATCAGTTCCCCCGTTGGTAAAACAAACCATAAACAAACATATAAATTAGTTTGCTCAGTCCAAAGAAAAGTTTGCCACCCAAATTTAGCTTCCGATGGCCTCACAATTTCTGACAAAGTGAAGTTCTGGAATGTTGAGATATTTATCACTGTTTACGAAAGTAAAAGTATTATAAAGCTAGTGTCAGGCCTTCATGAGACCTCAAGAAGTCACTTTTGGAGGTATTCGTAAATATAGATTTGTCGGTGGACGGTTCCAGATTTAATAAAAATATAATACAAAATTTAACAGATCTACAGATCGCTTGCCACATAAAAAACTTTTTGTGGAATTCGACAGCTCCATCTTAGGCCAATTCAATAAATTTCCTACATGAAAGTTTACTTTTTTTTAAAAAAACGGGAAGTTAAACCTTGGCGTGGAAAAGCCGGTATATTAATATATGCTGTTACTTAGTGTAGAATTAGATCTCGTCCTTTATGGCTATTATACAACCGCCAGAAGAAACTTAAAACGTAGGAACACAATCGAGAATAGCGAATCAGAAAAGGTGGCTATATGTCAGTGATTCACTAAATACAGAATGGATAAAGGTTATGATGTAAAACCTTAAGGTCCGTCCAGGTTAAGTACGGAGCAATACCTCGACCTAGGAACTCCTTAAGTCTTCGGTACGGAGCAATACCTCGACCTAGGAACTCCTAGCATGTTGTTAGTCGCCTCTTACGACATGGGAACAGTTCCCAGAGGTTCTATTCTTGGCTGAAATAGTGCAAAAAGATTTCAGCCCGCCGGACACCACACGGCTTGCTTTTCAAACTGGGTGGGAATTGGCTAACAAAATTGTAATGAATTTAATGTTTAATAATGATTTTAAAGTTTAAATTTAGCGTAGGGCATAGCGTAGTTGTTGAATCGATTACCTTGTATCCAGCTCACCTGGGCTCGATTTGCAACTCTGCACAAAGGCCTAAAGATTTCTCTAATCCTAAAAAGAGACGAATGACCCTATGGTTGAAACCTCTAAAATTGAAATAAAAAAATATTCATATTACCGTTGTGACCGAAACTTTTTTAAAACCAAATATTAATTTTAAGAATAACTCTATTCTTGTTATTCATCGATTTGATCGAATTGTTGGATTAGGCGAAAGAGTTGCAGTTAACCGCAAAATCAAACATCACATTTTACCTTCTTTTGACACCAAGGTGGTCGAGTTTTTGGGTACTGAAGTTGAAACCGATCTTGGTCTCATTTGCTGCGGCGTATTGGCCTCTTTGGTTCACTGGTGAGCTAACTAAGCTCTTGAAAGGCAACTTACAAAAACTTCCAAGAAACCGGTCGATATTAAAAAAAAAAAAATCAGTGATTTTAACGCTAAAAACCGATCCTGGAATATTGCTCAAAATAATTTCAACGGTAAACTCGGTCATCAATTGATTTAGTTTTGACAAATCACAGTAACATTTGTAACGAATTAAATTCACATGCTAACTTTGATTCTGATCATCTTCCAGTAACGTTCTCAGTTTCTCAAGAAGCAGTTGCCAATCCCATTAGCTCAGTGTTTAATTTTCACAGAGCAAATTGGGAAAGATACAAAGTTTATATTGAGAATAATTTTAATCTTGGCCATGAGTTACAAAATAAAACTGACATTTTGATACAGCATTACAAACTTTAAATGATTCTATAGTTGATACTGGGAATTTTTCAGTACCAACAACTCAGACTAGACTTAAAACTCCTATTATTGACAACGATTTTCAACTTCCTAATCGCTTGAAGAATGTTTGAAGACGTCAATTTCAATGTTCTCATGATCCTGCTATGGAATTTATCTATCAGGATTTACAAAACTAAATTAAGCATAGATTCACACTCTTAAGAAATGACATTATATCTTAACGGGACTGTTCTACTAAAGCTACGACTACTTTCTCTTTAGTTAAGCTACATAGTGATCAAATTAAGTACCCTTGTTACCCACCTATGCCACGGTAAAAATAATGTACGAAGTGGGTTTAGGGCCAAGTTCTCTCTGGAAGTATCCAGGGGCTTGGCGATGAGCCCTGTTTTGAAACTCTTTTTAACTTGGATTGCCCTATACTAGGACTCACGTAGATGACAATAGACTAGATGATCTTTGGCAGCCATTCGTGATCATCATTACCTTCGGCCCTAGTCCGTATTCAGTTGGACCAATCCAAAAATAACGCTCATGGCGACATGGCCGGGAGAATGATAAGTGATACGGAGGAACGCACTCACTTTTAAATCCCGAACGCTGAAAATTAAGTATCATATTCACAGTCCGCGCGATTATTCAAACGGCAACACGGTAACAAACTCGAATTAATACACGCGACCAACGCGGTAACATACACACGCTTGAGCCCTTCGCGATCATCCACGTACATCTTCCTTCGCCCGCGAGCACCCAAACCTGATAACACGCATTAGACACGAGAAGTCACATAAACGCTATCACACGCGACATCCGAAATCACATGTTTTTGAACACGTTAACGTACAAACGCTCGCTCCCTCACCATGATCAACAAAGGCGAACATACAATCGCGATTATTCACCCGCAACTATGCCCAAGATTTCGAAAACATAAAAACTCTCTGATGAATAAGTTAACACCACTGCACATATATTCTTATCTACCTGGCATCAAGCGTGAAAAAATATATACTCATTCCCATGCGATCGTAAAACCTGTACCTTACGTTCAATATCACCATCAGAATCATGACCCGCTGCAATTGGCTTTAAGCAGTGTATTATTGGGTGACATTTTCCGTCTCGTCTGCAATTGTAGTGAGTGATTCTGACAAAGGGGCCCGGCTCTACGGCTCCAGAAGAACAACTCACAAAAATAAAAGATTCACACTCCTAATAAATGGAAATTTTGCTAAGGAAATTAAACAAATCAAGCCATGTTCTAGCCTTTCTGGAAATTTTGTAAGGTTCTTTAGAAACGTCAGAAATCATTTCCAACTTTGAAAGAATACTTCTTAGGCCCCATTCTTACAGTCACGTCACTTACTGACTAGAAGGAAAACTTCTTCTAGTTACTAAGTGACGTGACTGGGAAAATCAGGCTAAGCTCAAAAACTCGCTCAGTAGTTCGAGAGTGTCCATAATTCTAATCTCAACCTTGTGAGTCCTATTGAAAATGAAGTCTTGCAAAAATTCAAAATGTTTCAATTCAAGAATGGTCTCTAGACGAAATTGTTGAAACAAACTATAATGATATCAAATCCATAAAAAATGTTTATTACGGATTTTGGAACATTCTTCTTGAAAACCTTCCTGAAATCAGTTGCAGGAATTACAGCTCTTACAGACATTGAAAATGCTTTCGACAGTTTTTGGCACAATGAATTAATTGTCAGAATGTGGAATTTCAATTTTCCACATAGTAGCATATTACAGGTACATTATTAGAATTTTAAATCTGATCAGCAAATTGTTAAAGCAGGCGTTCCACAAAGGTCAAGTGTAGTCTCAATCCTCCATAATATATTTACTTCTGATCTTCCAAATCTACCTGCAAGCTGTGAAACGCTGGCTTTTCTGTGATGATACTATCATCTCTGCTACAGGTAAAAGCTTTCGAGTCATTTGCATTCATCAGCAACGAAGCTTGAATATTTTTAATGATAACTTGGAAAAACTGAAAAATTTCCTCTAACGCGGCAAAAACACAATTGCTTGTGTTTACGCATAAGCCAAGAGCTTCTTCTCTTAAACCAAATAATAACCATAATATTAAATTTCATAGTTTGATTTTAATGTGGTCAGGTGAAGTTTGGGTTGATTTACGATAAAAAGCTTTCTTTTAATGATCACATTGAAGAAGTCCAAGCAATATGCAGCAAGTATATAAAATGTTTATATGTATCCTCTTATAAACTAGGTCTCTGCCTAAAGAAAAAATTATAAATTTTAAAACACATTTCTACACCACTAATCCTATATATGGCGCCAATTAGGGCAAGTTTTTGTGTTGCCAGAAAAAACAAGCTTCAAGGATTCAGAACAAAATTTGGAAACGATTTTAAAGCGTCCTCCTCGGTTTGGTACAAATGAATGGCACAGACTCGCAATCATAGAAACATTATAGATTACGACGAACAGTATTATAGGCCAATTCCGACAAAAATCATTGCAACCATCAATTGCACCGATTAGCTAGCCCTCTTTATAGTTTATAAGCTAGTTTTTAGGATTTGTTTAGTTCCTTTATTCACATGACAAATAGGTTTAAAATTTACTACAGAAATCACTTAACAGCGAAACCATATCATAACTTAATAGTAATTAACCGAATTATGTAAGCAATAAGGAAGAAAAGTTACAACATGTGGTTGAAACCCCTATACATTAGAAATATATCAAATACAAAATAAAATATGTATTGTAAAAAACTAAGTGTTTTTTTCGAATAAGAAATTAGAATTTTTTATATTTAAATAATTTAAATAATAAAAATGTAGATTTATGTTACTAAATCCAAAATCAAAGTTATTCATGGCGTCATTATTCCGTTAAGGACAAAAACACCGAAATCGAGATGTTCAAGTCTTGTTTCAGCTGAGATTCAATTCTAATACCAATTGTGCCTCAAAAAACAAAAGCTAAAATTTTCAACAACCATTTTGTTCAGCATAAATTACACACCATTCTCTAACTCTTCGAAACCAAAAACACCAACCACCAACGGTGGAACCGTTTTCGTAAACCCCGCCGAATGAGACGGCTTTATAATTATCCTGGCGAACATCCAATTAAGATCGACGAACTTCCATATCACCGTCGTTAAGTTATTGTTGCCACGAAGCTCGCCATACCGCGCCCGTCAACGGTCTGTGCAGCAGCGGCGTCGGAGTTCCCGTTTCCTGTATGTATTGCGCATACAAAGAGCGGCTGCAGCATCACGATAATGATAATGATTGCTCCGGGAGATTTAGCCCAACACTTGCATACAAAGAAAAAAAATAAACGGGAAACCGCATGCTGCACTAGCTCGGGAACATTTGCATTGGCACCTTCTTTCGTTCCGATCTCCTCGTCGCCGGCTGCACCGATGACGCCAACCAATTCGCCCTCGTCTGATTCTAGCGGTCTGTCTGTGCGAACATATAATTCCTATATTGCATCCAAGTTCCACGTTCTCTCTTTTTTAAAAGCATCCTATTACTGCACTTTGCATCATTTTCAACGACGGGCCCGCAGATGACGATCATTGCGAGAATGATGATGCTGTGATGCTAATAATTACAGAGGATTTTGGGTAGATCGCTTCTTCCCGATGCTTCACCGGCTTTTGCGGACCTGTCTGCAGATTAATCCACCTTGCGATGAACTGAGCAGGGTTTTCTTTTTTGCATATAATTATGTTTGCTCTATTCAAAACGTTCGTTGTGTATCAACGAACACTTATCAAACCACAATAAGCCATTAACAGAGCGCAAATTATGCTTTGTTTACATCAGCTCGGTAAGCATTTCCAATACTTTTCCAATCTTTAATCTAGAATGAATGCCAGTGAAATGAAAAATGTGCAATAAATAATTATCGTTTGTTGCATTTAAATCATTCGCCCCGGCCCGTTTCACACGCCTGCCTGGGAGACAGGCAAAAGAATGTCCTCCTCCCCTTCTTCATTCCGATGTTATCTTCATGGTTTCATTGATACTACAGTCGAACGACCGACACCGTACGCAAGTCAGGAATCGCAATTTGAGTGAATATTCCAATTCGCAATATATCACACAGTTCGTGAAAATCTATCAAAAATAGGTAGATAGGGTTCTTATGTTTGCACTTTCTCTTAAAGAGATTTGCAAACAATGTTAAAAACGCGAAGGCATTGATCGTTTTGAATATTTCAAGAATGGTTAGTTTTAGTAATTTATTATCTTGGCAGAAATTTTAAGTAATGAAAAGCGCATTCAAGTTAGCGGGTTTATGAGTCGTGCCTTTAAAAATGAAAATTGAGAATTATTTTTCAGAGATGCGTCAGTGGTCCACCGTGTTAAAATGTCTTAATCCAAAACTGATCAACTGGATTTCTGCTCTTATTTAGTAGAAGGCGACAGATACAGGAACCCCTAAGTCAAGATATAGTTCCGTGAGGAAGACTGATTGAATGGATGGACTAACGTACAGTATGTAAAAAAAGTTTACTCAGATTTCTGTACAAAATTCAAGTTATTTGAGTATACGAAAATACATAAAACTGAAAAAATGGTAACGAAATTCTCAAGTTGCTTTCATTTCTTGAACACAAAGCATAAGATCGATCATATATTAAAAACCCAAAGATTGGCCAAACTATTTTGAACGCAACGAAGTAAAATCATGTTTCTGAAAAAAATAAAGTCTTTTTGAACGCAAATAACTTAGACAATATTTGAAATTTTTTTAAGCGCATTTCGCTATTGACGCGATTTCTGTAAAAATATTTTTGGACTGTCCTTTCGAATGCAAAAGACTTAGAAGATTTTTAGAAAACGGGAAAAACGGATCTTCATGACGCACCTCAACAATATGGGTATTTTTGAAATAGTCTTGTGTCCGAGGTTGATGTGTAGCGCCATTTTGAAATCCTAGGCGGCGACTTCCGGATTAACGAAATCCGCTATAAACAACCAATATGGGTATTCTTGGAATGGTTTTGACGAGTAGGTGCCAGAGATTGATGAGTGACACCATTTTGAAATCCATGAAAACGATTTCCTGCTTAGAGAAATTTCCTACAACCGATGTTGTTTGGGGTTTTATGTGATTAATTCATAAAATTACGACAGATTTGAAATAAAAAAATCTTGTTAACTAACATGAATTATTGTTGTAAAGCTGTATATCTGATACTACTCTAACTCAATATCGCAATGACGTATTTTTTGGCTCCTAGCTGACAATTTTCCAAAATCAAGTATGACACCACACTTTCTGCTATGCTTTTAAACTAATCGGCTGTTTCAATTATTAATCAGGAATCAGTAGCGTCTGGCTCAAATGGCACGTTCCCCATGTTGATCGGAGATTTGTGCCAATTAATAAATTATCCCTTCCTCTTGGCAATTTGCGATTACAATTAGCAACTTTGTGAAAAATATGCAGATACTCGGACTAGATAAATTAAGCAAAAATAATTTTGAGTCCAGTAACGCTTAAGGCATGAAGGGGCATGAATGTTAACTGTTATGTGTCTAACAAAAAACACCTTTAACAGGCCAACGTGGGTACCCGGGTACCCACAAATTGAAATGCTCATAACTATGGTTTTCTTGTTCCGATTTGGACACTTTTAGATTTTTTGGATTCAGGAACTCTGGACTCTTTTTGATTTATAAAATTGAACCGGATGAATGGATCTGGTGCTTGGTAACCCGGATTTTCCGGGGTAATGTTCCAGTACTAGGGTTTGATTTGTAAATTTAAATAATGCCCTAGCAATATTAGTATCAAAACTCTTCAAATTGTCTCGAAAGTCTGGTATTTATTGTTACGGGACCCTATGGCAATTTAAAAAATGGAATTGGAATGGAATGGCCACTCACGGCCCCACGGTAACCTGCTCCGGAATGTCCGTTCCGTGGTCAAATCGCCAAATGGTTCCAAAACCACGAGATACAGCCTACTGATGCAATTCCAAGAACTTTGATACCCATATTGCTAGTATTCCATTGAAGTTCACAAATAGTATCCCAGTACTGGAGCCTGCTTTCGGAAATCCGGATTCCCGGAAACCGTATGAAGTAACCCGATTCATTTTTACCAAGTCCAAAAGCGGATGAGTTCCTGAATCCAAAACACCCAAAAGTGTCGAAATCGGTTGAATATTACTTTAGTTATTGGTATTTCAGTTTTGTGGGTACCCGGGTACCCACGTCGGCCTGTTATGTAGTAAAAAAAATCAGGAACCCCTCCTAACTCCCCCTTACTATATCAACAATATTATTAACCCAATAGCTTGAATTAGTGAAGTTCTAAGATGTCACAAAGTTTTGATTTCCAGCTATGGATAAAACATAGGAATTTCATGAATTGAAACCTAAAAAGGTACCCGGGTACCGCGTCGGATACATAACGGTTAAACTGCGGGTGAAGCTGCAGCTGGGGGAGAGTATGTTCTAGTTTTTTTTTCAGTTCTTTGTTATACAACTGCCCAAAATTATGAACCTAAAACTGAACTGCTCCAGAACGTTCTAGGACGTTACATGACTCGAAATTATCTTCTCGAATTTATCGAACCTAAGCATATGTGCTGAATACCTTATATATATATATATATATATATATATATATATATATATATATATATATATATATATATATATATATATATATATATATATATATATATATATATATATATATATATATATATATATATATATATATATATATATATATATATATATATATATATATATATATATATATATATATATATATATATATATATATATATATATATATATATATATATATATATATATATATATATATATATATACCAGTTTTAAAGTGCTTTAAACATCAATCCAGTTCAGTCCACCCGTGCTTTCGAAATACCTACAAAACATGTTGTCAGATACCTTAGTGATAAAAAAGCATTACGTATATTCGAAATATGAAACATTACCCTACGTACTTTCAAATCGATTACATTCTGCCATGAGAGCTTCACACATGGTAACCCAATGCACACACAAGCAGCAACGTAAATAATTTATCCCAACGCAACTAACACACGTCGCACCCTGCAGCGTTGAACTCAATCCAAACCCACCCACATTGCATTTCATCGTGTATACACGACTTTCCATATGCGCAGACTGAACAGCGCACGATGAACGTAGCACACGTTTAGGAACCTGCGCAAGTTTGACACGGTTTGAAGCGGCACTTCTTGTTATAAACTACCCTATTCGATTTGGTCACTAAGGTGTAGGTGTGTACAAATTCTAACCCGTAATGTATCACTTAACTTAGACAAACTAGACCCTCCCTTTGCAATAACACGGAAAAAGTATTCAAAAAAATCTTCGTATGTAGTAGAGATGGTCGGGTTCGGGTTTTTGGACCCGAAACCCGGACCCGATCCGAACCCGACGGGTTTCGGGTCGGGTTCGGGTTCTGTAAATTTAAGCTTCTCGGGTTCGGGTCGCGTTCCGGGTTTTCAAATTTGAAATTCTCGGGTTCGGGTCGGGTCCGGGTATTTGAAATTTTGAACTTTCGGGCTAGGGTCGGGTTCGGGTTTTTCTAATTACAAATTATCGGGGGTCGGGTTCGGGTTTTGAGCAAAACAACCCAACCATTTCACGACACTGTTTGCGTCTATACACAAACGCAGTCTTTGTTGTAGTAGTGAATTATACTTCGTGATACGAATGGATGACACATTTAACCGTACCAAATGTTAGCACCTCTGAATCGCTAGAATTCGTCGTATTTTCTGGTGCTCAAATATTGTATTTTTTCATTCTTGCATAAAATTCCGTCTCTTCAGATTCGCAAGCTGCCTGAATTATTTAATTTTTTAAACGAGCATTCATGAGAGAGCATTCAACAATACATGTTTCACATCTAAAATCTCTTTGCGATTTATTTTCCATGATTATTAGTAATAAACCAAGTCAACAGGAATTTATCGGAAAATATCGGTTCAACTTTCTATAATGGAATACAAATTTCGACAGGTACTTTATAACCGATACTTAGGCGACTTTTTCTCAACGTAAACGGATTTGTGGGGTGCATTCGTACCCCACCCAAGCAACACTTGCAACATGTAATGGCCGCGGTTTGTTGCATAACCATATACTTTTGCTGGTGCGCTTTTTCAGTTGCTAAATTAGTTGAATAATGGTTTATGTACGCTTCTTTTCAACAAGTTTTGTTGTAGAAACTACTAACCAACAAGCGGTGCTGCTCGGGCAGAACTAAAATCGCTCTAATATGTCTAATTTTTATTAAATTTATAAGTAAATTGGATAGTTTTATTCTAAAATCATTCGTAAAGTAACCTGTTTAAAAATATTCGTGACTATTTAATTATGTAATATTTCATTTTGTATAGAACAAGTCTTCAAAATACGCCAAAATTCCCTTTTTTCTTCATATTGCTATAACTCTGGTAGTTTCAAATCGATTTTGACCATTTATACGTCGTTGTAAAGCTTCTTAAATTTTAATTCCAAACAATTTTTTTCAAAAACCGGTTAAAGAGTATATTTATTCCGATGCTTTTTTGAAAACCAAACGCCAATACAAACACCAAAAATACAGCAATATGCAGTAACGGAGATCAAACAGGAAGGCGTCGAAGGAACAGGTAGAGTCGGTGCATTGTACGTGTGCATATAAAGTAAGTATGTTCCAGAGCCTGGGCTGCAGAAGATAACGAATCGAATTATGCGTCTTGCATACTATATACAAATCATATTCACGAATGTTTTTTTATTTTTATTTCAATTATAGAGGTTCTATTCGCCTCTTCGGGTTAGAAAAATTTATTATGCAAAATTTCTAACCCTACGTGCGGGGTTAGCACTCGAACCCAGGTGCGCAGCGTACAAGGCAATCTATTTACCAACTACACTACGCCACCCCTATTTACGAATGTGTTTTGACTTTCATCCGCAAAAGCAAAAATTACGATACCGATCCAAAGGCATTTTCTAGTTACTTTGCTATAGTACTTTGTTATATCAAATAACAGATACTCTTATTCGGCAGAGTTGGAACTAATACAATTTTACACGCTTACTATGTACCGATATTTTGCTTTTAAAAAAAGATATAATTTTTTTTAATTATGTACACATGACAAAACACTAACGTAAACAGTTTTTGGGGTACATTTATACCCCAAACAAACTTTAAGTGAGCACTGTTAAGTTGGTTAAATGAAACAAATAGGTTGTGTCTGCTTTAACGGAAGTTTAATAATCAACTTGGTTTATGATAAAGTTTGCTTGCAATTAAAATAAATTGTAACGGAAAAATAAGGATTTGAACTCACAAATTTGGTGGTACTTTGTGGTATTATGGCGGCTCAAATTTGAAAAGGGCACATTATTTTTTTAAAAGCAGATAGTTTAGGCCAAATTTATTTTCTATAGACTGTCTTTGTTCCATCAGACCTAAACCTAGCTTCACTTCCGCCAGGTTTCGTTGACCATGACACTCATATGGTGATGGTATAATAGTACTACTATCAAATCAGTGGTACATATATGAAACAAGCACTTTCAGTCAGATTGTTTCCGGGCTGAGATGTTGCATGAGTCGGATTCCATCATGAAAATACATGAATTTCCACGAACGGAATTGATTGCAAAAATTTTGTGTCTCTGAAGCATAAAATAACTTAGATACCCAATCATAGATCGTGCTAACGCTTATGATGGAACATCAAGAACACGTCAGAAAATCTTGATTGACAAGTTTGATGTAAACTGTCGAACACGAATTGCCAATTGCCATAGCTTAATTTAATACATGTAACAAATTATATGAAACTGCCTTGCAGGAATGGTTTCTGGTAAAAAATTAGAAATTTTGGTTAAGTACGACGGGCAAGGTTGTTGGAAACTGTGGCCATTAAGCGTACTGTTTCCCCATGAGTTAGCCGCGGATTTAACTTAATTTCCGGTTAAGATATCCACGATTTATAAGTTTCTCAGAACATTACAAATTCGACGTTCAATAATAGTAAATATAAATGCGGATTCTACTCGGCAGTGATTTGTTTTGCCATATGTAGATATAACTCAATGTGTATGGTGCTACTTCAGATTCGAGTGATTTTACTATTCTTAGATGAGCCTAGGGTCATCTTCGAGATCTTTGGTTGATTTTCCGTATTAGCAAGTTGGATTCGGATCGGGCTTCTCAAATTTTAAATTTTCGGGTTCGGGTCGGGTTAGGGTCGGGTTCGGGTATTCAAATTTTAAAATTCTCGGGTCGGGTCGGGTTCGGGTTTTATAAAATTTTCATTCTCGGGTACGGGTCGGGTTCGGGTTTTTAAGTTTTAAAATGTTTGGGCTCTGGTCGGGTTCGGGTTTTTCAAATTTCATAATTTCGGGCTCGGGTCGGGTTCGGGTTTTAAAATTTTCATGCTCTCGGGTTCGGGTCGGGTTCGGGTTCGAAAAAATTGAAACCCGACCATCTCTAGTATGTAGTTTTGTTGATTTTGAAGATTCTCGCACAGCATAGATTTTTCTAGCCCGGAAAAACAAGCTTAAGGTTAAAATCTATCGTAGATTAAGTTATACGACTCTTTTCATGTTTTGTAGATTATACCTAACGTCCATTATGCCTAACGTACGTTATGCCAATCGTTCATTATGTCTATAATACATTATGCCTGACGTATTTATGCCAAACGTATGTATGCCCTATGTACTTATGCCCAACGTCCAAAATTCTACATTCCATAGTTTCATTTTCCTTAGTTTTGTGCGAAAGTCCAAGATTGTTGTAGAATCATCTGTCTCGATCGGAAGGTACGAGGTTCGGCCGGGCAGTAAAATTTTAACCGAGCTTAGTACTCGCTATAATTATGTCACAAATAATCAGACAGTTGATAGCATAAACAGATAAAAATGTCTATCGTTCGGCTTTTTTGCCCCGATCTTAAAAGGGTTGATTCACATTGTGACAGAGATCATAATCGGCAGTGACGAAACTGTCCATAACATCATTTAAGGCTACTCAAGTATCAATTTGGGTAGCTTCAGATTAATGGAAATTATGGAATATCTGGTTGAACTCTTACCTGGTAAGTCGCGGAATGTCAGTGAAAATATGTGATACTCTCTCTCTGAAACATTTACCACTTCCACTGATTTGCCCCAAGGCAGCCAACCTAGGGTAATGAAATTTACGAGAAAATTCAGACTCCAGATAAGCGCCAAACGTCGAGGACCTCCGAAGTCAATATGCATCATTCGTTTTTCTCATCATCATCACCACCACCACTAGGTACCATCATCGGTCGATATTGTTCGCTTTGACCTGGTGGAGCGAGCGGCACCGGCCGGGTGGCAATTATCTTTTGAGTTGGTTGGATTTTCTTGACTTTTCTGGATAGTGCTATATTTTTTCTTTCCTGTTCTTTGTGCTAGGATCAATGCGTGTCAATGGGCGACAGCAGATTTGCCTCATTATAATAACTTTTCGGTGCAATATAACAATTAAAATAAACGATAAAATAAGACGAAAGAAGGGGGATTCTTATCTTAACTTATTGTGGCTTTCAACGATTTCATATAGAAAAGATCGGCATTCCGGCTGCATAGGAGCATAATATGGTGCACGAGAATGTTACCAATTGCAATATCAGATGGACAGACGCCGTCGTGCTTCGTTGTCACTTGCAGGAGTTGCATTGTGATGGGGGATAATGAATTTATTAACTCAATTGGCATCGACATCAACTCAAAATCATAATTTTCCTTGTCATTTTTTCACCTGGCAACACTGCTTACTACCGACTAGGCATACAGTGTTTCGTTAATGATGACGATCACGACAACTCAAGAGTGCAGTTTTTCAACCAAAGGATGTTGTTCGTTATTGATTAAAGGAGAATGTGCAGTATGTTGTACAGGACGGTTGCTCCATTAGAATCGCAATGGACATAACCAATTTAGTCCACGCAAGAAGCGTTCCACGTAATCTGCTTCAACCGTATGTTTTAGCGTTTGGATTCCACGTAAGCTTGGATTTATTCTCGAACGATGACGATGTGGGTTACTGAACCGAGTCTGCGAGACCGACCGGGAACGTCCAGGAAATGTTTATTTCAATATTTCAGCAAGACACAAATTTATATTCGTCGATTAGACGTGCCTCATAGCGGTAACTTAACGGGGCCGTGGGTGCTTGGTATATTTATAATATATCTATCTATCTATCTATATTTATTTATTTATTTTTATTTATATATAAAAGTAAATGTTTGTATGTATATGATTTATGGACTCCAAAATGGCTTAACCGATGGTCGTAAAAATTTATACGTAGTAGACATTTGTTATGGAGCGTGCTTGTGTGCTATTAGTTGGGGATTATCCGCCCGCCAGACGGCGCTTCGGAACAAATTATGTTTGACTCCTATTTCGTTGAAAGTCGCAGCAACGCGTGACGGGTATTAGTCAGCAAAAAATATAAATAAAAATTTGGATTGATTATCGGTTGGATCTCGTGCACGCGACTTTTTATTGCGTGCGGAGGCCTTTTTTCCCGATGGGGACACAGCTAGCCTACTGCATTCTGAGGATCATTTACCTCTTGTCAAGGTCCCCATCGTTAAGGTTTTTGGCAACCTTTTCTGGTTCAGGTATTGGCATGGAATTTTTTTTGATTGATAGATAAACTCATAGATGAGTGGGCAATTGGCTGAGATTCTCTTCTGTATCTTCCGCACAAGGTTCTTCGGGTGCGCGACGTTTGGCATAAGTACGTTAGGCATAATGGATGTTAGACGTAATAGACGATTGGCATAATATAGGTTAGGCATAATGGACGATTGACATAATGTACGTTAGGCATAATGGACGATAGGCATAATTCAAAAAATATAAAAATAATCGCAAGGCATTCGTTATTATAGTTTTCGCTTATTTTTTTCAGGTTAGAAAAAAATGACGCATTGCTATATCATACCTTCGCATAACTTTAGCAAGAGACTCCAAAGTGAAAAATACCATGCGCGATATTTAACCTTTGCAAGTCTAGCTTTTTTTCTGTGGACGAGATGAAGAAAATATCCCTTCATTTAAGTGAACAGTTTTGGTACAAGCACGTTTCAAGCCTCTTAGATGTATTACTAATACAGTTGCATCCAAATATTTAAAAAAAGGCAAAATAATGAACAGACATTAAGTTTTGGATCCTATGAAAACTGGCAGTGTTATGTACAGGATCAACATTACGATACGGTTTCTACGTTCGTGACGATACCTTTTTCGTTTTGGTAACTTATCACAGAACCGGAATAAATTCTCTCTCATATCAAAGGGTTTCCGTAGTTCTATTTGTGATGGCCTCGAGAATACAATCATTGTGCCTCAGAATATGGGAGATAATCAATATAGAACCCGGGATCGTTCTCAGCGCTAGGAACCATTTCCTGCCATCCGACTTTCGACGCTCAAAACTCCAACGTATGGAAAAGCAGCAAAAAGACGGACTGTGATAGAAATTAAAAGGAGACAAAGAACTACGAGCAAGCGACCGCCGCCGGCGGTGGCTGACTTAGACTGAACTCATTTTATTACTGCTCTATATTACAGGCTCAATATCAATTGCAGAAAAGTATAAATGTGTGGCGAGGAGACAACTAGAAATTGCGCTCTGCCGCAACAACCAGCAATATTCGTATATTCGTTGAATGAATTAATAAGAAAATACATCAATGTTTCTTTCATGAGCAGTTCTTCAAGGTTATATATTTTCTTCTTGGACAATTACACCTTGCTTGCATGAAGAACTAATAACTAAGTTAACCCATGCCCAACTTTTTTCTAGCGTTCATAGGGTTCAAAAAACACGAAAAACCCGCTTTGAAATATTTTTCTTTCGCAGTGCTGGGAGCTGGTAAAAATTTACCTTCCGGTGCTCAATACAATTCTAGAAAATTTTCAATATTCTATATGCTAGGAAAAGATAGTCAAAGACGGTCCAAATTGATACGTAATATCACTTTTCAATAATAATGGAAAATAAGGAAGATATATCGAAATTTCATTTATCACACTAACTGTAAATATCTCTGGTAGTACTGCTCCAGCAGAGTTATATCAAACTAATAGTAATAACTTCAGTTCTATGTTCTAATAGTCCCAGTTACTGGTCTTACTTGTTTTTGTAAGTAAATTCTGCCAAAATCAAAAGTTTTAGCAGTTTCGTTCATGCGATGTGCATTCGTTCTGCATCTTTTATTGGAGTGAAGATTTCTTGAGGTATTTACAATAGATTAAAATGTTGATTGAGTTATATCAGCTTCCAGAGTTATTTCTACTTCTTCGTATTACGGCATGCATTTTGTAATTAGCTTAGGAGGGGTACGCGGTGATAGGCCATGTATTGTATGTATCTATATTGTCATTTCCCTTGTCCATGAGTACCTTAATTCCACTTTCAACACCGTGTTTTAGGTTGTTCTACAAAACGAGTCTCTCTGCTTGGCTTAGCGTGTAGAATGATATCAGTACTGCATTGCACATGAGGTGGTACTAAAGATAGGCGACTTCCGCAAGTCTAAGCTCCACTTTCAGAAAATATTCCACTTCACGAAAACTCCGTTGAATGGAACAAAATTCAAAGTCAAAGACTATGGGTCGCATTTTTGTCAGTTTTAGTCGTAACGAAAAGAATAAAATTTTCTTTGTTCTGTAGACAACGCACATTAGATTGAGAGGTTGTTAGTAGTCATTCACTTTGACTCGGGCAGAAGTAGAAAGTGAACTGATGACCAGGTCTTGTTATTTTATCTCAGGGGGATATTTATTAAAATAAATTGAATGGGGTAAAACTGTTTATGATTTCTGAAACTAGCATCGATATTATTAACGGTTAGCTTTTTAAGCAATTGGGATCAAGATCTGAATTTATCTTAGCAATTGCAATTTAGAGTCCGTTAAAAATATGTATTTTGATTTGATTTATATTTATTCAAATATATTTCATTCCCGGTTGAAAACCACTATGCTATAGTGTAAGCTAATGATACCACTACGTTATCAATCTTCGACTTAGTTTTGAAACACGAAGATACAACAGCCAACATGGCAAGGTTTGAGCAAGAAGTCGTTTCTACTTCCCATCTCTATCAAAAATATTCCACTACGCATTGCGCCTCCACGCTACCGCCGATTTTAGCCATCGGCGTCACACCGAAACTCCGCCACCGCCTTCCGCGAACACCTCATTTATGTACTATAAACAGTCCAAATAATATCGAGTCAAATGAATATAATTAATCTACCGATACTCTAAGGTTTCGCCATAGTTTAGTTGAATCTATCCAGCAAGTTAGAAATTGTCTCTCGAGTATACGTTACATTGCTCCCACGCACCCATGTTAGACACAATAAATCGATTTGGTTCACTCGACTGCAGCTACTTTCCCCCATCGAGCCACAGGTCTGCGAACTACATCGATAGTCATCTCCGATACATGAGTATACAAATTCAATGTGCTTCTCACCCAGTTCGCAGTCTGATATGCAAATCGTTCGATGTACTCCAAGCGTGAAAATGTTGTTCATGCGCATTCGTGCCCCTTCTGTCTTCATCCAACAGAACCCCGGAGATATATGGCACTGGCACTACACGTGATCTACAATCATTCCGCCGTGTGTACATCTAAATCTCCCCAAAAACCCCCACCACCCCCGACACTCCCGGGTCACACCTTGTCATGCAGAACAAGCCACAGATTTATCGCTCCAATTTGTTGCCGAAAATTAATTTGTTAATTAAATTAATAAACACGGTCTGGCCAGCTTTTCCTCTCGCGACGACACGATACGATGTATCAGCGAAAGAAAAGGGGGCCATCCCGAAGGTAGCTGCCCATCACGCCCCAAGTTTGCAAAGTTCACGTCCTTCCAGTTGGGCGGCACGGCATGCAGTGGCACAATCGTTCAAGCGAGATCATTTCGCAAAGGTGTGTCGAGATTCAACCCGAAAATGTCTTCGCCGTCGCGTTGTGGTGTTCTGTAGCGTTTCGTACGAGAAGAGTTAATCACTTGAATTTCAAATTACGACCCTTGGCTTTCGGCTGCCAACAACCGAAAAAAAAGGAAAGAAGTGATGATACGCTGCCGTGTAACCGCACTCCGACCGGCAGAAGCAGCGCTAGGTCGAATGGGGCCAGCTCGTGATCTGCAACCACAAAAAAAATAAAAATACGAAATCAGAACAGCGAAATCTGAAACAAAAAGGTAAAATCTGCCGAATACCTACGTTTCATTGACTACAAAGGAGAAACGTGTGTAGCGCATAAAAAAAAGAACACACGGAAACTGTGTCCCTCCGCGACAACTCGCGACGACGGACGACAAACGAAAGTGGTTTATAGCCCAATTGTTATCTAAATCTAGAACCGGTATACAAGTTTATGTTGGAATCACGCCGCGGAGGCGACGACACGATCCACAGGCGACGCACTCGGTCTGAGATTTTTGTTCGGTTCTACTCGTAACCGAGCTTAGCATCTGCAGTTATCCTCGCATAGGAACTTTTTTAGACTGGATGCATATTTTTGTAGCACGGTAAAGTCTAGATTTAATCCCAAAAATACACAATTTCCAGAAAACTATGGAAAAATGTTACGATTTCACGAATATCTCCAGTTAGGTCCAAATAGAAGATATGTGTAAATTGAAAATATTTGTGGTTTTATTGGCTAATTAGGCACTACAGTAACGAGTTACTTCAGACCCCAAACTCCGTCATTTTATGAAATTTGAGCTTCTCAAACGTGTGTACAAACTAGGGCGTGTCTTTCCCTTCAAAAAAACAAATCTCGAAAAGCAACTTCTCTTAACAACGAGAAAAGTGTTGATTGCTGATTTTGTGCGAAACATTTCCCAAATCTCAGCAAATAATTGCAGCTATTACTGAGATCTCAGCTAAAAGTGTACATATTTGCAAAGTGCTCGTCTGTTCAAATCTCGGTAATCGTAAAAAAAATCTGGGATTCGGCAGAAAAAAGTGTGAAACGGTGTCACATATCAATGACAAATTAATAGGTGTCATTTCTGTAATCAGACGACACATTATGGGAAACCAAACACAGGATCCTTTAAGGTTCAACTGAGAAAGCCTCGAAATGTGGCATATGATTAAAAACGAAAATAAGCGGACTCCATCGGCAAAATTTTCAGTCAGTAGTATTCTAATAATGCCTAGAATAGATTAATAATGCCCAGAATATATTAATTTTCTTTCACAAAGGTTGTTTAAAGCGTAGGGAACTGAGTAGGCGGGTGTGATCAGTTGTGTTTTTTTCAATCTGGCATTTTTCCAACCGTTACTCCAAGATTTTTCAAGACAAGAAAATATATATAATTGTAGCTGTGTGGCAAGTGGAATATACAATGGATTTCCTACCCACCAATGTGGTTCCGTGTCTGGAATTCTGGGGCTAACCCTGGACTACCGATAAACCAGGTGATGCGGATGGCATTCCGCCGGAAATCTCCCCAAGAGCAGCATTAGGAAAACGTCCTACCATCTACATCATCATCTATACACAACCGAAGCCGAACCACATGAGCTCCAGTCGGATCCAGCAAATTTGTCAGCATCGGTGGTTCTTTTGCGGAAGTTGCCCGGACGAAGTATCTTATCACCGTACCAGTGGCACTTGGGCAGCTGTCAGAACCGACGAAGAAAAGCGTGGCTGTCACACATCACGGATGCCGTATAGAAGATAGTTGATGTTGGACCCTGCATTGTTTGGTGAGCTCGTTCCGATTATGTTTTAATTTTCAGACACCGTCATTCGACAAAATCTGTATGACATTCCGTGGGCTTGTACCCCAAAAGGAGATTTTATTTCGTCTTATTTTGATACATTTTTTCACGATTCAGTAGTATTTAATCGTTTGAAAAGTTGTGTAATACAACTCATGACATCTTAAAAATTGAGAAATATTTAGCAAAATTCATTGAATTTTGTGAAAAAAGGTTTCTGAAGTATTCAGAGGCAATGACTTCCCAGTCGATTTTTAGTATCGGTTTAGCCAATTGTGAAATATACGGTACAGTTATTTGTGTTTTCCGCCAACGCTCAACGAACGCGGAAGGTTTCTGTTTTCGTGATCCTGTACTGCCTATTAGGACATAGAAGTCCTGTATGGATTTTTGTCGAAGGTGAGTTGTGTTGGTTTGTATTTTTATGCGATTTTTTGTTTATATTACCACTAATTAACCGATTTCGCCAATTTTCTCTATTTTTTCAGAGAGCGAGTAAGGGCGCTATAACCCTGGCTCATTAGCCAGGGCAGGGCTAAATACTTCTGTCCCATCCCAGGAAGCTAGGACCAAAGGAGTGACATTAACCCTCTTAGCAAAGTCACTCCCAACGATTTATCAAACCCCCACCAAATTGAAACGGTTGTGTACGGTTGTCCACGTTTCTTCCTTATTCAAGGTTCAAAATAATCCGTTGATTAAGTTATTCATTGAATGAATAATTTGATTGCCGTATAATTTTGAATCATCTTTATTTTGTACGCTGCACAGTTGGCCTGGCCGCTTTAATGCTTATGTCATATTCAATATGTGCCACAAACATTAATAATGACAAGAAAAATTGTGGACGAACGTTTGCAATTTTCCAGGATCCCTACATGTATTGGCTGTGTATGTGTAGACTAGACTAGACTAGACAAAGGTTGTTTAAAGCGTAGCGAAAACATCTGCTTTTTTCGTTTTTAAAGTTGGCCGCTTTTAAGGCTTTCTCAGTTGAATCTTACGAAAAATTAATCCACCGCAATTAAACACAAATATACTCAACAATACCATCACAGCTTCAAAAGCGGCATCCAGTACCTTCAAACCAACAGCCAACACCACTCGAAAAAAATGTTCCCAAAATCGTAAATTAAGCGCCATAAATTCTGGAACAATCACGTTTTTACGACACGAAAACAGGACAATGAACAAAAATCATGTGTTTTATAATTATGTTCAATTTTCATTCAGTAACTTATATAGGGTAAAGTGCCTATTTTCACCATACTAAGCAGAGTGCCTCACTAGTTCATTAATGTCTCGGCCTACAATCAATGGAATGCGAAAAAATTTACATCAACAGCTTTACTTCGTTGTTAAGAAGCACTATAATAACACAAATGCGCTGAAAACAGTGAAATGCTCGTGTTTGGGCGCAACGAAAATTCGAATCGAGTGTCCCTATTGTTGCGCTACCATTTGACTCAATGCGTTGAACAAAGATGGCAGACACTGCTCTAACCAACGGCTTCAAATGGGAAGGGTGAAAATAGAAACATGGCGAAAATGAGCTCATCACCCTATAACGCTCTTATTAGTGGAGATATTCACCAAATCGATTTTCTATTCTGTTCTGTAGGTCACAACTTTATGAACATTATTCATTATTCATTATTCATAAAATCAAAAGTTGTTGTTGAATGGAGAACAGTGAGTCTAGTTATGTAATAGTAAAGTATGCAAGTTAGGCTCGATGGACTATCCAAGTCAGTCTTGGATCACATACATTTGAAGCACCATCAGATGCTGCTTCAAGCGGTTCTCAATCCCTATTCGGCAGTTTTCACGACGCCACCCTTGTTACAGCTTGGTTAAGCCAAACTGGTTTCGAAGGGAGTCAATTAAGGTTGTCTGGCGTATTCTTGATTCTGACATAACTAGCGTTTCTGCATTAGAATCGGCAGCCAGCCTTTGTTGATTATAAGATTAAGGAGTATGTATCAAATGATATATAATGTCTTTTTTGCTACAGTTAGTTGGTATTCGCGCCAGTAAAGTTCCGGATTCGATGAGAGATTTCGACTCTATGAGATGATCGACCGACGGCGTCGAAATGCGGAAAGAGAGTTTTACCAGAGGGTATGAGACACTTACTATCACTGAATTGAATCATTGAAATGAAATCTGTAAGTAGCACTAACACATATCTAATTTCAGCTCAAACAGTTCAGGAACTATACGGGATGGCGCTGGGCCTAGGCCCTTCGACTGACAAGGTCCATTCTCATTGGTTGTGCTCCTACTTGCAAGTGGATAGATCAATCCGCTTGGGTGGGGTACATGTGGATTCTGCTAGTTGTCGACTCTTTTGACCTCGGGTATGAGGTTAGTTCAGGAAAGGAGTGCAATACTGGCTGTTTGAGCGAGATAAAGAGATCAAGTTAGGAATTTTGAACATCTCTAACAGTATTCAATACTTATTACTTATTGCTCTCACTGCACTGCACTGTATCTATACGATCGGGAAAATGAGCGAAAAGGCTTTTTTGACTGATTCGTATCTACTTGCTCAACGGTCAGCCCTTTATAACCACCAAACATATCAGACAGTTCGAAATATACTACTGCACAGTACAGAACTAATGTTTTTCACATCACAAATAAATTGATGTTCGCGTTAATTTGCGTGTTCGAACAATTCGCGTGTATCATTGCAAGTGCTCGAGAATCCCGGGTCTTACGCGCGAACATTTTGGTCCTTCGAACCGGATGCTATCAGCACAGGTTCACGGGTACTTGTAAAACGGTGACGCAAAAAGCCGTGTCAGTTCGTGAAATTCGCGCGCGTCTCATCGAACAAAAGGAGAACTCCATTTTTGACGCTAACCGACGCCATCGCATACTGAACTTGTAACTCAGGGAGAAGGTCGCGGCCGTACAGCATCACAGACGAAGGATTTTGGAGAATAGTGCAGCTGTTTCGGAGGGCAATTTAGTGAAAGTCAGTGTCTCATAAGATGAGCGGTGAATTAAGAGCGCTACAGAAACGGGAACGCCAGCTTCTGGGAATGCTGGACTCAGTCGAGCGATTTCTAGGAAGGAGCGCTGACGAACGCGATGAGTGTGAAATCATAGTACGGTTACAAATGCTAGAAGATGCTGCCAAGGAGTTTTTCACGGTTCGAGGAAAGATTGAGCTTATTTTGGAAGATGCAGAGAAGGAGAAACAGGCAAACAGTGACCCGGATATGAAGAAGGAAGCTCTGGATCACTTAGACGACGAAAACTTTCATATTATGCAAGAATTCGATGATCGCTTCTGCCATCTAAAAGCGAGACTGTTACAGTTGCAATCCCAAGGCGACATAGTGCGATCTACCGACGGCTCTCTTCATGACTCGCATCGTGCTGATGGATTATGTAAAGTAAAACTACCTGAAATTCGTCTTCCAACGTTCAGAGGGGTCATTCGAGAATGGGTTACTTTTCGAGACACCTTCAAAAGTTTAATACATGATAATTCGCAGTTAACAGATACAGATAAGTTCACATACCTCCGAGCTTCACTGGCAGATGAGGCTCTGCAGGAAATAAATTCCATCGATTTGTCTGCTGCTAACTACATTGTTGCATGGATGACCCTAGAGATGCGCTACGAAAATAAAAAGTTGATTGTAAAGACTCATCTCGATGTTCTGTTCAACTTGGAGCCACTGAAACGAGAAACGTACGACGGACTGAATCATATACTAAGTGAGTTTGAGAAGAACGTTCAGATGCTTGAAAAGATAGGAGAGAATCCAACTGAATGGAGCACAATTTTGGCGTATATGGTATGTTCTAAATTAGACTCATCCACGCTACGACAGTGGGAGACTCATCACAACAGTAAATCGGTTCCACATTATGAAGATGTTATTAGGTTTCTGCGCAGTTATTGTTCAGTATTACAATCAGTTGCCCCATCAAAAACAACGGTACCAGAACAACGACAATTCAAGCCATCAGTCTGCAATACCATCGTCAGGACATCCAACACTTGTCCATTTTGCTGTGATACGTGGCACTCTGCCTTTCAATGTGTTAAGTTCCAGAAGATGAAGATCCCTGAAAGAATCGAAGCCGTGACACGGAATAGATTGTGCCGTAATTGTCTTCGGCCCGGACACTACGCTCAGCATTGCGAACGAGGAGTTTGTCATCATTGCCAACAGAGACATCATTCAATGCTGCACACTGACCACCAGAGACCCTGCGCTCCACATTCACAGTTAAGTCCCCAGATCGAAGAATCACCCATGCAACCGGCGCAAACAACACCATCTAATCAATATCAAGAAGAACACACTCAACAAGCGCACGCATCCACCAACACCAACTTGCATCCAAACATACAGTCCACTGCAGCTAACATTACCAGTCAGAGTTACGTCGTACTACCGAAACAAACCACACAGAATGTTCTTTTGTCAACGGCTCTCATAAGAGTCACAGATCGATTCGGAAATTCGATGCTAGCTCGAGCTTTGCTAGATTCATGCTCTCAGCACTGCTTCATGTCAACTGATTTCACAACAAAGCTGAAATTTAGAGAATCCCCGACATTCTTGGCCGTCCATGGAATCGGAGCATCCCGTTGTGTGTCCACGAGACTAGTGTCTGCTGAAGTTGGTGCAAGATGTCCTACAATTTCAACTTTCGAGAAGGAGATGCAGTTCTATGTCCTGCCGAAGCTAACCTTACCTCTACCAAGCAGTATCATCGATTCATCCAGATGGTGCCTACCAAACTCCGAATGTCTCGCTGACCCTGGATTTAATGAACCTGGTCCAATCGACGTGATCATTGGAGCTGCTTATTATTTGGAGCTGTTATCCAACGGTAAATTCAAGGCAACTGATGATGGTCCTATTCTACAAGAAACAGTGTTTGGTTGGATTGTTGCTGGTCGATATAATGAAGGCCAACCCGTTGCTCAAGCTACTGTTCACTTATGTTATACTGCAAATCCTCAAGAGCAACAAACTAGTGTTTCGAATTTTGAAGACAGTGCTTCCATCCGTATAATAGGTTCACCCCATATTGGCTCCTGCTACTGCTCACTCGAGAATAAACAGTCGAAAAGCGAAACCTGTCACAAGTTTAGCAAGCATCGGAATGAACAACACATGAGGTACATCACTGACAATCAGATGAAGATGCAGAATACGCGAAAAATGGATCCGGATAAAACGTACCAAGCACAAAATTTAACCCGGCATATCACACATCAGTTTTCGAATCTTTCGCTGTCCCCGATCAATATCCCTCACTAAATCCTATAAAACGTTTGGTATATTTTCGAGACCCATTCATTCATGACAGCAACGAAGGTTGAAATAGCGCTATTCGATCTTCGAGCCTCTTCGAAGTCATCCCCAAAAGGCATGGCCAGCTCTTTTGGTGATAGCAGCAAGGTAGAGGTTCCACCGTTGTCATCGTAGTTCAACCGCTCTCATCGATATACCAGCGTTATGATTAATTCAGAAGAAACATACAGCGTCATCATACGTCAGAGACATCGCACCGTTCCAATATATCAGCTCAGCAAATGGAAACCAATCCAATTGGTACACATCTATGACAAACCTGAAAGATACACCGACAGAGGCCCGATGAAGATGAAAATTAATCACAACCAACCGTCAATTTAACCGCCAGCAAGCAGTCCAGAAATCCGATCACGATTAAGTGTTGTATCAGCTAACTACAAAAGGGAAATGACAGCAGCCAGTTGAATATATCATCGAATGACCAGTAACCAAAACTAAGCCAAGGTCAACGGAGCCAATATATGTACCATCAGCAGCAGCAAGAATTTTATATACATCGAAGAAGATTAACTGCGCATGGTATATATCGTAACACAGAAATGAACTCAAAACAGAAGTGAAAAATTGATTTGTACCTAGTATTTACTGATAATAGATAAGCAAAATGAGTTGATGAAAACAGATAGGAGATAGGGAAGACAGAATTAAAAGTTGAAATCAGATATTTCAAGGTGGCCGGTTATGTTTGAGCGAGATAAAGAGATCAAGTTAGGAATTTTGAACATCTCTAACAGTATTCAATACTTATTACTTATTGCTCTCACTGCACTGCACTGTATCTATACGATCGGGAAAATGAGCGAAAAGGCTTTTTTGACTGATTCGTATCTACTTGCTCAACGGTCAGCCCTTTATAACCACCAAACATATCAGACAGTTCGAAATATACTACTGCACAGTACAGAACTAATGTTTTTCACATCACAAATAAATTGATGTTCGCGTTAATTTGCGTGTTCGAACAATTCGCGTGTATCATTGCAAGTGCTCGAGAATCCCGGGTCTTACGCGCGAACACTGGCACCTAAGAGTTATACCATTATGCAGGATTTGTTTTTATGATTATTTAACTCGACCAAGCATAGAAGTTCATAGAAAAGCTGAGCAGCCTTTTCGGGTCAATATGATCTGTTCGAGTCGAAATTCTTTATAGAGAGAGATTCTTTTTGTGAAATTTTGTAATGCCTTCACCCGCCCAGCTACTTAGAACAATGATAATAGAAAAAAATGAGCATTTGCCTGATCCATATCCTAAAAACCACCAATATTGACTAGAACAGGGATAATCGATTTCTTTTTTTTTTGATTATAGAGGTTTTAACCTTAGGGTCATTCGCCTCTTTGTCGGGTTAGAGAAGTCTCTTTAGAAAAATCTCTAACCCTATGTGCGTGGTTGGGATTTGAACCCAGGTGATCTGCGTACAAGGCAATCGATTTACCAACTACGCTATCTCCACCCCATTTAATCGATTTCTGTTTTAAGATGAAGGTAAAAAGTGTTCGTGCTAGCATTTTCACCGTATCTATTCATAGTCGATTGATCCGCTTCGGACCTAGAAGACAAGAGGAGATTAGGAAGGGACAGAAGCGGATTCAATGCGAAATTCTCCACTATGACGTGAACTCCAACGGGATGGTAGGATATGATTTTCAATAGAATTGGACAGACTAGATAATGCTCTCTGCAACAAACTTGTGCCAAACAGTAGATAAGTTTGTATGAATGTATTTCTGAATGTATGGATGTGTGTAGAAACAATGCATCCCTGAGCAACATGAAAGAACAGCCTCTGAGCCGCGATAACGCTCATGGGAAGTCGGGTGCGCGGTCATAGGTGTGGCCATATAGCACTGCACATACCAACAGGTGCAACAGTGAGCCGATAGGTGTACAGTTAATGTACATAGATTGCAGAAATAGGTCGTAGAGCCAGCCCGATTGCACAACTGGTAAATAACAAAAATAATAGTAATAATTATTGATAAAACCAAAAGTTGACTCGTAATTTTCATAGATTTAGGAACATTATTCAGAGTCTGACTATACGACGTGAACTTATTCATGATTTATTACATCTTGAACAGGATATGGTTTTTTCGGTTGTGAATTAATTCATAAAGTTAAACATATTTCCTTATAACATAACAATTTCACGAGGCTCGGAATATTATTCATGATTTCTTTGAGTCATCGTGAACTAATTCATGAATCTTAATATATTTATCACGATTCAAAAGTTGTGCTCTTGAAATAGTTCCCCAAATCATAAAATATTATTCATGTATACATGAACTGATTCATGATTCCTAGCGAATTAATCATGACAAATAATGACATATTATTCATGTATTCGAAAACTGGTTCATGATTTCTAGTATATTAGTCACAACTCACCATTTGTGCTCGTGAAATAGTTCACAAGATCATAAAATCTTATTCATGGAAACGTGAACTGGTTCATGATTCCTAATAAAATAGTCACATCCGACCGTGTGTGTCCGTGAAAGAGTTCACAAAAGCATACAATTTTGTTAAGGTGTTCGTTAACTGGTTCATGATTGCTAATGTAGTATTCGTGCTCGTGAAATAATATCATAAAATATTATTGATAGATTCCTGAACTAGTTCATAATTCTTAGTACACTATTTATGATCTATCTTGAGTGTTTGTGATATTTAGAATATATCCCTAATCATTTTATATTTCATGCAACTCTGCACATAGTCAGAAAATTTTCACATGAATTATTTCACAAAATTTGAGTTTTTCATGAAATACGCTGAAGTCTTTTTATGCGGTTTTTATGCGGATTTTCAAAGTTATGCGGTTTTTTTATGCGGATTTTCAAAGTTATGCGGTTTTTATGCTGATTTTCAAAGTTATGCGGTTTGTTATGCGGATTTTCAAAGTTATGCGATTCTTTTTATGCAGCTTCCTTTTAATTTTAGGGTATCACCTGAAGCGACTTTTATCGAAAGATAGATCCTCGTGAATGCACATGCTTAAACAAAAGACATAAAATGTTTACCAATCTTTGTTTTGGAATATAAATAACTAATCTTTCGGTTAAGGATATGAGAAGCGTTCTTGATGCAGTGAAAATAAAAACAGAAAATGACTGAATACCTTTTTACCTTTTTCATAATAAAACTTATGCAATCGGACGGAATTTAGACTTTTTAACCGAGGCCCGCAGAGCCGAATCTCTTATACCATTCGACTCAGTTCGGCGAGATCGAAAAAAAAGTCTCTGAGCGTGTATTTTTTTACTTGGTGGTAAAGCTTTTACGCCGACCCGGCACACGTTCAGTAGTTAGACCATACTACCGATTTCGTCCATCGTGTGCCAGAGTAAGGGACTCTGAACAGAGAAGATAACTCTGAACCCTATTCCTCTAAACTCCACCAAGATGTCCGACATTTGCCTGATCCCCCAGATTCCATTTGAAATGACTACTTCGGGGGGAGGCGTGCTAATGCACTTCACTTGATTCCAGGTCTAGCTGGTCGTGCTAGATTTCACTTGTCTCGTAACCGCCATATCAGTCCTGCATGGCATGATATTCTACATGCCTTCCTCTCTACGTTGACCAGTTTGATGCCGTGGTCGATCCGGCGATTCCGGTTGGAGGGTGGCTTCCGGTTCACTGGTGCCCCAAATACCCTGGTGGTTTCTCGCGTTCGGTGCTACTAGGCGTTGTCCCCGACGGTGGAGATAGCCTACCTCGGCGGAGAGTTCCCCGACGAACGAATGTCTCCTGCAACCGTTGACGGACACGTTATTCTTCTTTAGATGCAGTCCGGCAGAATGCCGAGGTCAGTCCAGCGATTCTCGGTGGAGGATTGCGTCCGGTTCACTGGTGCCCCGATGATTCAAGCTGGCGATTCGCTACGGACTACTCGGAATAGTCCCCGATGGTAGAATCTTCCTACTCCGACGAAGTGGAAGATCTTCCAAAACCGATGCTACCCGGGCAGATGCCGATGTCGGTCCTGCGATTCTGGGTGGAAGGTGACTTCCACTTGACAGGCGCCCCGACGAGCATCTGCCGGAGCTACTTCCCGATCTACTCAAACTAGTCCCCGCCGGTGGGCCTAGTCTACTCCGACGGAGAAATTTCCCGACGTTGAAATTTCTCTCGAAATCGTTATCCCGATGCTGATCGGTTAGGTGCCGAGGTCGGAGTGACTTTACGCTTGTCTGGACATGCCGCAGACTCAGGTGATTCGCATTTAATGCCAAAAATCCTGATCCCTGTGTTGCAGAAGAAAAAGAGTTAAGTAGCCGGAAAACTCTAAGCTTGCTCATATGACCCTACTCCACGCTCTCTAAACTTTCTTACTTCAAATTCTTGCTCTTCCTTGAGTACTATGGCTCTTAATATTGAAAAATATTTCACACTTTATGTGTTTTTTATGCGGATTTTCAAAGTTATGCAGTTTTTTATGCGGATTTTCAAAGTTATCCGGTTTCTTATGCGGATTTTCAAAGTTATGCGGTTTTTTTATGCGGATTTTCAAAGTTGTGCGGTTTTTTGCGGATTTTTTATGTAATGACTAAGTAATAGTTGCGAGCAGCATAAAAAAAAGAACTATTAGGGCCTCGAACATCGTTATTCAGGTTCAATGTGATGCCCGGACAAAAAACAAAATGTGCGCTGAGCACCAAAAATACATTATAGAGCCAAAAATAGTGTTCGTGATATAGCAGTATACTTCAAATAACAAGTTATCACGAATCAGTCACAGTTCTATGATCCAGTTCATACTGTATCGAATTCGAAAGTGAGCTCTAGAATAAAATATCACGATAACGTGAATAGACATTGCGGAAATCGAGACTAAGATCCTGGAATCATGAGCGTAAATCACATTACTCGTGACTAAAGTATCGAAAATCGTGACAAAGATCCTGAAATTATGAACATAAATCATCTCTACTTGTGATAACGTGAATAGAAAATAGGAAAATCGTGACCAAGGTCTTGAAATCTTGAACATAAATCACACTACTCTTCCGGAATAGTCCAATAGCAACCTCGTGCATAAAATACGTAATAAAAAATTACGAAAATCGCGACACAGCTCCTGAAATCATGAACATCGCCTAAATGTCGGTTCTTTTATTTGATATACTTTATACAAACTAGTGTATCCCCAAATTATGAACAAAAATCATAACAAAACCCAAACATGTCCAGGGAACAACCACAACAACTCAACCAAACATTGGAATGTAACACCAGGTATATTTTTGGATCGAATTAGTTTTTCGAAAACACAAATAGTTTCATGAATATGAGGTTTATTATTTATTATTTTGGGAACGTGGTCACGGTTTTCGTATTTTTGAAGTAATAAAATCGTGATTTTTTGTTTATGAATTTATGAACGGATTTATAGCCGTCGCACTACACAATTACTAACGGTTTTTTCTCCATACTCAATAAAAGATTCTTGTTTTCCCCATATCGTTTCTAAAAGTAGACTGTTCTTGGAATTTTCAATCTGCCACGTTAAAATTTGTTTTCCATTACTTCACATTAAAAAATAATCTTTAATCCATGTTCATCTCAAATTTTCGAGTGAAATTGTCACATATAAATTAATGGAAAAATGTTTTTTCAGACAAAAAGTTGATACGATCCATATCATCCATAGGATGTTTTGGTCATCTTCAGGTCATGCAAGTTTTAATAAATGACAAGCGTGGAAGTTTTTCGACATTGAAAATGTCTTACTGCCCTATCTGGGGCTGCGTGTCATTCTAAAATCTAAAATCTATCGATGTGCCGTTTTTACGTCACCACTTAAACGTTAATAACTCTGTTATTTATGAATGGATTTCCATCTTTTTACCACCAAAACAATTCGTAATAAACAGTGGCATCGAAACACAGCTACAAACTTGGGGTTATCCATGGGCGTTTCAATTCTTAGGATCTGTTGGAGAACAGTGAAGATATAGTAACTTGAGGTTAGCGTTCCGACTAATGTTGAGGCTTGGTACTTGGAGTGGCAAGATGGTTCATATTGTCCCCACTACAACCGGTTCAGTTAACCCCCTAAGACATTTTATTTTCAAACAGCTGTTTCGATTGAGCTATTTTGTCCTGATCCTTACTCATTGTGGTGATGTATCTGCAAGAGGTTCAATAACTATGATGTAACACAATTTTCAGAATAAAATTTAAATTTCACTTCAAAAGACCTTATATTCTACATGCCGAATTTAACATCAGCGACAGACATGAATGCCGATTTTGGTTTTTAAAATATTTATTTCACATTCGACAGCTTTTTATCAAAAGAAATCATTTCATTATCCTTTGAATACTTGACAGGTCAGGTTTCTGTAAAGTGTGTTTTAAATTTAACAATCATTGACTTGATTTGTACATTTAACGTGCATTTTACCCACAATTCCCCTATATACTCTCCACCCCTGAAACAAGTCGGTAGGATAATTTCATATTCATTCGCGAATTATATCGCACGTTCTTGAAAAAGTTGCATTGTTAATGTTACTGTGGTCGTATCATGTACGCAACCCTTCAATTTTTTTTTGCACGTCATTTACATTGTTTAATATTTGAACTTATATACTAACTAAAATAAAATAAACAATTTCGCACAAACACCGACTGGCTGATAGAATTGGGGCAACACTGCTTATAAATATGTATGCCATAGAATGAATCAGAATTTCTATTACGTTTTGGAAATATAGGGCATGTTCGATTAGAGATTCGCGGAATTTGGCGCGTCTATTTTTGTCGTTTTCCGTAAGAACCCAGCAGATGTTGTGCTAAAAGTGTGTTATGAAATGACCCGTAACTAAAATGTCAAATATACCGCCCAAACACAAAACTTTTATCTCAATTTTCAATGAGAATAATAGAGAGAGGGAGAAAAAACAAAAGATTTCATCCGTGCCCAAAGTGCCACGTGACGGCACTATATAACAAATCGCACATGACAGCAACTTAGCTAAATAGTTCCTATGTCGTTTCAAGTGTAAACAATTCACCTCAACGGGAAACCTGCAATCAAATACTCGGCGGACGACTGTCGGTCATAATGTGGGTGTATCGAATTGCTCTGTTTGCCAGCCGGGTCCCGCTAAACTAAACATCACTTACGCAAATCATTCTTCACGCAGATCGAATGCAGAGCGAGCATATTGTGATGCTGACATAACATTTTCCTACGGATGGTTTTCGGTTCCGTTGTTGTAGTGACCTGACCGACTGATCTTGAGCACTGATTCAAAAGTCGCACCTTCTCCGGCTTATCTAATGCGAAGATCTCGACCTGTTCGTTTGTTTGTTATTGTACGTCACTACAGGCGTATGCTCGCGAACGCTTCGCTGAATGCCAACAACACTAGTCGTAGTCAAGATATTTCTGGCGAAAACTGTCCTCGATACTCGCGTCATTCCCGCAGGAAAGTAACACGCTCTCTCGCAGTACAATGTGTATCCGAACTGCACGTTGAAGGTCACTTGTGCCTGGGAACACAATTTCACACCGCACTAAAGCTTCAAGTCACTACCGCCGAGAATAATTTCAACACTACGTCAAGCTCGCGCTAGGTTCTAATGCACTACTAAGTACACCCGATGACGAGAGGCAGCAAAAATAATACTAAGCAAAACATCTTCCGACGCTACCGATCGGGATTGGTCAGTCGCGAGCGAGGCCAGTTCCTTGACACAAGGCGCGAGAAGAATTGGAGCGTATCCGTCTGTGGCAGGCAGCCGCTGTACTACACTAGTCAACCATTTCGAGAGCGGCTGTATTCGCACAGTCCTGTATTGTTTGCATACCATCACCGACCGATGCGAGATGCGAATGTTTTAACGACACGAGATAAAGGCTTCAGGTTCTCGAAAATTCAAACGGAATTTGTATACAAAATCTTAGCATCACACGGTGACCCTGCCGTACAGGGTTACCAGTAGAGTTCTGCTGATGGACGAAGAATTTGGCTGATTTGGTAACTCTGGGTTTTTTTTGCGGGTACGGAAGTGATTAGCGATAGTGGCAATAATGTTGAACTCTATCGCCAGTTTTCTATGTTAGGAGTGGTCATGAATTCTGACCGGATTAATACGGTGGGAAGCTGTAAAAAGAAGGTCACAGTGGAATTATTTTAACGGAAACGGAACTTTAATTGTAAAATCATTAAGATTTTTTATTATTATCATTATTATTATTCAAGAAACATTTCCAAAATCATTCAAGATCAAGATGTTTGCTGAACATTACTCGACATAACTGTCCAAAAGTAACTGTTAACACAAGTTCTCATTTCCAGTGGTCGTTATCAGTACTCAAGATCTGACCACTGGCTGCGTGACTAAGCTTGACATTGATGCTCTCTTTCTTTCGGTTTAATTCCGTCTCATTAGAATTAATAAATCGAGAGCTGACGCGCAAACACACACACACACATACACGAAGGAAACTTTTGATTACAAGCGGAACATTGGGTTACAATCTCGACGAGAGAATGTTAAATTATATAAAACAACAAATTTTCCGTTGTTGAGTTTGAAGGTAAACAAACTGATGTCCTTGTTTATTCTACTATATAGTAAAGTGGTATATACAGATCAATCATTCTAACTGTACTATTGATTGTACAGAGTAGGATTTGATTCATTCATGAGAGGAGATTGCGTGTCCAATTGATCAACATGTGTACAGCATGTGATTCACACATATAAGGCTGGATAGGTTAAATGCACTCTTAATACGCTGATTTCATTTGCATAATGCTTGGATATAAAGTATTGTTTGTGTGATGATGTTTTCACCATTAAGCAATGCAAGATTTAAAAAAAAATTATCCACCTAGTGGTTTCTGATTTATCCATACTATGATTCCATGGTTGGTTATGTACAATATAACTGTGGAAATAACATTCTTAGAACACCTATATACAATGGTTCACCATCCACGAATTTGATGAGCTACGTGTCGACGCTGAAACACTTGAAACAAAAAAATATATCATATCTAATTAGCTTAAACAGCATTAGTTCAACAGTGTCTTCTTGGCAGCCCCGTGTGCACGGGGGGAGGGGGTTTGGGTGTTCAAACCCCCCCCACCATGAGCGTTTTGAATTACTTTTAAAAATTTATATAATCGGTTAACGTTTCAACAAGCTTCAATATTGGCAAAAGTAGTGAGTAGACAGCAGATGTCGGTCAGCGGGCTAGCAACGGCAGTTATGGAGGAAAAACACGAAGTTGGAGAAAATCGGGATAACGTTGTCTAGAGAAATTTTACCGCCGATAATTATTCCGTTAGATTAGCAGCGAAATGAATCGCGAAAATGGACATCGGTATAGGGTGAAATACTGCCGCCAAGAAGTTCTCAGCACCCGCTAGCAGATAAATAGGAACGACTAGCACCAAGAAGGATAAGAAACCCGGCAAAGGTGGTTGTAAACAGATGTAAATTCTTATGGTCGACACCCCCGGATCGGTTCATGTCTCAATAGGGTACGATATTTGCAGCAGACCTGAGCTGGTGAGATATATCGCGAAAGTTTGACAGCAGGTAAGGAAAAGTAGCTGTGGATAAAAACATAACACAAAACAAAATAAGCAAGAACACAATCCTTACTAAAGCAGTACTTAACGGTTGCCCCGGATGGATGAGGATTACAAGATACAAGAGGTTGAGGTTTAGTCGGATGGCTTAACAACTACGACAAACCAATCCGAATCCACCACGAGCCAGCAGGAAACGCACAGTGGTCGGAAATGCAAAAAACGTCACTAGAGGCCAAACCATTGAATATATTCATAGGGTATCTTTGGAGGAATTGTTTGTATGAATATTCCCCACAATAAGATAAAAATTAAATTGAGGCATGACTTACTATGATTGAACCAGAAAAATTAACTTTTTATACTGAAGAGGTAGAAAGTTGGTGTCTTCGACAAAGTTTTAGGAATGCTCATAATGAAGAAATTTGTTGAACAACTTGAGCTTGTAGGACTTAATGTTATCGATTTATAAAGCGTTTTCTTAGGCAAACCCCTTAAATTTAGCATGTTAATATAGCTTTTTTCGCTGTGACTTTTCGTGCAAACGATGTTCCAGACAAATGTTGAGGTATTAAAACCACATAATATTGTTGAAGACTGCATGTAAAAATTAAATTATTGTTGAAGATTGTATGTAAAAATATTGTTGAACACTGCATATAAAAATTTCACCTGAAATAGGCGGCGCGGCGCACACCTCTTGTAAAAATACTCATTCGTTTTAGAGTTATCGAAGAATTTTAAAAAAATTTACACCAAGTTCAACTGCGTATAAGAGAGAAAGGTGCAAACTAAGATGGAGAGCAGGCACTATTTTCAATATCCGGACTACGCACAATAAAGGTAAGAAGGTTTTAAGCTCATTTTGTAATCTTTTTTTACTTGGGCATTTTTACTTACAGTATTCAAAAATATTATGTGGTGTCTGGAGCACGGTTTGCACGAAAAGTCACAGTGGAAAAGTTATATTAAAAAAAACTAAACTAAAACGCTTTACAAATCGATAACATTAAATCCTACAAGTTCAACTAGTTCAACAAAATTCTTTATTACGAGCATTTCTAAAACTTTGTCGAAGACACCAACTTTCTACCTCGTCAGCATAAAAAGTTAATTTTTTTTAATTTGATCGTAGTAAGCCATGCCTAACTTTAATTTTTATCAGGTTGTGAAGAATATTCTTACGACCAATTCGTCCAAAGATACCTTGTGAATATATTTGATGGTTTGGCCTCTAGTGAATTAAGTTCACGTTTTTGGGGTTTCCGACCACTATGCAGCGGTGTCTTTTGATGACTCCTTCTCAATAACAAACATTTACCCAATTTGTTGAGCAGAGTCGTTTGGTTTACAAGACTAGGTCCAGGCCTCTGAAAAAATCTTCAAAGTTTGAGGGTTTCTGTACGCTTTTTTTTAAATAAACGTAAAGAAATCAAAACCCCCCCTTGAGAATTTTCTGCGCACGGGCCTGCTTCTTGATAACTTATTTTGGTATGCGGGGGTGGGTGTGTCAAGGGGATGAAAAGTCTACAACCCACAGCCACCCCCAGTCAGTGGGTCTAAATTCCTATGGAAGCAAAAAATGGCCTGCATTAGGCTGACTATTTTGAGAGTAAAGGCAAACCCTACTATATGAGCGTAAGCATACTGACCGTAAAATTCGTAGTTGCTATTCCGCGATTGACCAGAACTAGCAATATTGCACAGAGAATCAACGAATGGGGCCTGGGAGTAGTTCTCCATCCTCAATGTGCAGGTTTCGAGAGTTCTATACTTTGAATGTCAATAACGGCGCCGGCCACGCTATTACAGTCATCGGGGAAGGGAAGGAATGTTAGTGTAACAAACGTTGTTATGGAGACCGTGTATACTTTTGCTTCGCCACGTTTGGCACGGGAAGGAGTTTTGTCGTGACTAACGACTTACCTTTCAATATAGGGGCCCCTTTTCAAAATTTCGGAAAAAAAATGATGTAAGATTTTGAATGTTTATATCTTTTGCTATACTGAATGGATTTAATCAATTTTTTCGGCATTTTGTCGAAAATATTTGTACCAATGTTGTATTAAATTTTGGAATATGTAGGACATTCATTATCAACGGAAAAATAGTGCTTTGAAAAATCTTTCGAAAACGACTCGGAAAAGTGAAAATTTTCAGCCCATGCCGCACAGAGCCGTCAATATGGTGCAGCAACCGAACAATAAAATAATGAAAAGTTTATATATAGGTCCACTACATGTTTGTTCCTATGATTATTCGTATTGGGTTGCTTGACGAGAGCAATTGGTGGGGGAAAGCCGGCATATTAGTTTTGGTTATGTCATTAGAAGCCGGACGGAAAGGAAAGGCTCATGCACGGCACGAGAACGAGCGAGAAAGCGATAGTAGTGCATATTTGCGAAAGCGTTACGTACATTTTGAACCTTAATAACTTTTCTTCTACTAAACGGATTGCCAATCTTGTTTCATAAATCGGAATGAAAACGTTCAACGCTTGCTACCGATACGTTGTTTGCTATATAAAACTTGTTTAAATAGTTCAAAAACTACTTTAATTGAGCATCAACATTAATGATAAAACCTATTAATAGGGGTGCCGCAGCTTTTCTCAAAGCCAGACGTGTGTAAGACGCAGTGCATAACAGACGTACGTGGTCGTGAGAAGCTGCATCGAATGACTAATCAAATCGGCTACCACCGGAGAGAAGAAAAACGTTGGTGGAGGTGGTGGCGTTGAGAAGGCCAAAAAGCCAAAGGCTAAGAAACGCAGTCACTGAAAAGACGGTAGTAACTGACACTAAAAATGCCACCAAAACATCGAAGGCTGCAGCGAACAAGCCAAAGAAGGCCGCCAAACCTGCCAAGAAAGCTACCCGAAGAAGATAAGTAAATTCACGCGTCTCTAATGTTGCCAACAGTCCCTTTCAGGACTAACAAAATACTTGTAAAGAATTAGTGGTGCTTATTTTCCGTTAGCGCTGTTAATTGTAGATGGATTTGTGTCATAGTTGTATGCAAACCGTCCTTAGGATGAATATATAATGGAAAAATAATTTTATTAGGATGTTCCTTTTATTAATTTGAATAATTAAAAATAGTTATATTACAAAATATTTTTCAAATTAATCTACAAACGAAGGAATCTACGAAGGTTTTTGCAAATCCTTCCAAGAAAATCAGTGAATGTGGCAACTCTGCCACTAAGCGAAAGCTACACCAAAACGAATGATGAAAATATCTTCATTTATCGCACAAAAGGATTGCTTTCCATCTGCATTGAGAAGTCAATAAATAGGAACGCCTTGATGCAAAGCATGCTCATTCGGTGTGAGCTGCGAAAGGTCGGCAAGGTTTGAATTGTTTCAAAAGATTCTCGTCTTGTATCAACATTGTTATCTACCAACCGTCCTTATTAGGACGAATGCAAAATGGAAAAAGAATTTAATTAGAAAGTTTCTTTTATTAACTAGTATTAAGTTTGCGCTTGTTAATTCTGTACATTTACCAGTGAATCATAAGAAAATATTTTTCTAATTTACAAACCCGAAAGTATTTGCAAATCCTTCCAAGAAAATCAGTGAATGTGGCATCTCTGCCACTAAGCGAAAGCTACACCAAAACGAATGATGAAAATATTTTCATTTATCGCACAAAAGGATGGCCTTCCATCTGCATTGAAAAGTCAATAAATAGGAACGCCTTGATGCAAAGCGTGCTCATTCGGTGTGAGCTGTGAAAGGGGAAAGATCGTATGTATGTACGCAGTAAAAACAATCGTCGGCAAGGTTTGAATTGTTTCAAAAGATTCTCGTCTTGTATCAACATAGTTATCTGCCAACCGTCCTTATTAGGACGAATGCAAAATGGAAAAAGAATTTAATTAGAAAGTTTCTTTTGTTAACCAGTATTAAGTTCGCGCTTGTTAATTCTGTACTTTTACCAGTGAATCAAACAACAACAAAGGTTCTTTTCAGAACCACCATAATTATTATAAAGAATAATTTGAAACATTCCCATATATTTCATTGAGTATCATTCGATTTGAATTACAAGTCAAACGAGTAGTCACGAAACTCCGGTTATGTCCTAGACATTACCCACCCATCTTTTTTTAGTAGGGTGGGGTAGAGTTACACAAATCCGGGTTCACCTTGATGAGTGATACGATCTATGCAACTATTAGTGTTATCATGTGCTTATTGCTCTGGGCAGTCGGCTACCGAGAATTTATTATAGATTAATCATTTATTGAATTTATTTTGAAATCAACTCCGGACAGCCGACAATTGGGAGTGTTGCTTACATTTAATTGAATTAAATGGCATGTGAGATATTAGTCGATATATCTCTATATTGAAAGGTTTCGTAATATGCGCATTATTTATCGTGTATACATTTTGGTATTATTATTAATGCCTATTATGTATTGACTTCTTTCTTCGCGGATGATTGATTTTTGTGCTATATTCGCGCGCGTTGTTATGCTATTTAAGGCACACTTTAATCGGCATAAAATAAGTCCTTCCAAACCGATGCAATGTGCGCGATTAATAGAACAAGAGTAAAAACAATAAGGACGAAAAGACACTAACTTGTCACCTATTGGGTCAAAAATCAAGCTATAACATTATTTTTTATACTCATGAGGAAAAATAGGTCACATGAAAATAATATAGTGCATATACTAACTCAAAGCATATGCAAGTACTCAATACTTTAAGAACAATTAGAAAAAACTGATATAATTGATTGATGAGTTAATGGACTAAAAGTAAACCAATGAATAAAACATTTGTTCTTCGTGCTAATATGCCGAAAATTGGTAACTGGTTTTGAATTCTTCTTACGAATCGTCAATCCTCAATTCTTTTTACATAATTCAAAAGTCATCATTCGCTCAAATAAGACCGTGCGTATTCCCCACGCGTATTAAATACCCAGTCGTTTAGTTTCCTAGTTGATCATATAAACACTGAAATTAGTGTGTTCAGTCCAAAGAAATGTCAGAATACGCGTTCCCTTACAATGCCATCAAATCAAAGAACATTTCAAATTACACACTACAAAATATGTGCAATTCAGAATATAACGAAATGCTCAATTATTTGCATTAAAATAAGATCGGGGAATATTAGTTGCATAACTGAGGTGGTTCCTTTTCAAAGATAGCACTGCTGATGAATCACTTTATAAAAATAAGTGATAAGGGACGCGTTCGAAAATAGCTGACCACCGCCGAAAGCAAACCTTATTATATGAGAAGTAAAAAAAGTATTATGATAGTACAGGTATATTAGAAATTTCTATGTGACCGCACTAACCGACCTGTAACTCCGGAACCGAAAGTCAGATCGGGATGAAATTCAATAGCAGCCAATGGAAGCATTGTATAAATCACTTCAAATTTGGAATATAAATGTAAATGGATGAATAAATAAATTTGAAAGATGGTGGAAATCGGTCAAGAAATTTCAGAGGAATAGGTGCGAAATTAACTCTGAACAAGTTCTCCGGGGCATCAAAATCAAGCTAGGTGGTCAATATAATCAAAGAGACTATGAGGTCGGCAAATCTCAGCAATAATGCAGAATCTAAATTGGGGTAAACCCCTATATTTATGGCATAGGTGCATATTACCTAACTCAAATTAAGTCATATTTTTTGTGTTTCAGATTCTCCTCGTCAGTAGCTAACAACTGACTAGGCCGCTAGCTAGACACTAGATCCAAAAAATGGCACATAACTTATGTATACAGTAAACGACTGATCGAGACTGATGTTCTGGTTTACACAGAAGTTCTCATTCCCGAACTGGACGAAGAGACTCAGCGCTCCGGGCCTCGATTAAAAAGTCGATTTAAAGAAAAACTTCATATCCTTTTTATAGGAGAAAGACAAACAGGTTTATCTGGGAAATTCACATGTGATCCGATTATATTACATAGCTCCGGAAGAAGTACTTCGATTCAAATGAAATTTGATAGCAATCGATAGGGTTGTTGAAGCTTTTATTTGAGACTAAATTGGTGAACTGTAATGTAACGTAACCGATTCATAATCACCTGAACACGAGCTTTTGTAGGTTCACTCTGATACTGCGTTTGTGAATTTTAAAAAAAGTGCTAAAACGTTCACTTAGTAACCGGATTGTTTTCCTGTTTGCGAGATTGCAGGCGTAGATGGCCGCGAAGAGCACAAGCGTTTGCATGTTAACGTGTTTCTCGCGTCTGCTATCGTGTATGTAACTTCGCATGGATAAATTCGATTTTTTAACTGTGTGACCATTCACATATGTATTTGCATTTGCTCTGGATCTGATGCTTAATTTTCAGTGTAAGATTCAGATACCATAATAGAGCATTCCGCCATATCACTATAGTTCCCAGTCATGTCGTCACGAGCTGTCATGACAACACGTGCTGTTCAGTGGATACGAGCCACATTTTTGTATTCGTCCAACTACAGGCATGAGTCTAGGCTGCAAAGACCGAGGATAGGGACTTCCGGACGTAACCGATTCGTGATCACGCGAACAGTGGGTGAATGCTTGAGACCGTGTTTGTAAATTTACGTGTGCTAAAACGTTCACCTAATTACCGGGGTGTTTTAATGTCGGCGAGACTGCCGGCGTACTTATGTGTGGGTGTTTGTAATTGCATGTTCTCGTTCGTGATCATATTTGTGTTATCGCGAAGCCCACGAGCGTTTGTACGTTTGAAATGGGAGAAAAAGTGAGTGTAGATGAGAGAATATGCAGGTGATTTTATTAGTGAGTGACTCTAATTTGAGATATAGTAAAAAGGAAAAATAACATACCGAATTAAGATAAGACCCGGTGTCGTTCTGAAAGGAATATTTTTTGGTCTTAGAAGGCTTTCGAGTCAGAATAGGACTTGGGTTTGGAGGTGCAGCTGTTGTTTTTTTCTGGCCTCGTACGGTATGACATTTTGGGAGTTGTGATTCAGGGGAAGAATTCTCTTCGAGATGACAGCGACGCTTCATGCATTTCTGGTTCATTTGGCATAGGGGTGTGTATTAAACTTCTGGTGATTTTTCGCGGGTGAGAATTTTCTGACTTCAATCGCTTTACTGTGCTTCTGAATCGAGTCCGCTTAGGCTCTGGTTATGCGTGGGGTCTCAGAATGCTCTAGCTTTTGCGGTGAGAACGTTTAGCACATTCAGGATGACCATTCTTGTAGGTGGCCTACACCTATATCTCGCAATGTCGCCAACGTGAAAACACCCTGGAGATTAAATAAACTTATTAGAATCTACGAATTTATAAACGCGATCTCAACTGCGATTATGCAAACGCCAATTCCCACACGATCGGGGATCGCGTGCCCCGGTAGCCCAAGATCTCATTTGCACCACCTTAAAAATAATAAATAGTCATGATCATGGAACGGTCACGTCCTCGGTCCTAGTAGTCTAAGTCCGTGCTTTAAATTGGACCAATAAAAATGATGCTCATATCTACTAGACAACATATTTCATGACGACCAGACCGGTAATTGTGGTAAAATGGGGAAACACACTCATTTGTAGCATCTGAACCGTTCACTAAAAATTAAGTATTAAATTCACGAATCGCGCGCGATCATTCAAGAACACACGCCAATGTGCGAATGACTACGCTGTTGTCAAACCGAGTTTACACATGCGAAATGACATACACGCTAGCAATGCGTCAAACACGTTAACATACAACCGCTTGAGCCCTTCGCGATCATTCACGTACATCTATACGCCACTGATCTTGCAAATCTGATAACACTTCGATCTACCACGTCACGTCCGGGGGTATTTACCCTCGGTCCTAGCAGTCTAGGTTTCCTTCAGTTGGAACTCTAGTGATATAGAGAAACGAACTCTCTTCTAGCATCTGAACCGTATACTGAAAATTAAATCTCAGATTCACGGTCAGCGCGATTAAGAACACAAGCGAATACACGAATGGCCAAGCGGTAATAAAACCGAATCTGTCATCTCTCATCGAGGTATCCCTTTAATCGAAAGAGAAAATAAACAATGAGAAGTTCTTAATCCCAGTAAGTCAGGCCGGAAAATAAGCCGGAGTTTTGGTTGGTTCTAGTTAGTATTCTGGTTCCAGTGACACAACCGATTCTAACAAACATCGGCAGAACTCTAACTAGAACCAGAATTCCGGTTCATTTTTCAACTGAGCTTTACTGGGCTGTTGCTTAGATCTTATTGCAAATTTTCTCCAGATATTTTGTAATTTGAGTACTACCATCACATAATCCCTGATTCATCACTTCTGATAATGTCCTTTTAACACACATTCTAACCCACATTGCTATATAAATAATGATGAAATATATCGCTCTGCTTGCAGTATGATGTTTACATTCCGTTTGCTTGCCACTTGCCGTACGGAATCGTTTGCCTTAATCGAACCGAATGAAAGAGTAAAAATGATGCGTGCATCATTATTATCACTTGATGCTGGTACAATGACAAATAGTGTCCTATCAAGTAAGATGACTGATCATGTGACCCCTGGAAGGCCTGTGCTCTTGTACGTTATTATACGAATTCGTGATTGAACTGTGCAGCCAATTTTTCTTATTCCTCTAGCCATAGGGATTGAGTTCAGCTAGCTATTAGAATGCGCTAATCGTCTAAAGAAAACGATTGCCAAACAAAACGAAATTTTCGACTGCTCTTCGAAACATCTGAGGGTGTTATGATGGACGAAGCAGCATCACAAAACGCCCACGAGCCTGCGCTTCGATTTTTCAATAAATACTGTTTGGGTGAAATGTTCGGTGTGTTGCGTCCGTAAGTCAATGGTTCACTCGCTGGTAATATGAATGTAATTGTAATTGTGTGACCGGCGTTTCACCTTGACGCCTCACTAGAAGTTGAATGAATGTCTTCGCTAAAATTTGAATACCACGTAACTGCTTTGTTACTTTTTCCTCCGTGAATAGATCCATAACTTTCACATTTTCTCTTTAGCTCTTTGCATAATATGCTATCCAAAACTATCGTCTTTTCTATATCGCACGCGTAATATAACCTAAACAAAATTACTTGAATTGCTTTTCATGCTTGTGTAAACTTTATCACACATACCATATACTAGAGAATTGTTGAACATTTTTATTCATGGTGGAGTCGTAATACATGATCTAAAACTTAGTCTCAGTTACGAAGTACTCAGAATTTGGTGCATCTAGAAGCAATCGTTTGCATCCTAGATCCTGTGGTTTATTGTGTAGGAACCTACAGTGATTAATGACCTCAACTGAGCACCGATCAATCTCCGACCGATCATCATAAGAAATAATCAAACAAAGGAAAATAAAACGATCCCTTTGCCGGAATCCTGATGCGTTTCTGCATAAACGTAGGCAGTTTCCTTGTTCATGCGCTGCATCGTTTTTTATAGCTGAGCATAATATATGCAAAACGAAAAGTTTAAGTTTTTCGGAATTTCAATGTGGGTCCATTCGTGCGAGAGATTTTATGTTAATGATTTTTTTGTTTTACTTTCCGAACTAATGAACCAAAAAGACACATCCAGTCGCTGGCAGTAGCACTAAATGGATTTAGTATAGATGCAATTGTACGCATATTCACCGATACTAGAGTGGTTCTACATATTGAGAAATAAACGTAATACAATTTTTTTTTAAATCATCCAAAGCTTATTTATTTATCTATTTTGCTCAAGGGTCGAAATTGGTGACGTGTTGCCGTGCAATGCTGGAACGTTCGGTGTCGACTATTTTGCACATGCATTTGAGACCACAAACTTTTTTCTCCGTTATTCTCTTACTTGGTTTTAATAGCTGAAACTGTCTCTGGGAACACTACGGGAACAAATCAGACTAAACGCATTAATTTTAGATATATAGTTTCTAGTTTCAGTTAACCCTTAAAGGCGCAAATCAATTTTTTTCAAATTTTATGAAAATTGTCTCGTAGCATCAATACGTTATTGTGATAATTTGGGATGATTTTCGCAATGTTGTTTTAAAACAACATTGCGCATTTAAGGGTTAAAGAGCGAGTAAAGGCGCTTTAACCTAGGCTTAATGAGCCAGGGTAAGGTGTAAATACATCTCTCCCACCCCAAAGGACCAAAGGAGTGACATTAACCTTCTTAGCAAAGTCACTCCCAACGTTTTATTCTAACCCCATATAAACTGAAACGGTCGGTAAGGTTGTCCTCTTTTCTTCCTTATTCAAGTTTTAAAACGATTCGTTGGTTGAATTTTTCATTAAATGAATAATTCAATTGCCGTATAATATTGAAACATCTTCAAACCCAACTCTGCACAGTAGGCCTGGCCGTTTTAATATTTGCGACATATTATAATATGCTTCAAATATTAATATTGACAAGAAAGACACTAAAGAATAACTGCAGTGTTTTCCAGGATGCTTTTCAATACTGGCTGTGTAAGGGTTAGAATAGAATAGTTTCAAGTTTCAGTTAAGGGGGCATAGGAGTATATTGAAATCTTAACATTTTAGGTATAAATTTTTAAATTTTGGTTTATACTCTTGTGAACACTGTAATCGTGTTTTCCTCAAAACCACGTCTTCAAAATTGGAATCATGGATATCTCAAGAATCGGTCAAACAATCCTTTTACTTTTTGCCTTTCTCATATAGAAAGGTTATGCAATCACTCTGAAAATTGTCAATCTAATCCCGGCCCGAAATGTCATATATCATTCGACTCAGTTCGTCGAGATCGGAAAAAAGTTTGTATGTATGTGTTTTCTTATAGAGCAGAAACTTTCAAAAAATCACTGAGAATGCAGGAAAAAATGCACAAAACCCTGCTTAGCGAACGGGTTTTACCTTGCCATTACCCGACCCGCTTAAAACCACTGCTCTTGCTCAGAACCCGATTTCTCCCGGCACTACAATACGGCATTACTTCAGGTTTTATGTACATAGCACCCACTCTATTTCAACTACCTAAAATTCAGTTTCTTCAGCACTACTCCTCGACACATTACTAGTTCACCACCATCCACACAGACCAAGGCAGTCGGAGAGCTAGCTGTGGGTCGAGACTTACTGTTCGTCCCCTACGAAGACAATCTGGGCGGCAACTTTAGATTGTCAGATTTACCGATCTCTTCGGCTGCCTTGTGCCATTTAGCAGCATGACTCGGTTCGCTTGTGCCATTCAGCACCGCAACTCCCTTCTCGTACTATTCAGCACCACTTACTCGTTGAGCTCCCGACTTGTTCGCGAACTACTCGGTATAGTCCCCGACGATGGACCTAGCCTACTCCGACGGAGAATTCCCCGGAGAGAAAAGTTCTCTCAAAACCGAGCCAACCAAACAGGTGTCGAGGTCAGTTCGGCGATTCCGACGGAGCAGGGCGTCCGATTCGTTGGTGACGACCTGTGACTGGTGGCATCTCGTCGCAGTCAACTCAGTCTAGTTCTCGGCAGTGAATCTAGCTTACGCCGACGGAGAGATCTCCGGCGAAGAAAGTTTTCCCGGTACCGATTCTTCTTTGGTTTTAGCACTACAACTTCTGGAGCCCTTTGGTTCCCTGTCCGGTGCCATTTAGCACCGCAGTTTCTTTAAACCCTTTGGTTTCCCTCTCGTTCCACTTCCTCGATGAGCCATGCAGCACCCGCCCTTACTTGTTCGCGAACTACTCGGTCTCCGACAATGGATCTAGCCTACTCCGGCGGAGAATTCCCCGGCGAGAGAGGTTCTCCCGAAACCGAGAGGTAGATGTCTCCTGATACCGATGTTCGTTTCCGTCAGCCATTTAGATCCCCGCTTCGTCCTGATCTACTCGATCTAGTCCCTGGCGGTGGATCTAGCGTACTCACGAGCTACCCAGCAGTATGTCGAGGTCGGTCCGGCGATTCCGGTGAAGCTTGACGTCCATTTCACTGGCGTCCCGACGACCCAAACCCTGTGCTATGTCGCGTAGTACCCAACTGGTCCCCGGCGGTGGACCTATTCTACACCGTCGGAAAGTTCGCCGGCGGCGGAATTTCTCTCGAAACCCAATTGGTGGCTTCACAGCGACTTTATAGCCAATGGAGCTACTTTGTTGGTCCCTTCGCCACTTCCTCTGTAGTTCGGAGAGTATGCTCGTAATCACTCTGTTGACAGCGTCCCAAGTGTGTTCGTCGTGTCACATCTTTTCAACGATATTGTCCACTGTCACACCAGGTATACCCCTACGAACCTAGGGCATTCGAAGACCACGTTTTCCGGTGTCTCTAGCACGTTCGTACACTCCGGGTGACGAAGTACTTCCAGAAGCATCCGTGCCCGGACAAAATTGCGTCAAATGGAAGTTCACCTCTCCATGCTTCCTATGCACCCAAGCCGACACATTTGGGATGAGTCGGTGGGTCCACTTTCCTTTCTCCGTGTAGTCCCACTGCTGCTGCCATTTAACCAATGAGTCCGCTCGGACCAGTCTCCTTGCGTTACGTGCATTTCTCCGCTGGTAGCATTCCACGTCCTCAGCCAGGGTGATGCAGTTGGGGATCATCCCGATGATAACGCATACTGCCTCCGACGATATTTTTATTTAGCCACTCGCGACTCGTACGGCCACGCCACGCCAATGTCCTGTTGGGCTTTACACGGTTCCGCTTGGTTTTCAGCACAGCACCACAGGCAAGAAACCCCACATCGGAGTTTCGATGGCTTCTCGGGCCGCCGACGTTTGGCATTATTCTCGCTAGTGCTTTCGTTGCCTTCGTCGACTTTTCGCAGGCGTAGTCGACGTGAGTGTTGAAGTTCAACCGGTCGTCGATTGTCACTCCGATGTCGATCTGCATCCGCTGAACTGCTTTGCAGTTGCTGACCAACATCATTTCCGTCTTGTGGTGGGCTATTTGCAGCTTGACCCCGTTCATCCGGCTCACGACCACGTCTATTGTCTCCGTCACCAACACCTCCACTTCTTCAAGTGTCTCACTCATCACCGTTAGTGACACGTCTCGTTGCAAAGAGTTATACCGGGAATGGAGCCCTGAGGAACGCCCGCTGTAACTCGCATTGACTTCTGCCCTTCGCTCGTCTCGTACAGCAACACTCTACTCTGGAAGTAGCTCTTCATGATCTGTCATAGATAGTCGGGAATCCTCAGTCTGTGCAGAGCTGCAGCGATGGCTTCCCAGCTGGCGCTGTTAAATGAATTCTTCACATATTTCGTGACCACAGCGCAGTATCGATCTCCTGTCCGCTTCTGTTTAAATGCCTTCTCAGCACTCTCGAGCACTGTCAGAATTGTATCCACTGTCGATGCTCCTTTGTGGAATCCGAACTGCAGCTGGGACAGTCCGCGCTCACCTTCCGTGAATTTTTTCAACCTGTTAAGGATGATCCTTTCCAGGAGTTTTCCGAGTGTATCCAGCAGGCATATGGGCTGCCTTGCGCTCTTCTCTATCTGGCTCCGATATTGCTCTCGGAGTCCGCCTTTTGGCTCTGAGACAAGCAGCGCGTAGCGTACTAAGCGTCTGGTTCCACCAGTAAGCTGGACGCCATTTATTGCGTGGTTCCAGCTTTCGCGGCATTGTGGCGTCCAAGCCACCACAATCCTTCTTGTTAGGTCAGCCACATCCACGTTCTCGATCCCGCCGTTCGGCCGAAGTGCCTCAACGAAGAGGTTTTTGTTGAAGGCTTTCGTCTTCCACTTTCATTCATCGGTCTTACTTTTCCGTACTGCAGCAGGGTTCCGCTGACCGACACGGTAGCGAATCGCTTGGTGATCTCTATGCGTATACGTTTCACATACTCTCCAATCCATGTTCGCCGTCAATGAAGGACTACAGAATGTGACGTCGATGATTGACTCCATCCCGTCTCTCCGAAATGTGCTAACAGAACCTTCATTTCACAATCGTACGTCTAACTTCGCTAGTGCTTCCTGCAGGATACACCCTCTTGTGTTGGTTACTCTATTGCCCCATTCCACAGCCCAGGTGTTAAAGTCACCACCAATGACTACTGGCTTCCGACCGATCAACTGCTCGGTTAACTGCTCCAGCTGAACTGCTCTACTGTCCACCTTGGAGGAGCGTAACAGTTACACGAAGACACCGTTGATTTCGGCGATCACGAAGCCCTCATATGAGCGTTCTACCACTTCTTGAATGGGGAATCTGCCCATAACTTGTATCCGTTTCTGATCTATCCGCCGCCTAGTTACCGTTATCAGGAAGGACTTGGTATGGCTCTGCGATCAATGCGACATCGCACATAGTTTCTGTCGTAAACTGCCACACAGTTGCTGTGCGGTATCAAAGTGCTTCAGAGTTGGCCTGCAGTCGCCTTCTTGTAGGCGGGGCATTCAAAGCCACCCGTCTGGTGGTCGTGTGTATGTGTGTGTGCGTATGTATGTGCGTATGTGTCAAAAATGTCACTCATTTTTATCAGAGATGGCTGAACCAGTTAGTCACAAATTAACGTTACAACCTTCCCATCGACTACTATTGAATTTTGTGTCGTTCTGAATTCCGGTTCCTGAGATACGAGTTTAAGAGTGTGACCACACAGAAATTTCCCATTTAAACTGGTACCACTATGATATCAAAATGATGTAAACCTTTTTAAAATGAATGCAAAATTAAAATCATTGATATTTGATGCAATCTCGAAAAAAAATTGACAAGGATTGACTTTTTTGGATTTTGGCACATTTTTGCCTTTCTCACATAGGAAGGGTATGCGATCACTCTGAAAATCGTCAACCTAATCTCGGCCAAAATTTTTTTTTCGACTGTGTTAGCGTTTTTGGGGTTTAACAGGGGCGTAGCTAGTAGTGCACGGAGAAGGGTTCGCCCCCTTTCGCTGATAACCCTACCTCATTAAAACACCTCTTAGATCACCCCTCAATTCATCCCCCTACACCAAATCATCTTTATACAACCACTATATCACAAGGCATACCAAATTATGCTGGGAAGTGGTTCGTTCGTGGGGTTTTCACCCTCCTCACATACCCACCCCCGCATGTCAAAATTAGTTAGCAGGAAGACAACTTTGAACTAATGCTGATTAGGTTAATTAGGTATGATATTTTTCGTTTCAAGTGTGTCACCAACGACAAGTAACTCATCAGGTTCTTGGTTGGTGAGCCATTGTGTGTAGGTGCAAAGTGAACTAAAAATGTAATAGACATTTACACAATTATAATGATTATTAGTCATAGTTTGCAGAAATAAGAAAGGCACAATTGCACCACTAAGTGGAATAAAACAGGTTTTTCGTTTATAAGCTTATTAATTTATCTAGTCTTGTACTCATCTTTCTGGAAAATTTTATTCATAAATATTTTTTTATGCAATGAAAGACGATTTTTCGAAGAAATGCCCACCATCTTGTTTATAATTTGATTTTTCTGAAAAAGTATGGGAACTTGATCATTTAACAAGCTTTAAGACTCTTCAAAATTTCCATTTCCGATGAACGTCGGAAGCGGCGGCCCCTCGCAAGAAAACCTGTGATCCATTCGTTTGCCCGGATTATTCAAACATATGGGTTATCAATTAGTTTAAGTGTTAAACATTATAATTATAGGTTTTAAAAAAAATCTAAATAAATCACCCTTCATTGAAAACCGATCATTCTTTTCAGTTCCAATTACTTCATCTATCACTCTCTTTGGTTTATTCGGTCTAACGACCATTCAGCCTTTTGCCTTCGGATGCATGATCATTCGGCCTAATGACCATTCGGTCTAATGTCCATTCGGCCTAATGTCCTTCGGCCTAATGACCCAGCATCGCATAGAGGGTAATGCGCCATAAGCCAGTCATCATATGTTCGATCCCCAACCAGGCAAAAATTGTTATTGGTGGTAGGAGAGTATTCTACTGTCCTGTGCACTAAGATTCGGTTGCGAAATCTATTGAAAAAATAATGTCAATTTTCGCAACTGAATGAAACCTTCTTCATATTCTGTAGTATAAGAAAAAAAAATCTCGCGCTCAAAAACAATATCGAACCAGTCGTTCCAGGTAATTCGCGGAGACTGCGTACCGACCGTAGAATGCTAAATACCGAAGACTCCAAACATGATTGCTGAAATCGTACAAATCTATACTACTAATCATTATCTGCTTATATTTATACATTGTAACCAGGGATTTTTCAACATGTTCCAAATATATTTTCTATGAATAAATTAAATTGAAATGTTTGCGTAAAAATTAACCGTTCGATCATAACATATTGGGAAGAAATTTTGACAACTTTCCTTATAGTCCAAATATATTTAAAAAAATGTCCATTTTTCGACGCTCATGGTAACCTTAGACCTCAAAATGCATATTATTGTAATCGATTAATACATTTATATTTTCTTCCGTTGGCTACATTTACAAAGACTACGGAATTGTTCAGTGCTACTTTTTATAGTAAACTGCACCGGTCTGTTTAGGCGACCACCCGAACGAAACTATACAATGCGGAATGCTATTTTCGCTGCAAATTGGGGTAAAAATCAAGTCACGTTAGTAGTTAAAATAGCAAAAAATAGAATGATGGGAGATGAACATAGCAAGATAAATAGCATTTTGTAACCATCTTTTGATCGGGTAAACGCAAAGAAATTGGCCCACGATGGCGTATACCATTGGAGTAGAAATTGCGGAAAAATCTAGAACGTTTCTAGTTCTACACATCATTCCATTTGTCTTATCAAAAGGCGATCATATAAACGATTTTTAGCTGACGCAATTCTGGTCGAGTGTTGCGTGGTACTGAGGAAAGCATGATGCAATTCTGAACCTAGTCGATTTTCTGCAACTTGTGATTTAATTTCGAATCTGCTAAAATATTACTAACGTTTGTACAACTCTTGATAATCAGTTTATGAAATCGATCGAAAATTAGTGTCATCCTGATAAATTCTCGACTAACATATGATTAGGGCTTATAAGCCAACCGTCGAAATTCAATTTGAGTCAAAATTCTGAACAAACGGTTACTCTCCAATCACAGATGTTGATAGTAAACAAAAGAAAAAAATTTTCTCTTTCTTTACGTACTATGAACTGTTTTCAACCAGTAATGGTTCATCCGTCATTTCCCCTCAAAGAGAATTTTGACAGTTGACTTTCACGCCGTAATCATATGTTTGTCGAGAATTTATTTATTTCAAATATTTGCTATTTACCGTACGGACTTTATTGGTTATGGAATTTGCGTTTCAACTTCGTCTCATCAGAATCCGACACTAACTTAATGGCAGGATTAAGCTAACGCTGGGTTGACGCTAGCTCCAAAAACGAAAATACTACTTCTAGACTTTTTTTTCAAAAAGACATATCTGCAATGAGTGACTCTCATTGTTTACTTTCTCTTCTGTTAATAATTCGGTCGGTTTAACATGTTTCCCTCAAATCTTTGCATAATATACTAGTCAAAACCACCGTCTTTCGATCAGTACTTTAGAATAAGTGAAAAGTGCTAAAGTGACGCCGTAAAAATCGAAAAAGAAAGCAAACAAAGAGAGTCACTCATTGTAGATATGACGTTTTGAATAAAACCTGTAGATTTGTGTTTCTGAGCACAGTCATGCGTATATTTACTAATGGAATTTGGCAATTATGAACATTTATTGAATCTTTCATCTATTATCTAGTTTGCCAACATGAACCACTCTAACCAAACCTTCAAACAACCCCCGGATAAGCAGTATAAATTATCTCGATTGCTAACAGCCGCCAAAACTCATCAGATTTTGTAAAAGCGATGCATATGAAATGATGTTCCAGGGATCAATTTGGTGACCATTCTCGTTTCCATCCTTATACTTTGAACCCTTTGTTTGTTCTTCCGTTTGTTTGTTTATTGCAGGGAACCCATTCATCGCGGGTCAACTTGTTTTTTTACTGACTCATTGAATATTTAAGTATGCATTTATTCAAAAGGCCAACGCACGTACACAATGCCCTCTTTCGGTCGTTCGTTCATTCGTTGGCGGATCTCCTAAAGACTTCCACAAAATGGTCCCGAATTTTCATTCGGTGGTTTGGTCTTATGCCAGCGCACTCTCTTAGGCTCATTTGTTGAACTGGACCAGAGGTCCCTTTCTGATTGAACTTGCGCGAGGGCGCAACAACACCAAAAAATCGCAAAATTTATGTCTTCCTTTGTTCCGTTCGCTTTTCAATAAATTTAATCTGGAAATTATATTTTAAGATGGGAGCGTTCGTTTGCCGGTTGGCTCTGCCAATTGTCCGAGCAGCGGAGAGGCTTGAAGCTGCTTATCCGGTTCGATTTTTTCACCGGGCAACGCAGCATTGATTGCAGGATGTTGAAATTTTTGTTTTTCGTCGTTTCAAAATAATTATCCCAATATGGAGACGATGAAATAATGTACGTTCTGGTTAAAGTAAAGGATTTTTTTAATGTAGAATACATTTAAGGTTTCAATATAGGGGTCCCGTTTCAAAATATCGGCTGCGGCGCCGCGTCAGATTTTGAACGTTAATAACTTTTATCATACTTAACAGAATGATTTGATTTTTAGACCAATTTGTTGCAAATATGTTCCTCTATGCTGTATTAAAATTTGAAGTATGTATAACATGTACTAATAACAAAAAATGTGTTTTGAAAAATCTTTCGAAAACGACTCGGAAAAGTGAAAATTTTCAGCCCATCCCGCACAGAGCCGTCGTTATGGTAGACCAACCGAACAATAAAATAATGAAAAGTTTATATATAGGTCCATTACATGTTTGTTCGTATGGTTATTCGCATTGGGTTGCTTGACGAGAGCACTTGGTGGGGGAAAGACGGCATATTCCTTTGGTTAGGCCATTAGAAGCCGGACGGAAAGGAAAGGCTCATGCACGGCACGAGAACGAGCGAGAAAGCGATAGTAGTGCATATTAGCGCGATTATATAAATATCTGTCGGTCGGTTTTTCTCATCATTCGTATTCGTTCAAGCACTAGCAAGCAGCCAGTCCACCGAAGAAAAGCAGTCGGCGATGACGACGGCGGAAAAAGTGCCCCAGCTACTGGTGACTCATCGCAACCCGATCAGGAACTGTCGCCCTGCAAGAATTTCGCCCCAACTAAAGGGCAACAGAGTAGGCTATCGTTCCAGCGTCTGGGTCGTGAGATTGTGCAGGACTGCAAAGTCGAGCTACGCTTACAAAGCTCAGTCGTAATGATGCCCCGAGAAGCCAACGATGCCTACTTGGTCGGTTTGTTCGAGAATGCAAAATAGTGCTTTCTAGCTCACCGTGTCCGCGGGGAGTGCGTCTGAATTATGCTCCCGCAATAAAACAATAAACGGTTCTTTACAGGACCAATTAATTGTGTTCTAATAAGAGTTAAACTGAAATTTACATTTTATGGTGTATAACAAATAATTTTCAGAAAGCAATATAAGAAATACGATGTGTGGAAAGAAAGAAAGAGAATTTAAATTATCCTCTCGCTCGTTTTCGTGCACTGCTTTTCCATTCCTTTCTGCTGCTACTACCATCATAACTAAAACGAATGTGCGTGTTCCCCCACCATCTCATGACCAGTGTTGCCACAATTGCATGTCGCTATTACAATTTGAATTATTTTATTGATCCTCTCTAGTATTGATAAAATATAGAACGTGCAAAGTACACTAGTCGCATGCTTTTATTCGAACTTTTTGGCAGCCTCCGTTGATTAACTGCATAAATCGATTTGTTTGTGCAGCTCCTTGCTAGTAGCAAACTAAATAGCCTTTATCAGCGCTAACAAATAACACGAAAGAATTTAAATTTGTGAAAATCTTTTCCTTCCTTCTTTTCAAATCTGCAACATTCTTTGAAAATATTGTTTGAATGTTGTTATTGAAAAACTGAACATGCAAGTTTGCTAGCATTGGCCACTAGATTGAAGGCGATGGAAAGACAGAATATTCGTTTTGGTTATGCTAGTATTGGTAGCCGAACGGAAAGGAAAGGCGCAGGAATGGCACGAAAACGAGCGAGAGAGCGATAGTAGTGCTTTCTCGTATATGAATATTGGTCGTTCGGTTTTTCTCATCATTCGTATTCGTTCAAGCACTAGCAAGCAGCCAGTTCACCGAAGGAAAGCAGTTGGCAATAGCGACGGACGGAAAAAGTGCCCCAGCTACTGGTGACTCATCGGAACTGTCGCCCTGCAAGAATTTCGCCCCAACTAAAGGGCAACAGAGTAGGCTATCGTTCCAGCGTCTGGGTCGTGAGATTGTGCAGGACTGCAAAGTCGAGCTACGCTTACAAAGCTCAGTCGTAATGATGCCCCGAGAAGCCAACGATGCCTACTTGGTCGGTTTGTTCGAGAATGCAAAATAGTGCTTTCTAGCTCACCGTGTCCGCGGGGAGTGCGTCTGAATTATGCTCCCGCAATAAAACAATAAACGGTTCTTTACAGGACCAATTAATTGTGTTCTAATAAGAGTTAAACTGAAATTTACATTTTATGGTGTATAACAAATAATTTTCAGAAAGCAATATAAGAAATACGATGTGTGGAAAGAAAGAAAGAGAATTTAAATTATCTTCTCTCGCTCGTTTTCGTGCACTGCTTTTCCATTCCTTTCTGCTGCTACTACCATCATAACTAAAACGAATGTGCGTGTTCCCCCACCATCTCATGGCCAGTGTTGCCACAATTGCATGTCGCTATAACAATTTGAATTATTTTATTGATCCTCTCTAGTATTGATAAAACATATAACCGAAATATGAAACATGAAAACCAATTGGCCCTTTACCCTACGCAGCTACAAAGCGCCGTAAACATGGATTAACAAGTTACAACGCACACGCATGCATAAAAATAAATATATTTTTTTCAAACGCAACACTCTTAAGCAGCACACACCGTATTGAATTAAATCCAAACCACCCCGCCCACCCACTTTGCAAATCATTCTGTGACACCATGCTGGTACCCGACAAATCCGCACACGGCCACCGCTGCCGAAAATGCATAGCGTCTACCGCTTATTGTAGTGCCCAGACGCTGCAGCCATGATCTTACCCGTTCGACATAAGAACAAAAACTGATTCAAACGGGTACGCGTCACCTCTATTTATAAACTAATATGGTATATGGTTTAGTCACTTAGGTGCGAGTGTGTGCAAATGCCAACGTTACCGAAAATCGATAGCGCTTATTGCATCGCCCGGAGACGACGTTGCTCGTGTGGGATAAGAGCAACAACTGATTTAAACGGACATGCGTTGCTTCTATTTATGACTTTTCGTGTTTCATTGAGCAACTAAGCTGCCCTCTTTTGACGGCTGTGTCTGAGAAATCTGCCTCACGAATGGTATTTTTCCCGTTTTTCGTGAACTTTTTAATTTTACCAATTTCCAAAAGTCTACTTTTATTGGGGAGATATTAAATTATTACCAATATTTAAGTTAGGTGTTTCTGAATCGGTTGGTGTATGAATGATTAAAATCCATCTAGTAATATCGGAGTTATAAGCGTGCAAACCTTACATAGTTTCGTTACATGGGAGATAGTTTAGATTTTAGAATGACACCTAGCCCCAGATAGTGGAGTAAGACATTTTTAATGTCAAAATATAGAACATGCAAAGTACACTAGTCGCATGCTTTTATTCGAACTTTTTGGCAGCCTCCGTTGATTAACTGCATAAATCGATTTGTTTGTGCAGCTCCTTGCTAGTAGCAAACTAAATAGCCTTTATCAGCGCTAACAAATAAAACAAAAGAATTTAAATTTGTGAAAATCTTCTCCTTCCTTCTTTTCAAATCTGCAACATTCTTTGAAAATATTGTTGGAATGTTGTTATTGAAAAACTGAACATGCAAGTTTGCTAGCACTGGCCACTAGATTGAAGGCGATGGAAAGACAGAATATTCGTTTTGGTTATGCTAGTATTGGTAGCCGAACGGAAAGGAAAGGCACAGGAATGGCACGAAAACGAGCGGGAGAGCGATAGTAGTGCTTTCTTGTGTTTTCATATATGAATATTGGTCGGTCGGTTTTTCTCATCATTCGTATTCGTTCAAGCACTAGCAAGCAGCCAGTCCACCGGAGGAAAGCAGTTGGCGATGATGACGGTCCGCAAAAGTGCCCCAGCTACTGGTGGCCCATCGCAACCAACTACCGATCAGGAACTGTCGCCATGCTAGTATTTCGCCCCAACTAAAGGGCAACGGAGCAACTAATCCGCTGGCTAACATTCCAGCGTCTGGTTCGTAAGGTTGTGTATTACTTCAAAGTCGAGCTACGCTTACAAAACTCAGCCGTAATGAAGCCACTGATGCCTACTTGGTCGGTTTGTGGGAGTGGGCGTAAATTACAATAAAAGCAACGGTTCTTTTCAGGACCAATCAATTGTGTTCTAGTGAGAGTTAAACTGAAACTTTTATTTTAAGGTGTGTAGCAAATTTTCAACAAGCAACATAATACGTTGGGTGGAAAGAAGTAGCTTGCACACGGAACAAAAATTTAAATTATCCTCTCGCTCGTTTCGTGCACTGCTTTTCCATTCCTTTCTACTGTTATTATCAGTATTACCAAAACGAATGTGTTGTTGCATGTGTTTAAGAGAAACGTTGAAGTCGCATGCTTCTATTCAAGCTTTTTGGCAGCCCCCGTGAACTAACTGCATTAAATGATTTTTTGTGCAGCTCCGTGCTAGTAGCAAACAAAATGGCCCTACCAGTGTCTGATTCGTGAGATTGTGCAGGATTTCAAAGTCGAGCTAAGCTTATAAAGTTCAGCCGTAATGATACCCGAAGAAGCCAGTCTTGTCGTTTTGTTCGAGGCTACAAAACAGTTCGCCAGGCACGTAACTATCATGCCAAAAATATCCAACGATCCAGCGCATCACCATCAACACCAACGCCGATACCAAAGGTTCTTTTCAGAACCACCATTATTACCATAGAGAATTATTTGAAAATTTCCCATTCAAACGTGATTCTGTTGAATATTATTAGATTTAAATTAACGTCTCGAATTGAAATCACGACGCTCCGGTTATGTGACAGACATTACCCACCCATCTTTTTTTATTGTGACCACGACACCCCATTTCAATATTTCTGAATGAACAGAAGGTCGAGTTTGGAAAGTTTGTAACTTTCATTGTACTTAACCAAATTACACAATGTTCGCACTAATGATTCAGAAATATGATCAGGAATCTTCTGTTAGATTTGTAAGTATGTATAATTTACATGAATAAAGAAAAATTGATTTTCAGGAATCAATTATTATCTGTTCTTCCATTGGCCAGTACTACGCGACTTCCTCATGCTAACAATTAATTTCATCGTTAGCCATCTCCCTCACCAAGGCCAACAACGCCAACAAAACCGGTCCTTTTCAGGACCACCATCATTTTTGTAAAGAATAATTTGAAATATTCCTCGCCCAAATCACCTTTTGTCCGAAAATTCCAATGAGTATCAACATATTTGAAGAACGTGTTCCTTATGTATTCTACATCTCTCCGGTTATGTCGCAGACATTACCCACCCATCTTTTTTTTATTGTGACCACGACACCCCATTTCAATATTTCTGAATGAACAGAAGGTCGAGTTTGGAAAGTTTGTAACTTTCATTGTACTTAACCAAATTACACAATGTTCGCACTAATGATTCAGAAATATGATCAGGAATCTTCTGTTAGATTTGTAAGTATGTATAATTTACATGAATAAAGAAAAATTGATTTTCAGGAATCAATTATTATCTGTTCTTCCATTGGCCAGTACTACGCGACTTCCTCATGCTAACAATTAATTTCATCGTTAGCCATCTCCCTCACCAAGGCCAACAACGCCAACAAAACCGGTCCTTTTCAGGACCACCATCATTTTTGTAAAGAATAATTTGAAATATTCCTCGCCCAAATCACCTTTTGTCCGAAAATTCCAATGAGTATCAACATATTTGAAGAACGTGTTCCTTATGTATTCTACATCTCTCCGGTTATGTCGCAGACATTACCCACCCATCTTTTTTGATTGGATTTCTCCCGATGTAAAGGATGAATGAATGGAAAGATTTAAAAAAGGTTATAAATAAATCAGCAACAGTCAACAATTGGCTCTACTGTGTGACGGTAAATCTCGGAGTGATACACCTGAGTTCAGTGTTAAATTTTACACTTTCTACAGCGAACCGCTTTTGTTAATTATATATTTTTATGCGAGATTCAGATTGTTATGTTTAATTTTTCATACGTGTTACAATCAATCCTACTCAGTGATGTCCCCATTCATAAGGCAAAACACACTGTGTTATATATCGTGACTTTTTCAGACACTCTATGTTTACTTGGCTTATGACCTGCTCTTTAGAAAATTGTGGTCGACCTGGGGCTCAGAAAGTAACGCTATGTAAATCAGCGTTTTTGCCTCATAAATACTAGAACGACAAGAAAAAAATTACCTCTATAGACCTACCCTATTTTTCGATAATTTACATGTAGAAAACCCGTTAGCTTGTATTTTCACCACTAGTTGGCACTGCATGCATCAAAAATATTCACTGAAAGCAAGAACTACACAGCAAAAAAACTTGTAACTTTATGTCTTGCTAGATGCACATAAAAGGAGCGTCCCCATTCACATAAATTTACATTTAATTGCATGTAAAAATGCGTATTATTCGGCTTTTTCTAGGACACTTAGTCTGAGTTTTACATCAAAAGAGTCACAATATTTAATTTTACATAAACATAACATGTAAAATCATCTTGTCGGACTAAAAAATACGTCGCTACGTTGTTTACGTCAAATGTAATTTTCATTTTTTCTAACAGTGCAACTTGACTGGGAGAACTTTTTTTTTCGATAGTTGTATGGCTAGGATCTCGGAAGGGCTTCCCGTCAGAATCACTCAATAAAATTTGCAGACGAGACGGGAAATGTCAACCACTTAACACCGCTTTAGGATAATTTCAGCGGGCCGTGATTTCAGTGTGTCGGTCAAGATATGTGCGGGCGTAGGAACTTCACGACCGCGTGTATAATAGCGAAGGGCTCGAGCGTTTGTACGTTAACGTGGTCGATCGCGTGGGCATTTGTATGTCACGTGTGCTAGTGTGTATGTAACTACGCGTGTATATATTTGATTTTATAACCGTGTGTCTATTCGCAGATTTGCGTGTGTTGTTGGACGCGGACTCTGATAATTATTTTCGGTGTATGGCTCAGATGCTAGAGAAGAATGAGTTCTTCCATATCACTAGAGTTCCCGCTCTTGTCACTATGGAACGTGTTGTCTAGTGGATATAAGCTTCGTTTTAATTGGGCCAACTGAAGGCATTGACCTAGGCTGGCTGGGCTGAGAATAGGGGCTTCCGGTCGTAATCAATTCATGATCGCGCAAACACGGGCGTTTGTAGGTTCACTCTTGAAACCGCGTTTGTAAATTTTAAAGCGCACTTACTCAACGGGGCGTTATCCTGTTTCTAAGATCGCGGACGCATGCGTGCGCGGATGATCGCGAACGGTTCGAGCGTTTGTATGTTAACGTATTTGTCGCGTGTGCTAGCGTGTATATAACTTTGCGGGCATAAATTTGATTTTATAACCATGTGACCATTCGCATATTCGCGTGTATTCTTGAATGATCGTGCGCGGACTGTAAATCTGATACTGAAATTTTAGTGTATGGATCAGATGCTAGGAGAGAATGAGTTTCCCCATATCACTAGCGTTTCCGGTCATGTCGTCATGGAATCAGGAATCAAAATATATTTCCTCAAATGGCACGTTCCCCATATGTTGTCGGGGATTTGTGCCTTGTCGTGTCTTTTCATCATTTCCTGAGCGAAAGGACAGGAGAAGGAGGAGGAAGGAAGTAAAATTGGAAGGGTGGGAAAAATATCCGCACAAAAACAAACAGTAGGCAAGTTAAACTTACAAGTATTTCAAATCGAGTAAGCCTCTTTACCGCATTGGATTAGAAACCTTAGTATGTCTTTGGGTTTCATTCGTCCAAATGCTGTGTAGTCTATGTAAGGAGATCATGTGGGTTTCCCCCACAGTAGAGACACTTTTCGACATCTCTTCCACAGGTATCATCCGCATGATTCTCATCGCATTTCCCACAACGGGCTTTATTGCTGCAATGGGAGGCTGTGTCCCAATTGTTTGCAATTAGTAAAGTTCATGACTCGCGGCACAAAGAGGCGACCAGGTAGACGAACCTAGTCGAAGAGGAGGTAGTTGGGTAGAGCAGAACCGGCGAAGGTCACCCGATAAGAGTCTGAGTTGACGTATATTTTCTTCCCGTCAGCTGCGACTGATGCTGAATGCAAACGTTTGCACTCCAGTATCTTCACTGGCTTAAGCATGGGGTCTTTGAAACAGCCAGTCCCATATTTTAGCAGGTCCTTGCAATTCAAACTCGAATCGAATCGGAAACGACTTCAACCCTGCTAGCTGAAATATACACCATGTACTCCTTCGTAAAGAGCCCGTAGCCAGCAATATCCTTTGCCTGATTTAAATTGTTAACAACCACCCGAAGCTTATCAGGGCCAATTTTCGATATTTCTATCACGGCCGAATACCGATCCATCAGAACTCGAGAAATCTGCAACAGTTTCACTTTTTATCTTTGGTCCGAAAGAAGATCACGTATAGCCCGGTGGCCGAGCTTGGATATACTTTGAGCCGGGGAGCCGATTTTGTTTCGACGTCCATCCCACCTTGAGATGAACCGCCGTCAGGGGAAGTCATTTTTGCACGGGCCTATTGCCCAGTGCACGTTAGTAAGACAACCAAGAAGGGGAAACATAATGTAATACTTGACTTGTGTATGTAACGGTATCCAGACGGCTTACTGGAAGAACACTACTTCACTGGTCACTGACCGGCTAACGGTACTCAGAAACAGAAACACAAAAGAAGAGAAACAATACTGAAACCTCGACTAGGCGGAGAGTGCGCAAAACAACCTTGAACGCGGATTAGCACTATTCTTTGGCGCTATAGAGTGTACGGACTGGCAATAAAAGACTTATATCTCAACTGAGCGCTCGATAACGAATGCTGTAATTGATTGATCGGGTTCCTTTATTCAGAATATGTAGATTTGTACTACTCATATACTCCATCAGTTCAGAGTCTCTCAGATTGATGTCTGGGCTGTCCCAAATGATGGAATGAGCATTTGCATCACTGAGCGAAAGCCCGTTTCTGCTACAATAAGATAAAACGTTTTTGAAATCATCAGAAGGAGATGATTCGTTATGCGGTAGATATGCTGAACAACATATACTTTTTGTTTATGTTACCGAAAGTCAAAGTAACTGTAACTGCACAGATATCGCGAGTTGTGAGCTCCGGTATGTGATACGCGTCAATAGCCTTATTTGCAAGAATGCAAGCACGAGGCATTTCATGTGGTTTAGTAATGCTTGTCTTGTTGTAAGCAATGAAGACAGTGGAAGTACGGTTCTTGATCTAATTCTATGGACGCTGTACTTTTCTGCATACGTCGAAACAGATTCACAATTGCTGTACATTTATGCTGGAGATTGATTTGTGCTATTCTAACCATTGTTGATTAGAAAACTGTGCATTACAACTATGGCTATACTATTGGAATGCTTATCCGAGACACTTTTCATAAGTGTAATAACAAGCGGTTATATTCATTTCGAGCAATGGTACTGTCGAATAACTGTTTTGTGATCAGCACGTACCGTTTAGAGAGTTTGTTTTGAGCAGGTATTCGAGAATAAAAAAATTCCAAGATCTAACGATACACAATTGCTACCCTTTTTATGCAAACAAATACAAGAAGCTATTATGGCTAATTAACACCAAGATGCGAAGCATCTAGTTTAGTATGTTCGAAGTAAATTAGGAAAACATAGCAGAATTATTATGGCTATATAAATATTAGCTATGCGTCTCGAAACTAATTAGTTTCGTCAAACCAACGTCACGATTACCTTTCAACCTTTCATAATGTTTACTCCAAACTAACTGCTCGTATTTCACTCTTTTCTCATTCCAGGTAAGTGTCATCTCGCTGGCTGGTCCGTCGGCGATCGCTAATCTCCAAGCTTACGGTACATGAATTCTGCGGAAATTTTTAACCTCCAAAGCCAGACAAGTCGTATCCAGCCAGGTTCTTCGAACTTCGCAAAAAAAAGGACGTAAAGGGCACCCAAAAAAGCTACAGAAGAATTATTGTTTTCTTGTATGACCATCCGCGCTCCATTGATATATTTTTTTCCCTCCTGTTGTTTCTCCTGCCCGTCATCATGTATTCTTATCTCGCCTCTTGCATCTGTCGCCTTTTGTTCGCGGGACTCGTAGCCGCGCAAAATTCCCAATTTTCACGAAAACGAGTGCCGCTTGTGAACCAAGCTGCGCTCGATCTTTTTTACTGGCTCTGATTTTAATTCTTTATTTGTTTCCAATTTTCCGTGTGGGAGCATCGGTTCGCTCCGCACACATTTCCTTAGAGGTCATCTTCTTCGGCCCAACTTAACACCTTTGGTTGATTTTAATTACGTGCCCTCCGGGTTAGGTAATCTCGAGACAGGATTAACTTTAGAGATGTTCTTTTTTTATAAATTGCAAATTACAATTAGTTTATGTTATTAGTCATGCTATTTTGAAGCTTTGCATAAATAAACACCGCAGGTCTTCTCCAATCAGTGTTCGGTATCTTGCACCTACGTAAAAAACCAGCAAGTTTCCCGGTGTATAGAACATCCTGAGGTTTCTGGTCAACCCGAAAAGGTATGCTGCTATTGAACCCATCGTTGAACTCATATATTCAAGTATATGTGCTTTGGTATTTAATTTTTTCGCCCTGTTCCTGGCTTGCAATAAACTAAATTATTCTCGCTTGATCTTTCCCGGTGATCTTTTTTCTTCCCTAGTGGCAGCAATGAGAATACGGGATCTTTTCTTTGAATTTATGATTTATGTTCCAGTGGTTGGGATCGTTTTGATTTCGCAAGCTGTGCAATGTGCATACGATGCTCGTTATGGCTTCCCTGGTCCGGCAGCGTCCGAAGCTGATTGCAATCCACGGCAGCTGCCGAAATCAGGACATCAAAAGTTTTGACGAATGTCACACGTTGTTATATTTTTTGGGGTTTTTGTTTTTTGCTGTCATGAAAAGTTCTTTTACTGTACAAATCATTTTAAGAGCGAACCTGCACTTTTGAGTCGCATAAATAGGATCAATTCTGCTATGCGAATCGCACTTATGAAGGATTCCTCGACATTTGATAACAAAGGGTGACCAAATCAGACGAGTAGAAAGCCAGGACGGTCATAAGGGGACCCCACCCTCTTCTCGTTGATGCAAAGTCAATTTGACGATACTATCAGATTTTCGGTAGTGAAAAAAATTCACGGTGATTTGTGCAGATAATTAAAACCAACCGTATTTTTTTCGCGAGAAAGAGGTAACCATACACTTTTTTAGATTAACACACATGCGGTTCTTTCTATACCAATCAACATAAACTGGATGCTGATTTTGGAAAACTCTTCAATCTTCAATTGAGTGAATCAGACGACATATCTAGAGATCATCCGCGAAAGACAGTCGTGAAGTCTTGAACACTAGATGCACATCGTTAAAGTACAGCAGAATCATCAACAGTAGAGGGATTCCATGAGAAACCGGCCGACCGCAAAATATGACCATCGTCGATTCGAACGAAACTTTGCAGGTGTGTTCGCTGTATGAATCTCCATGATATTCTCTGGCAATTGGAATATTTTGATACAAGAGTAATTTTTCAAAAGGGCGTAAACGTTTCTACGTAAATGAATTTCCATTTTTTTTGTTCGATTACTGTATTTTATACAGCAAAACTATCTGAGAACAAGTTACAGGGAATGAATACTTCTGTCCGAAAAAAATATACACTGAAAAAAATGTTGTGTCATTTTTCAAAAAAACAAAAATTTATGATAAAAATTTAAATAGCGAAAAAACCCATTTTTTTAAATTTTTTATATTTTGTTACCAAAAATCTAAAGAGAAAAGAAACATTTTGATTGTAATTGCATGATGGAGAAAAAATCGGTAAAAAAGTTTTTCTAACAATAACTTCGTACATGTTTTTAAATTTCATACTAATTAACATACAAAATTGTAATTTTATTGCAGAATATAATTCTAAGCACCATTTAAAATCAAAATGCATTTAACAAAAATCTTCCAAAATGCGATAGTTTTCGAGATATTTGAAATTTTGCTACTTCAAAAACAATTAATTCGTGTAATTATGCTCTTTTTAAAAGTTATTCGCATTACCCCATCAAAAAATGTCAAAAATTTAATGTTTATCGTTTTAAAGACGTAAAAGCAACCTTTTTAGTGTATTTGGATCATGGAGAAGCTTTCAATAAAAAAGTTTTCCTAACAACTTTTGACATTTTTTTATAATTCTTACTATTTGCAGTCAAAAATACAATTTTTTTTTGAAAATGATTCTAAACGCCATTTTAAATCGAAATGCTCTTAACAAAAAATTTCTAAAATGTAGTAGTTCTCGAGATATTTTAACTTTTGTTTTAACAACACAATTATTTTGTTTTATTACGACCTTTCCATAAGTTAGTCGCGTTTCTCCATCAACAATAATAGGTTTTTCAAAAGGCCCGTAAACTTTCGTGCAACTTTCTCTTTGACATCAAGGCGATATTGTAAACCATTTGAAAGTTACATGAAAGCAATTATTATTATTATTATCATTTCCTTTCCCAAACTAACTTGTAAAGATCAGAGGGTGTACCTTGACGGAGCTCCCAAAGTGACCTCACTTGGGAGTACTGTAACAAAACCGAAACAATTAGCTCCAAGGATTTCCGAGCACTCAGCAAAAACCCCAAGTGTGCTTTGTTTCAATCCGATAATGCTCTCTCTGCGGAAAAATAATTTTATTTCCCTGCCATTGTGGACTGGACCTCGAATTCCCGAATAGAAAGAAGAACGTGACATAAGCTGCCCTCAACCTCTATACATTTTGTGTAAATAAAGAATATGATATCAATCGCATTCGAAAAAAAATTTCGTGCCTACAATTAAAATCCGAGAGGTATCATCTGTTATCGATTCGTGATCTAACGCTAGATGTCGACCGCCAGAGGGCACGGAAGTTCAATGATGATGTTTTTATTTTCATCTGTCAAAACGCATTGGAAAGTAAATTCTGAATTTTTTAAATTCAATCAATATTATAATTAAACGTTATTTCTTCTAATGAAAAGTAATATTGGTGAAGAAAATATGTTTCCTACCTCTGAAAAATATCCAGATGGTAAATTTCTTGTTACTTCACTCACATTTGTTCTTCCGGTTTCAATTTATACTAAAATGAAATTCAGAGATTGAAATTTCGATAGAAAACACGAAGGTGGGCAAAAATCACTGGATTAAAGTGTGTAGTTGTTGGTAGTCGAGGTTATCCACTGATAAGTCCGATTTCTAGATAAACATTCTCCATATCTAAAACAACCAACCTAACCTCAACAATACAAAAATAATTCGGGATCTCAATAATTCGTAATAAAATATTGAGTTCAACTGAATATTTTGGTGTCAAACGAAAGAACGAGTGTTTTCTTATCACCTGTAATCAAGCTTTTTGTGAAACTATGTGATATTTATTTTAAAACAATTAAAATAGAACAATCATCCTATACCATCAATGCAAGAAAATGTTTTCATCATCATTTGACTAGTACCGAAAATGAAATCCAGTTGGCGCATCGAGCGAAAAAGTTTCACGTTTGAGAGCCAATCGCGAATGTTCAATCGAAAAAAATCAGATAAAATCGTGAACTCAAAATTATATTAATCAATAAATCAATTTTTGGGCGGGATGAAGTTTGCTGGGTAAGTTAGTTAATACGTATAATTTAAAGCATATAACTAAAACCAAGCCGTTTTACTATTTGTCACAATGTTAGCTTCCTTCACAAAATAAATAATAAAAACCGAAAGGAAGCTAAGATTCAAAATATTTAGAGCATTTTTATCTGATTCCTAAAGGGGAGGTAACGTTAATTTCAGTCATTTATTGCTCAGAGTAGCTATGTTTTGAAGAAGCCCTATTTCGCCATCAATAAATGGTTTCAATGGTTGCTTAGGGAAAATCAAAAACGTACATATTAAACCGAAAAGGCTTCCGATGCTAGCAACCAACTATTTTCAGTTTCACGCGTATTGAAAAGTCGGGCCAAAAAAGTCATTAAATACATCTGTCCTCCCGAATTTTACTGGCACTTAGTTCCCCTAGTCATCGTCGAGCGTCGCTAATCACAGTGTATAACTGTTGGGTGTGCAAGCCATGCCGGTGCTAAATAATAACAAACAAGATGACGCGATCCAAAACTGGTGATGATAATGAATGATTCCGTTGCGTTGGTTACCGTCATGCAGTCATGATCGGCGAGCGACAATCATTGAATCACATGCTTGAAACAAGATGAATAAAAGTCCCTCTCTCTCTCTCTCTCTCTCTCTCTCTCTCTTTCGCTCCCGGTATAATCTTTCCATGTATCTTTCGCGGGTTTTAAGAAGTGCTGACAGATACGTTTGTTGGAATAAATTGTTCGCTGCAAGAAACTATTTTTAAAATTAACTTGCATATCTAAAACCGTCTTCAGTAAAGTTGCTCGTGAAATCAAAGACTACCAGATGGTGACAGGTTAGTTTGGGATACTCTCACAATGTGGCGGTAGTGAGCATACCACCTTTCAGCACATTATAGAATATGATATAGGGTGATGAGCCCATTTGCGCCATGTTTCTATTATCTCCCTACCCATTTGAAGCCGTTGGTTAGAGCAGTGTCTGCCATCTTTGTTCAACGCATTGAGTCAAATGGTAGCGCAACAATAGGGGCACTCGATTCGAATTTTCGTTGCGCTCAAACACGAGAATTTCACTGTTTTCAGTGCATTTGTGTTATTATATTGGTTCTTAACAACGAAGCAAAGCTGTTGATGTAAATTTTTACGTATTCCACTGATTGTAGGGCGAGAAATTAACGAATTAGTGAGGCACCTTGCTTAGTATGGTGAAAATAGGCACTTCACCCTATCTCAAAAGTCTAATAATTTAGAAAGATGGTGTTTTTGGCAAAGTTCTAGAGGATGTCAAGAGCAGGGTTGTTAACGTTGAATTAAACTTTACCGCCGATAACGATGAATTTAGCGCCATTATCGGCGTTGATTTTCACGTTAATTTAATCGTCATCGTCAACGCTTTTCGTTGAATTCAACGTTAGCGTCATCGAAAATTTTCGCGTTGAATTCTGTTTAAAGGTTTTTTCGTCAGAGAAATTATATAATTTATTCACATGAAATTTATATTTAGAAATATTTTTGTAAGAAGGTATACTTTTTATTTGATTTAAAGTACAGATTCTGAGGTTAGTTGTTGGAGCATACTTAACGTAGGAATAGACCCAAAGAGAAAAAAACCAAATTGTGCGATCTCGATGGCCAGTAGATGTCTCCTTGGTACAAGTTCACATGTAATGGCAATCGATCATGCAACGCTCGTGCCCCATGTTCAGCAACTGAACAGCAGGTTGCGTCATACTATTGAGAATATACATCGGCCAGGGCCGTGTTAAAACTATTCGGCGCCCCTGGGCAATATTCCTCGTGCAGGATACAAATAATGATTCTTTGTTGCATTGTATCCTTTTGGATGAATTGAGTTCGTTACATATTTCGAATGACGTTCAATGTAGTCAAAGAAGATGTATAAAGTGAACTGAGCTATGTACACTTAAATAATAATAATAATTTTAGACTTCCATAATTCGCAGGAAGAACTTTCAATGCTTTATCTTGTTAAAGTTTGTTTAAAATTGCTTTCAAAGTGAAACATGAATATTTTGCGAATCTATAAATATAAACGGCACAGCTCATTTTATTCTTGAGGAGATGTAGTGCTATCCGGCGCTGGTGAGCTAGTAAAAAATTTGATATATGGAAAAAATTTCAAAAATATGGCAATGAGTTTTATTTTGAATGGCAATTTTTTGGCAGATGAAAACCAATGTAGTAATTGTGTCAACAAAAGAAGATTTTTCAACATTTTGGGAATGAATTTCACATTGCAAGGCAAGTTGTTGGCAGTTGAAAATCACTTGTTTAGCACATTGTTAATGCATATGGGGGCCCGCCAATGCGTCAAAATGGAAATTTTTTCAACTTTCTGGGAAAAATCTTTATATTGAGAGACAACTTGTTGGCAGTTATAAATAAATAGTTTTGAACATTTTCAATGCACTCCGCTGATGAATCAAAATAGAACTTCATGGGAGTGAGTTTTATATTGAAGGGAAAGTTGTTGGCCATTGAAATTTAATAGTTTCGGGCATTTTGAATGCACATGGCCCGAGCAAAGTCCAACATCAAAATTACAGCAAATAGGCAACATATATATGATATCAAGCATCAAATTGAAACCATATTTTGATATCAGTTTAAATTTTTCCAGAAATGACATCATATTTTGATCTCATTTTGATGTGCTTACATTTTTAGAAAAAAAATGTTTGTTTCTATTTCTTTGACAAACATCAAATTGATTACTTATTTTATTATCAATGAAATATTTCACCATCTCAATGAGTTTTCAATTTGCTTTCACTGATAGCATGAATAGTTTTATGTTTGATGTCATAGTGCAATTTTTCTGCTTTCGATTTTGATCTTTTATCCGTTAAAACGACCAAAATGATAACAACCTGAGCAATCATTCCCTACTACATCACAACATCAAGTTTAGTTCTCAATTTGTTATCAGACTCTGCTCGGGGGGGGGGGGGGGGGGGGTCCGCCAATGTATTTTTTTACTTAAACTGCTATAACAAAATAAAGAAATGCACCAAAGCTTCCAAACTTTGAGAAACATCGTAAATTAGGCTTTATAGTCTGTGTATTTTCTCCAACCGGTTGTTTGTCAGCTGTGCTGCTTTCGATTTTTCGTGGAAAATAGTCGCGCGATCGATATCCATAACGTATTTTGTTGCCATTCGCTTATGTCAGTTATAGTGCACTGTTTTCAGATCGTACATTTTATATCGCTGGTGATATTATAGATAAAAAGCCGATTTTTCGCCCGATTAAACGAACTATCCGTTTTTTCTATCATTCGGTACTACCGCTTCTATACAGTCGAAAACAATAGAGCGTTATTCTTCATCATACCAGCTGTATTGAACAAGAGAAAATCGTACTGATTGAAGATGTTTTGCTGCGAATGTGCCTTGCCTATAATGCCTGTAGATGTAATCATTTCTTGTGATGGATTTTGTGAGGATAATTATGCAGACTGTGCTACACTGACTACTGCAGAGGTCACCTGCTGCAACAGGTACAAGAATATCTGGTGGATGTGTACACCGTGTACGACGATCATGGACGACATTCGCAAGATGCAGGCTTTCCGAGATAAACGCGAGGCGATCACCGATGCTACTTCATTTGCCCCTACTCTTGCGGCTACTGTTGCTGTCGATGTGAATACTGAGACAGACAAATACAGTACTGATATAATCAAAGAAGTGTCGAACATGAAACACGAAATCGTTGCAATTCGTGAATCAATTACCGAAATGGCTGGTTCGCGTTTTTATTTCACGGAAACAAGTTCACCTCTAGCTCAATCAATCCCGCAAATGTCGTCCACTTGATTGAAACAAGGATGTAGGGTTGCTGGTTCTTCGGAGTCAAGTAATTCTACAAATCTTTGCTTACTATTTTTTTCGCGTGTCAAGAACACAGTGCGTGAGAAAGTATTGCTACTCTGGTCGCAGAATCACTCGGCACTAAGGCTGCAATTGTGAAGAAGCTCGTACCTGAATGGAAGGACGAGGCATTAAAGCCGTTCATTTCATTCAAAGTAGGAATTGACGCGAGGCTAAGAAAAATAGCACTATCTCCATCAACATGGCCATTAGGACTCTGTTTCCGACAATTTCACGAAAAGTTTGACATTTGGGAGCCCCCACAGCGCTGAATTTGTAATTAAATTTTGTTTGGAATACTGCATTGTTACCATGTTACCATGTTGTTTGCATGTTGCTCGATTGTCTGTTTTGTTATATATTGTTACTGCATATGTTAAATAATTTTAAGTAACAGTCTGTATGGCAGAATTAGCCAAAGACGACGAAGAAATAAATAAATAAAATAAACATAGAAAATTTGGTGCAGTACGTTCGAACGAAGAAAAATTATTCTGAGAACGGATAAATAAGGGACACATTTTTCACTTAAATTACCATAACAAACGAACATGGCTCTTAATATTTGAAAAATACTTCACCTTCCAGTCCCTTGCTAATTATATGTCGTTACAATATAAAAAAAACAAACGAATAAGATGCACCAGGATTTCCAAACTTCAAAAAAATCGTCGTTTAAGCTTTAAAACAATCGTTGAAAATCTGGAGCAGTTTGTGTAAACAGAAAAAAAAGTTGTCCTAAAAATAGTGGGGTGAGCGTATAAATGTGGGACACCACTTTTTTCACTTAAGCTGCCATAACAAACGAACGAAACGCACCAGAGCTTCGAAATTTCGAGAAACACCGCTTATTAAGTTTTAAAACAAACGCTGAAAATTTGGTGCAGATTGTTCAAACAAAAAAAAAGTTATCCTGAATAAATAAGGTGAACGTATGAATGTGAGACACACTGTATTATGTACGATCATGACTATGGACACTTTATTCCAAGAACAATCTTTTATGACAAACTCTGCTAAAAATAACCATATCAATAGAATGATGCGTCATTATAATGAAAATTGTACATTAATCGACCTTTCCATGTCCAGAAAACAAATTAAATTTGAACTTAATCGTAGAAATAATCTATAATATATAAGCAAATATTGTAATACTATTCTATGTAGTCTACATATGCTTGACGAAAATAAATAAAATAAAGTAACTGTTTTTTTATAATTAATAAATTTATTTAGGCCCAAATGCGGTAGCTCGACGAGGCCGATTGTTTGATTTTTTACAATAAATTAAAAAGACAGCTATGTAAAATTTTTGGTCTCGTTTAGGCGCAGCTTTCTGCTGCGTGTTGAGATCCTTTTTCTAGGGGGCGAAATATTGCCAGTGTTGTCCACTGCAATTTGAGGTTCGATCCGTTTGTCTTCTTTCGCGTTGTCGTTCATGTCCATGTCCTCATCCGTACTACTTTCCTGCTGCTCGCGGTCAGATGTTCCAGTTTGTGTCTTACTCTTATCGGTCGTTATTTATGTTCGTATTTTTCGGCATTCGTTTCGTTGTTGTTGTTACTGGTTGTTGGTGCTTGATCCGGAGATGTTGGTTTTGCAGCTGTTAGTGGTTTAGCGTAAGATGGTTGTGTGCTGATTTCAGTTGGATTTGAGTTTTCCTTAACAGTTTCTACGCAAGGTTTTCCGAGGTGCAGCTTCTTCGTGCAGAACTGGCACGTAGGAATTTGCCCTGGGTCCGTGACTAGTGATGCCTGTTGAATGAGAGCATCGTCCCTTCCTAACAATGTGAAGCTTAAGTAAGAGGGAATTGGCTTGGTCACACGCATTCTCACCACACGAACACCGTTAGGAATTCCCGGGAAAAAAATCCTCCATGTATCATGTGTAACGGAGTCTACTTCTCCGTATTTTTGAAAGCATTTTTTAATCGCGCCGTCAGGGGTACGCGTAGCCAAATCATGGACCCGAAATTCTACAGCGCCGTTCTCGATGTATACGGGAATGCTATATTTAACATTGCCGCATTCGGCGGTATGCTGCATGTTGTTTCGCGAGGCGAATGACTCAGCTTGGTTAATGTTGTTGAACGAAATCAGCACGCAATGTTTGATATGATGCATTTGTAGGGTTTTCACTTCAGCCAGATTGAGTTCCATCTGCACTTTTAATAACTGTTCCACTTCCCGAATGGCGGTCTTACGGGGCATTTTGAAAAATCAACAGCAACACAGTTCGGCCGCATCTGGGTTGCTTTTTGCTGGGCACCGTCACTCATCACTAAATCGCACAGTAGGTATAGGCTATTGTTATATGGACTGCTTGTGTGATAGGCACCGATTGATTTTTAGGTAGAATTGACTGTTTCACTTGCGCGGGACGACTTTTTGCTTCTGCTCAGGGCGAGATGTGAAGACAAACTGAAAAAAGTAACTGTTATATTAGGTTCTTTACTGACACAGTTAACCTCACTTTCCTTGACAGTTCACTTGTACTGTTTACATGGACTTAGAAAAATTTTGTGGACGACTAGATTCCATCTAAGCAAATTGCTTAGAATTTTTCTAAGTCTATGTAAACAGTACAAGCGAACTGTCAAAAATGAACACTCGAGTTCATTTGTGACGTCAGCGTAAAGTATTCAATAGCAGACTTACGGAGAGAAAAACAGTAAAACTAGCAACCATCAATGTAAACTGGCATCACGGAAGCTCCCATAAGCTTTTCATGGGCTTCCTCTTGTACTTTCCCTCTCAAAACCATCATGCTCGTTTGGTTGCACTTTTTTTCCTTTGTGGTGTTAGAATGACAGGCTAAGATCATATTTGTTCCATCTGGCCCAGCCCCCTGTCAAGGACGACGTCTCTGTACAGCCAGCATCACTGCCATGAAAGGCAAAACATTGGTTTTGAACCGAATGATTAGAAGCTATATTTAGTTACAAAATCTCGATTTTCTGAATGATATGATATTAAATCATCCCACAAGATGCAAAACGTCGTGTGGAATGCTTGAATATCGAGCATAGTGCCGAACATAATTCTTTGTTTGGGGCTTTATAGCTATAACGCCCCATATATGTAGGTCGCTGTCAAACTCCATATGATGGTATAGGGTTGCCAGGAGGCTGATCTGGCCGTTTGGTTGCCCACGCAACCATAAAATAACCTACAGAATACGTTCTTTTAACTTAAATTTAGGTACTTTTGAGTTGTGTGTTGCTTTCAATTTTAGGTAGTTTTTCGATAGCGTGCACTTTTTAACAGTCCGTTTGGCTGCAATTTTTGACACTTCCCTAGTCGGTGTATAAAGTGTCTGTAATCATGACCATTTTGCCGAATTACAAATATTTAATTGTGGAATTTTGTAGAGTATGAGACATTTATGCGTATAGCGGGAACATAGACCGTAAAATATTTTTTTAATAAAATTTTGCTCAAAAATGCACAATTTACGTTCATCGAGCAAAGTTTTTATATCCACCAAATCGGTCTTAATCGAATCTGGCATCACTAATCAGTCAGTAAAAATAACGAGAACGAGAGAATTCATTTTATTCGTTCTCCTTGCGTTGTTTCCTTTCGGAGAGTGAGTAAAATTAATCCAGGCAGAACGAGAGGTAACGAAAATAAACAAAGACAACAGTAGCATCAGACCTCCGCTGCTGCATCGTGTACCGACCGGCATGCCAACTCCAGCTCACACGCACATATTTGATTCACCCCCCGTTGCGGCGTGGTCATTATCATTGCCACCATCATCATCATGAACGCCGTCGCCGTGGCCGTCGTCGCCGTCTTCGATGACGGCACAGCGTCGAGCAGCATGGTTGGATGAAATGAAACAACGAAAAAAAACAACGCTGCTGGTTTCTTGGCCACGGCCGACGCAACCAAACTGAAGGAAGATAGAATTGTTATTATTTTGATTGAATCGATCGTCGGGTGAAGACGTCAGAACGGAAAACTCCCGGTTTCCTATAGCGTTCGACGTCGCGGTTCACGCGTACGTACGCTTATCCCGGAGCATGGCGCGGCGTACCGGTAGAACGAGCGTGTCGCTACGCGAGTGCAGGCGCGAATCGTGGTGCGGGAGATTCATCAATTAGCGCCTAATCGGTTCGGGTGGATCCGGTGACCTCCCAGCAAGTGATGCGTTGGCCCGAAAATTGGAACGCGCGTCTGTGTGCGCTTTATTGGAGTGTTGACACCCGGACCATGTGATAAATTGTGCGACAGTTGCCGTTTTGTGGACAATCGGATTCGTGTGCCGATGGTGGAAGCCGGGGAATATAGAAGCAACAATGTGATTGTTTAGTATAGCAATGGGTGGGCCCACCGGGGCTCACCCCGGTCGGGGGTGGGCTATAGGAGAGCTATGGCCGGTAGAATAAGTTTGCATCCGAAAAGTGTTTACGATATGTACATCGTATCAAAAAAGTGATATAGTTTTGATAAGTGCCTTGTAAATAAAGCTATGTTTAATGTATGGTTAGGTGTTACCGAAGGATTCCGAATGAGAAGATGGCGTGTTTTTACAACGTACGTGCTGAGTTTCTATGGTCATCATATATTCTCCTAAAGGTATGCTGTACCAAGATAGTACCGCACTGATGAGTTTGTTTCTCTGTTGCGAATGTTAGAAACTGTTTATATGTTTATTTTATTTTTGTAGTTTTTTGCTCTTGTAATTTGTTGACCCAATTATATTTAGAGGGTAAAACTAAACTGCACCCAAATTTACGGTGCCATTGAGAGAATGTACAATTTAATAGCAACCGACGTATAGGCGTAGTCCCAATTGACCCCCAAACCGACATATGACTTTTGAAGTTGCTTTCAACTTTCGTTAGAGGAACAACCGCAATAGAACAATATAGCAAATTATATTGCCTGGGTATTTAAGATAACATAAGCAAATATATCTAAATTGACAAAAATTGATATTCGAGGGATGCAAATGTGGATTCAATCGTATTCTGAGATCGGGTTAAGGTTTCTAAATGAAGTTTTTTAGACATATGAAACAGGCAGCAGAAAAGATAAGAAAATATTTAATGTCTAAAACATGCGTTGTGTTTCTCTTAATGGCACCCGTGTAATTAAATGCGCAGTTTGCGGTATGCTGACAGAATTAACAATAGTAATTTGACCTCCGTAGTTACATTGCGTTGTTTGAGGATGAAGAGATTCTTGGCTAAAAGTAGGAATAAAAGAGTAGGGTGGGTTTCCGTAAATTCATCATTTAAATTTCCTTGTCCAGGCCAGCAAAGAATTATTTGTACTTCATTGTGTGTTCAAGGCTGTTTTTGTAAACAGTGAGTTCGGCTATATATAACTTCTTAAATACTATAACATCTAGTTTATGCTCTCTCATGTCAATAGATGTCAATATTTATTGATTGATCGGTGAACAGTTATAGTTTAGTACATGATCGTTGTAATATAGCACATTTAAATACTATTTACAATACTAAGGAAACAATTAATTGTTGTCTACTGTGATTGTTGCTGGTTCATACTATCATCAGATTTTTTGAGGATTTTTACGCTTAGTGCTAATCCCGTAGAAATTGAACCACATACAATTTTTCAGAAGTCCTTGCGCGAACGTCGCAAAATAACCAAATTTTTTTGAAATGCAATTAAACATGTGATGCTTATATTCTGCAAAATTGGTTAATTTTTTGTATAACCTGAAAATTAAGTCAAGCAAACGTTAGAAAAGTCAGCTCTCTCATCGCAAGAATCCGACGTTATCCCATCTCAAACTTGGAAAAAAGACTCAAGGGTGTCTGATATTTTACCGGTATGGTAACACAAATATACCAGAAATCGCAATATGCCAAGACATTGTTGATCTGGCACGCAAGCAGTAGCTGCGGCAAACGATATCAGGAAACTTACTTCCAATAATGCTTTCGGAAACGTCGGTTACCTTGCTGTTAGGGCTAAATTTGAAATGACAATGTAACAAAAATAGAACAAATCTTGGAGAGAAGTTATAGATACTACTGTGTAAAAGTTTATGAGTACCATTAAGAGAAAAAGTGTATGTTTTTTTCATTTTTGTTAGAAAATTAACTTAACTGAAATAAACATGCAAGGCTGTTTCTAACCTAGACATGCCAAACCAATTCTTAATTGGGAAATCGAACTAATTTTGGTTAAGATTCCTGCGTATCGTATGCGTGGTTTTGTTTGCACCATTCAACAATCAAAAAAGCACCGTCCGATCGAGTTTCGATTTGCCGCAATAACGACAAGCCTTTTCCTTCGTGATGCGCTATACTGAATAATTGCATAGCTTAATCCTCCGGAAGTCGCGCAAATGGCCCACTGAAGGAACAACCGCTGGTGCGCTAAGACGTTTTCGCGAAATGATCCCGAGAATTATTGGCTGAAATATTTAACAAAAAAAAGCTACCAAAATTTTCAATTTTCAACGGGAAAAATCAAAGTAGCGATATTTGATGGATCACTTAGAGGTGTGCGCCGATGCATTTTTAATCGGCGGCGGCGTAAGCGACATTTTTGGCTGGCGGCGGCGGCGTTGGCGGCGTCACGCCGTTGGACCCTACCGGCGGCGGCGCGCCGGCGTGTGTCAGCGTGACGAATATTGACGCCTATGTAACTAAAAAAATTCTTGACTGTACAATTCCTTTCCCAAATTTTCGGTTTCTATTGTAACAGACTTCATACATACAAACAAACGTTACAGCTTAAAGAAAATCTAAAAAAATCATCGCCCACGATGTACTAGCGACATCTGTTGAACACATTGCACAAAAGTAATTCTCGCAACCATATCGAATTTTTTTTTCAACTGAAGCTCCAATAGTGCCCACCCTGCTTGCCAAATGCAAGATAATAAATGAAAGGTGGAACTATTTTTACAGTTGTAAAATTTGAAGAACGAAATAGAAAAATTGTCGATGTCGCATACTACGACTTCGCATGAAATAATGATTGCAATGGACAAATTTGAAGAGTGCAGGGTAACGACTGTATTTCAATGACCCATAATAATTATTTATTGTTCTATATTTGGGAAATTAAGCAACGATAAAAAAAAATTTGTTTTGTTTGAGGAAATTATATGGTTGTTGTCATTTCATTGTTTTTTGTTTCTATTTAGTCATCTTTACCGTAAGCCCGGGGACAATTGACAGCTCCAATATATTGAATTCATAAGCAAATTTTGGGGGTGATATGGTGATTTTTTATTGCTGCTAGAATTCTGATAAAAACACAAATTCTATTCAAAACGAATTGTTAAGCTTGGTGGTGATGTACTTTCATTGGCCAAAATGTTTTTCATTTACGATTCTCGAGATAAAAAGCACCAACGATTTAACGATTTCAAACTTCACACAACAAGAAATCCAAAACATGTTTAGGAAGGAAGAGAGCCGGTTGTTAAAAACAGACTTCCAGCTAAATATTAATAAGATTTATGTAACTTTGCTGATGGTTTTCAGTTAGGGATAAATTTATTCTCTAATAATAGTTTTCTTTATTCACATTTTGGAATAAGCTTATTCTAAATGTTGTTCTAGCCGCATTGACGGCGTTCATAACACACGTAACGAAACACGCTTTTCTCTTGAAACTTTTTCGTTTCGTTGTTCGTGGTACTCATACAGAGAAGGCATACTAGCGCCACCATCAAATCGATGGTGCATATATGAAACAAGCACTATCTGTCAAGTTGTCCCTGGGTTGTTTACCATCGCTCTTTTAGAATCCCGCAGATATCAGGTACCCTAACACGAGGTGTTATTATTGGTATTACTGCGCAGAAATGTCACTTTTAATGATCGTGTAAGGACACCTTTCAAGGTAGACACATTACTTCAGTTTCCAGGCTGGTGTTTACTTTTACTTCTTGTAAGTACAAAATCGCCGCAATGACAAGGAATACGATTCCCTGGTACTACATTTTCTTACAACGTACGATCTGCTTCTATCTTGAGTGCAAAGTATGCTCGATGTGCTGCAATCATACAGTTCTACACCCTGACGAAACCTAAATATACAGTTACTATCAATCATAATCATTCCACGACTTGACGTGTTTGCTCCTGTTAGGTTGAAACTGATCACTAAACAAGTCTGATTGAAAATGGCCTGAGCGTATCTCTAGTTTTCGTAGCACCTGCACCCCGCCAATTTCTCCAGCAGTTCCGGGGACCAAAAAATTCTAATCCATTGCATACATTCGATACACCGAATCAATTAAATTACTAACATACTGTTATCTGCTTAGTCATCGATTTGCATCGTGTTGTAACTTAAGAAATGGTTGTGAACAACTCCCACCTTGGGCACTTCGACAAGAATGAATTTCACATTTCCGGCCCATATTGTTTGTTTTGGTTTGCATTAGAATAAAAAGACCGTAACGTTTTCGGGTGGGTGCGGAAACTAAGTAACGCATTTAGCTCTGTGTCAAAATCTCTTCACTAACGCCACCGATTTGTAATTGAAATCGACCTTTTTTTTCTACGAGTGATGAAAATTCATCTCGTGTTACGTCTTATTTGTCTGTGATACCAGGCTGGTGCAAATCACTGAAAATCTTTCTTGAGTGGGGCTAGATCATACGATGCATAATTTGTGAGACTAGAAATCTTACCCTCTGCATCGCCACATCTGTGCACCAGCGTCGCGAAAAGTCAAGATCACTTTGCTCAACTATTCTTCGAGAAATTTTTTTTAAAATAGGTAACGATTCAATCAATTATAAATAAACCACGTATTGAACATAATTTTTATGTTTTCACAAAACTAGTTCACGCAAAAAAAGATGACATTATACTCAAATGTTTAGTAGGTGGTTGTGTCTGAATATGTTTAATATTTTTATGATTCTAATTCATAACTCGATGAAACATTGATTTGTATTAACTTTATTGACTAAAACAGTCAAGAATTGAACGACGTGCAAGGATTTTCGTAAATTCTCGTCGTGTTATCGTGATATTTTAGTCTTGAGCTTACCGTTGGATTTTTTGACATTAAAAATGTCTTACTCCACTATCTGGGGCTAGGTGTCATTCTAAAATCTAAACTATCTCCCATGTAACGAAACTATGTAAGGTTTGCACGCTTATAACTCCGATATTACTAGATGGATTTTAATCATTCATACACCAACCGATTCAGAAACACCTAACTTAAATATTGGTAATAATTTAATATCTCCCCAATAAAAGTAGACTTTTGGAAATTGGTAAAATTAAAAAGTTCACGAAAAACGGGAAAATTACCATTCGTGAGGCATATTTCTCAGACACAGCCGTCAAGAGAGGGCAGCTTAGTTGCTCAATGAAACACGAAAAGTCATAAATAGAAGCAACGCATGTCCGTTTAAATCAGTTGTTGCTCTTATCCCATACGAGCAACATCGTCTCCGGGCGATGCAATAAGCGCTATCGATTTTCGGTAACGTTGGCATTTGCACACACTCGCACCTAAGTGACTAAACCATATACGGTTACTTTATAAATAGAGGTGACGCGTACCCGTTTGAATCAGTTTTTGTTCTTATGTCGAACGGGTAAGATGGCTGCAGCGTCTGGGCACTACAATAAGCGGTAGACGCTATGCATTTTCGGCAGCGGTGGCCGTGTGCGGATTTTTCGGGTACCAGCACGGTGTCACAGAATGATTTGCAAAGTGGGTGGGCGGAGTGGTTTGGATTGAATTCAATACGGTGTGTGCTGCTTAAGAGTGTTGCGTTTGAAAAAAATATATTTATTTTTATGCATGCTTGTGCGTTGTAACTAGTTAATCCATGTTTACGGCGCTTTGTAGCTGCGTAGGGTAAAGAGCCTATTGGTTTTCATGTTTCATATTTCGGTTATATGTTTTTTATCAGTAAGGAATGTGACAACGTGCTTCTGTAGTTATTGCACTGTTCAGCAGCGTAGTATTTTATATAGGAGAGTACACTCAGGTTTTTTTACGCGGATTTTGAAATTTACGCGGTTTTCATTAACGCGTTTTTTTTTTTAATTTTACGCGATTTTCATTTACACGGCCTATATCTCCTGCGTGAAAAATCTGAGTGTAATTACATCGGAAACAATCACATTCCCAGGAGAACTTTTTGTTTTCTAATTTCAAACACTTTTGTTTCGTACTGCACACAACGAAAAATTTTAAAACAGAACTTACCGTCCAAGCAGCAGTTGAAGCGGGTGTTCTTTTTCGATTCAAATTCAAGCCATGTCTTAAGCGTTACTGGACTTAAAATTGTTTTCCCAGTTTATCCAGTCAGAATATCTGTCCTACCCTATGTATTTAAAACACAGTTCTAATTGCGTTTTAAAGTATACAACAAATAGAACGGTTGGGTATACTAATTTAAAGTTTAAAATAAATCTGTTTTAAATTATGAAACAAACCGCTGCACTGAAGATATAATTATGTCAGTCCTATTACCACACAAAACACCTATATAACATAAAACGCTGCAGAATTGGTTTAATAATACAATGTTTACACTACAGAGTTATAACACGTTTTAATAATTAGCAACAAGAAAAATGTCACCAAGATAGCATAAAAACCCGTTTTAACTGATAGTGCGAACGTTGCATAACAATGTAATTTATCAAATAATTTCATTTTTTCCACCACTAATCAATCAAGAAATACTTAAACTTAAGATTGTTTACTTAAGTTCATTAGTACATTATTGAAAAATAAATGGAAAATGAAATTTCATATTTCATGGAGAATCTGTATATTTCCGTTGGCGGGCGTGAGCTTCCTCATCACAGTTCTCAATATGGAACTTTTCTTTTGAATATATTTTCTGGACAGACCAGCCTATTTTTACTAGATGGATCAGCCAAATAATGCCAATCACCTAGTGAGATACTTGATTAATTAATAGATTACCGTTAAAAGACCTTCAATAAATTATGTTTTGATGGGGAGGGTATATAGCAAATTGTAACATATGAAAACAGGCGAGTGAACAAGAACGTGAGTCGATATGTGTGATAGATAAAATTCATTTGCACGCTCTTGAAAAAAGCTATATTTTTAATGTCACCGTGGTCGTGTCCTGCACACCCCTTTAATTTTTACACAGTCACATGTCTTATAGTTTTCTAAATTATTTCACGGACATGAATTGTGGTTAGGTAATGTATTTTGCTCAGCGCAGTTTCATTTAATTCCGAACATTTCTCTGAATTTTAACAAAGGAATAACAGGGTTACAGGTCCTAGTAATGTCTTTGTATCTAATGCTTGTGCCTATGAGACCGGTTGCTAGCAGTTGTAAACAATGGCTCGCATAGAAATTTCAAAACCAAAAAGCAGAGCGAATAATCCATGAATAATAGTCTGAGTTCCTTGTATTTTTTTACGTAAGTATAATAAAATTATGTGCAAAATTAATTACTTCATGAATTACATCATGAACAGTTTCACGAGCTCGACTGGTGAATCGTGTGTAGCATATTAGGAATTAAGAATCGGTTAAAAAATCAATGAATAATACACTACGTTCCAGTGAAATTGATTAGGTGCAAAGATTAGGATCAGGCACATAATCGTAAATTTCAGGCACATATATCTTGAAAGTGGAAGTTTTTTTCTTTAATTTTGTGGACCATTTCACGCACACGAATGGTGAATTGAAACTTATATGCTCACAATCATAACCAGTTGACGAAGCAAGAATGGATCTTTGAATTATACAGCGAGCGAGATTATTTTAATTTTGTAATCCAATTGACGACCACTAATACCAAATAATGATCAAGACGTGATAAATCATGAATCAGTTAACGTCGTATATTCGGTCCATAGACAATGTTCCTAGATTTGTGGATAAAGTTATGAACCAATAATTTTAGAGCTCGCGAATTGTCGGCGCGGGAAAAATGCATCGGCGGCGCGCCGCCGATCTACCGTTCGGCGTCGGCGTACGTTAAAAATTACTGGCGGCGGCGGCGTGGCGCGGCGGCGCACATGTTGAAATGCGCGTCAGGTGATTAGTTGGTCCGGCTATTGGTTTGCATAATCTTTATCATAGTTTAGTTTACGCACATGTTTTTCAAATAAAAAAAAATTTGAAAATAATTGTTTTTCTAAAGGCATGCAGTTTTCCTTTGTGGCGAAGAGAGATGAACAAAAATATGAAAAAATATTTTTCTTGTAATAAAAAATCAAAGCAAAAAGCAAAAAAAGTTCACAAAAACATGTTGCTTGAAGAAAAAAAATGGAAAATCCTTCTTTGAAAGAGAAATTGAGACCGTAAAACGGGGGAACATTGATCAATTTTTTTACAATTTTTCGAATAACTTTCTTCAAATCAGGTAGACGTAACTGTTTGCATTTTGTAAAACAAGTACTAGTACCCATAGATTGAAAACGTCCAAATTGTTTGGTATTCATTTCGTTTTACTATAAAAATAAAATAAATTTGTTGTAAATTTTCATTCGTTGTATTCTTTGATCACCAAAATATGCGTATCGAAATAAGAAATAACGCTCCAAATGTTGTGTAAATTGCATATCTGCAGGAGATTTTATGGTCCGATATTGTGTCGTCTCGAAAGAAAACAAAATTGCCTGGAAGGATACGGCCGACTTTTATCGAACTTTTTCGGGAAAAAAATAAACATTAAATAGCTAGCAGTAAAAATCTTGGATTTTTTAGATAAAGTATTTGACAAAAATATTTACTGTTTCTAAAAAAATTGATTAGTTCAGTTGAAGTTGAATGATTTCATTAATATACAAGGAATTGTTTGAACAGATTGAAACGATGCGTGAAAGTTGTATCATTTTCAATGTGAATTTATATTCATAAAAGGTACATTAAATGACAAAATAATCGTTGCCGGTGGATGCTGAACATGTTAAGAATATGGTTTGTATTTTGTTTCGATGATTTTGTTAGAGCGAATCGTCTTATCGCACGTTACTGAAAAAAGTCTCATTTGATCAAACTTACTACCGTGATCAAAAAGCACGGTATGATTTTCGTGTTCAGCGTTTAAGACCTCACTCAGTGCTTCATAACATTGACAGTTCTTATCAGATTTTTGTGATCTTAGGCTTAAAATTCCCATGAGAAGTTTATCTCATAAGATTTTAAAAGAATTTTTTCTGATTATTTTTTTTTTTGAAAAATCACCTAAAATGAGTAATCTTACAAAAAATTCCTTTTTTACTTTGGTCGCTTTTTACTCTAAATTTCTGATACTTATTCATTACTGGCATGTTATGCATTTTTTAATGGGCACATCAATACCTTTCGAATTCGGGGCTTGATGGTGGCCACATATCCTTTGCCTTGAACTGTAAATGTTCCCGCAACCAGCAGGAGTGGCACTGAGCCCCATCTTGTTAAAAAATACATTCGGCCTTAATCCTTATTACTCTTTAATCCACGGTAGGACATAGTTATTTATGTAAAATGCCGATGTAAACCTCCGTGTTCACTTTGTCGGTTTCTGGAATCCATTTTTATACCATACGACCACCAGTGGGATGCTATGTCAAGTACACATTTTGGTACTCGTTTGCGACGATTACCAAATACTAATTACTGAACTTTGCATCGGAAAAATCTTTAACTAAATGCAACAAGCATTAAGAGCTGTCGAACAGTTCAGTTGTCAGTTAATCCAAACAAAACTTCAATGGTTCTTTTTACGAAGAAGCGCAAAACAACCGGGGTTTGTCGCTTGCAGTTCTTTGACTTTGAGCGACTGTATGCTGATGAAGTCAAATACGCTGTAGTGAAATTGTACTGAAAATGTATCATGTTATAACAACTATATGTAGTGGATTGTTGCGCATTGCAAATTCACCACGAAAGGGTCATGCATTGGTGTGCCAGAAACAGAATCAGTGTAAACATTCAGAAATGTAGCATAATCACTTTCGCACGAGTACAATCACCGATTGTTTTCCAATACTTGAAATGTTCTGCTCCTGTTGAACGAGTCGCATCCGCCAAGGATCTAGGTATCACTCTCGACTGTAAACTACGGTTTACCGCACATGTTTCTTGCGTTATAGCTAAACCCAACGCTGTACTTGGACTCATCAATCGCAACACTCGTGATTTGAATAATGTTTATTGTCTAAAATCTCTATACATCGCACTGGTACACAGTATTCGGGCATGTGGAGTTACCGTTTGAGTACCGTATAACAACGTGCACATTAAACGTCTTGAACGAGTACAGAAGAATTTTATCCGGTTTGCGCTTGGTCGGCTGCCTTAGCAAAATCGATTACTATATACAGTAAGATTCCGTTTTTGGCATGCTCCCAATTTGGCACACTCCGATTTTGGCAACAAATGAGTTCTGTTTTTGGCAACATTCTTGTTGTACAAAATAGGTCTTTTAAAAATTTGCAGTAGATATTTTTTTGAATCAATTGACATCACATTTGACTTTATTTCCAAACATATTAAGTCAGAGTCAGAGTCATATTAACCCTCAAAGGCGCAAATCATTTTTTTTTTCAAATTTTGTTAAAATTGTCTCATAGTTTCAATACATTGCTGTGATATTTTTGAGATGATTTTCGCAATGTTATTTTACAACAGCTTTATGCATTTAAGGGTTAACTATATTTTACACTATACATGTCGTATTTAATGAGCATAAGCATAAGAATAAGAGATCGCCCGTAGTTGCTACTCCGTTATTGACCAGAACCAAATTAGGTTGCAAAATGTTGATTGGAACAACATGCTTGGGAATAACATGATGAGCCACATTGTACAATCTATTCTGATCCCTGCATGCTGATCAATACCGACGTCGGCCACGTCCGAATGCAGATCTTCTGGGAAAGGAAGGAATGTTAGTCCGATACATGTTGCTACTAGAGACCGAGGAATCCTCTGCATCTCCACATGTATCACAGGAAGGGAAAAGTTGTTAGTAAGTGTGCCAATAGCGTTATCATGTAATAATTGCTCTGGGCAGCCGGCTGCCAAGAATTTGGGAAATTTATCATTTGTTGTATTAACACGATTAGCAAAATAAGCAACTTGAGCACTGGATAGCCGGCTATAAGGAGTACTGTTTATATTTTTTAATAATATTCAATCACGCGACGATTTTTGTGTGGTTTCTATCATGTCGGTGCTGATTCTACCTGGCGATAGTTAGAATAAAATGAGGAATCTTATACAGAAGGTTCATCCGACTCTTCCATAGGTGTTGCGGAGTTGGTGGTTTGGAAGGGAATTGGGTCTAGGATTCGCTCCAAGCAAGCGATTCGACCTGAAAAGCATAGTTTATTAGGTAGTAGTTCAGTTAGTTTTCGAGAACACGATCGTCCGAAAAAGATCTTGTTTAGTTTTTGGTTTTTTTTAAACTCTGGGTAGCCGGCTACCGAGAGTATCCTATGTTTTCTAAACAAAAGCAATTTGAACTCCACACAGCCGATCGTGGGAGTATTGCTTAGAAATGTGTTAATTTTTCGCAAATGCATTGTTCTAGAGATTTTAAGAACATTCATTGGAGCACATTTCTACCGTAGCACTGTTGTTTCAATCCCTTTTGTTTGGACAGTTGCAAGTGATTTTTAGAACAAAAATGGCTTTCTTCAAGCCTAAATATCTTCAAGCATTGCAATTTGAGGTTCAATCTATCAATTCAATATGAAAGACAAACGATTGGTTAGCTATGAGAGTTGATAAATTTATTTAACAATTTAACATTTTTCTCTGTTTGTAAACAAGTTGAATAGAGTCTTCCCAAAATATTAAGTCTTGAGGACAAAAGATAGATTTTTTACAGAATGTCAAAGGTGAAATTGATGATCAATTCTCGAAAAAACTGTGTTCAAACCTATGAAATTCAAATGAATATATCGTTTTAGTTAAGATTCTGATTAGGTTCGAACTGATTTCATTAGTAAGGATATTCGCTGGACTTATATTCGCCATTCGATTTAGTCGGTACAAGGCTTTTTTCTCACTTGCTCTTTCTGAAGAACAAATAATAAATCGTGCATTAAATTAAAATTACAATGTTAAAAATAGCTGAACTTTTTTTAGAAACGGTTCGGAAAGATCGCTTGTGGTTCATGACTATTTAAAATTAGTGAAAAATGTGATTTTTCATGATATATCTGAAGGTGCCGCATGGTACTTTTTGATTACCCAAGGTTCGCAATAAAATTTATAACAGTCTCTTAGCATTATCAACAATTAAAAAATGTGTATTCTGCTAAAAATTCACTAAACCAATTTTTTTGAAAATGAAATTTAAGATATAGTGCATTTTATATTGTTGAATTTTCAAACTAGCCTAGGTGCCAAAATTTTGAGGAAAACAATAATAAAAAACTAACACCAAATATGAATTCAGCAACGTAAAATTACCCCAATGTGAGATTTTCATCAAATTCGGACCCCTTTTGAGGTTTTGTCCGACTTTTGTATGGAAAGTGATCACTTCGGCATAAACAGAACTTCTGCTCGGACGGAACATCACGTTTGACCAGTCGTTCGATTGAAACACAAAGTGTGTTTTAGTTTTAGGGATTTGTGTTAAGCCGGCGCTAATCTATTCCGACACAAAGTTAGTGTCGGTTTCTGAAGAGACGAAGTCGAAACGCACCCAACTAACAAGAAAGGATTTGTGCCCTTCAACTGCAAAGACTGGTACCAAAAATTTTTCGTCCTGGTGAGAAATTTTGGTGTTTACCCAATTTTTCTCCTTATAGGGTGAAATATAGCATAGTGCTTTTGCATAGGCCTGCTAGCCAAGACAAGTTTCGGCTTCACTGTGACTTATCGGCATAAACAGAACTTCTGCTCGGACGGGACATCACGTTTGACCAGTCGTTCGATTGAAACAAAGTGTGTTTTAGTTTTGGGGATCAGGGCTACCACATATACAGATTATTCTGTATTTTACAGATTTTTCTTGATAATTTACGACCAAGATTCTGTATATACGGATTACAGATTTTTGACTAAAATACAGATTTTACAGATTTTCAGTGTAGATATGTAGTACCCAGCGTATTAGAATTTCGAATAACACTTAAAAGGCACCCGGTACAGTTCAGTTCTTAAGAAACCACTAAACCGTGGAACAAAAGTGCCCAATTTTGATATCATTTGTTCTCCAGACAAAGATTAATTAATTTTTCACTGTCAAAATATTGTTTTTTGGGAAGCTTCAAATATTTCAAATTTTCGATACAGATTTTTTTCCCGTGATGCAGATTTCCAGATTTTTTCACGAAAAATTACAGATTTTAATGTGGCAACCCTGTTGGGGATTTGTGTCAAGCCGGCGCTAATCTATTCCGACACAAAGTTAGTGTCGGTTTCGGAAGAGACGAAGTCGAAACGCACCCAAGTAATAAGAAGATATTGGTGCCCTTCAAGTGCAAAGACTGGTTTCACAAAAAAAAAAACTCGTCCTTGTGAGAAATTTTGGTGTTAACCCAATTTTTCTCCTTTGGGTGAAATATAGCAAAGTGATCACTGTGCGAGGACTGAATTTGCTAAAAACATGAATAAAATTGAATTTTCTTATTTTTCTTTCATCTCATTCCATTTCGCACATGAAACATGTTTGAAGTCATAGATTGAAATTCTAAACTTTAAAAATAAGGTTCCTTTTTTGGCACGGTTCCGGTTTTGGCAACTTAAAAACAATAAAATTGTTGCCAAAACGGAATCCTACTGTAATTTTACTTTATACGAAGATCGCTGCGCTCTCATAAATTTCCCTACGCTGCGAATAGGCGAATTTTTCTGCACCGACTCTTCACCTTCGACCTGCTTATAAATTAAAAAAAATCAAAAGCTCCAAAATATACTGAAAAATCATTCTATAAAACACACGTATGTAACAAAACCAATGTTAAAAAAAAATTACTGGGTGATACTGAGAACATTTCCCCATAGATATTTTATAAATCGTTTTCTATAAAGTTGGGTCGTTTTAAGAGTATGTATTATGAAAAGTTTTTAATTTAATCCACCTAGTGGAGTAATTTTGTCTTTCTCATTTATTAACACAAGGATTCCATGATTTGTTACATTATATTTTGTTAAATTATCGTTTATTTTTCGTTGGCCGCTGTCCGCACTGAGTGCCAATCACCGACGCCAGAGGCAGGATAGGATAGGATCGTTGGTGATTAATGAGCCATTTCTATGTATATAAGCATATGCAAATCAGTGTAATCGCTTCTGAGAAGCAAAAGTGAAGGAAGTTGATTCAAGACTAATTCATCCGGAGCAGCCGGCCAATGTATAGAAATAAACTTTGATAGGCAACAAGTAACTTCGATCTCAAAATTCAAACAATTTCCCATACATTATAATATTTGCACCCTTGAAGTCTCTCTGAGATATTTGTTTATATCAGAAGATTCTTTATGATCACTATTATCAATCCGTAACTCCGTAACCGGAGATCGGATCAATTTGAAATTCAATAACAGCTAGGGGATATTGAAACCGATGTGGATATTTCCACATACACACGCAGACATTTTTCCATTCAAATGGTATATGAGACTCGGCCCTCCGGACCTCGGTTGGCTTTTGGAGCAATTGCATTACCTTTCTAAATGAGAAATGCAAAAGGTGCAAAGCCAAAAGGTCGATTTTTGTCAATTTTTCTTTCCGAGATAATATCAAATCTCGACGTTTCATGGATTTTAAAGACATTTGACATCAAAAATACGAATTCGATATTTGAAGTTCCCAGTCTATGTTTCCGGACCATATAACCGATTCATACGAAATTGTATAGCCCTCCTGGTCGAGTCTTAGACAGTTGGGTTTTGGAGCAATGACATAAGCTTTCTATACGAGAAAGGCAAAAACTGAACGTGACCCTTTGAGACAAAAAATCCATACAATGTAGGGCCGAATTTTGTCATATTCACCTCTACAATGTAATACAATGCATTGTATGGGTTTTATGTCTCCAAAGGTCATGTTAGGTTTTTTTTATTATAATAATGATACTCGTAAACCATCCTAAACAAAACAATACAAGAAGCAGCAGAGAAGGGAGAGAGAAATAAGAATCCAAACACACAAACGCAACATCTATTGAAGGATACGAGCAGGGCAAAATTATTAATGAATTAAAGGAAATAAATGCTTAACCCAAGTGGAGCAGATGGAGTTTGAAAGACCGAGAACCCGAAGAGAATGACGAACTGCGCAAGATTTTTCATTGAAAGAAAACAATAGCATTCCGGGGTGATTTGGGTACGCTTTTTCGCCCTGTCTTCTGGAGATCTTTTTCGGATTGTGGCCAAATGCGAGAGAAATTGATTTCGGGTGTTGGCCGCGCCGAAGCGCACGAGCGCGATTGTAGATTAGCAGACAGAAGGTTGATAGTTGGTAGAAGGTGTGTAGTCGTCCCGTGATCGGTTGGGGTTTGGTTTATCATAGATCTCGATAAAAAGTTTCAAATTCATCATCCATTTCGAGTCTGTAAAGGGTATCCATTTACAAATTCAAACTTAGCTTCTTTAGAAACTTCATTACCAAATTAGAGTTACAATCATGGTTTCCACCTGGTGAGATCTCACTCGCAGCGAACTCATCCTCTTGAAATTCCCCGATTATGGTACGTACTACATATACAATCATAGGTGCCTCTTTTTACCACACATTTTGATGCGACCGGGAACCGGTCAATCCCCGAGGGTCGTTTCACCGAGATTCAATTCAATTATTCACGATCTTTGCGCAGAAAGGTGGGCGCGCGGTGTATTCCAATGTTAATTAAAATAATTATATTTAGACGAATGCTTGATGCTGTGAAGACTTCTCTCCCTCTGGTTTAGGTGCTTTGGGAGCTACCGGAGGGAGAGGAGCATACGTAGCGCGTGATGCGGCATGGCGGACAGTTTTCGCCGGGTTCTTAATTGAGCAACATGAGGAATTATGATTGTGCGTTTTTCGCTTGTTCCAGCGTAGGAAGGAAGATCATCATTCCGTCAAAGAGCTGAGTGATGAAAAGGGAGATTAGTGCTGGTCGCGGCGAAATATTCGTCTGATTTTACGCTTGTTGGTGTCGAGATGGGGAATCGGTACAACGGAAAGGAAATAAGGTGAACTAAATTGTTTGTACGGTTTGCCGTGAATGATAGACTCAGACGAGGTTTGGAATGTCTGGCGTAGTTTAAGGTGTACTTGGTGAGCGGGATACGATTTATGTGGAACAGTGATTCGTATGCGATGGTCATCATTCGATTGCTTATAATGTTACTGGATTTTGGGATCCATTATTTCACATTTTTACATTTTCTACTTACCGGTATTTAAACAAATTTGTTTATATAAAGCTGCACCTATTTTGTATAGTTCCTTGTCTATATGTCCTATATGAAGAAGTCACATTATATCCATCTAATGCCTTTCTATATAAGTTAGAAAATGTTTATTAAATCGTAATTTCACTTGACGTATATACACAGGCGTCAAAATAAATTTTTAAGTTAGGGAAATGTTAGGGTAATAGTAAGGAACTTGCTGTGGATCAGTAATTGAGATCTTCAAACCCAAACAATTTAATTCATTATTATTGATCATTTAAATTCAAATCGTTTTGACTCCCCTGGTTTAGTAGAGTAGAATGCAAAACGCTGTTTGCATGTTTGTGTCTTATCAATTTAGACTATCTTTTGCTACGGATAACATGCAATTGGACTATTGTAAATATTCTAGGAGAAATGTGTTGAGCATTGGAAGATAAAAATTGAGCAGCTTCTAGCACTGCGAGGGAAGCACCTATCTTTATGAAAAAAGGCTTTTCGAGTTTCTTGACCCCACCGTTTTTAAGGAAAAATTGTTTTGAAACCCTAGGTGTACTATAAAAAAGTTGGGCATGAAAGAGTTAATGCCCCTGGGGAACTTGCCATGTTCCTAAGTTAATAACGCACCTATTTCTCAGTGAATTAAATGAGGACCAATTTTTACAAACTTGATTACAAATGAAAGGTACAATACTATCGAAGACAAGTATTATGTGTCATTCAGATGCGACTTTTACTTCCGGAGGACAATCGTATTACCTCAGAGGTTTAAATCTATTCATATTTCCGGAAGTCCCGGGCATATTCTAGAACAGAAGTTACATCGGTTCTTAGGTCATGACTGATCTAATTTTCACTAAGCTAGTCTCAGATTATGCAGATCTCCGGAAGATCTGCATAATGCGGTAAACGACCTACCAAACAGGATCTTAACCGCCTACAATGGCAGTTGCCCTCTTGTAACGAGTTCTGTATTTCGTTATGTTCCTTGGTGGAATGAAAATCTAGCAACACTTAGGAAGGAAGCTAGGCGCCTGTTCAATAAAGCGACGATTACTGGTAACTGGTCAAACTACAGGATCGCTCTTACCAAATACAACACTGAGTTGGGAAAGGTTAAGAAACTATCAACGCGCTAATTTAGTGAAAACATCGGAAACTTTCCAGGTGCAGTTAGCCATCAAAAAGCCTTATCAAAGAATCACACAAATGGCCCAGGGGAAGTGAAAAAAGGAGATGGTTCTCTCACAATTGGCAACAGTGAAACATTGGATGTGCTAATGAACACACACTTTCCTGGGTCGGTTGCGAAAGACGAGAATTCGACAGGTCAGGATTGTGATGGACTCCGTCCTAACAAGACTTGTGAGGCATCACAGAAACTGTGATTGTCGGATTTTCACACCATCTTTAATTAAATGGGCTATCAACACCTCTGAACCCTACAAATCCCCCGGCCCTGATAACATTCTTTCTATATTTCTACAAAAATCAGCAGACATAATTCTTCCGGATCTACTAAACATCCTGAAATCCAGTCTTATGCTTATCAACACACCTATAAGCTGGAGAGAAGTTAGGGTAATATTTATTCCTAAAACAGATAAAAAAAGAATTGACACTACCCAAGGCCTTTAGACCTATTAGTTTGACATCAACACTTTTGAAACTGATGGAAAAACTGCTGGACCACTATATTCGAACGGAGCACTTATCGAAAGTTCCGCTAAACAAGTACCAGTTTGCATATCAAAGGTGCAAATCTACGGAAACAGCCCTAGATACCTTAGTGATACTTATTGAGAAAATCCTCGATTTCAAGGAAATAGTAATTTGTACTTTTCTTGACGTCGAGGGTGCTTTTGATAATACGTCCTACATATCAATTCATAAGACCCTGGCAAAAGGAGAGTCGAAAAATCTATAGGGGACTAGATTCTTACAATTCTCAAGAGTCGAGAGATCACATCAATGTTGGGAGACACGAAAGCAACTATAACAGCCAATAAGGGCTGTCCCCAGGGGGACGAGGTATCACCCCTGCTTTGTTTTCTAGTTGGGACGATCTTCTCAATGATCTGACTGAAATGGGTTTCGAGATTGTTGGATATGCAGATGACATTGTCCTAATGTGAGGGGAAAATGAATCTCTACTAAGCGTTCGGATTCAATTAGCCCTGAGCTTCATCATGACAAGGTGTTTCCAAGAGGGACTCAACGTGAACCCTGTAAAAACGATTATTGTACCGGTTTCCAATAGGAAAAAAACTGAAGTTGGTTCCCCCAACTCTCAGTGGAACTATAATCAACTACACAGAAGAAGCGAAACATCTAGGTGTTATCCTGGACAAAAAATTGACATACGCCGTTAATAAAGCAACAACAGCACTGTGGACGTGCAGTAAACTCTTCGGGAAAACTTGGGGTCTCAAACCGAGGTTGGCTACTTGTCCTGCACGACCATCGCCAGGCCACGATTAACTGTTTCCTCCATTGTGTTGTGGCCCAAAGATAAGAGCAAAAGGCCTCCCAAGCTAAACTCCCTAACATTCAGAGGCTAGCCTACCTCTCTATCACAGGCGCTATGAAATCAGCACCTACTACACTACAGTGGACCGTCAGATGTGGGGGTCCCATACTGCCTCAAGGTACAATATTATTCTATACGGATGGTTCTAAATTGGGTGAGCTGACTGGCTCTGGAGTCTACGGACCAAGAATTAAAGAATGGTGAGAAAATTTTCCAGGCATATCTATATGCAATATAAACCTGCTCAAAGGTCTGTAGGAAACGAAACTGTAGGCAATCGGCAAGGCAAGGCAAATCGCAATCTTTTCGGGTAGCCAATCAGCACTGTTGACATTAAGGTCGTCGAAATGTGAGACCAAGCTGGTTTGAGAGTGCATCACATCTCTATAACAACTGGTAACTCGGAATAAAGTAATAAAAGCCACCAAAGAATCTAACTTTCAACGTGAACAAGAGACCAACTACTACACGACTGGCGTAACGTAGAAGGCGCTCGACAGGCTAAGAAATTCATACATCCAGATGCAACGAGAGCCAAAAAACTAATCGATCTAAAACGAAAAGATTTACATATAATCACAGGTTTATTTGCGGGACATTGTCCTGCTAAGTACCGTCTGAAAAAAATTGGCAAAAGTCAAGATGACATTTGTCGATTCTGTAACTACGAGCCCAATATTCTCTGCCATTGTGCAGTACTATGACGCCTCACGCTTTATGGCATACCTGTCCCAAACGGATTCTCAGCTACATTAATAATGTACTACCCGGTTGGGACGAAACATGTGGACTACATTGGATTCGGACAATTTGTAACATGTAGAGCAATAAACTATTAAATCATACATTGGATAAATGAGAAAGGCTCAATTTCACTACTAGGTAAAATAAAACAGCTTTTTTCAGTTTTTTTCTTCGCCATTCCTGCGCTCTTCACTAATAGGTTTCGATAGGACGGAGTTCACATTAGAGATGGTCGGGTTCGGGGTTTTCGACCTGACCCGACCCCAACCCGACGGGTTTCGGGTCGGGTTCGGGTTCTGTAAATTTAAGCTTCTCGGGTTCGGGTCGGATTCCGGGTTTTCAAATTTGAAATTCTCGGATTCGGGTCGGATCCGGGTTTTTGAAATTTTGAACTTTCGGACTCGGGTCGGGTTCGGATTTTTGAAATTACAAATTATCGGGGTCGGGTCGGGTTCGGGTTTTGAACAAAACAACCCAACCATTTCATGACGCTGTTTGCGTCTGTACACAAAATACATTCTCTTTTTGTAGTAGTGAATTATACTTCGAGATATGAATGGATGACACATAAAAACGTACCAAACGTTAGCACCTCCGAATCGCTAGAATTCATCGCATTTTCTGGTGCTCAAATATTGTATTTTTTCATTCTTGCATAAAATTTCGTTCCTTCAGTTCCTACAGATCCAAGCGCATTTTCTAGTTACTTTGCTATAGTGCTTTGTTATATCAAATAACAGATTCTATTATTCGGCAGAGTAGGAACTTGGAAATTTACACAAGTTTCTCGCTTACTATATATCGATACTTTGCTTAAAAAACTGTTTTAATCCACCTAGAGGTGCAATTGTGCCTTTCTCATTTCTCCAAACTATGATTTAATAGCTGGTTCGTACAATATAACATTATGGAAATGTCTTTCATTCTTATTACACTTGGTAAGTGTATATAAGAGCACCTTTTTGCATTCATCGCGGTATCGGTTTGAATCGGAGTTTTCTATATGATCGCCGTAACTCCGGAGCCGGAAGTCGGATGGAGATGGAATTTAATATCAGTTTCCGGGGACGCAACACCTTTCATTTGAGACTAAGTTGATCAAATCGGTCTAGTCATTTTCGAGAAACCAATATAACCGTTATTCTGAATTTAGATGCTTCCGGATCCGTCGATGGTGGCCAGTGTGGCCAAAGAGACTTTGAATGACTGTTGGTGACCTAGATCTACAAATTCAACAGTTGTGTTTACATTTTGGAAAAAATTTCGCCTTTTTACATTCATCGTAGAATTCGTTAGAATCGGGATTTGCTGTGTGATCGTACGTATCACCCTGTAATTCAGAAACCAGAACTCGGATCCACACAAAATTCAACAGCAGCTAATGGACCTTTCATTTAAAATCAAGTTTGTCAAAATCGGTTCAGAAAATTCCGAGAAACAGATGTGGACAAATCAACAAATTTTGTTTTGTAACCATACTCTTCAACTCGTAATCCGAAACAAGATGTCGGTTGAAAATGAAATTCAATAGCCACCTATGGGAATATTATTCCTTTCATTTGAATCTTAGTTTGTAAAAATCTGTTCAGCCATCTCCGAGAAACCGATGTGGACATTTTGTTAACAAATCCGCACATACACACATACATACATACATACATACACACATACATACACACAGATATTTTGCGATCTCGGCGAACTGAGTCGAATGTTATATGAAACTCGGCCCTCCGGGCCTCGGTTAGAAAGTCGGTTTTTGGAGCAATTGCATACACACCTAGAAAAAATAGTGTAAATTTACGTCTCCTGACCCTGACATATACGAGCATCAAAAATGACTTAGTTTTACGTTTGATTTTAATTTTACATGTCGTTTAATTTCGTAAATCATGTAATTTTACTCCACATACAGCCTTTATTCTGAATGGTAGGAAGTGTAATTTTATGTCATTGCGCATGTAAAGTATATGTTTCATGATAAATTAAACGGAACACGATAATGTTCCGTCATTTGGTAAATTACGGATTGTTGAATTGTGTCATGTTTGCAATTACGTCAACGATAAAATTCAGATTTTTTTGGTGTGTAACCTTTCTATATGAGAAAGGCAAAAGAATAATATTTAATTAGCTTAATCAGCATGAGTTCAATGTTATCTTCATGTGATTATATTTTGAAATGTTGGTGGAATGGGTTTGAAAGTGGAGGGAATGGGGGGTTAGTAGAGTGGGAGTGGAGTCTGCGTCAGAAATCCTTCATCTTATTGCGGTATACAGGGTGGATGAAGGAAATGCGGGCGTGAGGGTGGTCCAAGGGGAGGGGAGTGATGAAGGAGGGAGGTGTAAGGGCAAGGTGGGGGGGGGGGAGTTGCGGCGACGCAATACTCAACTGCATATTTTGCCTTCCATTTGAGACTTGGTTTGAGAAAATCGGTTCAGTCATCACCGATGAACCGATGTGACTTTAATTGTGAAATATGCACGGAATTCTGGACTTCCGGAATCGTCGATAGTGGACAATATATTCAAAGAATGTTTGATTGGCAATCAGTGATCTAGATCTGCGATTAGAAGTAATTTGGTGACCATTTCAATAGTTTTTAGCCTCTGAGGTATTACGATTGTACCGATTTATATGGGAAATTCCAGTGTATCCTTACTAACACCCCTGTAACTCCGGAAGCAAGAGTCAGAACCGAATGAAATTCAGCAGCAGTCAATGGCATTACTGTATCTTTCATTTGAAATCAAGTTTGTAAAAATCGGTAGAGAATTCGTTGGGGAATAGGTGTGATATTAGCTTAGGAACTTGGCGGGTTCCCCGGGGGCGTCATGAACCGTCATAGGTGGCCAATGTGGTCAAAGCTGCTTTGATTGATCATTAGTGATCCAGACCCGCAAACTAGAGTAATGTTACATCAATTTTAATATGTTTTACATCATTTGAACATCATGGTGGTACCAGTTTATATGGGAATTTGCTGTGTGACCGCACTCTTCAACCCGTAACTCCGGAACCGGAAGTCGGATCAACTAAAAATTCAATAGCAGCTTATGGGAGCGTTATACCTTTCAGATGAAACTAAGTTTGCGAAAATCGGTTCAGCCATCTCTGAGAAAATTGTGTGAGTTTAAATGACACACACACATACATACACACGTACATACACACACAGACATTTGCCGATCTCGACGAACTGAATCGAATGGTGTATGACACTCGGCCCTCCGGGCCTCGGTTAAAAAGTCGATTTTTACAGTGATTGCATAGCCTTTCTTTATATGAGAAAGGCAAAAAGATAATAAATTATCTGAATTATGTACACATTACAAAACACTAACGTAAACGGTTTTGTGGGGTACATTTCTACCCCAAACAAACTTTAAGCGAGCACTGTTAAGTTGGTGAAATGAAACAAATAGGTTGTACCTGCTTTAACGGAAGTTGAATAATCAAATTGATTTATGATAAAGATTGCTTGCAATTAAAATAATGTAATGGAATAACAAGGATTTGAACTCACAAATTTGGTGGTACTTTTGTGGCATTATGGCGGCTCTAATTTAAAAAGGGCGCATTATTTTTTTTAAAACAGATAGTTTAAGGCTTTTATTTTATTTTCTGACATCATGTAAACTGTCGAATACGAATTGCCAGTTGTCATAGCTTAATTTAATGCATGTAATAAATTATACAAAAACTGCCTTGCAGGAATGATTTCTGATAAAAAATTAGAAATTTTGGTTGAGTACGACGGGGAAGGTTGTTTGAAACTGTGACCATTAAGCTTTCTGTTTCCCCATGAGTTAGCCGCCGATTTAACCTAATTTCCAGTTAAGATATCAACGATTTATTAGTTTCTCAGAACATTACAAATTCGACGTTTAATAATAGTAAATATCAATGCGGATTCTACTCGCCAGTGATTCGTTTTGCCATAGGCAGATATAATTCAATGCGTATGGTGCTACATCAGATTCGAATGATTCTATTATTCTTAGATGATCCTAGGGTCCAGCTCGGATGCCTAGATTAAAAAATCTTCGAGATCTTTGGTTGATTCTTCGTATTAGCAAGTTGGGTTCGGATCGGGCTTCCAAAATTTTAAATTCGGGGTTCGGGTTTTCAAATTTTAAAATTCTCGGGGTCGGGTCGGGTTCGGGTTTTTACAAAATTTTCATTCTCGGGTACGAGTCGAATTCGGGTTTTTAAGTTTTAAATTGTTCGGGCTCGGATAGGATTCCGGTTTTTCAAATTTTATGATTTCGGGCTCAGGTCGGGTTCGGGTTTTTCAATTTGCATGCTGACCGTGACCGCCATTCATTCCAATTGGCCGGGATTCTTCCTCGGATCCTTCCTTCGGAAAGGAAGTAAAGCCGGTGGTCCCGGTCCATGAGTTGATTGATCGATACCTAGTCTAGATAGTCACCTCTCTGGCGTCGGTAAAGAAGAAGTAGAATCCAACTTTTATATACTTACTAACGAATATCCTCCTCCCGCACTCCACAAGTATGCGCAGTAGTATATAAGAAGTTGCACATTGAAGGATGTTTCGCTACTCTCAAGCATAATTATCCACTTATTCTCTGTGTAACTTCAGCTTCAGATCGATAACGGAGTAGCAGCCAAGGGTGGTCGCACAAGCTCAAGCTCATCTATTTTGTCTTTGATAATGAATTGTTCACTACTTTTGCCGTAAGTACATTTGGCCTGCCAAATCAGGTACTTCGAAGCGAATTTCGACGCTGTCTTCCATTTGAAACCGTCATCCACAACAAACTTGTCCTTGTCCGAGAAATATTCCTCTGCCGGAAACTGCTTGGAGTCCGCTTTGATGTAGATCTTATTATCAACGACGCAGCACCGGTATTTCGTTAGCAGCGTTTTGTAGAGGTCCCGGGTGCACGTTTTGGCAACACTCTGCTGGCGCTCGTCCTGATTTGGGAAGTTCTGTACCTTATACATGTTTACTCCACATCGTTTCTTGACTGTATGGACGAAACTCTGCGAAGTCGGATTCCACTTGAAATGAGCAATCAGCGCTGTCTTGTTTTTTTGAACATTGTCCTCAGTTTGCACCTGGTTTAGTGTCCACAGATTTTGAAATTTTTTTTTACTTCCCCCTTTGAACAAAAATCGTCAAAAAAAGTCAATTTTCGTTAAAAAAATTTTTTTCGAGATTACATCAAATTTTGACGCTTTATGCATTTTGAAGTCATTTGGCATCAAAAATGCAAATTCGATTTTGAAATTTTCCCCCCTTTGAACAAAAAAAGTCCAAAAAAGTTAACTTTCGTTAAATTTTTTTTCACATTTTTATTGCAAGTTAGCGAAGGTCAGTTACCTGTCTAGTGGGGTATGGAAGCTTAAATTTTCTAACTATAATGTATGCACTGTTTGTTGTAGTTTGGAATTTCAACCAAACGTAATATGCTTTATTATTCGTTGGAATAGCAAAAATTTCGCATGAATTCATTAAATTTAATTTTTTTGGTGCATAAGCACATATTAATGGATCAATACATAGAATTTCTAATGTTCATTTTTACATTTTCTATGAACCAAGAAAAATTATTTAGCAAACATTTTCATCCAATTTATGGAACTTTTTCTAACATTTTATTGCTCCATTTTGTAATACCGTGGAACATTTTTGTCGATATTATGGAACATATCGGCGTGTTTTAATGTACATTGTAATTATATTCTATGGATCAATGTCAGTTAATTTATGGCGCCAAATTTATCATTTTATGGAACATTTCCAATATTTTATGGGGCATTGGTTGATTTTAATTTTCTTTTTGTACTATTTTAGTGCTCTTTTGTGACAATTTTTTTTGGTTCAATTTTACATAATCTATGGATCAAATCACCCTTTTTACATTTCTTACAAAAGAAATGTATAGGATTCGCTCAAACTTTGACAACTTTTTCCGAGGCCCGGAGGGCCGAGTCTCATATACCAATCGACTCAGCTCGACAAATTGAGACAGTGTCTGTATGTGTGTGTATGTGTATGTGTGTATGTATGTATGTACAAAATGTCATGTAATTATCTCAGCAATGGCTGAACCGATCTTAATGAAATTAGTTTCAAATGAAAGGCCTAATGTTGCCATTTGACACTATTATTTTTGATTTTCGATGTGTTGTTTACTTTCTGAGATATGGGCGATTTTGACAAAACACAGCAGGTTTTTTGAAAATAACTTTCGAACAATACAATATTGTCCCACAAACTGCACATAATTAGAAAGCTTGTAAAAATACCTTTCTAACAAGCTATAGATTGTCAAAATCCGTGCACGAGCGGCGGAGATATTAGACATTTTGTATTTTTAGTCCTCGCTTGCCAATTTCCACTAATTAAAAATGGGATTGTTTCATACAGAGCATTGCTTTACTGGTGTTTTAGGGGCAAAACTAAACCGATTTTGAATATCGGGGTATGAAAACACATCTACGTGATTCAAGGAATTCGATATTGAGAACATTTTGTGAATTACCTTTATAATAAATGAACTATTTCTCAAAAATCAATATATAAGTTCACTTCAAAGACAAAATAATGTGTTGATAAAGAAACAGTGAGTTTTAGTATTTATTCCTTGGATTAGGCATTGCGTTCAATCATGAGGTAAATGTTGGATGGTATATCAATACACAGATCAACAAGTAATTCACCTAGTAGTGAGATAAAAGATTTCTAATATAATTATACTTGTGGCGTCACCGAAAGCAACTGTATGTTTGAAGCCCAAAAATCTAGCGAAAATTTAGCTCTTTTGCAAGATTTAGGTTATACTGATTATGGAGCAAAAATTACTACTTACATTATTTATGATAAGAATGTAAGAATCAATATATCATAAAAATATATCTATAAAAATAATGTCACTGCATTAACCATCATTTGCCATTCCTCACACGCCCCCCCATCTCTCTCTCACTCTCTCTCTCCCTCTCTTTCTCTCTCTGTCTCTCTTCTATCGCATCTATCTAGCTATTTCTGTATGCATTTCTAAGTTGTGTGATAAGATCTTCTGCCAATCTGAAATATTTATTAATTGTAATTGCGAAGGTTTGAGAAAACAAAACTATTTTTTGTGTGCTGCTACATCAACTCAACTTTAATTCAATTGTATTCAAAGCCTGTATCTACACTATAATTAAGGAAATTCATGGCTATTTCAGAAAAAATATTTGGCTTAACTGGGTAATATGAAAGTTTGACGATGGTAATTTTCAAAAGAGACATTCCACGTGCGATATTTAAACTATTCGTATCTCTATTGAATTTTGAATGAAATATATGCTCAAAGACTGAAAGCTGAAGCCAGGATTTCGAAGACAAAATACATGAAAGGAAGAGGTTCTAGAGACGACAATGTGAACCTCCCACCCGAGTTCGGATTGACGGTGACGAAATCGAGATGGTCGACGAATTCATGTATTTTGGCTCACTGGTAACCGACGACAATAACAGCAGAGAAATTCAGAGACGGATCATAGCGGGAAATCGTGCCTACTTTGGACTCCAGAGGACGCTCCGGTCGAACAAAATTCGCCGCCGCACGAATTCATTATCTTCAAGACGCTGATTAGATCGGTGGTCCTCTACGGCCACGAGACCTGGACTATGCTCGTGGAGGACCAACGCGCCCTTGGAGTTTTCGAACGAAAAGTGTTGCGTACCATCTATGGTGGCGTGCAGATGGAAGACGGAACGTTGCGCAGGCGAATGAACCATGAGTTGTATCAGCTGCACACTCGTTGTATTGGTACGAACTTTCATGAAAAATAACGGATCAAAGACCAAAAATATCCACAAATTAGATCCAGGAAAAGAAGTCTCCAAAGTACCCACTCTCGATGGGGGATGCAACTACAATGTCTCTTCTAACTTATCGTCGTCCATATTTGGATATACTGAGCAGTTTGAACCATTTCTTTTTCACAATATTGGTCTGTATAGGACTTATTTATCCATATTTCCTGCACGAGAATTCCGAACGAAACAATACAAACACGGCTTTTATGCAATCGACATAGCCTAGGCATTTCACACTATTTACTTCAATGCAAATAAAAACATTGAAATATCTACCTGTCTCACTCACGAATCGCATTCTCCCTCTGTCGTTCTCTGTTCAAGGGGCTTGAAAGCACATGTGACCTTGTCTCCTTTTACTATATTCAATTGCGCGTTAAAATACTGGACCAGTAAATTCTGTTCTGCACATAAATCTTTTTTCGGGAATATGCGACCTTATATGCCAAACTTTGAATTCGTCATGTAAAGAAGCATGAAAACAAAAAGAATAAAACCAAAAAAAGATGGAAGCCCTAGAAAGTCCATTGCATATTTATTAGCCTTTTCTCAGAAGATGGGATTTTCAAAAACATTTCAAAACTTTCTGATGCAATGGTTTTCAAATTCGTACAATCCGGTTTATTCATTTTCTCTATTCAAAAATGTGTTTGGCTTCAAATATATGACCATTTCATTTTAATTAATTATTTCATTCCGCATCTTTTTATTCGTTTTGTTCATCTGCGTTCATTTTACTTATTTTATTCGTTTCATTCTTTGGATTCACTCTGATCAGTTTATTCTTTTTGTGTATTTTACTCATATCATTCATTGTTTTCATTGTATGTATTTTATTAATTTTTTCCAGTTTATTCATTTTGTTCAGTTTCTTCATTTTAATAATCTGACTACTTTTGCAGTTTTAATCATTTCATCCAAATATTTGATTCAATTTATTTCTTTATATTAATTTATAACCTTTTACTGTTGTTCAATTTTTCATTTTAATCAATGCTTTTAATTCTGCTCATTTTCTTCTTTTTATTCATTTTATCACTTCAGCTCATTTTGTTTATTTGATTCGTTTGTTTTATTTATGCTTTTCATTTATTTTTTTACTTTATTCATTTTGTTCATCCATTCTTTTTATTCATTTGATCCATTTCATTAATTTGATTCATTGTATTCACTGGATGAATTAAATCAATTTGATTCATTTAATTCATTTAATTCATTTGATTCATGTGATTCATTTGATTCATACGATTCATTTGATTTATTTGATTTATTTGATTCATTTGATTCATTTTATTCATTTGATTCATTTGATTTATCTGATTTATCTGATTCATTTTATTCATATCTTTAATTTTATGCATTTCATGTTCAGTCATTCGTTTTATTTCATTCAATTTGTTAGTATGAGTCAATTTATTCTATTAATCTTATAACTATTTCTAAATATAATCTTAATTTTTATGTAATAACCTAATCTAATTTGACTCGTGTATTTGGATCAAAATTATAATGATTTCCATTAATTTTTCTGCTCATTTTATGAATTTAGAAACCTATTGTTTCATTTTTTGCTTTACTTTTTTATTTCGGTCGTTTTGTTGATTTCTATAATTTATTCAGTTTATTCGAGATTTTATTCGTGCAAAACTAGAAACTGTTTTCATCCCACCTCTAATTGGGTGCCTACTTCTCGTGAGTTCTGCAAACTTATCCAATAGTGAAATATGTAAGAAATGTCTCATCTCACTGCTAGGTGGATTAAATCGGTTTTTAATGTCAATATTGCCAAATATGCAACTTTTTAATTTGGCACTAAAAGTACATTTTTCTCGTAATACATTGGTTACTGTCGGCCACATAAAACGTCATTATACCTACATTGCTCGGTCGGTTTCTGGCTATCTCTTGGGATAATGATGACATGCTTCTCAGGATTCTGTTTGGGATGCTTTTCAAGATTCTGATAGAAGATTTCTTAGCATCCCAATGGAATCTATTTCAGAACTTCGATTCAATATTTATCCGTATTTCTACGGTTTTTCTCTAAATTTTGATGCAGGGTTCTAGAGAAAAGCTTCTTAAATGTCTAGTGGAATCTTTCTCAAGGTAGAATTCTGCTGAAGATTATGCTTTATTCCGGATACTGATAGAATCATAGTTCTATCATCATTGGAATCCGGTGTAATGTTTTGATGAATATCCTGCTTTGAGTTCCAGTGGACTTTGACACAAACAATATTGCTCTTCTCCCATTATCTCCTTCAATAAGTGATTTCTGCTCAGAATTCCAATAGAATCTTTAACCCGTTCGAGCCCTTCTGGTTGATGAACAACCATGTTTCTATATGACTATAACTTTTGGTTTACACAACGTCAAGTAAGGCGCCAGCAGTACTTCTTGCTGAGGCGCCCGGGAACCTGGTAGTCCTTCGCTAGTGACAAGTATGAGTGGGACAGTTTGCGAAGACTACACGCGTAGTTATTACCTGACAATCCAGTATTGGTCAACTAAATGATGCTATAAGGACAAGGATCTCTTTGTGGGTGCGCAACACGCACTCTTCTAATTAGAATGACTAGACATGTTAGCTGTGCTATGTGACACTCCACGTAAATTAAACTGGAGCCAAGAAACAGACGACCCCCAGTTTACTTACTAACTTTATTTTTTCTGGTATTCGAGTAATCGAATCAGTTACCTCGGAAAATCTAAGCCCTTGGTAATCGAGTTTGACTTGTATTGCAAAAGACACACCTTATTAAAAAGTTTATCTTAGAGTTCTTGTACAAATAGCTATAAACAACTGATACCTATCGTTAACTCGTTACCAATATGAATAATAAATGAATACCAACTGAAAATGCAAATCACACCCTGAAAGTCTGAAAACTCGACTAGGGCCAAAATAGGTACATTTACCGTAATAGGAAAATTTGCCCTGGTCATTTTATTTCCAATTTCTCCACGAATGAACTTAAATTATAAGCGAAGCGAACAACGCAAAAAAAAAGTTTGATTCGATTATCCGGGGTGAGATTTTTTTCAAATCCCCGGATAATCGAGTCCGACCTGTATTGTACTGAATTTACCGCCAAATCTAATTTGTTCTTCTAAAAATGTATCTTAGCTATAAAAGCAGCAACTACATTGTACTACACACAGTCCACTATATACAATTCACGAAACCAGCCGGTGTTTATGGCGCGTTTCACCATCTCTAAATAAAATAGTTTAGTTTATCGTTAAAACCGTGCAGTGCTATTCGTTCAAATGATGCTTCCGAAAAAACATAAAGACTTAGTGACCACGCGCGTAAACAACATTCAACATTCTAGAATCTCATTTGGACACAATGCTCCAAATTTCTTAAATCAGCACAAATCAATACATTCATCGTTTGACCCACGCGAGTTCAATCTTGTTCGACAGTACACTCCCCGCCTTTCATTTGGGTTCAATCAGTCAGTAACAAGATGAAAAGACCCACATTAGATCGATTGCTAGGTGTGCACCATTGGAAGAAAGATTCGAACATCAGAGTAATTGGCATTTCTGACCATGGCATTGCTGTAGATCCGGCATAACAATATTTGAGGCAAATTTGAAGGAGAATCAACACTTTACTAATCAGAATTAATGATGATTTTGCTCTCTCCGATTTGAATCACCTAGTTCATGAAGCTGAGACTCTATGATTGGTCGGACACATTCCAGTTCTGGTCTCCCCCTCCCAACACATCCACGAACAGTTACGACAAATGATTGATTCGATGATTTGGATCTTTAGCATATTATTTCAGCTGCCTCCTCTGGCGCGCCTTCTTTTCAGTAAATTAAATTACGTGATAAGATTTGAATGTTCGAATACTTGAAAAATATCTTCGAGCTAACCCGTTCAGCCGCCGCCGACGGTGGATCCAGATTTTCGCTTTGTCATTGGATTAACTCAAACCGTCCGTCTCGGTCCCGATTCTGGCGGGTGAAGAGAGGAAACCTATGAGGAGGTATTATTAATTATCACCACAACCACCACCAGTACCAACCGAAGGAACGGGACGACCAAACCGAACCGCCATATCCAATCAGAAGAACTGCTGCAGTTGAAACGACACTCATCACAGTGAGCAGATCTTTGAAGCAGCCATCACTCTGTTCTGACACGATCAAGACTCGTGGTTGTTCATCTGAACTTGAGACCGGTAGAGGCTAAAAAACGCTAACGTTCGAATATTAATTAATTGAAATTTCTGACACAAAATACGTCTTTCGACGAATCGTGCGACTGGGCCGCACCCTTAAATTTATGACCGTTTGTGACATGTTGGGAGTGGGATACTGTTCAGCTATAAAATCCCTGAATTCCTGTTGAGTTACATAGAAGGATCGATTTTCCAACTACTATGATTGTTTGCACGTTGCCATCGCCAGGAGCTTTAATCTGTGGAAGTTGTTGTATAAATGTAAAATTATTACGTTAAGTCGGATATGCCTAATAAACAACTACTACATTTTTCGGGAAGGTCTGCATGCATTCCCGCGCGGCAAGCTCAAAAGATACGGGTGTAATTAACTCCGCAGGGTTGCGCTCTTGCGCTCTCACTCATCGCCCCGTACACATAAAGAGACATCAATCGGATACAAGAAGCTTGTAATTAGCACCGAGAGATCAGTCTAACATTTTGAAACCTCTTTCCGACTGTTTTTTCTTGCCGTTGCGAAGCTTTCATTATTAGTTTCACCGTTCCAAGGGAAACAACAAAACACAGTAATCACACTATCAAATGGTAATTATTGTCAGGAAAATCGTCTGGTCGAATGAGTATGAAACCACACTTGGGCTCAAAATCGCGATGTTGCAACTGCTTTGAAGGGAGGAAGCAGAATGCGAAATCTGAAATTAATGATATCAAGGTAAAATTATTTTAATTAGTACCTTAAGCGAACTAACACAGTCAAAAGTTTTTTTTTCTCGAGAGGTGGTGTAGTCTTAAAACGAGTCCTGTCTGTTTCTGGGGTTGTACTACAATTTACCGAAAATGTTTCAAGATGTGCTTACTTTTTATTTTCTTAGTTATTGTGGGAATAAAGTTTACGGATCTTCGAGCAGCTCCGAACAAACAAAGAATTCTGCACCATCTTCCGCTCCATTCGCTAAGACACAACCCACCAGCTCCAAACATTGAAGCACCCTAACGCTGCGTGATCAAACGATCAAGGACGAATGCTACAGCAGCGTAGCATTTTTTTTGTTTCTCCCGTGGATGATCGTACTGTACACACTTTCCCATACATATGCAAGAATGCTGTTTCGATGCAACAAAATTAGGCCGCAGGGTGAAATTGAGCCAAACTGCACGGATCTTGGATCCAATTCATGGCCAGGAACCGGGCCTCGGCAGGTCCAGGTCCGTCCCGGGTACATAGATGCCGCAATGCATGACGGTGCTGGATCGCCGTTTTGGAAGGCTCAGCCTTTGGCAGTACCGATTATTAAATGCAATTATTGCACGATCCTGCCGGGAATTGCAGTATTAATTATGGGCTGCATGTGCAACAGGGGAATCGGGTAGAACAAATGAGGTAATTGATTCGGGAATCATGTAGGATATGAGATTTTCAGCCGGAGCATATTGATGGATGTTTTCTGGGTGAAAAATGCTTTTTGCACTTATTTTTTATCGCATATGGTGCAAAGCAACGAGGCAAATTAGTGAACAAGTGGGAATTAGCGATTTCCTTTCCACAGTCAGTCATTCGCTTGTCGTGGTCGACATCGATTGGGCTTGGTTGGTTTTGATAACCGAATGTGCTTTTCTACCAAAGGACGTTCGAGGGTAAGCACAAAAGTAAGTAGTATTATTTCTCAATTATGCCATTAACTGCCACAATTAAACTATAACAATAATATGAACATAAAAATACCAATTGAAGCAGGCATACCTTTTCCTGAAAAGGTATAATATGCGCCATAAAAAACACCACTTTATCTCTATGACTTTGATATCATAAAATCCGAAGATTTTGTGACTAATTTTCAGAAGGGACACCTCGTTATGGGACACCGAAGAACAATGTAGAAAAGGGACTCTAAATGACACAATTAAAATAAAGTACTCATTAAATCGATATGAAATGTCTTTTTATTGAAACTTAATAACTACAGGTGTTAAATTTACTACGAAATGATCATTATCCACTGTTTTATGTCAATTCAACTCGCTATGCTTGCTCGTGAAAATATTGTAGGTATGTTCTCTAATTTTAAGTAAATTGTTCTTTCTGTGTGTGCTGAATTAACGAGGCCTTGTTTCCAAACGAATGAGCTCTGGTAAAATTTATGCGATTTGCTGTGTTTTGCCAGTTATAATTTAGTAAATGTTATTATTTTCGCTGGTTGCTAGTACTTCTTTTGTATGTTACTATGTTTTAATTGCCGCAAGGTTCTCGTTTATGTTTATGTTTATTACCTTCACCAACAGGCCCCTTGGCCCCAATGGTGGTTGCTTAAACTAATTACATTTTAAAATTGACATCAAAGGCCGTCGCAACACTGTTAAAAATTCGTTGGAATCCGGTAATAGCGCTCTGGCAACCATAGTTGGTTCTCCTGAACGGAACTCGCAGAAGGGAGTTATTACGTAGAGCTCGAACGCGGGCTTGAAGATCCAGACGTCCGAGGATTGTAGGGCAATCCACTCTGGCAGAGAGTAAGTCCGAGACGAACAGGGCTCGAGAGCAGTCCCTCCGAATGCTGAGTGTATCGAGGTGTATTAGCTGGCAACGGTTTTCATAACTCGGCAGCTGAAATCTGACAGCCTCGATTCTGTCGATCCCGTTGTGGTAGTACGGATTCCAAACAGCTGAACAATTTTCTAACGTTGAGCGGACCAACGCGCAGTAAAGCGATTTAAGACAATATACGTCCCTGAAGTTTTTCGCTATTCGGAAGATGAACCCAAGCTGTCGTGATGCCTTATCCACGATGTATGACGTATGTGGTTTGAATGTTAATGCTGAATCCATGATGACTCCGAGATCTTTGATGTGAGAGTGTCTTGGAATGCTCGAGCCGAAGAAATGGTAGTTAAACTGAGTGAACGTAACGATTGAGCATTTGCTCGGGTTTAAAACCATTCTGTTTAGATCACACCACGTACTAAAGCTGTTCAGTTCCCTCTGAAGAAGCTCGGCATCGGTTTTATCCAGCTTTTGATGAAAAATTTTCATGTCGTCGGCGAAAGAAAGGCGGGGTCCTTGTAATGTGAAATTGACGTCATTAAAGTAAAGTAGGAATATTACTGGACCGAGATGGCTTCCTTGTGGTATGCCGGATGTAGCGAAGAATGGTGCAGATAGACAGTCCTTAATGCTGATTTGGAGTTGCCTTCCATCGAGGTAGGAACGAAACCAGCGCAGAAGTTGTCCATGAATGCCGAGTTTGTCCAGCTTCGCTATTGCGATATCATGGTTGATTTTGTCGAAGGCCGCAGATAGATCCATATAAATAGCATCGGTTTGCAATACGTCAGCGAATCCATCCATTACATATGTTGTGAGCGAGAGCAGGTTTGTCGTTGTCGATCGTTTAGGCATGAAACCGCGTTGGTCATCTGCAATGTAGTGTTTGCAGTGAAAGAAAATAGGATCTAACACAACCAGCTCGAACAGCACTCAAACACGAGATTCCCCGATAATTGTCAATGTTCGATTTGTTTCCTTTTTTATGAACTGGAAACATGTGCGCTGCTTTCCAGCAGGAAGGGAATGTACCAGTAGTGAGTGATAGCTCGAAGACTCGCCGAAGTGGTTCAAGAAGCCCGCTGATGCACTTTTTGCCAAAAATCGAGGGAACACCATCTGAACCCGGGGAACAAGATGCTTTCAGTTTGGCATTTGCTGCAAGAATGGCAGCATTATCGACACAAATTCGGTTGATGGTTCGTCCTAGAGAAGGAGTTAAATTAGCAGCGGCGGCGACTTGTTGTGGTGGCAGGCGCTCGTTGGAGAATACCTATCCGTCTTTCAATTTCATTGCTTTCGTTTCTCTTAGTTTTGCCGAAAATAGCCAACAAAATCGATACAGTAGTATTTCTTTTTTACAACCGCAAGCGAGGCCGGGTGTAAAAAAAGAAAGTCTTGAAATCTTTCGAGGCACATGGACATTATTGAACAAGGGGCCTCTAAAATTTCAGGTTCTCTTCGTGGAATTATTCATTCGTATTTAGAAATGGCGACAAAGAAAAAAAAATATAGTAGTTTTGTCAACATGTTTACAAGATGCAGCAGACAACATCAGCAAATCGAATTGCATTCGCTAAAGCTCGTGTTCGGAAACTTTATACGTAGTTACTGTCCAAATTAGAGATGGGCAAACCGATTCAGTTTGGAGAGTGAATCGTATCCGATTCACTCACTAAATGAATCTACTCTTTTGATTTAATTATTTCGTTTATTGACACGGCTCATAGCGGTAGCTTAACGGAGCCGTGGATCTTTTCTACTCTTTTGATGATTCGTTTCAGTACTTTGAAAAACGCATGTTTGAGATGAAACGGGAAAAATTAATATATTTATTGGACGTTAAGAATCGTTTTCGTGTTATACATATTTAATGTATTTCCCTATCAAAATTCCATTTTAAATAGTAGACTCACCTCATGCTATGATTCACGACTATTTTTTCCCACATTCTTCGAGGTAACTCGATTCCTTTTCTCAGCTGACGAGTCGTTGTTTATTTTTTTTTCTGAAAATCGGCAAATACCTACAATTTTGTGATTTGTATATCACACCGAGAGCAAATAAATTAGCAATGAATTTTATGTACGGCAAACTTTGACAACAACCCAAGTGACCAATAAGCATTATAACGTAGCCTAAAATCTACTTCAAATTCACATATAAAGCAGTCTTAAAGAGCCGTGAAGGCCTAAATACTGATATAATGCTGGTATTATGCCAGAAAAGGCGAAATATAGTGCTATTACTGTGCTAAGATTGACAGCTCGTTTTTGCAGCACTAATGCTATTATATAGCACCAGCGTACAAATGTCAAATTTGAAAGCCTAATTTTGGCACTACTAATACAATTAGAAAGTTTCAGTTGGCTGTCCTTGTCCGCCATGGTTTTGAAACCATTTATTATGTTTCCTTTCGGGATGAGGAGCAAAAAGGAAAATTTTTAAAAGAACATGTTCTGTTTAAAACCGTAATTGACTCTTTTCTTAATCTGTAATGGGTTTTCGTTCTCACATGATATGAATGTTTTACGAAAATTACCTGTAGTAAGTCTCGAACTGAGGTACCTTGCCTCGTCCTTCACGGTAAGTGCGCTGCGTTTGCTGCCTGGAGTATTATTGCATATGTTCGATTGAAATGAAATATGCGGAATGTAATCTTCAAGAACAGTTGCATAACGAATAAACCTACAGAATTACCATAGTATTATATCGGCTTTCTATTTGCTCTATAATGGCACTAAATGCACATGTAAAGGCTACATGCTTTAAAGATCCTTGAAGCATGTACGCGTTATATCAGCTTTATATGCGCATATAGAGCAAGCGATAATGCTATATTTCGGTTGTGCATTTATGCATTATTGATGCTAATATACAGCTTTTTTGCATTGTCCCCTCTCCTAGGTTGACGGGTTTGACGGTATTGCAAACATCTTCAGGCATATTTGAGCAGACACCTGCCTTGAGATGGTTATTGCATTACGCCTCGATAGTGGTGCATCGAGGAGACCGAGAGGGCTTATGGGCCTTTTTTATGTTTTGTGTTTTTTCATACTCTGCACCAGCCCAAACTAACAGTCAGCTAAGAGCCTGTACACACTGGCGTGGCCGATTGGCGGGTCGCCGTGGATTGACTTTTTCTGTGGGCTGTCTTTTTGAGCACGGCTCGCAGTGGGAGTAATTGTGTGTCGATTTATCGGTCGACCTCGTCAACGTGCACAGGCGCATTAAAAAAATAACAATTGAACCCTATTATTGTGTTGTAATAATTGTAGTTTTTAGTGCTAGTGTAAAATTGTTATGTGCTAGTCGTATGTCTATCTGTGTATGTGTTCGTCTGAGTGGTGTGACATATGGGTCAGGGAATGGATGCAGAACTTGTTTATATGATAGAATAGTGGGTAATGCTTCTTAGGATCACTTTTTATCGGTGTTCAATTCGTGCATTCGATTCGACTCATTCGGATTGGATAAATGAAGGTACGATTAATTTACCGACGCACATCAATCATCCATTCCCGGTCAGCATAGCATGAGAAACTTTTAACGGAATGCAATTGTCGTTAATAGTAAATATATATATATATAATAGTAAATATATATATATATATATATATATATATATATATATATATATATATATATATATATATATATATATATATATATATATATATATATATATATATATATATATATATATATATATATATATATATATATATATATATATACAGGGTGTTTGGTTCATGGTTAAGAATCTCTCGGGGGGTGATAGACTACTATAATTGGAGAAAAAAATGTTCTACACATACCATCAAATCTCAACCGTTACAGAGTTATTGAACTTTTTGTGTAAAAAACTTATTTGTCTTAAAATACCTCTAACTTTAAAAGTATATTTTGTATTTGAAATGTTTTAGTTCCATTCGAAAGGTGAAAAAATTTCGCATTGAGTGATTCCCTCACATGTTTCAGCTAATGAGTTTAAGTAGCCTTTTCAAAGTAATTTATTGAATATTAAACAATTTTGAACGATTTTTCGTTCATTTCTTAAAAATCCTAATAGTTAACCTCATCCTTTTAATAATTCAGATTGTTAGTCTTGGTGAGCTGCTTAATTCGTTCTTTGACATGATACACTTACCTTTTCTTATTTTCATGATTTTGGGTTATTCAACATGGATATTTTTATCTCATTTTCACTAGTACCAGCTCTAATTGAAAAATTATGGCACTTATTGTACTTTTTTTCTTTTTATTCGAAAACCAGGCAAATTTTACAGTGAAAAAAGTATTAATACCTTTCAGTTAAGTGAATTTAGTATTCTTTTAAAAGTAAATTAGTTTAAAGTTAGTGCTATTATTAGCATTTTCGTTAATTTTCTTAAAATAGTAAATAATAAACATCACCATTATTATCATGGAAATAATGCATCTTAGCAAGTTCTACAGTTCTTTCTTTGACTCCATTCAATTATCTCTTTTGGTTTCGACGCAAAATCGTTTTTATCACATCGTGTCATATGCAAAAATAACGATTTCGAACCCACTACATTTGTGGCGAGCTCATGCTGTGTTAACTATTAAATAGCAGCAAAATGAAAAGTGATATAGACAAAGTGTCAAATAAAAAGTTATAGAGAACATTAAGGGGCATCAAATGAACAATAGTAACGATGAATTTTGTTGATTAATAATTAGAATAATTAAAAAACTCTCCAAAAACACAAATTTTGAGTTATTTCGTTAGTAAAAAATCGTTTAGTACACTTAACTAAAAGATATTTGTACATACACTGATAGGAAATTTTCTCAGCTTTCCAATGAAATCTTGTAAATAACGATATAAAGCATATTTTTTAGATTAGAGTCTTTTAAGCACTTGCAAGTCGGTTACAGGAAAAGTATAGTAATGAAATTACAAAGAAATGAGAAGAGATAGAAATATGACGTCCAAGAACAAATCATGCATCGTCCTAAAACCCAACTTTTGGATAATGGATATTGCTATAATCATACTTCATTATTTCGAGAAAATTAGCAAAAACCTCCTCAAAAACACTAACTTTTAACTACTTTACAGCTAAAAGGTAATTAAAACTAATTATTTAAAAGATATGAGAACACCATTCAATAGGAAATTTTCTCACCTTTCGAATGGAACTGAAACATTTAAAATACAAAGTATACTTTTAAAGTTAGAGGTCTTTCAAGACAAATAAGTTTTTTACACAAAAAGTTCAATAACTCTGTAACGGTTGAGATTTGATGGTATGTGCAGAACAATTTTTTTCTCCAAATATGGCAGTCTATCACCCCCCAAGAGATTCTTAACCATGAACCAAACACCCTGTATATATATACAGGTCGGACTCGATTATCCGGGGATTTGAAAAAAATCTCACCCCGGATAATCGAATCACCCGGATAATCGAATCAAATTTTTTTTTGCGTTTTTTCATGAATTTAAGCTTCATTCGTGGAGAAATTGGAAATAAAATGACTAGGACAAATTTTCCTATTATGGTAAATATAAATGTACCTATTTTGGCCCTAGTCGATTTTTCAGACTTTCAGGGTGTGATTTGTATTTTCAGTTGGTTTTCATTTATTATTCATATTGGTAACGAGTTAAAGATATGTATCAGTTGCTTATAGCTATTTGTACAAGAATTCGAAGATAAACTTTTTAATAAGGTATGTCTTTTGCAATACAAGTCAAACTCGATTACCCAGGGCTTAGATTTTCCGAGGTAACTGATTCGATTACTCGAATACCAGAAATAAATTTATTAAGTAAACTGGGGGTCGTCTGTTTCTTGGCTCCAGTTTAATTTACGTGGAGTGTCACATATCACAGCTAACATGTCTAGTCATTCTAATTAGAAGAGTGCGTGTTGCGCACCCACAAAGATATCCTTGTCCTTGTAGCATCATTTAGTTGACATATGCTGGATTGTCAGGTAATAACTACGCGTGTAGTCTTCGCAAACTGTACCACTCATACTTGTCACTAGCGAAGGACTACCAGGTTCCCGGGCGCCTCAGCGAGAAGTACTGCTGGCGCCCTCTTTACATAGCCTATCATCCATCTTTGCTTGAGCTACCCAAGAATTGAAATCACCTCCAGTGACGGCCGGGTCTCTTTTCAGAATCTCGTTAACCATTTCTTGACCAACTTTTTTCTACCACGTATAGGGTCCCAAAACTATTTTTCCTTAAAACTGTTGGCGTCAAGAAACACGAAAAACCTGGTTTAAGAAAGATAGGTGCTTCTTTTGCTGCTGCTCAATATTTACCTTCCGATCTAGTCCAATTGCATGAAAAAGGTAATTGAGGGCAATCTAAATTAGAAAGTTTTAGCAGTTTTCAATAATATTCCCAGGCTAAGAAAATATTCCAAAATTTCATTTTCGCCGTTAACAGAAACTATCCCTGGCAGCACTGCTTCAGCGGAACCCAACCAGATTAATTGTAATAACTTCTGTTCTAATGCTAATATTTATAACTTTTAGTGCTCAAATGAAAGATCTTAGTCGCAGTTATTAGCCTTACTTGACGTTGTGTAAACCAAACGTTATAGTCATATAGAAACATGGTTGTTCATCAACCAGAAGGGCACGAACGGGTTAAAGATGCTATTGGAATTCTGAGCAGGAATCACTTATTGAAGGGGATAATGGGAGAAGAGCAATATTGTTTGTGTCAAAGTCCACTGGAACTCAAAGCAGGATATTCATCAGAATATTACACCGGATTCCAATGATAATAGGACCATGATTCTGTCAGTATCTGAAATAAAGCATAATCTTCAGCAGAATTCTATCTTGAGAAATATTCCACTAGACATTTAAGAAGCTTTTCTCTAGAATCCTACATCAAAATTCAGAGAAAAAGCCGTAGAAATACGGATAAATATTGAATCGAAGTTCTGAAATAGATTCCATTGGGATGCTAAGAAAACTTCGATCAGAATCTTGAAAAGTATCCAAACAGAATCCTGAGAAGCATGTCATCATTATCCCAAGAGATAGCCAGAAACCGACCGAGCAATGTAGGTATAATGACGTTTTATGTGGCCTACAGTAACCGATGTATTACGAGGAAAATGTACTTTTAGTGTAAAATTAAAAAGTTGCATATTTGGCAATATTGGCTTTTCATTTTTTTGGAATCCCTACACAAATCTTTAAAAAAAATATCTCGCTGATTGATTCTAGTGCAAACAGTACCAGAGATATAATCCGAAGAAAAACATTTTTTTAAACAATTTGTTAAAATTAACCGTTATGTGTCCAACAAAAAACACCTATAACAGGCCAACGAGGGTACCCACAAATTAAAATGCTCATAACTATGGCTTCCTTTAACCGATTTTGACACTTTTAGATGTTATAGATTCAGGAACTCGTCCACTTTTCGATTCTGTAACATTGAACCGGATGAATGGATCTGGTTCTTGGTGATCCGGATTTTCCTGAGTAATGTTCCAGTACTAGGGTATGATTTGTAAATTTAAATAATGCCCTAGCAAAATGAGTATCAAAACACTTCAAATTGTCTCGGAAGTCTATTATTTATTGTTACGGGACCCTATGGTAGTTTGAAAAATGGAATTGGAATGGAATGGCCATTCACGGCCCTACGGGAACCTGCTCCGAAATGTCCGTTCCGTGGTGAAATCACCAAATGGTTCCAATACCATGAGATACAGTCTATTGATGCTATGCCAAGAATTTTGATACCCATATTGCTAGTATTCCATTGATATTCACAAATAGTATCCAAGCCCTGGAACATGCTTCCGGAAATCCGAATTCCCGAGAACCGGTTGAAATAACCCGATTCATTTTTACCAAGTCTAAAAGTGGATGAGTTCTTGAATCCAAAACACCCAAAAGTATCAAAATCGGTTGGAAATTACCTTAGCTATTGGCATTTCAGTTTTGGGGGTACCCGGGTATCCACGTCGGCCTGTGACGTAGTAAAAAATTCAGGAGCCCCTCCTCACTGCTTTCTTACTACATCAAAAACATTATTACCCCAAAAACTTGACTTAGTGAAGTTCCAAGATGTCACAAAGTTTCAATTTCCAGCTACGGATAAAACATCGGAATTTCATTATTTTTCAACCTAAAAAGGTATCCGGGTACCGCGTCGGACACATAACGGTTAGAAGTGTTCCCATGGACTGAGGGGCTGTTTAAACGACACAACAATTTAGGTTATTATATATTGGCTCTAAATGAACAATTTCTTCAAAACTGGTTCCAATCCATGAAGGTCGGTTCTAAGTTTTGTTTTTTAGGTCACTTTGCGCGGAATAACCCATATATAAGCTATTTTTGAGGTAGGTTAAAATTTGAGAGGAGGTTAACCCTAGACCTCCAAATTGCCCGAAAAAATGTTCTATTGACTGCAATGATCGAATTAGCACTATAATAAGACATTATAGTTGAAATTTGATTTTTTTCAAAACACCCGGATAATCGAATCATTTTCCCCGGATAATCGAGTCCGACCTGTATATATATATATATATATATATATATATATATATATATATATATATATATATATATATATATATATATATATATATATATATATATATATATATATATATATATATATATATATATATATATATATATATATATATATATATATATATATATATATATATATATATATATATATATATATATATATATATATATATATATATATATATATATATATATATATATATATATATATATATATATATATATATATATATATATATATAATTTTCTGGCATTTAGACGATTCCAAGTAGTTTTATTGCATGTTACATGTGTGTTGTTCAAATAGTACTCAATAATATTGACTCTTCTCTTTATTTCATTTTGTTTTATTTATTTTCGGTCTCATGCGTCACATTCCTATGATGACCTCTCCGAGTTCATTCATCAAAAAAGGGTAACATTGCTGCCAACAATGACTATTCGCTACCATCAGACGTCGCCAGGTTTTAGAAGAATTGAGATGTACTCTCATACTCAATTGAATCAGATAAGTAGGAACGACCAAAAACTGCAAGTAGCATATTACACATGTCTTATTTTAACACATTAAATATTATTTGTATTAACTTATTATTTACAGGTAAGACACATATCTCAACACACAACACTTCCCATACACACGTAAACATTCAAACTCGCAAATACAAAAATGCCCTCGCGCACGCGATTGCGAATCGATCACGTCCGGAAGTCTATTCTTGATCCTAGAAGCCTAGGTCCATGCCTTCAGCTGGACCAATTAAGAAAATACGCCCATACCTATTAGACAACACGTCTCATGGCGACATGACCGGGAACCCTATCGATATAAACGATCCCACTCTGCCAGAATACTTACCGCGCGCCGAAAATTTAATATCAGACTCACGGTTCGCGCGACCCTTTAAGAACACACGTTACAAAATCACGTCAGCACACATACGTTAGAGCCCCTCGCGATTTTCCAAGCAACCTACGCCCACAAACTCGCAAACATGATTACACCCCGGTGATAAGGTGAAAATCTCAGCACTCATAAACTTAGCAACACGATCTCAAGCGTCAACCTACAAACTCCCGCGCTCGCGACATCATGAATCGGGATCGTCCGGAAGTCTCTATCCTCGGTACCAACAATCTAGGTCCTTGTTAATTAATAAAAAAATAATAAAATTGAAAAATAACTCCCATATCCACTAGACAAAACGTTCCATGGCGACATGACCGGAAACTCTAGTGATATGGGGTAACTCTCTCTCTGTCAGAATGTGATCCATACACCGAAAGCTAAAGATCAGAATGACGGTCCGCGAATATATGAATGGCCGCAGGGTTTCAAAATCGAATATATACACGCGAGCACACGCGACAAACACGTCAACATACGAACGCTTAAGCCCTTCGCGATCATCTACGCACACCTATGCCCGCGATCGCGTAAACTTGATAACACTCCGGCAATTGTGTAAAGCTCATATCCACTAGACCACGCGTTCTACGGCGACATGAATGGGAATTCTAATGATATGTAAAAACCCACTTTCTTCTGGAATCGTACACAAAAAATTAAGTATCAGATTCACGGTCAGCGCGCGATCATTCTAGAACACACGCGAATATGCGAAAGGCACACGGTTATGAAATAGAATTTATACACGCGAAGTTCATACACGTTAACACACGCGACATACAAACGCACACGCGATCGATCACGTCAACGTACAAATGTTCGAGCCCTTCGCGATGATACACGCGATCGCGAGTCCCTACGCCTGCACATACCTGAACCGTACAATGAATATCACATTCAGAATCACGGCCCGCTACAATTGGCCTAATGCAGTGTTTTAGTGGGCGACATTGCCTGTCTCGTCTGCAAATTGTAGTATGTGATTCTGACGGGGAGCCCTTCCGAGAACCTAGCTCTACAGCTCCAGTAGGACAACTCTCGAAAAAAATGTGCAGCTTTTTTGCATTGTTAATGCTGTAATGGAGTTTCAATGCAACATTAGTGCACATGTATAAACAATATAGTGCAATGGCTTAATGCTTATGGTTACTTGAGAACTATAGTGTGTTCATCGTTCATGTATGGTTCACGATAGCAGTAAACTGCTAATTTCCCGCTAATGTCCCAGTAAACAAAATGGCGACTAGGTGGCTTTAAGTAGGCTACCCACCATACCCACTATGGCTTCTAGGCTACCCACCATACCTTTCCGTTTACTGGAAAAATAGTGTTGGTTAACGCACTCCACTCAATGTACATTGAAAAAGAAACATTATAAGAATACGATTCCTTAAACAAACATCCGTTTTTCTTACAGGCGAAATAAATAACTAAATAAATCTACCTCCATGCTAGTTTAACCAAGATTGGTTTCTCCCTCGAAATAACAGTTAGTCATGAGTTGATATGTTATTCCGTGTGGACAAACAGAGCTCAGGTGTTCATCGTGTTTGTTTATTTTAGAGTGATTCATAATCATGGCAAACTTACTCATTTCTTTTTGGTTCTCGTTAAGTTCATAATAAATTGTCACTCCATCATTGAATCGCAGCTCTTTAAAAATGAATCGCGATTCATTCACTTTTTTTGAAGAGTCGATTCTTTTGATCGGTTCATGATTCATTCGCCCACCTCTAGTCCAAATCACCTGGCATAGTGATAGAATTTGAGTCATAAAACGACTTCCGTTTACTCCCTAGACAGAGCATATTGGAGCATATTGGAAAGAAATTCGAAATTATCGCAAATTTAGAAACGACTCGGGGAAATGAATGCCATAGTTTCGAGAGTGCCTATTATTTGCGGCCAGAGGGAAGTTTAATACTGCCGAAAAATACAAACAAACAATAATTCGAAATTAGTAAGGATTTTTTTGGATCCGGAAAGCAGTCTGCAGTTGTGACCGGGGAACTTACGACAAAAAGTGTCTTCAAAAACCTTTGACTACTTTTAGACAAAGCTTTGGTTCTTCGGTGTTTTAGTCTGATTTGAAAGCGTGCCGTTAGGCAAAATAAGTTCTAGAGTTGTATAGAGTTTTGAAGATAAATTTAGTGATCAAAGACTATAATACGACGAACAAGGCATCGCAAACTTCAGTAAATCGAAAGGTATGACGTTGCCAAAAATGAAATGAGAATGTAATGAAAGTAGAAGAAAACTGGGAGAGAAGTTACAGATACTACTGTATGAGTGGAATTCAAAACTGTTTTTAAACATAACATATCACAAACTGAATCTTTTCTCACTGTTTGAATAACGAATTAATTTTTCACTGCGATTACTAGGTAGTGCGATAATTTCGTGGACAACCTTTAGTTATTAAGCTAAAAATATATAATACACTAGACGTACATATCATATAAACTACATGAATACCGCTCAGTTTAATGCGTTTTACTTCGGACTGAGTTTATTAAAATCGGAAGTGCATGGGCCGAGGATTCGTTTGCTTGATCCATTTGGCTATACATTATAATAGGGCTGACATAACACTATGATAATCTGCGAGGACCAAATAACAATGTGCCAATAAAATTTATTTTTTAGAATATATCTTGGTTACGATTTTAGAACAAAGACGTCTTTAAACGGATGTATTTCGCAAAAACTATTTAAGTTTATTTAAAAAATACGGGACTAGCAGTAGTGTTACTCTTAACATATTGAACGCGAATAGTACCATGTTCCTGACGTGATGAAACTGGAACAACCCACATTTAGTTTTTCAATAAACATTCCACTTCGCTAACAGAAGACTTTGAAATCTATCAATATTGTGTTGGCGGATCCCCTTCAGATGATTTAGAATCAGATGAATGCATTTTCAAGCTTCGAAGCTTCGAGTTTCTCGTTGCACGATAAGGAATAACGATTCTTTGGTTTGTTGGTATCTGTCGCCGTGGCGAATAATTTATCGCTGCGTTTGACATTAAACCGGTTTTACTAAAACTAAATTCAGCAGCTAATGAATGTTCTACTTGTGATCGCTATATTAATCCAAGAATGCTTATCAAAATATTTTTCGAATCAAATATAAATTGTGTTGCTATTTTATTTTGAAGTTTCCATGGCGCCAGCAATGTAGATAGCTAGAATGATATGCGCCTAATTTCATCGCGGGGCCCCTGGCCCGGGCACAGTTTGCCCATGTGTGAAGACGGTATTGCCGGCTTAGCTTACGAAGTGCGCACAAATGAAAATGTTTTTGGACTGAATATTCATACAGAACAGTGCGTGGATTCCATACTACATTACAATATCCAAAAATTGGTCTGACGTGTGTAGGGTAATTTCGGGAGAGATACCGCACTTTCTATATCTCGTATATAGGGTAACTTTTATACGGTAATATGATATTGTGAGCTTGTCTTTCGAAGAATTACAACACTGGAGATGTAAAATAATTCTTATTATTAACTCACAAAAGTTTTATTAATGATTATGTGCGTCCAGTTGCATCACCGAGTGCCAAAAGTTTTTCAGTACCACGTTAAAAATTCGTTTTTTTTTAAATCGTTCGATTTTTTTTTGGTAAATCATGTATCGGTTGAATAGCTGGGACCTTTTAGAAAGCATTCTGATCATGAGCACGGTCATCCATAATTTCAGAGGAAAATGTCGTCGTGCGGTATCTCTCGCATATAATTGGGAGAGACGCCGCTTAAAAACTGCGGGATGCCGCATTCGATGGCGGAGGATACGTAGCTAAAATGTATGATATGATCATTTGCGTCAGGTATAGATTATTAATAAGGTATATCCACAAACTAACGGACCTAATACAGTGACATAAGGAATATGAGTCTTTTTATGTATATATTTAAACGGCCGATATGTATCTAAGTTATAGTTACTTCGGTTAATTCTTCACAGTTTCAGGCACTAATTTTAGTAAACGCATTGATTTGTAGTGATGGCAATCTTGGGATAAAAATGAAAACTTCGACGAATTGACGCTTTTTAAAATGAATCTTTCAAGAACAAACCAAAGGGGCCGTGCATAATTGACGTAGCATTTTTGGGTGTAGGGAGGGTATACCAAATTTGTGACGAAGTGTGACGAGGGGGAGGGTAGGGTCTGAAGTTGTGCGACGTAGCATTAAGTTTAAAACCCATTGTTTAGAGAAAACAATTTAATGATCCTCCATTCCCAAGAGAAATAAATTTAAATGCAAACAGGTTACTTTTGATGCGGTTTTTCATGAGATAAATTTTACGATTCGCGGAATTACAAGTTCGCAAAAATACGAAAAGATTTTGTATGCGGATTTAACTTGCTACATTAGTTAGCTAATGTGCTAACTAGTAGACTTAGTTTGGAAGCTGAATTAAATTTTCACTTCGGATTCAACCAAACAAAATTTAGTAATTTAGATGAACGTAGAATCATTGGCAGATGAACTTCTTAGAATCATTGGCAGCTGTAGGATTGTGAACTGAGAGAACTTCTCTTCATGCTCCTCTTGACATATAAAATTCAAAACAAAACTATCAACACTATATTTGTCATGAAATGGGCTTATGCACGCAATTTTCTGTTATAATGAAAATGTTGATAAAAGTCGTCAAACATTTTGAAAGGACATGTATTTAAAATAATTGAAAAACACATGTAATTTTAAAATTTAAATATTCGTCAGAATTTAGTTCAATCGTGATTGTGAGATGCATTTTAGGGTATGTGTGTTAGTATAAACAAGCTTTGATATTATTTCATCTCTTTGTTTCGAAATGCTCATCATTTGATAAGCAAATACAACGATCACCATACGTTTTGTTTTCAAAATATAATAGAAATCATTTAAAGTGCTGCCTGTGGAAGCGGTTGCCAAAATTGCCGTTTGACTGATTTTCACTCTTCGCCTCTCTCCCTATTCTCTCTGGTTTCATGTATATTGCCGCAAGATGTTCAAAATATGGAAAAGCGCACCCTATCTCGTAAACAGAAACGACATAATCTACTCAATTAACGCAAGCAGACTTCGCCCATGCCAGGTTTTCTGCTTCTTTTATTTGAGCAGATTTCTCCAAGTTTCTATACCAGAAGGAAATGTTAATCGAGTTTAGCCAGCTTTCAGCGTAAGCGTAAGATAAAAAAAGTTCAAGCATTCAGGTTCTTACTACCCAAAGTCATCACCACCAAGAAGTTTCTTTAAGTGATACATCAACAAGATAATTTACGCCTGATGTCTATTATGACTAATGTCTATGTCTATCACCCATTATAGACAACGTACGTATACCCATTGTCCGTATGCCTAAAGTATTTATGCCCAATGGGGTACATCCTCTTGTTACAGCTAATTCAATGGATATTCACTGGTTTCTTCCCAAGATTGCAGATTCAGGCTTATTTAAGTAGAGAGTAAATCGATTTTTCATAGTATATACATCCTACTAACGAGTCGACTTAATTAGGAACAGCAGTTGATGGTCCACAACAATATAAAATAATTACCTAAAAGTAGAGGTGATGTGAACATGCAAAAATGTTTTAAATTTAATTAAAAAAGTGCATTTCGCGGACTCCAACCTAACCTGCGCACGCAAGAGTACGCAAGAGTACAACTTTCGTTAAAGCCATTTTCTACTTCAAAAATGTCATTAACCTCATTGCACCGTGACCACCTTGTTCACAGCAACAACTTCCAAAACGCCATCACGTGGCTTTCCTAGGGCCAATTTCAAGCCCCGTGAACAACGAAACTACCTGTTAATTCGAGATTCACGCCTGATTGCTCGCCTCACGCCGGTCCGATCAGTGCCGTTCCAACGGTTCGACGAAACTGAATTTATAATCGATTCTAAGCGCAACAAACCCACAAACTGCCTCCGATCTGATGGTTGCCCCTTGTAAACATGCCCCATTTGATGAAAACTCACTGATAACGGTAATATGCTTAAATGACGGAGGTCGCTTCAAAGCATCACTTCCGCCGCGTAAACCGTATCGTCATGGTGTCTTTCGCGTATGGTGGTGGGACCGTGTTTTCATTTTGATCGTTCTGCAATTCAATTTAATGGTCACTGTTTACGATTCTCTAAAGTGTGCTAGGGGACACGACGAGACGAGTGTTACATGTTGCATGCACCTAGAAAAATTTGTGCCCTGCTTGCTGTTCAATATGACTGTTGATTTTTGCATTAATAATAAGATAAATGAATAATGCAAAATCAAAGGGTAGACCACAATTAGAGTGTACATTTATGTTGCCTCTATTGCATCGACTTTGCTTTGGGCACTACTTACGCAAAGCGAAATACGCACTGAATTTTGTCGATGGGTTTATTATACTATTTGGTTGTTGTACATTGTACATCGATGTCACGATCTTTTCAAAAACAATTTGTGATATGGTTTAATGGGACCGAGAAAAATTGAGATTTAACTGTACAGATACTGAATTTTTGGGTCGATGACAAAAAAGCATTTGATTACAATAATTTCCCGTGTAACAATAATCAGAAATATTCCAAAACATAAGTTGAAGTTGTAATTAAGTACTCCAAACGTACCCCTTGTTCGGCACGGCAAGCTACATTATCTCGTAACACAATATAGCAACGATAATATTTCCCTCGGTGCATTTTCTTAACGTAGCACAACCACCGATCAGTGACTGTGGCGTCATTTTGGAGCAATTATAATAATGGTTTATGAACTGAAACAATGGAACTTTCTGTCATCTTAGTACGTCAAGCATGAAGCCCTCCTGTTTCTGGACTGGAGAGTGAAGCCCAAAGCCCATGTCGCACCGCTCTAGTCGGTTTGTGATGTTAACGATGATAAGTAGGCGTAAACAAGCATTACATTACATTTTATCACTCGAAAATAGGTTAAACTGAATGGCATGTTTGTCTACATGCTTGAAATTGTTGTGGTAATATCACTATTCTATACTTACTGTATCGATTTTGTTGGCTATTTTCGGCAAATTTGAGACTAAGAGAACGAAAGCAATGAAATTGAAAGACGGATAGGTATTCTAGAGCGAATCAGTTATAAACTTAGAACGGAAAACTAGAACTAGGCAGGCTCATATGGGCATGATCGAAAGGAAGTGTGAAGAATTTTTTGCCTTTTGCAGAGTAGGAGTTGGGCGTTTCACCCAAACATGATGATGAGTTATGTTCTACCATAGACCATGCGGTAGACTTGGGTGAAACGCCCAACTCCTACTCTGCAGAAGGCAAAAAATTCTTCACACTTCCTTTCGATCATGCCCATATGAGCCTGCCTAGTTCTAGTTTTCCGTTCTAAGTTTATAACTGATTCGCTCTAGAATACCTATCCGTCTTTCAATTTCATTGCTTTCGTTCTCTTAGTTTCAAATTTGCCGAAAATAGCCAACAAAATCGATACAGTAGAACCTTGCGGCAATTAAAACATAGTAACACACTATTCTATACTTATATTTTTATTGAATTGAAGAACTCACTATTACTATTAGTTGATCAAAAACCAACAAATCCACTATATTATCAGATCCCGGATGAATAGTAAACAATTGTTGGCGGTGTCAACTCGATGCATAATAAACGTAGTTTTTCATCATTTCCCGTTTGCTTTACGTGAAAGTATTAGCCAATTCAGTGTACTTGAGTTGGTTTTTGTCGTTGAGTGAATCGATTTTGTATGAAAAATTGAGAGTTTGTTGCTTCAAAACATGTTTTAAATGTCTGGTTTGTCAAAATATTGTTTATGTTAAAATGTCCGAGGAACACGATGGCACTATTTATAAAATTAAAATATAATTATTGCAAAAAAATGCATTTCTTTTTACGGGGATGATCGTATATTTGGCAGCACTGCAATTAAAACTACACGGAGAACTTACATTACCTAGTAGTAGGTAATCTGAAATCTGTGCATCCCACTTCCTCCAACGAAAAACGAAAGAGAGAGTAGCCGATTTTACCCAAAAATAATGAAATATTCCGACAAAACGTCATCCCATTAATTTTGAGTAAATAAAATCATTCCCTCTCTCTCTTGTTTTCCAGCAGCGAAATAAGGGCAGCAGATTAAAATTACCTACTGGTAGGTAATAGTAGTTTACGTGTGTAGTTCCTTTCCTAGATTCATTGATCATTTATACTCAAAAATAACTCACGGATTCGTTCTAGAGTAAATTGTGCCGAGTATACAATCAAAAGAAAATCAACGCTTTTTACAATTTGTCAAAATGAAGGGTGCTCCCATAAACCAAGGGGTGCTTCAATCATAACAAAATTTGGATTATTATATGTATAATATTTTTAAATTTTTGTATATATTTTATATATGAACTCAATTTGGGTTAAATCTGTGAAGGTTTTATTTCCAGTTCCATCCTCTATGTTGATGAGATTGACGGTATTCCAAACATCATCAACCATATTTCGTGCGTGAGTGCTAAAGAATCTCTGACAAACAATTGCTTTAAGATGATTATTCAAAACGTCATTGACAACCGCGATTTTTCCTCAATTGTGGAAAGCAGCTTTCACCTTTCCTATCCACAAAAAGGTAATAAGATTGAGGAATTTCTTTGCTTTGTGCCGTTTTCAAGCTCTTTGAATTAGTCGTGATAGAGTCAGTCTTTTTTCACTGTAAATAATATATTTCTAAAGACCAACATGGATTCATGCCTAGCCGATCGACGACGACGAATCTGCTATTTCTAACCTTTTTTGTGTCGTGAGTCAACAAACTGATGTTACATATATTGACCTATCAACAGCTTTCGACAAAATCATTCACGCAATCGCTAAATTCACAAAACTTGGTTTCAGTGGATCCAACGGTTCCAATCCTGTCTCGTTGGCCGTTAACTCAGTATGAACATAGGTGATGCATACTCCAAGCGGTTCTCCGCCTAGTCTGGTATTCCACAAGGAAGTCATCTAAGACCATTTATATTCACTCTCTGTTTTAACGATGTAAATTATCAGCTGAAACGATCACGGTTGTCGTAATCAGATGATCTAAAAATCTTCAACAAAATTAAGAACCGAACGGACGCACTTTTTTGCAGAAGCCAAACTGCTTCACTTTCAGCAGATTGTGTGAAATCAACCGAACCCGATCAGAGCGACATAACAGAAAGCTATCAAATTTATATCTCATGTTGATATTTATTACACACTGTGTTATTTTTGTGATATCCCAATCAGCAAGGCAAGCAAACTTATATCAAGATTATATCTTCTGGTGATATCATTGAACTCTAATATGATTTTAATGTACGCATACAACGATGATGTTATAATATATTACATATTCTTTCACAATTATCTTTGAACGCTAACTGTAAACTGTAAAGCGGGCAAATGACCAGCTGGTTAAAGCCCCAATAAACAAATCAATCAATCAACTGTGAATGATTGTTATATTACACAAATGACCGTCTATTTGCTAATACGCGAAAGCCTCTTTTTATGCGTATTTATTCAACTTTTAAAGCAAATTTTCGTAGTTTTAATTGATTTCCTTATATTTGCGTTTTTCACATGGATATTCAAAGTTCCACGATTTTGAGAATATATCAGTTTTAGATGCAAGTGGTCGGAAAACTTGAAAATAAGGTGTTTAACTTAATTGTTTGTCTATTTTCTGAGGCACTCGTCTGACACGCTATTTCGAATATGTGGCTTATGATTTCAATATTGAAGCCTTTATTCAAAATGTTTTGGAATCACGAAGTTATCAACAATCTATTCAAAAGAATATAATTTTCATATAACACTTATTTTAAAGAAGGTGCAAGAAGTATCAAGCACTCCAGATGAAATAAAGAAACACGGATTCAAATAAAAAGCATTTTTAAACTATTTGTTATGGTTTAGTCAAATGATTATATAAATAATTTTCTTTTAATTAATTGTGCATATTGCGAAAACGAATTTTCAGAACTTAAAAACTGTTTGATATGTACTGATTTCCACAATACCGTTATGAATTTTGAGGATCTTCGAGGATCCTCAGTCCGATTTCTTCAATTTATACGGGTTTTTCATAAACAACCGAAACTTGTCCAGTTTGTGGGTATCTGATTTTGTGCGTGCTCCGAATTACTAAAGCATTGTAATTTTTTTTATTTGAACCCCCGCATAAAGATGTTTGAGTTTGAGATTGTTGTATCTTTTCATTCCACCTAAGAAAGTTTGACATATACAATGAACTGACAATTACTTTGAATGCGCATATTTACTAATGTTTCCGTTGTATTCGATGGTGCTTCGTTCGTCTTAAAAAACATCGAACTAGCAAATTTTTGTAATAATCAAGATACTTGATTCATTTTGTAGAAAGTAAAAAAACGAATAATGCGACCTATTCAAATTGTTGAAAGATTAATATTTGTGAGTATGCTGCATAAAGCTATCATTATTTCAAAATGGCCTAGAAATCTCTGAATATATACATATCCCCGCTGGTATTACTGTTTGCTGTTACAATTTAAATGTGTGTTTTAAATAGTGCTTGAAATAGCTAAAAAACTTTAATGAAAAATATTGAATAATTTCCTCCTTAAAACTAAAGAAAATTCAGAAAAGAAAATGTATTTTAGAAAACATGAAATATTCTAAAATTCGTCACACCGAAGAATCCTCAACAATTTCTCGAATTTTATGATAATCTGTTATAATATTCGCAGTTGATAGATTGAACTATTGCAAAAATTGAATTTCTGCGAATTTATTAGATGTGAGATAATTGTACTGGTTTGCTTAATCTTCCCCATATTAAAAATGCCAATAACAAAACCCCGAAAGCGACTTTACTTGAAATCTCAAAACGCAAGCCTCAAAACTTTGGTATTTGTTTCTTTGAATCTATTCGGAATCATAAGTAACATTTGTCGTATTCTCCGTAAAATAATGTAGGTAAATTATCCGCTAAATGTTACCATATCGCATCGACATTATTTCTAAAAATCGTGTAAATCATGTAAACGTACAAGAGAAGCGCCAAAGCGCCCTATTTAGAATCTAAAAATAGCCCCACTTTCCTAATCTGAAAAGATATTATAAAGCTATTTAGTCTATCGTAATATAGGCAGCTGTAGTAGTGAGCAAAACTATATGAAAACAAAGCGTATTATACAAGGAAAACAAACAGTCCTTTGGCTTTGGCAAAGTTCAATGTGTGCGTTCTGGAAACATCTTCTGCATCTATAATCGTTTTGCCCTTGACGAATGCGTAGAATATTATGCTAACATTAAACATCGGTCGAAAGCAACGTCGTTGGTTCATGCAGGAAACACTCCCATAAAACTCAGAATACCCAGGCTCAAATCGCTATATCCACAAATAACAATCAGCGTGTCATATATTCATAATAACACAATCATCCAGCATGTATGCAATCATTTGACAAAACTATAGAAAGCTTTTTGCTACATAAAGCTAAAGCTTTTTGCTTCCAAACGAAAAACGCCTTAATGTATGCTATATTTTTCTATTCCATTCTATTTTTAGACCTGCACGCTAAATTCGTTGATACTATACAATAGGTAATAAAGGCTATATTGGCTGTAGGTGAACCTAACAAATTTTGTTATAATTCTGATAGAAGCCTATCACAGGTTGTCATATTTTTGATATATACTAGAAGAATTTCTGTTATGTTTTCTGTTATTTTACCAACTAACGAGATCAAAGTTATAACACAACTTGTTATCATAACAAAGTAACTCAGTCTGTAATAATTTTGTTATTTCTTTCTGATCGGGAATGATTCTGAATCCTCTAAAGTGTTCTGTGATATCGTTCTCCAGAAAAAAGATTCCATTGATATCAAATATAACTTGTCAAGAGCCCTTGTTCCTCGGGTAAGCTGCGTCAAGGATCATGGAATGGTGTTAGATTCGAAACTTACATTTAAGAATCACAGTTCCTATGGTGTTGGTATAGCATCGCGAAGCCTGGGCTCCATTTTCCGTACGGTTACAGATATTTACTGTCTCTACTACTGTTTAGCGCGCTTCGCACTGAAGTGTTGTTCGGCAGACTGGAATCCGAATCACATGAACAGCAGCGATCGAATTAAAGTTATTCAACGCAAATTTATACGGTTTGTTCTTCGGCGCCTACCTGTTCGTCTTCCAAGTTACGAAAGTCGATGTCATCTCATTCAGCTCGATACCCTTCAGCATCGTAGAGAACCTGCACGAGCCTTATTCATCTCTGATCTTCTATCAGGGCCGATCAATTCTCCAGCTTTACTAGAGCGAGGGAGTATTCAAGCAAGATCTAAAACGTTACGCGGAAATGTTGCTCTGAGAGTGCCTTTTCGACGAAATAATCACAACGCTAATGCCGCTATCACGGGACTACAACGCCTCTTCAATCATGTGACGCACTTGTTTGACTTTCATTTAACTCAGATATTATTAAGGAATCGATTCCTGCAGTTTTTTTAGAAGTCAGTTTAAGTTTTCCATCATTGGGGTCGAGTGCGATCTGTTGATGTGTCTTTGTGTTAAAAAATAAATAAATAAATTGCATTACGCCTCGATAGTGGTTCATCAAGGAAACCCAAAGGGCTTAGGAGCCTTTTTTCTGTTTTGTGTTTTTTTTCCCTAACTAATGATTAACCACAATCCTGTACGCGCTGGCGAAGCCGACTAGCAGGTCAACGTGGATTGACTTTCGCTGTGGATCGTGTTTGCAAACATTATTCCACAATTTAAGGGGTTACCTTCTTGCAAGAAAAATTTCAAGAAAGATTGAATTTACGTAAAGGCATAAAGCATTGATTTTATTGCAGCCAAGCTATAATATTTTGGAAGCACATTTTTTAGTGAAAAAACAAGCACTAGTTTATAAAAATGTATTGATAATTGACGAAGTTATGACTTTCTCCTCGAAAAAATTTAAGAGGTTTCGGTGATCACTATTGAAGACCAATACATCATTAAAATCCCAAAACTTAAAAAATTAGCATGGGAGTATTCCTCGTACCTTAACGATTGGTTGAATAAATAACAATTTTTTCCTGTATACGAGAACGTTTCTCCTAAAAATACGTTTTAAGCTCTAAACACTGTATTAAAAAATTCTTATCTATGAAATAAAAATTTATGCAAAAAAGGAATTGTTCATACACCAGAAAAGTTAACTACGAACAGTCAAAAAAAAATATGAAGAAAATCGATTGAGTGGGTTTTCGGCAATCGTGATCACGGAAAATCCATGTTTGGAAAAACGACATTTCGAGATAATCGAGTTTAAAGTTTCAAGTTAGCACTGCTCTTGGTAGACGAAGCGCGCTTCGAAGTGCAGTGACTGTCGAGCTATTTCTCGGCATTGGTAGTGGACACGGCTCGCAGTGGGGGTCATTATGTATATTGTTGTATGCTAGTCGTATGAGTTTGTCTGAGTATTTGTAACAGCTGGGTCAGGGAAAGGATGTAGAACTGGCGTATATGATGGAATAGTGGGAAATCCTTCCGGTGTTCAATTTGTGCATTCGATCCGATTTATTCGGAAAAATTGGATTGGATGAGTGAAGATACGACTAATTTACCAACATACGTGAATCGTCCATTTCAGGTCAGCATAGCATAATAAAATACGAACAGAATACAATTGTCGAATAGTAAATAAACATAATTTGTTGGCATTTAGACGAGTTCAACTAGTTGGATTGCATGTTACATGTGTTCTCTTCTTCTACTTCATGAGTCTGTTTGTGCTGCACTTCTGTTAGTTTGCTTTTCCATTACTCATGTATACCAAAAAAATCGGTCAATTGATACCTTTCCAATTAATCTCTTTGCATTTTTTCTTTATTCGGCATTTTATGTTTCCTTCTATTACAATATAATACATTTTATTTATACTAGCACTCAGAATCGAAGTTTTTTTGACGGCTGAAAAAGAACCGAATGCGACTCGCGGTGAATAGATAAAATATTCATTCAAAAATCCATGTTATTTATTCAGTTGAATAGCGTACAATAATATTCATTTCGTTAATTATCTAGGTAAATGTTTTCAAATGCTGGTAAAGCATATAAAATAACAATTATCGCTTACATTATGCCAGAGCCTACTTTGATGCGTTTGATTCGTTGCTGCACGTTCGCTTTGTATGTCAATCGGAGACGAATGGAAATCTGCATGGATGAATGGGCGGTTTGTTTACAATACAATACAGTTTTTTATACAATTTTAACATACAAACACTTGAGCTTCATCCACACACCACTACACACGCGATGTCACAAGCATGGAAACATTCCGATGATTAGGTGATTGTTTTAACACTAATAAACACATAAAGGCTGTCTCATGCGAGAACTACAAACGCCCATGTTCGCGCGATAATGCATTAGTCGCGTCCGGAAATCTCTAACTTAGATCCATGCTTTCAGTTGAACCAAAAAAAGATGGGTGGGTAATGTCTAGGACATAACCGGAGTGTCGTAACTACTCATTTGACTTGCAATTCAAATCGAATGATACTCAATGAAATCTCGAGTACTTTTTCAAATGGACGTAAGTAACATTGAGAGCCTCTCTGTGTTTACTTTCTCTTTCGTTTATTACGACGTCATTACAACACTTTGTACTAATTTTCCAGTACATATCGAAAGCCGACGGTTGTTACTACAATATTATGCAAAGAGTAGAGTAGTAAATGTTGAAATGGCCGAGTAATGAACAGAAGAGAAAGACCTCAAAGAGAATCTCTCATTGTTACTTACGTCCATTTGAAAAAGTACTCGAGAAATATGTGGGAATGTTTCAAGTTATTCTTTAAAATAATTAGGGTGGTTCTGAAAAGAACCTTTGTTGTTGGCGTCTGCGTTGATAGGGGATGCGCTGGATTATAAGCTCGTTGAGACATTCATTCATGAAATGAACAAATATCATATTTTCTTGCTTTGAAATATCAATGTCTCGAAACAACCATCGGAATTTTTTCCTAGCGTACAGAAATGAATCACGCGTAGCGAAAAAATAAGGTCGGGTAATGTCCGGGACATAACCGCGATGATCGTATTCTTAAAATTCTGCTTGTATTTCTTTCAAATGGCTAAATTTTACGCATTAAGTTCGACTCATCGGGCTCAGCGAAATTTTCCTAGGGATCCCGTTCGTTAATCTATTCAGTAAAACAATTTTATTACCGAGTTCTCCGCATTGAATACAGGTCAATAATTTCTTACAATGATTTCAACAAGCAGACAATGTACTTGTATGACAGGATGGAGTGTTTTGCATTGGTTTTAGTGGAGGTAACAACATAAAATCGTGTATTGGACATTTTAAATGATTCTCCTTAACCCCGCAAAACCACGGGTTAAGTTGTTTGGAAGAGATGACAGTTAGTATATGATAACTAAAAATATAAAATTGTTCTATAAATTGCAAAGTTATTGCCGTGTTAATCTGAAAATTTGTTATTTCATTCATGCTTTGCGTACACACATACGAACATTCCCCTTTCGCAGCTCATACCGAATGAGCACGCTTTGCATCAAGGCGTTCCTATTTATTAACTTTTCGGTGCAGATGGAAGACCATCCTTTTGTGCGATAAATGAAAATATTTTCATCATTCGTTCTTGTGTAGCTTTCGCTTAGTGGCAGAGTTGCCACATTCACTGATTTTCTTGGAAGGATTTGCAAAAACCTTCGGATTTGTAGATTAATTTGAAAAATATTTACGTATATGATAATTATTTTTAATTATACAAATTAATTCTTTTTCCATTATATATTCATCTTAAGGACGGTTTGCATATAACTATGACACAAATCCATTCACAATTAACAGCGCAAACGGAAAATAAGCACCACTAATTCTTTACAGGTATTTTGTTAGTCCTGTAAAGTACTGTTGGCAACATTAGAGACGCGTGAACTTACTTATCTTCTTCGGGCAGCTTTGGCGGCCTTCTTTGGCTTTGGAGCCTTCGGCTTGTTCGCTGCAGCCTTCGATGTTTTGGTGGCATTTTTAGTGGCAGTTGCTACCGCCTTTCAGTGAATGCGTTTCTTAGCAGCAGCCTTTGGCTTTTTCGCCTTCTCACCGCCACCAACGTTTTTATTCTTCTCTCTGGTGGTAGCCGATTTGATTGGTCGTCCGATGCAGCTTCTCACGACCTAGCACGCACGTCCGTTATGCACTGCGTCTTACACACGTATGGCTTTGAGAAAAGCGGCGACACCCCTATTTATAGGTTTTATCATTAATGTTGATTCTCATTTAAAGTAGTTTTTGAACTATTTAAACAAATTTTATATAGCAAACAACGTATCGGTAGCAAGCGTCGAACGTTTTCCTTCCGAGTTATGAAACAAGACGAGCAATCCGTTTAGTAGAAGGAAAGTTATTAAGGTTCAAAATGTACGTAACGCTTTCGCTAATATGCACTACTATCGCTTTCTCGCTCGTTCTCATGCCGTGCATGATCCTTTCCTTTCCGTCCGGCTTCTAATGACATAACCAAAACGAATATGCTGGCTTTCCCCACCAAATACTCTCGTCAAGCAACCCAATACGAATAATCATAGGAACAAACATGTAGTGGACCTATATTTAAAACTTTCCATCATTTTATTGTTCGGTTGGTGCACCATATTGACGGCTCTGTGTGGGATGGGCTGAAAATTTTCACATTTCCGAGTCGTTTTCGAAATACTTTTCAAAACACTATTTTTCCGTTGATAATGAATGTCCTACATATTCCAAAATTTAATACAACATTGGTACCAATATTTTCGACAAAATGCCGAAGAAATTGATTAAATCCATTCAGTACAAAAAAAGATATAAGCGTTCAAAACCTTACATCGTTTTTCTTCCGAAATTTTGAAAAGATGACCAATATATTGAAAGGTAAGTCGTAAGACGACAAAAAACGACAGTAATAGTCACTAGACAACATATTCCATGGCGATATGACCGGAAACTCTAGTGATATGGGAAAACTTACTCTTTTCTAGCATCTGAACCATGCACCAAAAATTGAGTATCAGATTCACGGTCCGCGTGCGATCATCCAAAAACACACGCGAATATGCGAATAGAAACATGCTAGCACACGTGACAAACACATTAACATACAAACGCTCGAGCCCTTCGCGATCATCCACGCACACCTGCGTCCGCGATCTGTCATACAGGATAGCGTCACGATGACTTAGTGAATGTCTTAGCACTTATAAATATACCAACGCGGTCTCAAGAGTGAACCTACAAACGCTCGTGTTCGTGCGATCAAGCATCGGTTACGTCTGGAACTCTCGACCCTAGGTCCATGCCTTCAATTGAACCAATAAAAAATGGCGCTCATATCCAATAGACAACACTTCTATGGTGACATGACCGGGAATGGATACACGATCATAAAATCGAATTTATACAGGCGAAGTTACCTACACACTAGCACACGTGACATTGAAACGCCACCGCAATCGAGCACGTAACGTACAAACGCTCGAGCAATACACGATGATACACTCGATCGTGAAGTCCCTGCACCCGCACACACCTGAACTGAATATTGCAGTCAGGATCACGGCCCGCTACAATTGGCCTTTAGCAGTGTTTTAGTGGGTGCATTACACGACTCGTCTGCAATTGTAGTGTGTGATTCTGACCGGGAGACCTTCCGATACCCTAGCTTTACAGCTCCATTAGGATAATTCTCGAAAAAATCCAAAGTTTTCTATAATTTATAATTTATCTACAATATAGCTATTCAGAGAAACCTAATGACTTTTTTTCTTCCTCTCCTTTCTTTCTAGGTAAGTCCCGATGTATGTATGCTTGCTGGACAGTGCCAATATTGCAGTACCAAAACCAAATACCTAAAACGTGGTAAAATTAAACGACGCAATCGCAATCTCCGTTAGGAGGACAATTGAAAATAGTTGATTTAAATTATAACTTCACAGTATTATGTTGCTTTTTTAATATTTTGACTGGACTAGCTCCTTAGTTTTGTTGTTTTTTTTTCGTCGCTTTACCACTTTTGTGACCATTAGATACGTTTAAGAAATTTTTGTTATGGTTTTCCCAACCATGTTCCTATAAAATTCCATTCACTGAATATAATGTTTCATTGAAATCTGCTATCACTTCATGAGAAAGTAGTATATTTAAATATAACTGAGCTGTCATTCCGAATGTATAGTTCAATGTTTTAATATTGCCACAATCGTTAACTTTTTAACTTTTGTCATCAACTATATAAATGAGCTTTTGTGAAGATCAAATTACCGGACTGTTGCATGCTTCAATAATTAATTACCACATCCTACTATTATGACAGTCAAATATTTCACATTTCATGGTGATAAACTTCCCGCGAATACACATACCAGGAACGACGGGTCATCGACGCGAATGAGAGCCGTGTTTTGTAGATAAAGGAGTTAAGATGATCACCCCTCGTCGAAAACGTTAGCTTCGCTGTTCCTTTCCTTATTTTATTTTATTTTTTATGGTGGCAACACATCGATCCATCAGATCAGAAAATATTTTGCATTATTAATTACTTCCCATTAGTGAATGCCTCCATCCGAGGAGAGCTGTGTTTAATTATTTTTTGAGAACGAATTATGCAACCTTATTTTTTAGCGAATTTTGCTCAGATACTGATTTTTTATAGCGAATACTGGTTGTTCGATGTAAACGACACATCGGCGGAGAGGGTGAAAAAACATCAAGCAGAAATTCATAAATCATCGATAATTAAACAACTATATGAAAAATGCGTTGGCGGACTGCTTTTCTCGCGGTCACGCACATTGGGAAATTTGAAATCAGATTTAACAGCTTCAACCATAATTAATTTGAGTAATAAAATTCTCTAATGCGTTTTAGTGTCCTGTTCATGTAAACCTATTATATGAATAGTTTGATGGTTGCCTTTGCTTTGGCTACGATTCTACATAAAATGTAATGTACCCGACTAACTATAGATCCATTTTCTTAAAGCTTACCTGCGAACATAACTAAACATCTAGAATGTTCATACCAACAGATATCTTTCCCCCACTGTGCAGCATTGAGATAATTTATTCACTAGCAGTGGAGAGTATCGAAAAATAACAAGACCACTATCACCGCGGTGCTGGTACAGTGGAGGCAATAGCCAGCGTAGGAAGAATTATCCACAGGGTCCATCCACTAGTTCCCCTGACTGAGATTGCGATGATGTCACAGCAGAGTGTTTATTTTTCCTCTCTCCCAATCTCTCCGGGTTTTCTTGACGAGTTGTCGATTTGTATATTGAACTCGTCGGAACGAATAATAGACGGAAATTAACCTTTCATTAATAATATTTAAGTATCATACACACGAAGGCTGTCGCCGACCGCCCCAGTCAGCTCCAGCACAACTGTGTTCGATCAACCTTTCTCGATAGAACTGAAAGTGTTGGCCATTGGAATTGAAATTGTGCTTGATATAGATAGTGCCGATGGGGTTGTCTAGCACTATATGCGACCAAATGGTATTCCATTAACATGCCTTTCAAGGGAAGAACCGGATCTAAGATGTGCCTGCCGTCGTGATTGAATAAAATATATTTTTTGATTCAAGAAGAATTGGGTGAGAAGAGAATGTTTTAATCTTGAGTTGAGGAGGTTCCGAATGATGTGCTGATGGTCGTTGAGCTTACCCGGAGATTTATCTTTCAATAATCCAAACGGAAATATGGTTAAATTTTCATTATCGACTGATTGAAATAGAGTATTTCTGAGTATTTTCAAAAAGCTACTCTATAAATGACCCGAAGTCGATCATGAATCAGGGATGCCACATTAAAATCTGTGTTTCGGTCAAAAAATGTTTTTACCATGACTAAAACAGAAAAAAATCTGTGAAAATCTGTGATAAATTTCCAAAAAATCTGTAAAAAATCATAATATTTCTAAAATCTGTGAAATTTTTATCAAAAAGTCAAAAATCTGTCATCTGTGAAAAAGAATCTGTGATCAAAAATTGTGAAAAAAAATCTGTGACATTACAGAAAAACCTGGTAACCCTGTCATGAATACTAAAAAATAAAAGATAGTCATCACAAATGGTAAAAACATAATAATTAATAATTTCCTAAAACCACAAGACAGCAGAATTAAGAATAAAGCTGTGCAAAGCGCAACGATAAGTTGTAATTGCTTCTCTATTATGCTCATGACCCATCGGTATGTTGATCATATTTTTGCGTAAGGACCACTCAGTTATAATTGTGTTACAACACACCGAAATAGTATTTTAGTTTCCAAAGCTCGTCGCACGTTTTCGCCCCATGAATGCAAAATCAGGTACATTGTATCGTTAATTACCACCTTCGAATCCACTCATGTTCCAGCACATTTTTCCAGTTCTCGTCAAATAGAGCTGCTATTTAGCGCGGTTGCGACAAATTCGGTCGTTTCGATTCGAAACCGTTTTGCCTCTCTGCAAACCAAACCAGTTACCGAAGTCGTACATTTTTAATGGCGAAATCTCATTTGCATATCAATTAAATTAATAATAATAAGTTTTTTGCCTGTTTCCATATGCGACCAGCATCTTAATTCAATCAGGCAACTAGTAGCCTCCTTTGCGCGCACATCGTTTTTTTTCTATTCATACTGGCAGTACCCGGCCCACGGGAGGGATTTGCTGTAGAGCACCCAACCTACAGCTGCCGTTTCGTTTGGTGACAAATTGGCACTACTTATGGGAATCGCGTTTCTTCCCGTTCCCTTTGTCCGATTCGCAAGCCACCTCTGGCTGGTTCCCTGGGCGTTAAGCGGAGAACATATGTAAATTAATGAATTCAGTCACATTTGATCAGGCAAACGCTCGGTAAAAGCAATTTACCCTCCGGTTCGACTCGGATGGCTGGTGTGGAAATGGTGGTTCCCTCTGGTGCGGTCAAAGACCAGCGCACTGCGAGCGACAGATAATCGTATTAAGACATATTGCACATCGTGAAAATATTTACAGCCAATATATTTCATCCCAACGCCTTTCTGTGCGGTTGTCCACCGGTGATTCAACTTGCCGAGGTAGTGCTTGCTGGTATAGGTTGCTGACACCAAATTTATTGAAAAATGAGAATCATAAAGCTGGCGGAAAAGCATTAAAAAGGAAAATTAAATCCTCAGCACTCAGTGCTGGAGCTGTTGATTTGTTAGGAGTCAATTGAGTGGTTTTCGATTCCAGAGAAACTATTTCAGCATTCGATAAAAATAGTGAGGGTGTGGATCAGCAAGTGTAAAAAATTACACACCAGTTGATAGTGCAATTCAAACAACAAGGTTCCACTTTCGTCGCACTTTGCCGCAGCTGCTCTAAGACGAATTTGCTAGATTTTCCGAGCAGCGTGCACTCAGTGCACTACACAGTGGCACGACTTAGAACAAAAGGTGGACTAAAGTCCTAACTTTGCCGTATCGGTTCAAATAGGACGGTCTAATGTAATTTTGGTACGCTGAATTCGTTTTTGATATTAAAACACTTCAAAAATAAACATTTACTATTCATTAGGGTGTCCCAAAAATATATTTTTTTTCGAAATCGTTCTTAAAATTTTTGTATATTAATTTTGGTGTGCTAAATCGTTTTTGATATTAACACTTGTAAAAAAAATTCATTATACATTAGGGTGGCTCAAAATAATATTTTGTTGTGAGAGCTCAAAATATTTTTTTTAAATTTTTTTGTGCGCTTAGTTCCTATTATGGTTATAAAAATAGAAATTAACTTTACTAATTAGAGTGACTCAAAAGTAAGTATTTTGTCTTTTACAATGATTTTTTCAATAGAAATTTTGGAAATTATTTTCCATTTTGAAACGAATTGATTGACATCTCATTATGGGGCTTCAGAAACTACTATTTTGTTTTTTCAGATCAAATTAGATGTGTTCGACATATTTTGGAACGTTTAGTTCATTAATGGGTTACTTGATATGAATACTACATTTTCTTTCATTTTCAAAACAAACATTTTGTGCGTCTTAGTTGAATGTTTAATTACATTCACTAATCAACAAGCTGGTAAACGATTTTTTTCGCAGGAATGTTTTAAATTACTTAAATTGCTTATTTCATATTAAATAAAGATAAATCCAAATCCCTTTTTTCGCGTATATGCATTTAAAAATTATCTTATTTTATTTGAATACTTTCACAGCTAAATCAGTGCTATGAACATTCGGATCAAAATAGTCTCACCAATTGACTAGAACTGTGTTCACTCAATTTGGCAGTTATTGCGTAACTTAGCAAGATATAGTTTCAGAAACATTTTATCACATATTTCAGATGGTTTAAAATATTTACTGATTTTTAAACATACTCAATAGCTTTACTATCTTAAAAACCGTACTTTACACTCGGCTCCTTAGTCTTGATCACTAGTAAAACTCTTGGAGATTATGCTCTCAATGCTATTTGAGAGTTGTGCATGTATTCGGGTCATTATTCTAGCTATAAAGTGATTATTCAAAATCAATATCAGTAATAACAATGCGTCTCCATCCACAGATTTTTTAAATTTTGACTGCTTATCGCAAGTTTTCGCAAAACATAGACTCATTTTAAAGAAAAAAATTAAAAGCTTTCGAATGAGTATAGTGTGATCGCGGGCATTCACGGGCGTCGTTGTTTTAATCGCATTAGAAGTTCGAATTCAATACAAATTCATGACAAACAGTTACCTAAACACTAACTAAACCAACTAGTGACTTGTTTTTGGCGATTTTACGATGTAATTTTATCACACGGATAATTTTGGTGAAGAAATGCAATGCATAAATTCAACCGTTTCTTTGAAAAACCGAAAATAACCGTATGTAGTTCCAATGGTAAAATAATGCAAAAAACATTTGAGTTATGCCCTTCAAAAAGCTGTCAAAAATTCATTTTACGTTAAGGTCACCTAAAATCTCGCGAAAATGTCTTTGATAGCGCAGCTGATACGAGAAAAATACTAATGAGAATATCGCATAACCTTAATATATGGACTTAAGTCCGGGCTCGTCCCACTGTGCACTAGCCCGACTTCCGGAAGGATGTGTTCTGTTTAGACTATACAGGTATACCTCGATTTAACATACATTTTCCGTTCAAAACATGTAGGTTAAATCGAATTTTATGTTAAATCGAAACATAAAAGAAATGTATGTTTTCGAACAAAGTTATTTTATTTATTGCTCGAAATATTTACAAGGATATTACTGATTGAATCCACCTAACAGTGACATAGAACCCATATATTCATAACTAAATAAATAAATTCTCAGCAGCTGAGATCTCAGCCAACATATTTTTTTCTGAAATCTTAGTGAAAGTGACGTTTGACAGCTGAGACTCGGAAAATATTTTGCTGAAAAACTGTAAACAGATGTCATTTTGCTGAAATATCAGTTTGCAAATGTGCTGACAACACCGCTCTAGAGACCGCGTAGCATTTGATGGCTGAAGCCAAAAATTGATCCACTGTCCGGCGGCAAAACGGTAGTCTTCTTTTCATTTGTTGGATTTATCACCTAGATTTCTATTTAAACACGAAGATTTATTATGGTAAATAATATAACTCCTGGGGGACTAGTACCCAGAGTCTTTGAACATCTTGAATCGCACGCGAATGCCAGTACAATTTTTTTGAACCCCTATCTCTTTTCTATTTGTTGAGTACGCAGTAATATATACAGAATCTAATCACAACTTGTGTCGGACTAAAATCGCTTCTGTGTCCTTCCTCTATCAACATTAAGGCAGAACCAGCTCCTGGTAAGCTCGCAATGTTTAACAATACTGATAAATAAACACCGTGAGCTTACCAGGAGTCGTACATTGAAAGATGACTTGTGTCTTTCATCGTAATCGTCTATTCATTTTCTGTGCAAATCCAGGAGGTGTCGATCCACAACGAAGTTTTTTTTCTGCAAAGCTCGAGTTGGTGCGTTCACCACTCCACCATCGAGAAACTATCATGATCTTATTACAAAGTCTCCCAATAGTTTTGTAATCACTCCTATAGCCCCAATACCTATTAGTGGGACTCACCGAGCGTCTATGTCTCGTCACCGCCCTGTTTCTTCGATTAGTCATATCTTTCCAGTTATCTATTTTTAGCATACATGAAAATACTACTTATAAAATTATTATCAGAAATTAACTTGTACCATGAAAATTATGCGTTCACCTTGTTGTGCGTACCAAAAATAAACATAAGAAAGTTTTTGGATCTTCAACATAATCTAGCTAAAAAACGAAGATAAATTATTTTCCTTTAAGCATTAGAAACGATGCACATATTCCCTCACTGAAGCGGATCATACAATAAATTAGTATTGATTCTTAACATTTCGCTTTAGTAACATTTATAAAGAAAAAAAATTTAAAAAAATTAACATGTATGTTAAATCGAGGTAAAAATTATGTTAAATCGAAGTACGTTAAATCGAGGGTATGTTAAATCGTGAGTATGTTAAAACGAGATATACCTGTACTCATACTTCCATTATTAGCGACAATTTTTAACTGCTGAAAATGTTAGAATACGCCGACATAACATTCTATTTTTTCTCCCATGAAAGTAATCTATTAAAAATACACAAAGCATTTTTTTTATTAGGGCAAATTTTGCCACTGCGACTAAAGGGCGAACACGAAATTATTGCGACACATTCAACAGGGCATAACTTCTTTACCATTGGGTAAAAATCAACCAAATTTTGCACACTTTCTCATTGATGTGTATTGTTTACATGCTGTCAAACTTGAAGTCGTGTTTTTCGATTCAACGAAAATGGAGGTGAACCAACGCGAGTCTAGAGAACAAATTCTTTCCAAACACCTGGAATTTCCTGACCTGTCGCACCGGCAGTTGGGAAAAATGTTGAACATTCACCATTCAACTCCAGAGCGTTGAAGCGGTTCCAGGAGCGGTTGACGTTGGACCACGGCAAAGGAGCTGGAAGAAAACCGGGACTGGAGAACAAAAGGACGGAGGGAAAGGTGAAGCGGATGATTGGAGGAAATCACAACGTCTCAAGCCGTGATTTGGCTAAAAAGATCGGCATGTCGCAGAGCTACGTCCAGAATGCAAAGAAGATAGCTGGACTACATACATACAAGGTACAGAACTTCCCAAACCGCGATGAGCGGCAACAATCGACGGCTAAAACTCGGGCACGGAAGTTCTACGAGAAGATGCTGACAAAATATGGCTGCTGTGTGATGGACGACGAAACGTATATAAAAGCTGATCTTAAGCAAATTCCGGGAATGGAGTTTTTCACCGGCAAGAGCAAGTTTTATGTGGACGACAAATTTAAAAAGAAGAAAATGTCGAAGTTCGTCTCCAAATATCTCATTTGGCAGGCCATCTGCTCTTGCGGACTGAGGAGTGAGCCTTTCGTGACAAAGGGCACAGTAAATGGCGAGATCTACAAATCTGAGTACCTCGAGAAGCGCCTTTTGCCGTTCTTGCAGCAGCACGACGAAGCTCCGCTATTTTGGCCAGATTTGGCATCATGCCACTATTCTAAAAGTGTCCTGGAGTGGTATGAGGCCAATTCTGTCCATTTTGTTCCAAAGGACTTGAATCCGCCAAACTGTCCGAAGCTGCGCCCGGTGGAGCAGTACTGGGCAATGATGAAGCGGGAACTTCGAAAGAGCAAGAAGACAGTCAAAGACGAGAAGGACATGTTAAGAAAATGGAAAAAAAACTGAGAAACTGGTACCGGATGACACTGTAAAGACTTTGATGGAGGGCATCAAGCGAAAATGCGTTCAATTTTACACTCAAGGCTCCATCGATTAACTTTTCTTTTGATTTTTGAAGTAAATGTATGTATAAAACTATCCTAAAATTTTGGTTTGATTTTAAACATTATAAGAAAATTGGCATGGCATTTTCGGTGTCGCAATAATTTCGTGTTCGCCCTTTACTATTCAGGTTATCTTTTGTGGATTTTACAAATTGCCCGAATCCAATTTAGTTGGAAGCGAGTTGTTTGTTTGTCCATATGTGGCGTCCCAACCGGGTAGTTCATTATTGATCTGGCTAAGTATCTGTTTGGGACAGGCATGCCATACCTCGTGAGGCGTCATAAGATGCCTTCCGAAGTATCACTCCCTTCGAAGAAATAGTACTGCACAATAACAGAGAATATGTTCCGAGCACTCGGGCTCGTAGTTACAGAATCGATAAATGTCATCTTGACATTTGCCAATTTTTATTTCAGATGATTCTTAGCAGGACAATGTCTCGCAAATAAACCTGTGATTATACGCAGCTCTTTTCGTTTTAGATCCATTAATTTTTTGGTTCTCGTTGTATCTGGCTGTATGAATTTCTTAGCTTATCGAGCGCCTTCTACGTTACGCCAGTCGTTTAGTAGTTGGTTTCTTGCCCAAGCCGAAAGTTCTAGTTTGATGGTACCTAGAAATGTTTCTGGTCCAACGGACATGTTTGATGAACCACGCCTGGCTAATTCGCCGGCCACTTCGTTACTATCGATTCCTTGGTGGCCAGGTATCCAGAATATTATTCCTTTATTCCGAGTTACCAGTTGTTGTAAAGGTGTGATGTACTCCCAAACCAGTTTGGACTCACATTTCGACGACCTTAATGCCAACAGTGCTGCTTGGCTGTCCAAGAAGATTGCGATTTTTGCATGTCTGTAGTTTCGTTTCCTACAGGCCTCCGAGCAGATGTTTATTGCATATACCTCTGCCTGGAAAACTGTTGGTCACTTTCCCACTGATATCGCTTCTTCAATTCTTGGTCCGTATGATATTGTACCTTGAGGTAGTTTGGGACCCTCTACATCCCATATCTAACGATCAACTATGTGGACCTCATATGAGACATCGAAGTTCGGTTTAGCCTCCATTTTATCTTGAACTGTAGGCAAGACAGGGTTTAGTTTGAGTTCCTTTATTATACTCAAGTGACCGTTCAAATCGCAATCAAATAGTGGTTTAGCCTTTAGCACTCCGAGAGAGCCAAGTCTCGCCTCCCTCGAACATGTTTGTGCAAAAAAGGTAGATTAAGCATGGCTTCCACAGCTGTTGGCGGTGTTGATTTCATAGCGCCTGTCATAGATAGGCAGGCTGAACTTTAGTTAGTTTAGCTTAGTGGGCTTTTGCTTAACTTTGGGCCACCCCACAATGGAGGAATAAGTTAATCGTGGTCTGGCGATGGTCGTGTAGGACCAGTAAGCCAACCTCGGTTTGAGATCCCAAGTTTTCCCGAAGAGTATGCTGCACGCCCACAGTGCTGTGGTTGCTTTATTAACGGCGTATGTCAGTTGCGAGTTCCAATTCAGTTTTTGTCTGGGTTAGGACCTAGGTGTTTCGCTTCTTCTGCGTAGTTGATTGTAGTTCCACTGAGCGGTGGGGGATCCAAATTCAGTTTTTTTCCTATTGGAAAACGGAACAATGACCGTTTTTGCAAGGTTCACGTTGAGTCCCTCTTCCAGCAGTTCTTCCATCAGTTTTTGAAGTGTTGATGTCAAACTAATAGACCTAAAGGCCTTCGGTTTTTACCTGCTTTTAGAATAAACATTACCCTAACTTCTCTCCAGCTTATAGGTGTGTGCCCAAGTTTAAGACTGGATCTCAGGAAGTTTAGTAGATCCGGAAGAATTACGTCTGCCAATTTTTGTAGAAATATTGGAAGAATGTTATCAGGGCCGGGTGATTTGTAGGGTTCGAAGGTGTTGAGATCCTATTTAATTAGAGATGGTGTGAAAATCCGACAATCACAGTTTCTGTGATGTCTCATAGGTCCTGTCAGGACGAAGTCCATCGATAACCTGACCTGTCGAATTCTTGTCTTTCGCAACCGGCCCAGGAAAGTTGGTGTACATTAGCACATCCAATGTTTCACTGTTGCCAATTGTGAGAGAACCATCGTCTTTTTTCACTTGCCCTAGGCCATTTGTGTGATCCTTTGATAAGGCTTTTTGAAGGCGAACTGCCTCTGGAGAGTTTCCGATGTTCTCACAAAACTCGCGCATTGATAATTTCTTATTCTTCCTCAACTCAGTGGTCCTGTAGTTTGACCAGTTACCAGTAATCTTCGCTTTACTGAACAGGCGCCCAACTTCCCTCCTAAATGTTGCTGGAATTTCGTTCCACCAAGGAGATGTCCGACATACAGACCTCGGGCAACTGGCATTGTAGGCGGTTATGATCCTCTTTTGTTTATGTTATTACCTTCACCAACAGGCCCCTTGGCCCCAATGGTGGTTGCTTAAACTAATTACATTTTAAAATTGACAACATTTTCGCTTTTATAGCATTCCGCGTCCGGTTGAAGTCAAAGGCCGTCGCCACACTGTTAAAAATTCGTTGGAGTCCGGTAACAGCGCTCTGGCAATCATAGTTGGTTCTCCTGAACGGAACTCGCAGAAGGGAGTTATTACGTAGAGCTCGAACGCGGGCTTGAAGATCCAGACGTCCGAGGATTGTAGGGCAATCCACTCTGGCAGAGAGTAAGTCCGAAACGAACAGGGCTCGAGAGCAGTCCCTCCGAATGCTGAGTGTATCGAGGTGTATTAGCTGGCAACGGTTTTCATAGCTCGGCAGCTGAAATCTGTTTCGCCATGGGAGATGACGAAGGGCGAAGCGTATGCACCTGCGTTGGACAGCCTCGATTCTGTCAATCCCGTTCTGGTAGTACGGATTCCAAACAGCTGAACAATATTCTAACGTTGAGCGGACCAACGCGCAGTAAAGCGATTTAGGACAATATACGTCCCTGAAGTTTTTCGCTATTCGGAAGATGAACCCAAGCTGTCGTGATGCCTTATCCACGATGTATGACGTATGTGGTTTGAATGTTAATGCCGAATCCATGATGACTCCGAGATCATTGATGTGAGAGTGTCTGGAATGCTCGAGCCGAAGAAATGGTAGTTAAACTGAGTGAACGTAACGATTGAGCATTTGCTCGGGTTTAAAACCATTCTGTTTAGATCACACCACGTACTAAAGCTGTCCAGTTCCCTCTGAAGAAGCTCGGCATCGGTTTTATCCCGTATTTGTTGAAAAATTTTCATGTCGTCGGCGAAAGAAAGGCGGGGTCCTTGTAATGTGAAATTGACGTCATTAAAGTAGAGGAGGAATATTGCTGGACCGAGATGGCTTCCTTGTGGTATGCCGGATGTAGCGATGAATGGTGCAGATAGACAGTCCTTAATGCTGATTTGGAGTTGCCTTCCATCGAGGTAGGAACGAAACCAGCGCAGAAGTTGTCCATGAATACCGAGTTTGTCCAGCTTCGCTATTGCGATATCATGGTTGATTTTGTCGAAGGCCGCTGATAGATCCATATAAATAGCATCGGTTTGCAATACGTCAGCGAATCCATCCATTACATATGTTGCGAGCGAGAGCAGGTTTGTCGTTGTCGATCGTTTAGGCATGAAACCGCGTTGGTCATCTGCACTGTAGTGTTTGCAGTGAAAGAAAATAGGATCTAACACAACCAGCTCGAACAGCACTTAAACACGAGATTCCCCGATAATTGTTAATGTTCGATTTGTTTCCTTTTTTATGAACTGGAAACATGTGCGCTGCTTTCCAGCAGGAAGGGAATGTACCAGTAGTGAGTGATAGCTCGAAGACTCGCCGAAGTGGTTCAAGAAGCCCGCTGATGCACTTTTTGCCAAAAATCGAGGGAACACCATCTGGACCCGGGGAACAAGATGCTTTCAGTTTGGCATTTGCTGTAAGAATGGCAGCATTATCGACACAAATTCGGTTGATGGTTCGTCCTAGAGAAGGAGTTAAATTAGCGGCGGCAGCGACTTGTCGTGGTGGCAGGCGCTCGTTGGAAAAAACACTTGAAAATTTTTCGGAGAACAGTTGGCAAATTTCCTTAGTGTCGGTGCCTAAAACTCCATTAAACAACATACAAGATGGCAAACCGGATTCTTTTCGCTGCTCGTTCACATACTTCCAGAACGACTTGGGCTTGGATTTCAGTTGACGCTCGACGTTTCGCTGGTGTCTAAAAAAGGCGCATCTGCTTTGTTGTTTGTATTCGTGGTTGAGTTGAAAGTGGTGATTTCGTAATGCAAGTGTCTTATGTTTCAAGAATTTTTTAAATGCAGCTCGTTTGGCAGATTTTAAACGTCTAGGCGCGGTTGAATGCCAGGGAGGGTGTTCATCGGTACTAATTGTTCGTTTTGGTACATGGCGGTCGATAAGGTAGTTAAGAATACTAGAAAACTTCATCGCTGCTTCGTTCGCGTCGTCATTGTTAATATTTTCGTCCCAGTTTATATCCAACAGCGTGCTAACGATGCTGTCGTAGTCAGCGTTTTTGAAATCGTAGACGATAGAGCTTGAGACGTGTTCAAAATTCACTCTTAGGTTACCAGCGAATACAAGATGTAGTGGGGGATGATGACGGACCTGCTTGACTAAAGGAGTCGGTCCAGTGCAGCAGTACGGAGCGCAGTCCCGAGCACTTACAAAGCAGAGGTCCAATGTACGTCCATTCTCGTTGGTGACATTATTAATTTTCCGAAGAGTTGCGCTGCTGTAGTTGTCCAAAATACAACTGGCATTGGCGATCGGCAAGTTTCACTGATATCCACACTTGCTCGGAGCTCGCCCACCGGTCATCGTTGATCACTCGCGCTTTTATACCACGGCGAACGGCGATAAGCAGACCATTTGCCGCTTTGGAGATTGCATCTTACTCTCCGTTTTTTCGACTGTTCCAGGTGTGAGAGGAATACGCATCAATTGGTTTTCCTTATTTTCCTGTGTTTTTGCAGTGTGAGTTTATTGGATTCTATGGCGAACATTATGTGTCTGTGATCCGGCAGACTAGGTTCGTCAGAAACGTGCCAATTCTTTATCTTTTCCGTTATTTGAGTACTGCATAACGCGAGGTCCAGAATTTCCAGTATTCATTCCTAACTGTGGTCATAAATGTAGGTACAACTCCCTTGTTACATACATTGACATCATTTGACGACAGGTATTCTACTAGGTGCTCGCCTCTGGTATTTATATCCGTGCTACCCCATATTGTGTGATGTGCATTGGCGTCACATCCAATGATAAAGGGTTTGTTTATGCTTCTGCAGTACTTTATGAGAGCATCGATTTCAGAAGGTGGTGCTGTATCGGCATCGCCAGGGAAGCATGCAGATGCGATCACAAACTCTTGCTTTCCCATAGCCGTCGGTGCCGCCACTGTTATTGCAACGATGTCTCGTTGAATGAATCCGGTAATTGGCGAGAATTTTACTGCTCTGTTTATCAAAACTCCAGCTCTTGGAATTGGCTGGTCGTTACAATATACTATCTTGTGAGCTAAGGAATTTAAGCCAAAGATTTTGTGCTTATTTGCCCACGGCTCCTGTAGAAGAACGATGTCTTGTCGCTCTTTGGTGAACCTCCGGGCAAGGACGCTTGTGGCACCTTTTGCATGTTGAAGGTGCTGTTCATTTTCTCGGTGTTTCTTTACCCATTGATTTTTTGTGTCTATGCTTCGTCCTCTTTATTGTACCGACGGGTAGTCACAGGCTGTGTGCTGTTCGACGTTCCAATGGCCTTTTCTGGCCCAGTATTCGGCTCTTGCCGTTTGCGCACCTTCGCCTACAGGGGGTTTTCGATCCTCTCCTTGCGTTTCAGTTCGTGAGCCGCATACGGTAGGGTGCTTTTGTGTATTGCTCGTGAGACAGGCTACCACTGATGCACTCGTTACCGTTGCTGCAGGCTTGCTATGATCAGAACTCCGTCGTGAAGTGCTCCGTGTTGGGTCACCAAATTTGTAGCCAGCCCTGGTCGATCCCAAGCAAGCGTGCAGCTTCTGCGCCACATCCCGTAGGAAGACTGCACGCAAAGATTTGTTTGCCTGGATGAGACTCTTCTTAGGGCGAGTCCCTGAAGAAGATTCACCTAAAAGAAATTAATGAGGATCGAACCAGACAGGTTTATCAAAAATTAACCTCCAAAAGTCGGGTAGACGACCCTATTATCGACTAGCAGCAATCATTCAAAACCTAATCACCTTCAGAGAATCGGCGGTAAGAAATTCCCCATACCTAAATTATCCTCACTGGAACTGCAGCCACTCACCACCAGGTGGCACAAACATGCTGAAAGCGAAGCTTTCACCGCTCATCAAATTGCGCCAAGCGGAAGACAGCGAACCAAAACGAAAACAACAGAATGAAGTAACGTAACCATACTTAAACGAGACTAAAACCTTGAGGGAGTACTACACCGATTTGCACACATTCGACTATTTTACACTAAACAACATTTATTGACGGTACAAAACAGTAGATTTATGTTTCTATTTCATGTTTGTATTTTGATCTTATAAATTTCTAAGTCTGTCTTCTATGTATGTGTGCGTGATTCTCCCTACTTGTGCTCATTGACCTGCTTGTGCTTTACTTCTCATCAAAATCCTACCAAAATTTCGTGACGTCACCTCACGACTCCAGCGCTCTCAACGGCTATCACTTTGCACCCGGGTGGCTAATTAATCAAAGGGTTGTGTGTGGCGTTCTTGAATGACGGAACTAAATCATAATGACCGACACACATCCTCAATTCATGGACGCGTCCCTAATAATCGCCGTCCGTTGACGACTTCTCGAGCGTCTTTTGCTCTACCGATTTAAATCCATGCTTGTCTAGAACTTCCACGGTCGGCGAAGACCGGGGCGTTTCTTCGCCGATCCGCTTAAATAACGAGTTTTTACTGTTCCTCTAGTTTTATTCTCGGAGCCCTCCGACACACCGGTTGCTCCGCCGGATCGGTCTGTGCCCTCCTTGGTCACTCGTCTCTATCTGGAGAGTTGAGAGTACAGGACGAAGTGCAGGATATATAATCCTCCAATGAGCCGCTCTCCAAGTTTGCTTTCCACGCAATCCCTCACCTCTTCCACCTCCATCACCGCAATCTCCCCCAAACTCATATTTACAGTGTTTCTAGTTTGCTACGTTTTGTTCCCACGCATAGCTAGGGAAAGAAAGTCAACCCTGTCAGAGCCCCGCTTGATAGGGTAAGGGAAAAATACTGTGGGGTGCGCCCTGGTGCCCCATAGGCTCCGTTTGCGGCTTGGTATTTGTCAACACTTCGGATCCCAGTCCTAGTTTTACGTAGGGTTGGGGTTCGAAATGTTGATGAACACCCCCCCCCCCTTTTTGAAAGCAAGCAAATGTCCAATTGATAGATTGTGCGGAAACATTCGATTCAGTCCAAGCATTGTTTGTTCGATTCGGTCATTCCAAGAGATACTCATTTCAAGAACTTTGGAATCATCTTTGATTCAAAATGTTTGCGGATTTTTCCCAGTCCACAATTGGTTAGTTTACGTATACTGTTGGTGCAGTGGATAAGCAACAAAATGGTAGATGGAACTGATTTACTCTTAGTTATAGCGAAGCGAGTTTTAGCTTCTGTCCTTGGTGAGATGAGAAAGTAGAGTGGTTTGTAAAGTGTTTTTCCGAATTTAACGGATAGTCAAGCCAGGTTGAGTGACATTTTTAAAATAATTTAATTGTCAGGATTATTCCAGAGAACCGTAAACTCACGCATAGTTCATTACGTTGTCAGCAACTGAATGCACTTCATTACATGAATGCATCTAGCTTACGTCTTAGTAAAAAACGAGACAGTTGTCAAATCCGCACCAGATTCAAACATTTCTTATTATGAAATAAGTAAAAATTTTAGCTTTTTCAGCGTCAATGAGAATCCCAGAATATTGAAAACGTTAACGCTAACGACCATTCGTTTGCCTCGTCTGTTGCTTAGGTAGATTATTTGAACCTTCGCAAATACAATAGTTGTGATATCACAAAAAATACATATATAGCATCTATTTCATCAAAACTTTTGGCAACTCTTATAGGAGCATCAAAAGTACCATTGCCAATAAAATACACTGCATACACTGACTGATCTTACGATCCATATGCCATGCAACACATTTTCCTTGCCGTTGACTTTGTGGTTTAGCAACTGCAGTTTTGCGTTTCCTGTCTGCAAACGGCAACAAACCACCATTCGAGACGGCTGTCGATGAAATGAAGCGACCGGTGTCCGATGTGACCGCAAATTTAATTACAACCTTTCCCTCAGAAAAACCGCAGGAAATTGCTTTTCTTTGTTGTCCAAACTGCAGACCGCTCATCATCGTCCGCTCAAGGAATCTGGCAAGCAGGATCTCCAAAAGTTTCTATACGTGCAAATTGACACATCCTTCTTTTTCTTTCTGTACGACCAATGACGGGTGGTTCGCTCTTCTAATAAAAAAAACTGCTTATCGCCAGTCAGAAATTAAAATGTAAATTTAGCTGTTCTTTAGTGCTTGTTTACATTTTACGGCGGAGCACTGCTTGTCACAATATTTCCGGTGCCACACCTCATCGAGTGGGCACAATGTTTTGATCTTTCCCCACGCAAAGCTCGCCACCGCCGTCGTACCTTCCCGCCGAAGACTAATTTATGCTTCTCGAAAGTCGAAAGTATCGACCGACCAATTGACTCTATAAATTTATGAGTTTGGCCAATAAAAACGACTTCTTTCGATTCTGCTTTATCTTCTAATTTATTAATTTCCTAACGCTCTTTATTGTTCGGTTCGGCCGGTTGCATCTCCAAAACCGACTTCGGCACGAAGCCTAATGATATCTTAATGTAGCATGTAGGTACCTGGACACCGTTAACTAACAACGACTCTTCGTCGAGCTGGACGAGTCATTAGAAAATTTTATCTTCCTGGCTTTCTTTAGTTAAGCCAAAATTATATGAAAATATTTTCCACGTCATCTTCAATCTACGGCCGGTCAGTCGTGGAGCTGTGGTCGATTGGTTTTTATTCGTTAATTTTATTCCTGTTATAACAGTTTTAAACTTCTTAACCAATTAATACTGGAAATTTATTTCCCTGGAAAAGGTGTGGTTTTTATGAGCCCCCGCGAACCGACCGCTTTAAAATAAGACGAGCAGAACGAATGGTGTCATCTCTGTTGATGCTGCTGCTTCTGCTCATACTGGGCGCTAAGCTAAGGCCGGTGCTGTGGAATGTTGTATGACTAAAGTGAATCTGTGGAGCTGGATTTCTTCATTTGTATAACTCGTCGATTTTATTAGTAATGCCTGTGGTGATGGGCTGAATCCTGACGCACACGATGTCGAGCTGCTTTTGGGACAAATTTATGAACCTATTACACTAATTAATTTGGATTATTCCCACCTACTCGTCGGGGCTCGTGTGGAACACAAGTTTGAAGTTTGTTTCTACGTGTAAATTTTGGTATTGGCATTAAAAATTATCTCATGCAAGCAACTTTATACTCATCTTCTTAGTTTCGGTACATACGATGGTTATATTTTGTTTATTGGATGTGTTGGACCAACACGTATCGCAAGGTCCAATAAACAAAATAAGAGCATCAATGTTGGAGTTATGTGTTCAAGAATCAGAATGCATTGGCTCGATTGGTACATTCCTCGTGTTTTTCGAAGATTTGTGCCTTACCACGCTGTCTCATCACTTTCCTGATAGTAAGGGAAAGGGACATTTTTGGACTCACATCCGGCAGAAATTTTTTTGTTTCAGAGCAAGTTTGTAAACTACGTCAATGGTTGCCATGTTCGAATGCTGCCCAAGAGCGAATCTTTGCTTCAAATTTACGCTAGACTTATACGGAGCAAAACTTTCAAGCGCCCATTTGATCAATTCGGTTCTTATTATTCTACTGGACTACACTAAACTAAATTAAACATAATTAAACTAGGGACAATATACGATGGCAAAACTGAAGAATTCACGAAGTCAAAAATTTCGGCAAACTCGTTGAAGTGGCGGCTCAATTCTAATATCAGCCTGCTAGCAGCGCAACGGCTGTCCAATAAAAATGAGATTTTTTTCAGTCATGCAATTTAAAAACAAAAAAAATTCATCGAGTTCAGTATTTTTATTAAAAACATAGTGACGTCAATGAATATTGGAGAAGGGGCCCTGCCGTACAACGCAACTACGCGACTACGCTGCTCTCACAAGAGTGCTGGGCAGCACTCACGTCCATCCCCCGGATACAATTCCGAATCCTGGTGGTCAACTGCTTCGTATCCTTGGCCCGCCAATTATTTTTGTTCACTGGGGCACTGAGGGAGCCGAAAAAATCCTGAATAGGACGGCACTGGGGCAAGTTGGTCGGGTTCCTTTCTTTCGGCACGCACGGTATCCTTTTCTGCTCAAGATACTCCAGCGTCTTCTTGGCGTAATGGGAAGACGCCTTGTCTAGCCAGAAGACGTACTTCCCATCCCATCCTTTAAGAACGGAAGAATTATTTTCTCAAGACACTCCTCCTGGTACACTTGTTGATTGATGGCCAGACCACTCGGCTTGAACCACGGCTTTGAAATCCCTCTGCCTGGCATGGCGATGTACAGCATAACTTTTTTCAAATTTATGCTTACACTTATATTTTACTTCGGAGGGTGTGGCCGACTTGGGTCTTCGAGAGCGGAAAGTAACATTTGTCGTCCAGCACGAACGACGTCCAGCGGTAGGTTCTTCGTCATCCACCGGCACTGCGATATCACGATCACTATCTGCTCATCTGGGTACTCGGGTACTCGGGGGACCGAGTGTTCTTCCGACAGATTATGTCCTCCATCTCGAGGGTTCGGTGAATCAAGGTATGGGAGCAGTGATATTTTCGGCAGGCGTAACGCAAACTCGTTCCGTTCTTTTTGTCGAACAGCCTTTTCAACTCTTCCTTCTTCTTCTTCTTCGTCATTATCTTCGCCGGATCCGGTAAACTATACTCACGGGCACGTTTTCGCCTCGAAAATGGTCTATCTTTAACTTTTAAACTTTTTTCCACGATGACCATGCGTTTCGTAAAACCGTACAACACGCTCGCTAAGTGTTTGCTGTTTCGACACCATCTTCGATTGAACTGACAACACCCGAGCGAAAAGGAAATATGCCACCCATTTCTAGAGAGTCCAGAGAGCAATAGTACTGTAGATAGAACAGTTAACAGTAGACTTTTTATGGGATCTGTAATATTGAAAGTTTCTATTATTAGTTCACAATGTCGGAGAATTTAATAAATCCAGCGCAGCGATCATTCTCTAACTGGCACACTTGGAGTTTTTCCTGGAAGTGCTGAGAACTTCTTGTCCAATCTAGTCCTCCGAGACCTGGAGCTACGTGCTTCGGTTTTGTTGCAACACTTCCAAGAGATGTGCTGTTCGGTGCCCCTTCAAGAGATACCTTCTAACCTTCACAAGGAAGTTTAGGGTAGGAAGCGTTCTTCCTCTTCCAATAACTACTAGGTGCCGCAGTAGATGATCTCTCTTGCCCTCGTTAGGTGGTAAGAGAGCATAGATGTTTGTTGAGGATGGTAACGTGACATTCTTTAGAATTCTGGCGAAAGATATCTTGGAACGGTCCATAAGAGATAGATTTAATTTGTTCACGCGTAGTTTGTACGCGTGACATGTCGAGATACCGTGCAAACTGTCCGCACAGTAAGGACACTTTTCAGTATTCGTATTACAAGAGTCATCTACGTGATTCTCGCTGCATTTTCCAGAGCGGGCCTTATTGCTACAATGGATGGCTGCGTGGCCCAATTGTGTGCAATTAAGGCAGTTTATGACTCGCGGTACAAATATACGGATAGGCAAACGAACCTTGTGCAGAAGGCAGTGATGTACCGCTGAGAAAAATTTCATCTTTCCGGGTTTTTATTTTTGGGTTTTATCCGGGTTTTTCCCAAATCATTTGAACCCGACCAAAACATCGATTTATTTTTTTCGTTTTATCGAATGTATGATGTTCATTTAACGTTTTTTTTTGCGTTTACATTTGAATGACAGAAAATAAAAGTCGCAAGGATAGTACATGCTTTGTAAAACCTATTTCCAATATATTAGAATGTAAAAATTAAATATAGACATCAAGCGTACAAATCGGACAGAGATCCTTCAGCATGAGAATCGCTTAGGAAGTTCTCACTTGAATAATTCGGCAAGGATGAATATCCACTATTTAATCGCTCGCAGGAAAATCTATTTAACGTTACGTAACGTCCAGGTAAGAACCAGGTATATTTTTTACGGTTTTTATACTGAAATTTTATTTTAAAACGGCTCTTACATCGAAAAACTCCTGCCCGACTTTTTGTATCCTATATATAAATCAGCGTCCAAGAGTCATAGTTACTTTGATTAGTACAAATTAGAGTTATTGTGTGATGTCCAAGCCACTTTTATCCTGTTTGTTGCTTAGGGCATGTTCCAATTTCAACGGAATTAGGCAGGCATTCGCTCAAAATTTAGTAAATGCCCAATTAATTTGGTGAAAAGTAGTGAATAATATGCTACAAGAGAGTGGTCTTGACATGCGTCAATTCGTCGTCTTATTCACCGCAGTTAGAACACTCAAAAAGTGCAATCCGAATCCTTTCGGCATCAACTACATCAGTTGAAAGATTTTTAGTATGTCTCGGTGCATTCACAGTAAGAAACGTATTTTTTTTATTCAATTTGTTTATTTGATAAGGCAGGTTTGCGTTTGCTTAAAGGTAAGAAGAAACGTATTTGACTTAGCTCGAAACGTGTTGGAACGCTAACATATCGCTTATTTAACTACAAAATTTATAAAAAAGAATGTGGAGTCGGTGGACAGACAACAATTAAATGAAGGAAGACTTATCAGAATTTTCAGATTCATGTAAAACTTAATGACAATGATGTTCATAAACCAAAAAAAAAATGTCTAGATAACAATACATGAATGTTAAACTATTTAAATATCGAAAAATTACAAAAAATCCAATCTTCCCATGAAAAACATTTTAACCGGGAAAAAACCTTGGGCAATCCAGTATTTTCACCGGCTGAAGTAAGGGATACCTGAAGCAGCCAGCCCCGCATTCCAACAGCTGTCATCGTGGACGACGCCCTCTACTTCTACTCTGTTAGTAGGCACATAGACAAATTATTCCTTTGCAAAGAGTTCGGAGGAATCAATCTCATTTGCTTGCTTTGAGCTGGCTACCACAACTCAAAGTTTATCACGACGGACTTTTTTAATTTCAGCGCAGCCGAAAACTGTTTCGTCAGGTGTTGCGAGATTTGTGGTATGTTTAGTGGTTTATTTTTGGTCCGAAAAAAGACCATGCAAGGACCATTGGTGTTAGAAGGATATGCTTTCTTTCGGGTAATTTTTGTAGGGCATACCGGTATCTTTGGAGGCGAATCTTATTCGACATCCATGTTGTTATCAGAAGGAGGGAAATCTAGCATTGAGGGATCCATCCCAGCGCGGGTTCAACACCGCGCGCAGAGAGGAAGATAATAAGGGATATATAACGGTAGGGGAATACATAGGAAATAGAAATAATTAAAAGGTCACAGCAGGAGAAAGAAACACGTCCAGTATTGCTTCGGACTTGTTGCACAAAAGAGGGTGCCTAAAACCTTGAAAAGGCTAAGTCACAAAAGATTTTTGTTGCCTGAACGCTCCGGGTATCACACCTCGAGATATCACGCTTGTAAAACAAATATAAATTTTAAAAAACTCAGCTTTAGCAATAACCGAGATAGAGCAAACAATGATGCCAAATACAATGGAATTGGAACTACCTGAAAAGAACGAAAGGGTAATTAGTTATGGAATTTGCGTCTCATCAGAATCCGACACTAGCTTAGTGAAAGGACTAAGTTAGCGCCGGGTTGGCGCCAGCTTCAAAAACGTAAATAAAATTAGTGTTTTGAGCAAACCCCTAGTCCTGCGTGATGTGCCACAAGAAAAGGAGACAGAGAGAGAGAGTAAGGCTATGAAGATCAGAAAACTTGAAGTGGCAGTCCCTAGTAACGATTTAGGTTTTATGGTAGTTTTGTAGCCACTCATAAAACTTAGATTGCACTTGTAGTATGCTATAAAATTTCAATTGTTACTTGGGGTGTCATTAAGAACATGCTTAATATTTCGTTTTCGCTTTCTTTTCAGCAATCCTGAGCTTCTTAACTTGTTTTCAGATAGGGTAAAGGGCGTTGAACAAAGATGACAGACGTTGCTCTAACCAACGCCACAGTAGTTTTTTACGTCAAAAACATGTGAAAATTTATTCACGCGAAAATGGTAAAGCGGACAGCAATGATGTCTTCTGGAATGTTTTATTACGATCCAAAACCTTCATTTTGATGCTACAGTTATAGTGATTAATTCCCTTTAAAGTGAGATTCTTGATACAATTTTTTTCAAAGTATGAAAAACATGATGAAGTCTTCTCTATTTACAGTACATTCGAAGTCATTGACCGTTGCTTGTGAATGACCCCTGAAAAGCATTTTTTCAACATAACTTCTCAAATATCTTTGATAAAGCTTCAGTAAGTCCTACAAAGTTGTTCGTATTATCAAAATACACATCTTTGCAAAAGAGACTATCGACTTGGAAGTTATTGAGTAATTTTTCTTAAAATTTTCAAAAGTTTTAAAAGTAACTTTTGAACGGGCAAAAACGAGCAGCCAGTTCTAGTTGCAACTAAAAATGCTACATCAACACTATAAAACTCAATACAGTTTCCTTGTCTCTTGTTGTCTCCGCTAGAGTTATAGATGATTTGAAAAAAAAAACTATTGTTTTTCAAAAAACGTCCAATATCTCCAAAAATACTCGAGATAAAAAAAATTATGCGTTAATAAAATTTGTGTATTTTGATGAGAAGAACTTCGAAGAACCAATTGACATTTGGAATACTTTATTTTTAAAAAATTACCAAGTTACTTTAAAAATACACGAGATAAGCCGTTGTTGTAATATAGAAAGTTATTAATTTTACAGAAAATGCCAAACTTGTCAGAAAAATATTTAAAAAGTTATATCAATGAATTGGCTTCATAGAGATCATCCACAAACAACCAACAATAATGTTGAAGGTCTATATGTCTTCAGCAAAGTTGTTGGCAAAAGCTTGGTCTACAACTTTGCTGAAAACACAATTTTAATATATGCACTTGCATTTATTGTTCATTTGGTCCCAATTTGATGACGGTTACTGACGAGATGAACTCAAAACACTGTAGTCAGATTTTTAAAACTAGGATGTTGGTTCAAGTTTCACATGTTATTTGCATTATAATTAATACTTTGAAAGAAATTTGAACTAACGAACAAAGGAAGTTTGACCAGATTTTTTTTTGGAAACGACAATTGTACTGCTTCATACCCATATCTAATGTATGTGGCTAGCAATTTTAGCATCCGGTATACAATCCCATGACTAATTTTGTTCATATTATCTTCCTGGTCTATGCTCGTTGGTTCCGAATACGCATTTTTGGGGCTTATGTGTCTACTGAAGAACACCAAAATAAGATGGAACGAGCCAATAAAGTTTCCGTACTTGATAAATAATGTTGGTTTTCAAATGGGCCAATAGCCTCCATCCGGCATTGAGCGGTTTTAATTACTATTTAATTGCATCTAATTCTCTGCTCATTGCTACTCTCTTTGGGGAGTATAACGAAGTTAAAAAAACGAAAAGCTGCCAACATTCATTCGATTATTAACGCTTGTTTTCTCATCCTCCACTGCAAAATCGTTGTAGAATGGAGCTTTTTCCCCAAAAACATACTCAATACTATTTCCGAATAAACTTATTGGAAATTATCTTTTGGTTAAGTTACGCTACCAGATTGCAACTGTATTAATTGACCAATCCCGAGGAAAGACAGCCCAACAAGTTAGCCAAGCTGATTGAGCTAAGCTTAGTTCGGTATAAAACTCGCTGCTGATTACCATGGCGGTGTGTGCGGCTAAATTTTAATGTAATTACCGGTCTAATTTCTGGGGATAATTTGGGCAAATTATGATTAAATTTTGTTTCTCTTCGAACTCGATTATTGTGCCTCGTCCCTTTTGTTCTCTGCTACCACAACCAAGTGGTAAGACCTACGGAGAATAGACGTCTTACCCTCCTTCCCTGGCTTGGCCATTCATAAACGCCAGATGAGATCAGAAGTGTGTCTCGCTGAGTTCGGATAATTTTCTTAGCCATCCTGCTGAGGGCAATTTTGTCTGATTTTCATCAGATTATACCTCAAAATGGCTTGAGAACTGACCAATAAGTGCAGCAGCACCATCTGCTGGCAGGCAGAAATTAAGCCAAAAAGATCGCAACAATTATCGCAAGCCGTGTCTGTGTGCCATAACTGACCATTGATTGAGCGGAGAAAGCCTACCTGGACCCTGGTGAATACGGGGGAGTGGGGTAATGAGTAATAACAGCGAAGCTGAGCAAAGTATTAAATCAAATTTTAACGCTTCAGAATTTCGTAAATCTTTGCAATTTTGATTTCCTTGCTTCGATCATCACGCAGCAAGATTGGTCTGCTGGTGCGGATTAATGTTTGGTTCATTGACTGGGTTGGAAGCTGGCTTAGGAGCGAATTTGCTGTCTGCTACCGGGCATCCATCCCACTGCGGGAATTAACAGCAACGGTAGATTCAAGTGAACTGAAGGCTGTCGATGCAATGATTTCGATTCGCCCCACCCCATTTCTCTGCATTGCCTGATCTGTATGTTCATTGACATGAAATGCGACGGAAACATAAATCTAAAGAGTTTATTACAATTAGATTCGTGCGTCGTACATTTTATCGTGTGCTTTGGTTGCTCTTGTGCGTCATTTACTCAGTATGATTCCATCTGCTGCGACGGTTGGGCGAAGTCATCAACGGACTGCCAGTCGGCGATTGACAACTGTGGCAAGCAACGGCTTGAAAACGCGGCAGGCTCATTATCATCCCGGGACGTAGGATTTTCGCTACCACTGACAGAGACATTGTTGCTAATCGCGTTTTGATGAAAATTTATATTTACGCTACAGTGGGTGGGTATGCTGGCTGTTTGTAATGATTTCCTTATTGGCTTCGGTACTAAAAGTTGTTCAAGTGTGTATAGCAGTCGTAAATATTGCAAATGCAAGCTAGACTCAATTATCCATAGACTCCATTCGAATATCCGGACAAAAAATATTTTTTCTTCCCTTTTACAAGAACAATTTTTTTTAAACATTATATGTATGGTATATGCATTAATGTTTGGTTTCTGGTACTTAGATACAGGGCCGTAGCGTGGTCTTCTGACGCCCTGGCGGATTCTTAGTTTCTCCCCCTTTGTTGTTCACTTTGACATACTTAGACTTTCAAACAATAATTTATTATGTACATGGAAATGGCACACTTTTTTCGATTACAAGGTATACTTCGATTTAACATATATTTTTCGATTTGTTGGATTAAACTATTTTGTGCACGATGGACACAATTCCTAGGTTTAGTATGTCCAAGAATTTGCGTTTCTACGCCAACTCAGCAGTATCAATAAGATATTTTCAATACAATAAAATGAAAGATTAAGAAAGTAGTACAAGTAGGGTTTCAAATAAATTTTTCCTTGAGAACAGTGGTGTCAAGATACACGCGTTTTTTCATATTGATAGATGTTTCCCTCGCAGTGCTAGAAACTGCTCAATTTTTGCCTTCCAATGCTCAATACAATTCTCCTATAATATTTACAATAATCCACTTGCGTGAAAAACGTAGCCAAAAACAGTCTAAATTGATACGTTTTATCGGTTTTCAATAATATTGCAACATAACAAAGATATACGAAAAAATCATTTTCCGTCGTCAACGTAAACTGCCCCTGGCAGCACTGCTCCATCGGAATTCAATCAGACTAATTGGAATAACTTAAGTACAAATTTTACCTCAATTCTACCTCAAACAAAAGTTACAGCTGTTTAAAAACGTTGTCCATAAACAACATGGGCATGAATGGGTTAATACACACCTTTATGTACAGTGAAGAGATGGAGTCAAAACCTTTTAATATTGCAAAACCCGAACCCGAACATGAAAATTTTTTAATACCCGAGCCCGACCCGAACCCGATAATTTCAAAATTTAAAAACCCGAACCAGAAAAATCATAATTTAAGAAACCCGATCTGGACTTGTTAATACGGAGAGTCAACCAAAGATCCCGAAGATTTTTAAATTTAGGCACCCGAGCTGGATCCAAGACTTATCCAAAATAATTATAGAACCACTCGAACCTGAAGTAACACCATACGCGTCCAGTTATATCTGTCTATGGCAAAACGAGTTACTGGCGAAAGGGATTGGCATTTATATTTACTATTATTGAAAGTCGCATTTGTAATGTACTGAGAAACTATATTTTAACCGGAAAGCATGATAAATCGGCGGCTAACGCATGGGTAAACAAGAGACACAATGATAACAGATTCAAACAAGCTTGCCCGTCGTACTTAACGAAAATTTATAATTTTTTTATCGAAACTATTTCGGCAAGAGTAGTTTTGTATAATTTATAACATGTATTAAATTAAGCACTGTCAATTGGCAAGTTGTATTCGACAGTTTACAGCTGTCAATCAAGATTCTCTGACACGGATCCGTTCTAGCCCAGGGGCAATCTGACAGAAAGTGCGTGTTCCATATATGTTTCACTGATTTGATAGTGGCACTAGTATACCATTACCATATGAGTGCCATCGTTGATAGATTATCTCTACTTCCCGTCGATTTCTACTTGCTTGAACCAATATATTTTCCGAAAAATTTACTTTGACTTGGTTTATTGATGATTATCAGGAAAAGTATAATGCATAGAAATTTTAGTCGCAAAACACTTATTGTTCAATGCTCTTTCGAGTACTCGTCCAATAAATAAAATAATTCGGACAGTTTGCGAATCTGAAGAGAAGAAATGTTATACATAATAAAAAATACAATAGTTGAGCATAGTCACAAAATATTATGAATTTTAGCGATTTAAAGTTGGTAAAATTTAGTACGATTATATGTATCATCCATTCCTATCACCAAGTAAAGTAAAGTAAATAAAGTTAATACTACAAAAAGAGACTAGGTGTTGTGTGTAGACGTAAACAGCGTCAAGAAATGGTTGGATGTGATCTGTTCAAAACCCGAATCCGAAAATTCCAAATTCGAAAAACCCGAACCCGACCCGAACCCGAAAGTTTAAAATTTTCAAAAACTCGGACCCGAACCGAACCCGAGAAATTCCAATTTGAAAACCCGGAACCAGATAAGTTTTAATTTACAAAACCCGTCGCACAGTGGAAAAAAATGGACCCAAAACGCGACTTTTTTTGAAAAGGCTAGATGACGTTTACCAGGAAAGGTTTATCTTGTGTAAAAAGGTCTGAAGAATTGATTGCTAGAATTTACAACGACCGCACGGTACGCTATCATGCCCCAATTCCCTCTTTCGTTTCGTCCCCCCGTTTTGCCCCAATTCCCTCTTTCGTTTGAGTTTATGTTCGACACTGAATATATAACTCGGAAGTAAGTTCAATACGACTGACGAAAATTAGTATTTCTTATGTAAAAATGTTCAGAGAATCGATTGAAGATAATTAGAATAATCTCACGCAACGTATACTCCCATTTTACCCCAATTCGCCGCAAAACAAAAGTTTGAACTTAATCTTTGCTTTATATTTCGGTAAAAGGCTGTATGCGGATGATCAAAAGCGGTAATTTTTTATATATAAAAGTCCAGGTTATCGTTTGAATATAGTTAGGCTGGCCGCCCAAACGTGTGTACTCGTTTTACTCCAGCTCTTCTCATATCTCAAGTGGAAAGTTAAACCTGGCTGTGCTTCTCGAACATAGGCTGAAGGTGGCTGATAAAGTTAAAAAAATCTTATGTTAAAATAATTCTTATGTTAAAAATCCGGGGAATCGGTTAAAGATAGTTAAAATGACCGTACGAAGCGTTTGTATCCGTTTTACCCCAATTATTCACATAATACAAGTGTGGAGATATATCTTACTCAATATATCAGAAAGGGGCATAAAGCGGCATATCAAAAGAATTTTTTATGTTAAATTATCCAGGAAATCGATTGCAGATAGTTCGAATGACCGGACAAAACATGTGTATCCGTTTTACCTCAAATTCTTCCCATAACTCAAGTGTTAAGTTGAACTTGGCTGTACTTCTCTGAAACAGGCTGAATGTGGCTGATGAAAAGTAGTAATTCTTATGTACAAAATTCCGGAGAATCGATTGGAGATAGTTACAATAATTGCATGAAATGTGTATATCCGTTTTACCCCAATTCTTCCCATTGCTCAAACGTGAAGTTAAAATTGGCTGTGCTTCTCGGAAAAAGGCTGAATGTGGCTGATAAAAAGTAATAATTATTATGTAGAAAAATCTGGGGAATCAATCAAGGATGGTAAGAATGACCGCACGAAAAATTTGTATCCGTTTTACCCCAATTTTTCCAATTACTCAAGCGTGTAGTTAAACCTAGCTGTGCTTCTCCGAATGAGGCTGAATACGGCTGATAAAACATAGCAATTCTTATGTAAAAACTTCCGAGGAATCAATTGAAGATAGTTAAAATGACCGTACGCAACGTGTATACCCGTTTTACCCCAATTCTTCACATAATGTATGTGTGAAGTTATACCTTACTCATCATTTCAGCAAGAGGTTCAAAGCGACTAACCAAAGTAGTTTTTCTTATGTAAAACAGTTCAAGGAATCGATTGAACATACTTGGAATTACCGCACGAACCGTGTTTACCCGTTTCACCCCAATTCTTTTCCTTATACAAGTGTAAAATTATACTTACCCAACATTTCAGAATGAGGCTGAAAACGGCTGATAAAAAGATTTTTTTTAAGTTAAATACTTCAGGGAATCAATTAAAGGTAGCTAGAATGCCCGCAGGAAACATGTGTACCCGTTTTACTCTAAGTTCCTTTCATAACTCAAATGTAAAGTTAAACCTGGCTGTACTTCTCAGAAAGAGGCTGAATACAGCTGATGAAAAGTAGTAATTCTTAAGTACAAAAAACTACAAGGGGCAGCCTTATGGGGTTGCACGAACTGTAGACGTAGGACTATACTACTTAATGTAAAATATTTAGTGTGTGGGAAAAAACACCCGGACCGGTGAAGAAAAATCAAATTTTAGACAATATAATCACATCTCATGTATAGGACAAGCTTTCTAGTTGCTCTCAAACAGATCCTAAAAGTTCAAACACCCATGGATGGAAGTTTGTAGATGTGTTTTCGATGCCACAGGATTGTAAAATGGTAAATATTACGTCATGAAAATTCAATTCTTCCGTGACTATTTTTTTGCCTGCAAAATGCCCTGTGTGTATGCAAAGCTCATGATTTGTTGGGTATTAGCATTGATCGGAAAATGCTTTACAACGCTGCGCATTGGAATTTTGCAGGTCACCAGAAGCTGTTCATTTTACCCACTTGCCATAAACATGTCTTACTTTTGGACATGTTTAGAAATCAAGAATCATGTTTGAAAAAATGTGTTTATGACGAATTATTTTTACCAGATATGTACAAAACATGTCTAACAAGAAACATATAAGGTGATTGTAATATCTCATTCACTTATTAGTTAGAAAATAATGACTTTGCTTTGCACATTCGCTCCAAACATTGTACCCAAGCGCACAATGCAAAATGAGTCAACGCTGATGATGATGGGTAGAGCGAAAGAGACAACTAGTACCACCACGACACTATTAGCGCGTTTCACCAAAATTCCACGCGGCCTTTCCCGATTGAAAGGAACGGCAGCGCTTAGCCCATCTGTCATAATATCGTGATTTTGCATAGCGAAGGGCTGAATGATTTTGTTCCAAAAACAGCCCTGCGTTATGCAACACTTTGTGCAGGTTGATTATACTAGTTGCAAGTAGGGCCAAATTCACCAAGTTCCGTAAAATTCCTTTTAAATTGCAGAATTGATAAAATTGCTTAGATGAGCTAAACTAATTAATCAAATCCTGTTTTAAAAACTGTCCTTGCGTTTAAACCAAAATGGGAAGCTTATTACTACCACTACATTACTTAATTTCAAGCGCAAATAGCAAATACATGTGCTAGTTATACCAAAAATTTACTGGCAACATTACAGCGGCATTTAGGAAGCAGTTGGAGCGGTCGCCTGTTGGACGACACAGGGTAACGTCCCTCCACAGCCAGTGTAACGGACTTCTAGCTCAGCTACACTGGCTGTAAAAAACACAGCGCAGTGATCTGCTTCGCCAGCCGTTCAACAGGGAACTGAGCGTGTCTGGCCAAGTCCGTTCTTTAAATAGTCGATGATGACGTCATTCATAGAAGCGTTGCGCGCTAGGTACACCAAACCGTCGTACAGGGCTTGGGAAGCGCTATCTTCTGTGTGTTAATGCGCGATATTTTGACAAGGTTGTATATTATTTAATTTTTTAATGCTATGATATCAAAAATCTTTGGGTTTATCTATTGGAATCTTTTCTTAGAAGTATTTCGGGGCGATTTGCGCAAAAAAATTGAAAATTTATCGTGAGATGGCTGAATTATATGCGTTTAAAATTGGACCACTTTTCGTTACATACCATTTTTGTAGAATTTGCAGAGTGCACCCCCATATCGAAAACAAAGACGTAGTCCTACGTCAAAATTCACGTTCAGCCTGTTTCTGAAATGATGAGTAAGGTAACTTCACACATACATTACGCAAAAAAAAATGGGTTAAACGGGTATCCCCGTTTCGTGCGATCATACTAACTATCTCCAATCGATTCCCCGGAATTTTGTACATAAGAATTACTACTTTTCATCAGCCGCATTCAGCCTCTTCCCGGGAAGTACAACCAGGTTTAACTTCACACTTGAGATATGGGAGAAATTTGGGGTAAAACGGTTATACATGTTTTGTCCGGTCATTCGAACTATCTTCAATCGATTCCCTGGACTTTATAACATAAAAAAGTTACTTTTGTTCAGCCGCTTTCAGCCTGTTTCTGAAATGATGAGTAAGATACAACTTTACATATACATTATGTGAATAATTGGGGTAAAACGGATACAAACGTTTCGTGTGGTCATTCTAACCATCTTCAACAGATTCCTCAGATTTTTTCAACATAAGAATTACTACTTTTCATCAGCCGCCTTCAGCCTCATTTCGAAAAGCACAGCCAGGTTTAACTTCCCACTTGAGATATGAGAACAGTTGGGGTAAAACGAGTACACACGTTTCGTGCGGCCATTCAAACTATCTTCAATCGATTCCCCAGAATTTTTAGCATAATAAATACTACTTTTGATCAACCGCATTCAACCTCTTTCTGAAATGTAGAGCCAGGTTTAACTTTATACTTGAGTTATGGGAGGAATTGGGGTAAAACTAGTACACACGTTTCGGGTGGCCAATTTAACTATATTAAAACGATAACCTGAACTTTTATATATAAGAATTACCGCTTTTGATCATCCGCATATAGCCTTTTACCGAAATATAACGCCAGGATTAACTTCAAACTTTAGTTTAACGGAGAATCAGGGTAAAATGGGTGTATACGTTTCGTGAGACTACTCTAATTGTATTCAATCGATTTTCTGGACTTTTTCACATTAGAAATATTAATTTTTGTCAACGGTATTCAACTTTCTTCCGAGTTATATTCAGTTTTGAACATAAACTCTATTAAAAGGGGAATTGGGGAAAAACGAGCATGATAGCGTACTTTGCGGTCATTTTAAATAGCTGCAATCGATTCTCCAGACATGTTTACATAAGAGGTATGCATTTTCGTTAACAACACTTAGCCTTCTATTAAGCTATTGACTAAAGTCGCGTTTTTGATACTTTTTTCCCACTGTGCGTCGGGTCCGGGTTTCGGGTCCTAAAACCCGAATCCGACCATCTCTAAATTACTTGCTCCCAGTGACACTCACATGTATTTAGTTTTCCTTTTCAAACTTTCAATGAGAGATGAGCTTATGTACAAGGAGCTGAAACTCAAGCATAGCCTATTACTTCTAATTCAGTTTGTTAAAGAGCTATAGGCTTTATCAGTAAGGCTCATTATTCCTTCAGGAGTGAAAAAACCAAGTTGTTTATTGTTTTGTGTTGTAATTTTCTATGTCCCTACCTTTTTTCTTTCGTTTCCCATTCCCTTCCCTTCAGGAAAGTGATGAGACAACATGGCAAAACACAAATCTCCGAACAACATGGGAACGTGCCAATCGGGCTAATATAAACTGATTCCTGATTTCAGTACATGGTAAACTTCATTGTAATTTAAAAAGTTGTCTATTTTGAACATTCAAATCTTTTTACGGAACATACCAAAATTGTCCAGATGATATTTAAAAGGTTATATTTAAGAATCGGGTTTTAAGGGGATACATACCTACTAGTGAGAAAAAATTTAATCAATGTTTGAATTTATGTAGAGACATAAAGCAATGAATTTACTACATCAAAGTTATAGTATGTCCTGCTGAAGCTTCGACTGGTACTGCTCGCCTTTTAAGCAATTATAACTTCCAGACGTGTGTGACGTCATCGGATCATCAAAGCTTCGTCGCTTTATCAAATCTGTTTGGCCTTCAAGCATGCAGCGTTACTCCGTCAGGTAACATTAGCAGCAGTATATGTCCTGCTGAAGCTTCTACTGGTACTGCTCGCCTTTTAAGCAATTATAACTTCCAGACGTGTGTGACGTCACCCGATCATCAAAACTTCGTCGCTTCATCAAATCTTTTTGGTCTTCAAGTATGCAGCGTTACTCCGTCAGCATGCAGCGTTAGTCCGTCGGGTAACATTAGCAGCAGTACATGTCCTGCTGATGCTTCGACTGGAACTGCGTGTCTCTCAAATAATGACAACTCTCAGGAGTATGGGTTATCTGGCGATCATCTTTGTAATGATGTGCAGGAATTTCAGGAATCGACTCTTGACGCAGACTTGAATGGTAAACTGACGATTTATTACCAGAACGTCCGAGGCCTACGCACAAAAATCGATGAAGTTTTCCTGGCAATCTCTTCTTCTCATTACGACGTAATTGTTCTCACTGAGACTTGGCTAGATGATACGATTCATTCTCGTCAGCTTTTTGGCGATACATATGCTGTTTATCGAAACGATCGCAGTTTGAGAACAGCTGTAAATCACGCGGAGGGGGCGTACTCATCGCCGTGTCTACTGCATTGAATAGTTTCGTCGATCCAACACCTGTTGACATTTCACTTGAACAGCTATATGTTAAACTGAAGCTACCTGATCGTTTTGTCAGCATCGGTGTAATTTACTTATCTGCAGATCGTAAGAGTGATCTAATCTATGCAAACAACCATGTCCGATCGATTGATGTTTTTTATTGTTGCCTTGGAAGTAATGATTGCGCATTATTGTTTGGAGACTACAATCAGTCTGGCCTCATTTGGGATGCACATGGCAAAGTCGCACCTGTAGTCAACGTTCTTCGCTCTTATATTTCTACTGCTTGCGCTGCGCTATTGGATGGATTCAGCTTCACCTGTATCACACAAATTAATAGCATTGAAAATCGTTACGGTCGTATCCTGGACTTTGTCTTATTGAATGAGACAGCACTAGCCGACTGTCAGATCCAAGAACCTGCTGAATCTATTTCTGTGATTGATGCAAATCATCCTCCCGTACAAGTTATTATCAGTCTGCCTAAACCTGTTATTTATGAGGATATCCTTGATGATATTGGCCTTGACTTTCACCGAGCTGATTTCTTGGGACTTGCATCAGCACTACTTCATATCGATTGGCATTCACTTGAGGATACGGAAGATATTGACTCTGCCGTTGAACATTTCACTGCTGTGATTAATGCCGTCATGGCTGATTATGTTCCTCTGCGTAGGCCAGCTCGTAAGCCACCGTGGGGTAATGCACATCTACGACATCACAAGCGACTCAGATCAAAAGCACTACGATTGTATTGCCGTACACGCTGTCGTTTCGCCAAATATCATTTTGCGCTAGCGAGTAATTATTGTCGATCCTATAACCTTTTATTGTACAAAAGATACTCCATTCGAACACAAGAAAACCTGCGCAATAATCCCGTTTTTGAAGGAGCAGAGCGCTAGTCTGGCTTCGGAGAAGTGTGACCTATTCGCCACCTACTTTAAAAGCGCATTCAATGAAACTATTTCATCTGCTGATCATATTGCGCGTGCTTGTAGAGACACTCCATTAAATATTTGTCCTTTGAGAAGCTTCACTGTTACAGATCGTCAGGTTATAGCAGCAATCAGTAAGCTAAAATATTCAGTCACTTCTGGTCTTGAATGGCATACCTTCATGTGTTTTCAAGACATGCACGGATGCATTAATTTTGCCGTTGACAACTCTATTCAACAATTCCTTTAGGCAGTGTTGTTATCCTTTCAGCTGGAAAAGGTCAGTTATATTTCCTGTATTCAAAAAAGGAGATCGGCGAAATGTTGAAAATTACAGAGGAATTACATCGTTGTGTGCCTGCTCCAAAGTTTTTGAGATCATAATGAACGATGTGCTCTCTGCATCCAATCAAAGCTACATTTCTCCTGATCAACATGGATTCATCCCAAAAAGATCAACCTCCACGAATCTCGCTCAGTTTGCTTCATTCTGCTTGCGTAATATGGACGCTGGTGCTCAGATCGACACTGTATATACCGACTTGAAATCAGCATTTGACAGAGTTGATCACGCAATACTTCTGGAACGGTTGAAATTAATAGGAGTGTCTTTTGATCTGATTCGTTGGCTCGAATCATATCTGAGAGATCGAACACTTGTAGTAAAAATTGGATGTGTGTTCTCTGCCCCATTTTCGAACAACTCGGGTGTTCCTCAAGGAAGTAATTTGGGCCCACTCTTATTCACACTCTTTATCAATGATCTAGCTACAGTATTACCACCAGGTTGTCGTATATTTTACGCTGATGATGTTAAATTATACATGATCGTCAAGTGTATCAGGGATTGCTTAGCTTCACAACAGCTCTTGGAGACTTTCAATGACTGGTGCTCCTTAAACTTGCTTACAATTAGCATTCATAAGTGTAGTGTAATATCGTATCATCGCAAGCACAAACCAATTTCGTACGACTATTGTATTGGACAACAGCATCTTGAGCATGGTGTCCGTATCAAGCAACATGGATAGCAAGAATTGAAGCAATTCAAAGAAAATTCGTTCGTTATGCACTAAGACGCCTTCCGTGGCAGTACCCTATTAATCTCCCGCCATACGAAGACCGCTGTAGATTATTAGGTCTACACACGCTTGAAGCGAGAAGGGGATTAGCCCAAGCTGTTTTTGTCGCTAAGATTCTTCTAGGAGAGTTAGATACGTCAGAATTGTTGGCCCAACTCCACATCTATGCCCCGGAACGTGTACTCCGTCAACGAAGCTTTTTGCTGTTGGAACACAGGAACTCCCTGTATGGTAGCCGTGATCCAATTCGCTTCATGTCTGCCACATTCAACGAAGTGTTTGCAGATTTCGATTTCAACGTGTCATCTACTACCTTCAAAAACCGACTATTAAGTAGTTTCTGACTTATCAGATATTTCCTGACGACATTTTAATCTGTATTTTTATTTGCTGCTTTTGTTAATATTTTTTTACATTGTTTATTTTATTGTATTAGTTTGTTTTTGTTATATTAATTTCTGTATTTATTGCTAAGTTCTGTATTGTGTATTTGAAAAGATATGGGGTTTTACGCCAATTTGAGTATAGTTAATGTTTCACTCAAATTGGCTTTTCTCCATCCCTTCATATTCATTAAGACCAACTAGGTCAGATGAAAAATAAATAAATAAAATATGATAGTAAGTTTTGCAGCGTAAAACGCAAGCATTAGTTTATAAAAATATATTGATAATTGTCGGAGTTATGGCTTTTTCCCTGAAACGTTTATTTTATTTAAGAGGCTCGCGGTGACCTCGATGGAAGTCAACAGATCAACTTTAATCCCAAAACTCAAAAAATTCCTTCAATATTCCCTATAACTGAACGATTAGTAGAATAAATGACAATTTTTTCCTGCTTATGAGAACGTTTTAACTAAAAAATCGATGTTTTAAGCTCTAAACATGGTATTAACCCATTATGTCCCAGCGTATGAAATTTTATACGCAAAAACAACACATTCCTGGATCATAGTTGTTATACAATAAAGGCGTCTTCAAACTTCTGTGAACGTTAAGTAATAGCCTATAATTTATAATGTGTATGCTCATAAGTTTTTTTTTAATTCCATTGTGTTTTCGAATGTCAAAGTTGGACAAAATTCAAACCTAAAGATCAACAATGCATATTATTAAATTTCTCTTCTAAATCACTAATGCTTGTTTCGGATTGAGAACAAATGGCCATGGGAGGTGTGAAAGATGTGGCTCAGTGCGAAAAAATGGGAGAAAATGGTGAAATCTGCCGATAGTTCAAGGTATGAAATTTCATACGCTTGGCTGAATCGGTATCTTTTTTCTTCCTAAGGCAAAATTATTTCCTCTTTAGGATCAGAGAATTCACAACTTTCTCGCTGATTTTAAAGTTGAATCAGTGCATTCAAGGCTAACAAATACTAAATACGTTGAAAATCATGCCTGGTTCTAACCACAACATTTTTTATGTAAATTCTTAAAATAATAACTAAGTTTGAGGGAAAGATGGTTTGATGCAACGAACCAATCATGATTCGAAACGGCACGAGAAAGAAGAGAAGTGTTAAAATCATTCAAAAAAGCTGATAAATGAATGATCTCGTAAGGTTGAAGATATTATTCGATTTTATGCTAAATATAAGGATAATAACCGAATTTTCTCTGTAATGATTTTTTGATACCCTATCAGCCCAGTGTATGAAATTTCATACGTTAGTTTTTTTCGCAACAAAACGTCCCAAAGTGGTTATTTTATTTTTCCCATACTTACTTCAGCATAATATGAGGGCTCAAGAAGCATTTTATAAATTACCAAAAGTTTCAACATAGCTGGGTTATAATGGGTTAAAAAGTTCTTATCAATAAAACAAAAAATTATACATAAGAAAAGAATCGTTAAGGTACGAGAACAATTATTTACGAAAAATTGAAAAAAATAATGAAGAAAATCAGTTGAGTAGTTTTTCGGTAATCGTGATCACGGAAAAGCCAGTTTTGGAAAAACGCCATTTCGAGATAATCGAGTTTAAACTTTCAAGTTACCACTGCTCTTGGTGGTTTTTTGAAGCGCTGGGAATTTCGATCAGTTGCTGATCTCTATGAAAATTTGGTAAAATATTCTTAAGGAATTTTTTTCGACTTTTTTAAGTTATGTAACCCCTTATGAGGCCATTCACAAATAACAAGCAATAGTGTGGAAGATATTGAAGATGAAGACTTTATGTCTTCAGCAAAGTTGTTGGCAAAAGCTTGTTCTGCAACTTTGACGAAAGACCTTGCATCAAAAAGATGTTGATACAAATTAGTTATTGGAGAGGGGTTTCGAGTTTCTCTCAGCAGAATCCGAAACTAACTTAGTGACAGGACTAAGCTAGCACCATAGAAGTTAACACTATTTGTGTTTCTAAGCAAGTCTAGTTTAGTCTTGCGTGATATTCCGCAATAGAAGGATTTTTGATTAAGCTGATAAGAATTATTGGAACCGAAACTAAGTTGGCTTAGCAAGCCAGTGCAATAGGCGCATTTCTCCTTAGTGGAGAAATCGATTAATTTTTTTTTCTCAGCTAAAAAGAACTGTTTTAAACCACATTTGCGCGTAAAGTGCACAAAACCTATAACTAAATTAGTTATTGGAGAGGTGTTTCCTCGCATCAGAATCCGACACTAACTTAGCCACAGGGCTAAGCTAGCGCCGGATTGACGCTAGCTCCTAAAACCAAAAAAACACTGTTGATACAAATTTAAAAAGGATTTCTACCAATTGGATAACACGAAATAACACGAATTCCAATTAAAAAAAATAAACAGTATCCTATACGTACTTTTGGGTATACACCGTTTGTGCAAATCGATTCCACTGTAGACAGAATACAAACTTGAACTTTAGAGTGTACATATTGTACTTCTAAAACCAGAAAGATAAACAGCGATATGTCTTAGGTTCATCACATAAAAAGAAGCATCGTTACAAATTCCCATGAACCATTCACAGATTGTGCATTATAAAACGTTCATTCATATTTTCTTACATCTGCTTTGTCTCTTCACATCTGCCTATAGTAATTTTACCGTTTGTGCAAAAAGACTAGGGATATCCTGTTATGAACAAAGGTCAAAGAAAAAAATTCCAGTGCACCCATATATATAAACTTGAATGATAATGACAATTGAAACCCCTTCCCGTTTCATTATCCTTACATAGTTAGACAAATACGGAATTCGAAAAGCATGTTCCTATTTAATTACTGGGAAGTTTTGAACAATACTGCTATACAAACCCAGTATGGCATATGTCCGATGAAAAGAAGATCTATGGAGTATGCCGGTTCTTAAAAAAAATGCCTACGCACCCATATTGACTTGATACCAATTTCGGGCCACCCATCTGGATCGCAAAATGACTCGAGTGTTACTTCTTATATGTATATATATAGCTTCAAGCCCCTTCAGCCATAATCTTGTCCGGCCCACGTCTCTGGCACTTCTTCCGCAGAGGAGGCTGTGGCCGCGATGTCAGTACCGCCGCACTCGAAAGGTACATTCTTCAAGAGATCTTCGCGCCCTGATTGGTACATGATCGATGATGTTTTCTTTTTTCGCTTGTGCCGCTGCGTCGCTCTATTGTACTGAAACCGTCAGGAGGCCCCACCTCGTTCTTGTCGTGGTGATGTGGTGGGTATTCTATTTTGATTTTTTTTTTCATACGACGTGCTATACCTACAGTTGCGAATGCGAAGAACAACACGCTCCAGCCATCGCATCGATGTAGTCGTCGTCGTTGCCGTGGCCCCAGGAAACTGATCCCCCGTATTGCTGCTCTCTGAAGAGCATAATTGAATATGATTTTTTTTATCTATTTGGATCACGCCTATGAATCATCACTCCGGGAGATGTTCTTCAGAAATAGGTACATACTGCTGGGAAAGTTCGTGGGAGATATGATATGGTGATGAGAGATGATTCGCCAAGCTCTTTACAGATGAAGGCCCTAACAAAAATGCCAAACTCAAACTAAAATTGACTCTTTTAGAGCGATATTTTTCTTGCAGCTATTTGAAAGTGTGTTGAAAGTTAACGTCCGATTGTGTTAATCAATGATACACCAGCCTATTCCTAAATTAGAAATAATTAACAATTTCCTTGCTTACTGAAATTATTTTTACGACATCCCAAACTCCCGTTGGAAATTTGATCTCATGTAGCGCGACGGGCAATTTACATTCGCTATGGCTAATTTATTATTAGGCGTCCCATCACCAAATCAAGCAGTACGCGGGAGCCAAAATCAACCAAACGCGAATGTGCGAAAAGGCCAAAATGAAAGAAAAAAAACTAATTAACATTCAACAGTTAAAGTTTAGTTGTGTGTTACTGCAATATATATTTTTACGTAGTCACACGCGCTTCACGGATTCTATCATCGCATGATTGGTTGCCGTTTAGTTTTGAAGCATGGTGGGGTGGTCCTGTTTGGCAGTCTCCATTACTTATGGTAAAATTTTCTATTTTAACTCGATATCACTTTTATCACCACTCTACAAACAGCGAACCACCGTTTCGATGCGCTAGAACACAAACGGAGAGAAAAAATTGTCAATTTTAATTTCCCTCTTAACATTCTGCACGACGCGTGTGAATATAGGGGTTGGTAACATTTGTTCAGCCGCGCTCGGGAACGCAAACGTGATATTTCTGTCTGCCTTCGTTTGTGATCACTTTGGTGCGCCTCTGCCTGATAGACTTGGATTGGTGGTGAAAAGTATTGCAATTCGACGGTACTTTATTGCAAAATTTGATTTTTTTTAAATAATTCGTTTATTTGGTACGGCTCAAGGCGTTAGCCTCAGGAAGCCGTGGGTCTTTACAAGGAGTAAAAAATAAAAAAAAAAGTGAACGATAAATAGGGAGAGTCTATCCGATTCCGTACGCGCGTCCTGCCATTGCACGTGGAGATCTTTTTTCGTGGTGCAGAAATATTTGCTTCCACACTTTCACTGTATCTTGGAGGTCATTCATATCTCTCTCGTCGTTGCATACGTCACATTGTGGTGACTGCTTTGATGTTCGCAGTCAGGTATTCTTCTTAACTTTTTTCTTTTTCGGGGCACGAACGTAAACCTTACGTCATTAGTAAAAGCTTTCTCACTGATGGTATTAGCTGTTGAGTTTATAGTACTTGACGCGGCTTTTGCAGTAGTTATTATTGTTTGAACAGCAGCCACATCGTTTGTGTTTCAGGTAATGATATTGTAGACTGGGTGTCGGCCTTTCTTTCTGTAGCTGAGCTTTCCTCAGCGATTTCTGGGTAAAGTTGTCCGTAAAGTGCCGATTTCTACAAAACTGGCACGTATTAGTTTGTCCTTGATATGTACAAAGGATTCACTGCATAATAGTACTACCCCCTTCCGCTATCTGCGGCAGGGCGATGTAGCAGAGAATGGGATGGTCTAACCATATTCACACAAAAATATCAATACCTTGAAAGTAGTTCTTCCATGCAGGGCCGTCTTAAAACGACTTAGGGTTCCTAGGCACCATTGAAAGAAAGGGCCCCTGTCATTGAACAGATGTAAACTGATTAAGCGTCACATCACAGAGATGACATAAGCATATCGTATTGTACATCAAGGGTTCCCAAATGGGACATTTTATAACGACAATTGAAAAGATAAGAAAACAATTGAACCTTAGAAATATGTGTTTCTATTCTCTTAATAGCATAAGTATAGTTGATTGCGTAGTTAGTAGTATACTGACAGAATTATCAATAGTAATTTGAGCTCCTTATTTACATTTTGTTGTTTGATGATGAAGAATTCGTTGACCAAGAAGGAAGAATAACGATGTAGGGCAAATTTACCGTAAATTCACCATTCAAACTCTCTTGTCCAGGGCATCGAAGAATTATTCGTAATTGATGATGCGTTTAAGGCTATTTTCGTAAACAATGCGCTCCGCGTAAATATTACAACATTGTGCTATTATATGTCAATAGATGTCAATCTTCATGGATGAGCGGACATTACTAGTTTAGAAATCTATTGCTGAAGTATGTCGCTTTTTGATACATTGATTGCGGACAAAATACGGAAACAATTCATAATTGTCCATGTTGATTTTTGTTGGTTCGTACTATCATCAGATTTTTTGGTTTACTCACTTAGTAGTGCTATCCACAAAAAATGCACCACTAGTCCTTCTCCGAACGACACAGAAAAAACATTTTTTAAATACAGTTTATCATGTATTGCTCATATTCTGTAATTCTGGTGAAATAGCTATAGTATAGTTTGATACACTTGGTGAGATTTCTTCCTATAAATGAAGATACCAGAAAATTTAGCCAACGTAAGAACATTCAGTTCACACATCGCCAGAATTCTAAATTATCCCATATCTCGGGGCAGTGTACGATACAGTTTCGATCTGATATTTACCGCCAGGCAGATTTAATATCTGAAAAATACAAACAAACAATAATTCGAATTTGGCCAGCATTTTTTTGGTTAGGCAAGCAATCTGCAGTTGCAGCAAACTAGATCAGATTTATGTCACAACCGGAATCTTGAACCAGGGCAGGGAACTTACCACAAAGAGTGCCTTCGAAAACGTCGATTACCTCTTTTGGACAAGACTGTTATTCTTTGGTGTTTTGAGCTGATTTGACATCGTGCCGTTATGCAAAATCAGTTCTAGAGCTGTAGAGTTATCAAGATAAATTTTGTACCCAAAGACTGCAATACGCCAGCCCCTCCCCTAGGTTGATTGGCTAGACAGTATTGCAAACATCCTCAAGCATATTTGTGAATCAGTTTTAAAGAACCTCTGACAGATAATTGCTTAAAGATGGTTATTACATTACACCTCGATAGTGGTGCATCGAGGAGACAGAAATGGCTTAGGGCCTTTTTTATGTTTTATGTTTTTTCATACATAACACCATCCCAAACGATTAGCCCCTATACTGTGCGTGCTGACGTGGCCGACTGGCGGGTCGCACAGTGGCACGACGAGTGACAAAACCCCAAAAATCAATGTGTTGTAATTCTCTTGTAAATATTTATTTTATTTTTCTCTCAGTTTGAATAAAAGTATCTCAAAATTTTAAGATAATCAGATGAAAATTGAATTTTTAACATGTCGTTGAAGCAAGTGATGTCGAGGATTTCTGTTCAATTCAATTCATTAAATTTGTTAGTACCATAAAACTTCAAATAAGGATATCTCAAGAACTACATGGCCGATTGCAATTATTTTAAGTTCTTTGGAAAGAATAATGAATATGCTAAGCTATAGATGTGAGCTTTAAGCGTAGAAATGATTAACCTCTGTTCTGCACCAAGAAAATTCAATTAAGAAATTCAATGTCATATCAGTAATTTATTTGTATACGTCTTCCAATTTTTGAGATGGTCTCCCATGGGTCACTTATCATGAATCTGACTCAAAATTTAGTGTAGTTTCAAGATATATAGGCCTCATCTTGCGCATTTTTGCGCCGAAGTTGCCATATCTATGTTTTTGAAAATACCCATATGGAGACGCCCTGTAGCTTATTTTTGCTAGTTTCGTCAACCATTTCTGCTATCCGATGTTTTTGGCTACTGCGATTAACGTATATATCAACCCTTTAACGACCAACACTTTCAAATGGGTTTACATAAAAGTTGTCGAAAAATAGAAATATGGAATTTCACAACTGATAGCAGAAATGGATTCAGCGACCCAAAATTAGTTAAAACCTCAAATTTTAGGAACATGGACCAATTTTTATAATTTTGTCACAACTATGTATGAACAGGTGCCACTGTGGGTCGACGTGCATTGGCTTTTGCTGTGGGCCGTGTTTGCAAACATTGTTCCACAACTCAATGGTAGTGTTAGTGGACATGGCTCGCAGTGGGGGTCATTGTGTGTCGATTTATCGGTCGGCTTTGTCATCATGCACAGGATAATTAAAAAAATGTAAAAGTAGAAGCCTATTAGTGTTAGTCAGGCCCGTGCGCAAAAAATTCTCAAGGGGGGGGGGGTCTGTTGATTTTTTAACGCTTATTTTAAAAGAAACGTACATAAACCCTCAAACTTTGAAGTTTATTTTAAAAGAAACGTATATAAACCCTTAAACTTTGAAGATTTTTTCAGAGGCCTGGACCTAGTCTTGTGAACCAAACGACTCTGCTCAACAAATTGGGTAAATGTTTGTTATCGAGAAGAAGTCATCAAAAGACACCGCTCCATAGTGGTCGGAAACCCCAAAAACGCGAACTTAATTCACTAGAGGCCAAACCATCGAATATATTCACAGGGTATCATTGGACGAATTTTTCGTAAGAAAATTCCCCATAACCTGATAAAAATTAAAATTAGGCATGTCTTACTACGATCAAATTTTAAAAAATGAACTTTTTATTCTGACGAGGTAGAAAGTTGGTGTCTTCGACAAAGTTTTAGAATTGCTCGTAATCAAGAATGTTGAACTAGTTGAACTTGTAGGATTTAACAACACCCTCAAATTTAGTTTTTTTAATATAACTTTTTCCATTGTGACTTTTCGTGCAAACCGTTCTCTAGACAAATATGGAGGCATTAAATCCATATAATATTGTTGAAGACTGTAAGTAAAAATACCCAAGTAAAAACATTACAGGCTTAAAACCTTCTTTCCTTTATTATGCGTAGTCCGAACATTGAAAATAGTGCCTGCACGTCCATTTTGGTTTGCACCTTTCTCGCATACGCAGTTGAAGTTGGTGTAAAAAAATTAAAATTCTTCAATAACTCTAAAACGAATGAGTATTTTTACAAGAGGTGTGCGCGTCGCTGCCGATTTCAGGTAAAAAATGTATATGCAGTGTTCAACATTATTTTTACATGTAGTCTTCAACAATAATTTAATTTTTACATGCAGTCTTCAACAATATTATGTGGTGTTAATACCTCAACATTTGTCTGGTACATCGTTCGCACGAAAAGTCACAGCGAAAAAGCTATATTAAATAGCTAAATTTAAGGGGTTTGTCTTAGAAAACGCCTTAAAAATCGATAACATTAAGTCCTACAAGCTCAAGTTGTTCAACAAAATTCTTCATTATGAGCATTCCTAAAACTTTGTCGAAGACACCAACTTTCTAACTCGTCAGTAAAAAAAAGTTAATTTTTCTATTTCAATCATAGTAAGCCATGCCTCAATTTAATTTTTATCAGGTTGTGGGGAATATTCCTACGAACAATTCCTCCAAAGATACCCTATGAATATATTGAATAATTTGGCCTCTAGTGACGTTTTTGGCATTTCCGACCACTGTGCGTTGAATGCTGGCTCGTGGTGGATTCGGATTGGTTTGTAGTAGTTGTTAAGCCAACCGACTAAACTTAAACCTCTTGTATCTCGTAATCCTCATCCATTCGTGGTAACCGTTAAGTACTGCTTTAATAAGGATTGTGTTCTTGCTTATTTTGTTTTGTGTGAATCGTCATATTTTTATCCATAGCTACTGTTCCTTACTTGCTGTCAAACCTTCGCGATATATCTCACCTACTCAGGTCTGCTGCAAATATCGTACCCTGTTGAGACACGAACCGGTCCGGGGGTGTCGACCATAAGGATTTACATCTGTTTACAACCACCTTCGCCGGATTTCTTATCCTTCTTGGTGCTAGTCGTTCCAATTTATCTGCTAGCTGGTGCTGAGAACTTCTTGGCGGCAGTATTTCACCCTATACCGATGCCAATTTTCGCGATCCATTTCGCTGCCACTCTAACGGAATAATCATCGACGATAAAAATTTTCTAGACAGCGATATCCCGATGTTCTCCAACTTCGTGTTTTTCCTCCTTAACTGCCGTTGCTAGCCCTCTGACCGACATCTGCTGTCTACTCACTACTTTTGCTAATATCGAAGCTTGTCGATACGTTAACCGATCGTTCAGAAAAGCCGTCCAACTTAACATACATCCTTTTTCAGCCACCCTCGCATTGTTTCGTCCTTGGTTTCTTCATTGACTTGTTTCTAAATGTGTCCAAACGGGTTGCAGTATATTTATTTTCCTGGATAGGAAGATAATAAATTTTTTAAAGTAATTCAAAACCATCATGAAAACCGACATGAAAACAGTTAAGTAAACGTAGCATCTTTAAACTTCCAAACATTAACCCACCACTCGCGCGATCATGAAACGGTCACGTCCGAAAGTCTTACCTCTGTCCTAGGAGTCTGGACTAATGCCTTTAGTTGAACCAATCTAAAAATTGACGCTCATATTCACTAAACAACACGTTCCATGGTGACATGACCTGGAACTCTAGTGATATGGGGAAACGGACTACCATCTGTACCATACACTAAAAATTAAGCATCAGATTCACGGTCCGCGCGCGATCAAACATGAATACACGCTACATCATTATAAAATCGAAATTATACACGCGATGTCACATACACGTGACAAATACGTTAATATACAAATGCTTGAGCCCTTCGTGACCATCTACGGCACCTACACCCGCGATCTCGTAAACATGATAACATCCCGGTGATAAAGTGAATATCTCAACTCCTATAAATTTTCAAACGCGGTCTTAAGCGTGAACCTAAAAAGTCCCGCGGTCGCACGATCATGAATCGGTCACTTCCAGATGTTTCTATCCTTGATATCAGCAGACTAGGTCCATACCTTCAATTGGACCAATTAAAAAAAGAAAGCTCTCATATCCACTGGACACCACGTTACATGACGACATGACCGAGGACTCTAGTGACATGGGGTAATTTACTCCCTGTCAGAATGTGAATTATACACCGAAAACTAACTATCAGAATGAAGGTCCGCGTGATCAAGAACGCACGCGTATATAGGAATGGCCACACGGTTACAAAATCCAGTTTTGCACACGCGAAGTCACATGCTCGCGTACACGTGAAAAAACACGTTAACATACGAACGCTTAAGCCTTTCGCGATTAACAACGCACACCTACGTTGGCTATCGCGCAAACTTAATAACATCCCGATAATAAGGAGAACGTTTTAGCACTTACGAAGTTTCAAACGCGTCTTAAACGCGAACCTACAAACGTCCGCTTTCGCGCGCTCATGAATCAGTCACGTCCGGAAACCATTACTCTCTGTCCTAATAGCTTAGGTTCATACAATCAGTAGGACCAATTAAAAAATAAAGCTCATATCCACTAGACAACACGTTCCACGGCGACATCACCGAAATCTCTAGTAATATGGAAGATCTCACTTTCTTCTAGCATCTGAGCCGTACACCAAAAATAAAGTACTAGATTCACGGTCCGCGCGCAATTATCCAAGAACACACGCGAATAGGTACACGGTTATAAAATAGAATTTATACACGCGAAGTTACATACACGTTAGCACACGCGACATACAACCCAAGCAACACGGTATGTTGATAAGTTGTTTTTACAACACAAATGTCGAACATTAATTTGTGAAAATATTCGTTGTAGCAAGCGTTATTCAACTGTTATGCAATTAAAAAAGCGCAAGAGGTGGAGCTTATATGCAACATGTTCGTTTGTTACGTATGATGTACCAAGAATCATACTAACAACAGAGATTGTTGCAGTAATGCTAGCGATCGCTTTGAAAACAACTTTCTCGAAATGAAATGCAACTTAATGTGTTTCATGAAATTATTATACAAACAAAGCATAAATATTATGTCCACATTCGAATATGACAATATTATTAATGTGGGTGAAAATGTATAACCAATAAAAAGTAATCGAGTAATTTTCAAAAATGCTTTGATATTTTTAAAGGGCCTTAAAACATTGTTGATATAAACTCAAGAAATTTTATACTTATTGTGTGAATTATTTATCGTACGCAAAGCACTTTGTTTTTTTCGAATGTAATCAAAAATTTGAACATAAGAATGATGAAAATTTTGGGTTCTGATCATAAAATCTAAACATATTAACTGTTCGTCAGCAACTTTTATCGAGAAACAATTCATTCTATCAATAAATATGGCGGTTGTTTTTATTTCTACTATGTTTCAAACTCAAGTTGAGTAAAAGTTTTATAAGTGTATCCGAAATAAAGTTTGCTGACAAGTTGAATAATCATGTCATATCTAGTTTTCGCGATGATGCTTGCAACAACATTGTTTTAGCTGTGCAGTAGAGTCACAAAGACGTTGCGAAAAACACCCATAATATGTGTCAAATTTGATTATTTCAGAAAACATTAGCAATACAAACGTGCAGCAGCTGTGTTTCACACATGCAACAGTCGTGTTTTTTGCAATTCTGTTGTCATTGTAATGCAACAAACAACTTTTGTTCATTTTCTAGAACATGTTGCAAGTGCTACTTGGGAAACACACACGCTATCGAACACGTTAACGTACAAATGCTCGAGCCCTTTGCGATGATACACTTGATCGCGAATTCCCTACGCCCACACGTACCTGAACCGTATAATGAATATCACATTCAGAATCACGGCCCACTACAATTGGCCTAAAGCAGTGTTTTAGTGGGCGCCATTCGCTTGTCTCGTCTGCAAATTGTAGTATGGGATTCTGACGGGGATCCCTTCCGAGAACCTAGCTCTATAGCTCTAGTAGGATAACTCTCGAAAAAAATGAGTAAAAACCCCCTTAAATGAAAATTTATCTCAAAAACTCATCGTAGGGGTTAGGTATTTTTTACATAGAATGGTTATGCAAAGTTTGAAAGAAATCAGTTAAGTAGCTTCGGAATGCCAAGTAACACCGCAAATCATGTTTTTCCAGAGACGGTCTATAAAAAGCTTCGTCACCGAGTCGCTTGTCGATAAAATTTTCTGGTGTCCTAAAATTACTTAAATTATCGCTGGCTTGGGTAGCAGCAAAAAGCACGTTGCTTTTGGTGGTTAAGAATAGACTGTAAAATTTGTATTTCCCAAACTTCAATTCAAATTAAGGTTGAACAGAGAATGAGCAAAAATCGAAAACGAAAAAAGCAGTTTTTTCCAAACCGCGTGTTAGATCTTCATAAAAATCAATCAGCAGGACTGAAACAACATTGTACATAAGCTGATTGATTTTTATGAAGATCTAACACACGGTGCGGAAAAAACTGCTCTTAGGTAGATTACTTCCACATGCTACCATGCTACTTGACGAGTCTCGAAATTTGATGAATTGAGTAGTGAATGTCGTCCCTGCCCGGCGTTTGCCTCGTTTCGTTTGTTTGTCAGCGAGTATCTTGTTTTATTGCGCGCTGACAAACTCCCTTAGCACAGTCCAGTTTGATGGGCGGCTACAAAAACACACAAATACGGCATTCGCATAAAGATCCGGGACAATTAATTATTTCGACCGAGGAGCGCGCAAAGGGGGGAACTGTTTTGGTTCGACGGAGAGCCTGTTTTACTCGTGCATTTACTGAAATCAACCGTTCTAATTGATTGGCTCGAATTGGGTTCAATGTTTTGAGGACTGCTTCGACCTAACTGATTAATTGATGACTAGACGTGATTTGAAAAATACATTACAGTTGGACGGTAGGATACAGTTCAATAAAGTTTTTTTGTTGACAGTTGTATTGCTCGATACTGCAGGATATGAATTATCAACATAAAATCAAAAAACTGCGGGATTCAAATATATATTTTTTTGTAGTTTCGTTGTTCACGTTTTAGTTTATATATCCTTGAAATAATCATTTTAAATGTGATTTTGGCAAATTGTCTAATAACGAGTGCTAGAATAATTTAAGAATTCAATAAATGGAATCATAATCGGAGTAAACGATCGAGGATGTTGCTGTTTAGATCCCTCACCTGTTCTCTTCTTCACTCCAGTGTCGCCTTCAGCTGTGCAAGTCCTTTGGAGTGACTCTATACCATGATCATCTACTCGCTGGTTTTCGAAGATATTATTTTTGAAAAAGAGCACGTTTTATGCCTTATAAGCAGCCCCTTGAGCCCGTGACTAGTTGGTGCTTTTTGTTTTTCAATTATTTTTTTATTCAAGTACATTGCATAAAGGGCCGTTTATTTAACACAGCTTAAAACCTGAGCGTAACCCGACCAGAATGATATAACAAGTTTATAACAGAACACAATTTTTGAAACATATTGTGTTATAAATTAGGTCTCGTTAGTAGTTAAAATAACAGAAATTTATAACAAGTAACAATGCGAGATATAGTTTTGAAATATTTCTGTTATGTGTTTTTGATCGGGAAAGGCCATGGGCTTTTTATATATTTACAAACAAATTACGATAAAAATTAACATTTTTTAATGTGTTATCATCGAATCCTTCGCACGCAATTTACCTGTGCAAGGGAAGATTCCTTTCCTCGGTGGTGGAGCATTCTGGATGTCGTCTGACAACGCCTGAAGGTCATTCAGTCTTCTTCCTTATTCGTCGCTTTTGTTTAGAATTTCGTCACTGCTGATGTCTCGAAGGTTGCTGATTGTTTTGACTTGTTTGTTCGGCTTGCGGATTACTATCGTGAAACCATCTTCCTTGTTTATTGTCCTCTCGTTAACGGTGCTCGTAGCTTCTTCTAATGCGCTGGAAGACTGTGTTGCTGATTTAGTTTTAGCTAATGGTTGTACAACAGTTTGTGCTGAAGTTTCTGTATTTGATTTGTTCTGATAATCGTGGTCGTCTTGTGTGATAATTACTAGAAGTGCTGACACACAGGTTTTTTATAGTAAGGTTAAAAAAAGCTTCAAAAGCCTGGCCTGTTGTGTATTGGCACTGTGTGGGACTCACGACTCACGTTCGTGCCTAACCACTAAAAACATTCCTAGCGTTTTACGCCCTTTTCCCCACGAAAATAAGTCATCGTATTACTTCGTGGCGGGGTTCATTGTGCTTTCGTCGCACCTCATTCTTATGCTCTATCTCAGAACCTCGCTTGGTTCATGGAGTGGCCCGACCTATGAGCTTTGATTTAACTCTCGACTCTTCTCTTGCTTCTTGTCTCCATCTATTACGTCGCCGTTTAGTTCTCGTCCCCGTGGTGAGCCGTTTAGGTGCTGATTCCCTGAGCCATTTAGCTCATGTTTCCGTGAGTTATTCAGCTCCCGGCCTTATCACGATCTGCTTGGATAGTGCTCAACGGTGAACTCACTCTACTCCGACCGATAGTTCCCCGACGGAGGAATTTCCCCTGACACCGATACCCACTTCATTGAGCCATTTAGCTCCCAGCTTTACCGAAATCAACTCAGATACTATCCTACTCCGACTGAGAGTTACCCGACAACGGAATTTCTTTCGTTACACGTGTTTGTTTCGTGAACCAATTAGCTCCCCTTTTCATCACGATTCACACCCTATCGTGAATTCTCCGCCGGTAGATTGCTCCCGATACCGATGTACGTTTCTGTGAACCAATAAGCTCCCCGCTTCGTTTACTAGGTCTAGTCCCCCGGCGGTGGACCTAGCGTACTCAACGGGCCAGTCAGTAGGTGCTGAGGTCCATCCAGAGATTCCGGGTGGAGCGTAGTTTCCGGTTCACTGGCGCCCCACCGCACAGTGTTTTAAAACGTCGTTTTCGTGCTCAAAATTAATAGCGTCTAAATCGTTGACTTTAGAAGTATAGTTTGTTCGCAGAAGTTGTTGTTCTTATAATTGAGCATCCACAGGAGTATACCGTTCAGTGACTAATTCACCTATAAGTGATATACGAAATTTATTTTCCAAACTAATTAAGATAGAGATTTTGTGTCTTCGGCAAAGTTGTAGCAAATATTACTACAAAGGAAATTGCTGAAGACACTATATATCTAGCTTTAATAGTTTACAAGTTATGGAACATATTATATGGAAGACTCCTTAAAATTAGTTTTTTCATGATAACTTTTTTAAACATTCTCGTATCTTCTTGGAATCTTCCAGAAAGTTGTTTGCGGTATCGAAGCACATATTTTTGCCGAACATAGTTACTTCCTATCTGTTGAATTTAAAAAGATATTCCAAATTTTACGATATTTTTGGGGTAACTTCCACCTTAAATAACTCGTTAAGGAGCAAAAAGGAGCAAACAACATCATAACATGCTGAAAGTACTAGCTTTTAATTATTATATAGTGGCCCGATTGTTAGTCGACGCGATTCTCCCCGAGTGTTAAGTGCAATACAATATGCTATCGCAGTGGTATAAAATGAAATATTCAAGCGCACTGCGACAAACAGCTTCATGTTTTTATGGTAAATTGCATAGAACACGTTCGCTTATAACATGCAATGCATCCTTTCAAAAATCGAAGTGTAGATTTGGATTTGTTTAATAATCTCATTATTTTCATTATAAATTAGATAATTAGTTTTCTCAGTCATTTTCAAACCTTTCTTCTTCCGCTAGAAGAGCTTTGGCGTTTTCTAAAAACCGTTTTATTCTTTTTTTAGCCATCCCCGATCTTCAGTCACAACATGATCCACATTATGAACAGGTGACGTTTATAAAAGCTTAATTAAAATGTCACGAAAGACATTAACAAACCTTTTGGTGGGATTTCCATCATTTTTTCAAGCTTACCAGTAACGCCTGATTGTTTAAGTTTCATTTGACACACTTTTCGAATGCACGATATGCTACGTTTCGTACTTTGATATTGATTGTGGTCAAAGTTTCCCTTTCCATTTTTTTGGACATCGATGAATACGTTTTATGCAATTTACCATGAAAAGATGCAGCTGCTTATCGCAGTGCGCTTGAATATTTAATTTTAAACCACTGCGATGGGATATTGTTTTGAACATAACACTCGGGGAGAATCGCGTCGACTAACAATCGGGTCACTATATAAAAGTTAAAAGCTAGACTTTCAGCATGTTATGATGTTGTTTGCTCCTTTTTGCTCCTTCACGAGTTATTTAAGGTAGAAGATATCCCAAAAATATCGTAAAATTTGGAATAACTTTTTAAATTCAACAGATAGGAAGTAACTATGTTCGGCAAAATTATGTGTTTCGATACCGCAAACAACTTTGTGGAAGATTTCAAGAAGATAGGAGAATGGCTAAAAAAGTTATCATGAAAAAACTAATTTTAAGGGGCCTTCCATATAGTATGTTCCATAACTTGTAAACTATTAAAGCTAGATACATGGTGTATTCAGCAATTTCTTTTGTAGTAATATTTTCTACAACTTTGCCGAAGACACAAAGTCTCTATCTTAATCAGTTCGGAAAATAAATTTCGTATATCACTTATAGGTGAATTAATCACTGAACAGTGTCCTCCTGTGGATGCGCAATCATAAGAACAACAACTTCTGTGAACAAACTATACTTCTAAAGTCAACGGTTTAGACGCTATTAATTTTGAGCACGAAAGCGACGTTTTAAAACACTGTGCAACGACCCACTTCTGGTTACTCGACGCGGTCTACTCGGTCTAATCCCCGGCGGTGGATCTAGCCTACTCACGAGCTACCCGGTAGAGTGTCGAGGTCGGTCCGGCGATTCTGGTGAAGCCTGACGTCCGGTTCGCTGGAGCCCCGACGACCAGAACCCGGTGCTACATCGCGTACTACTCAACTGGTCACCGGCGGTGGACCCAGTCTACACCGCCGGTGCATTTCCCGGCGGCGGAATTTCTTCCGAAACCCGATTTGTGGTGCAACGGCGGCGTTCTAACCAATGACGTTACTTTCTGGTCCCTTCGCCACTTCCTTTGCAGCTCGGAGAGTATACTCGTAACCACTCTGTTGACAGCGTCCCCGATATGCTCGTCGTGGCACATCTCTTCGACGATATTGTCCACTGTTATATCAGGCATACCCCTTCGGACTTCTTCGAATCTAGGGCATTCAAAGACCACGTGTTCCAGTGTCTCTTGCACGTACTCCGGGCAAAGGGGTGACGAAGCGTATCCAAACCGATGCAGGAAGCATCCATGTCCGGACAAAAAATGCATCGTATGGAAGTTCACCTCTGCATGCTTCCTATGTACCCAAGCAGACACATTTAGGATGAGTCGGTGGGTCCACCTTCTTTTCTCCGCGTTATTCCAGTCTTGCTGCAACTTGACGTTAGCCATCCAGGTTTCCACGATGACTATTGCCTCTGCTGTCAGTATCTCCACCTCATCAAGGGTCTCGCCCGTTACCGTCAGGGCAACATCATCTGCAAAGCCGACGATCTCCACTCCCCTGGGCAGTTCCCGTGTTAACACTCCGTTGTAGATAATATTCCAGAGCGTTGGGCCGACACACGGGGTAATGATTGTCATAAGTACACAGCATGGTTTGGGAATAGGTAGACCCAGGTTCCAGAGTAACGAAAGAAGAAATGGAGTGTTCCAATCTCATATTCGAACACCGTTGAAAATACCTGGGAAAACAATTCTCCATTTCACTTCATGAAGGAGAGAACTTGGCCATATTAGGAGATTTTTTTTTTAAAAATTGTATCATTTATGTGCACCGATTTCAATCATTATAACGTTTGCTAGCGTATATATTATAAGGACATTGATCTAAAATCAGCTTGCTGCTAGCATAGTAAATGATGTAAAACAGTCTTTATGAATTAACCAGGTGAAATTAGCAAAAATCAAAAAAAAAAGTTTATTCTAGGATTTGCGAGCATTACACTAAAATTTTTATCATAATTTACCGTGAAAATACGACAATATAGCAATTCTTCGTATCTACCCTGGTATAATAACTTTAAACAATTTCTTCAAATTCACCTAACAATACGCTTTTGTTTGAATTTAGGTCGCTGAATTTTTTTTGCTCGAAATACTTTTCTAAGCCATTTCTCATTCGAAATTATTGCATGATCGGATTTCTGATACCTTTTTTACCCATATTGGGTGTATTTTAGTCATTTGTTTCGTCGAATAATCCAATCGATATACTTCTTTTTGATAAAACGTATCAGAGCACAGTGGTCCAGAACAACATTATGCTGGATTAGGATTATAACTTAAAATCTTTTATTAGTTTGGTGGCATGATACAACAATCAATTCCATCTAACGTGACAATGTTTTTACAGAAACTATAATTTCCTGCTAAAATGTGGACCATTATTGTTCTCAAGTGATTGTGAAGGGAAAGACGTCTCATAATTTTCACGAAATAAAAAACTAGAACCAGCTAATTCTAGGTAAAGATGTTCGTAAAATCCAAAAAGAAATGATTTTGATTGTAAAATTGGTAACATAACCCCGAGCAAAAATATATATTTCGAAAAAAAATTATTAACAAACCCTTTCTTCTGATACTGTTTATCCTTTAATTTAACCTCTTAAAAGTGAGATATTCATTAAGAACTATTCATTGAAAAACTATTTCAAAAATTGATCATCAAAATGATAAAAATAACTGCTCCAGACCTCCCCATAGAACATTTCAAAATTCTGCTCAGATGAAAAAGGAGCATTTAAGCTTTCGATTAATGAGTACTTGAGCGATACTGATTTTTTTTTGTGAAAATATTTTCTATAAGAGACATTGTCCTATTGGTTTTGATCATCGGAAGTAGCATCCTTCCCCACTGTGTAGCGTCTAAACGTATTTCAGTGCACTAAAGTGTGAACAAGTATGTACCAGGGCGGAAAAAATACCCTCATCTTCATAAATTAATACAGCAAATAAATTTTACTCGTCGTCGTCGCACGGTACAGAAACGCAACATCTGAACTTCTCCTTTACATCGCCAAGAGCAATCGTCGTCGTTTCGATGCAACAAAATACTAAGCTCGTGGAATCGCTCTTCGCTCCACACATGAAATCAAGCGTGCTTTGGGAACGTTATGCTTTTCGCGCGCCCGCAAAAACTGGAATTTATGGTTCCATATCATTACGGTTATTATTCTTAGTACTCGCTTCGCCTTATTCGCGGCCCAGCCAGCACCAACATCAGCAAGAACAACAGTATTTCCCATTCAATTTTCACACTCTTGTACAATGGTTCTCCCAGCCTCAGCCTCCCTACCCACTATTCGATGTATTGAAAAGGATGCCTTCGAGGGAATCTTGTAATGCGTATCCAATCATTACAATTTTGCTTTCGTTCCTTCGATCGTCCGGTGAAGTGGACGATTCAAACGAGTCATTATGTTATTTGCTCTCATGCGTATCGTGCGGGAGTAATTTTTAATTGCCGAAGGACATTTCATAAGCGTGTGGATGGCGAGATGAGCGACGATGGTTATATGTACAGCGGTAGAATATTTATCGAGGTGAATTCTTAACAAGATAGTTGGATAGATAATTAAGAAAGGCAATCTCACAGTTGTAATATCTAATGCTGTCGACTCGATTCGTTTCACTGGATTTCCATCAACTTTCCGCGGTTGGTGGATTCTCTAGACAAACACACATGTACGCAGAAAATAGGGGTTCACTTCACAAACTTTTCCAAATTAATATAAACGTGTTTACACCTATTAGAAAATTAGAACTAAGCATTAATATCGTTACGACAATAATAAAAAGTCTTCTAAAAATAGGTCGATAACACTAGAAAAACAACGAGAAAAAAACTTGAAACCGTAGTGAAAATTAGCCAAGCACAGTCGCCATATTGGATCCGCCATTTTGAATTTTCCATTTTCGACATCAGAATCAGATTTAGCGACCCCGAAAACCTATATAAAGCTAAAAATAACAATATTAACAACGAAAAAAAATTCGCGTCACAAAGAATTAATGAAGAGTACTTTCCTTTAACACAAGCACGTAATGTTTCGAACGGAACCTTGAATTGTTTAGAGGCTGATCGAACACTGGCGCCATCTCGAACAGATGCAATTGTGTTCTTTTTGTCCTCTTCACTTCACTTCAAGAGCGTTTTTGCCCGAAATTTTCTGTCAAAATAATTCAAAGTTACATTATAGTAGTGGCCTTTAGTGTCTCCAAACGGATGACCTATCGTGCACCCCAGCGTATGTTTCATGTTGATGATCCTTATTTTTTCAAAAACAAAAATGTCGAAGAACCAACGCAAAAATCGTGTTCAGCATTAAGGCTCAAGTTACCTTTTTTGAGTATGTGTTAGAATTGAACGTAGTACGTATTGGTAGTATGCGTAAGAAAAATTGTGTTCAGCTTTGCCACCAGATTATCCATTTGAAGCTTTTCAAAACTCAAAAAGAAGAATATCAGTCCATTTATTAGATCATCACGATCCAATTCGTGCAAAATACCTGTTGGAAAAACCATCGGCTTAGCTGAATGGTGCTTTTTAAAAAGTGGCTGTGGTTTTGTCATTGCGCAGTTGTGTTGCGTACCCCAGCATGGTGTGGTAGTGTGACAAACGTCAGGCCAACTATGGAAGTTGTCCTTCAATGTCAGCTTCTTTCTCCGAACAGCCTAGATAAACTGTGTAGTGTCGGTAGTGGTTGTTTCAACCAGCTAAGAATAACACTACGGACTACCTGTTCCAGTGGTAAAAACCCGCCAAACAGGGAACACCAATTCCATAGTGTCATGCGACCCGTGCTATGGGTAAAATTGTTGAGGGGGTTTAAAATATTCTCAATGGCGAACGTAGTCTGGGAAGAGTTGGGCGAACTCCCCAGTATGCTGCATTACGCAGCGGAACGTTCCCTCTACGCACCGAAGTTTTTTCACCATTGATCCGCTTAATTTTGTCGAATTTTTGTTGGCTGGGGGTTTGCTGAGTTACTCTCGGCTGATGGTAGTTCAGTGAAGTTTTTCTGAGTTTCGATGATCAAATTTCGATGTGTACAGATGAACCTGGCCAGAAGCCGTGTGGTATCCGGCCAAGAATTGAACCACTGGGGTCCTGCTCCCATGTCGTAGGAGGTGACTGAAAGTAGGAGACCCTAAGTCAAGGTGTAGTTCCGTGCCGAAGACTTGATGGTTGGCGGGTCTAAAATATGCCAGTCGTGCATGGAGCATTTTGGGTTTTGCCCTTACTGTGTTACGCGAATCTCTGACACAGTGGACCATTATTTTCTTCGCAAAGCGTGGGAATCAAATGATCGTGTCCCATTTAAACCTGATATGGCTCGCTATATGCGTTAACATCTCAACTCGCTTGGTGTCCTCTAGTTGTTGTGCAATTTATGTTGGAAATGAAATGTACAGTTCTCTAATCAACAATGGTTAGAATAGCACAAATCAATCTCCAGTATAAACGTACAGCAACTATGAATTTATCTCGACTCATGCAGGAAGGTAAAGCTTCCATAGCATTGGTTCAAGAACCGCATTGCCATAAAGGAAACTTCTATTTTGGAAAGTTACTTAACACTGCTTACAACAAGACAGCATGACTAACCCACGTGAAATGCCTCGTGCTTGCATTCTTGCAAATAAGGCTATCGACGCGTGTCTCATATCGGAGCTCACAACTCGCGATATCTGTGTTGTCACAGTTACACTGACTGTCGGAAACGTAGACAAAAAATATGTATATATATTGTTCAGCATATTTATTTATTTATTTATAATTGATATCAACAGACACAGTGTGGTCCTAATGATAATTTCTTAATCTATTTAAATAGTCAAATTGTAATCTGCTACGTGGAATGTAAAGATCAAACTCGGATGACACTCTGTTGAAGATCCGCTGCAAAGCAATGATGGCACCGTTTACTCCATAGTCAGTCCGGCGAAGAGGTAACCGGAGGAATAAATTATTGCGAAGGGCGCGAGGGCGAACGTTCATATTTATCGCACTGAGAAGCTCGGGGCAGTCAATCCGATCTTGCAAAATATCCGAAATCGTCATAGCACGGAATAGATCCCGCCGCACTTGCAATGTATCGAGTCCGATAAGCAAACCCCAGCTTTCGTAACTTGGCAGCTGGTGAGGGTTGCTCCAAGGCAATCGACGAAGGGCAAACCGAACAAATCTGCGATGTACTGTCTCAATTCGATGGACACCGTTAAGATAATGAGGATTCCACACAAGTGAACAATATTCCAGAGTTGATCGAACGAGTGAGTAGTAGAGAGATTTCAAGCAGTAAATATTTGAAAAGTGCCTAGATATTCTCATTATGAACCCCAAACAGCGTGATGCCTTTGCGACAATATAGCTGATATGCTGTTTAAACGTCAGTTGTTCATCTAGAAAAACTCCGAGATCTTTGACGCAATTCGCTCTGTCAATCGTGGATTCAGCTAGACAGTAATCGAATCGAATTGTCGTTTTTTCCTCGAGAACGTAATGACCGTACATTACATGGGGTTTAGGGTCATTCGGTTGAACTCGCACCATTCCGCAAAGGTTACCAGTTGGCGTTGAAGGAAAGTTCCATCATCAGTATTCCGGATTCTATGGTATAACTTGAGGTCGTCGGCGAAAGACAACCGTGGTCCTTCTAAACAAAAGTTGACGTCGTTGAAATACAGAGGAAAAATCAATGGTCCGAGATGGCTGCCTTGCGGAATACCAGATGAAGCAAAGAACTCTTCGGATACACAATCACCTATCTTGACTGCTAGACGACGATCACTGAGATACGATTGCATCCAGCGGAGAATATTAGTACCAAAGCCAAGTCTATCCAACTTTGCCAATGCAATAGCGTGATTAATTTTGTCAAAAGCAGCTGAAAGGTCCGTGTAGATAACGTCAGTTTGAAGGCCGTCCGACATGGCATCTGTAACATATGTTGTGAACGACAGAAAATTCGTAGATGTTGAACGTTTCGGCATAAATCCATGCTGAGTCTCGGAGATATACTGTTTGCAGTGGCTGGAGATGGCTTCCAACACAGCCATTTCAAACAGCTTAGGAACTGCGCTTAGCGTTGTATCTACCGCATAACGCGTCATCTCCTTCTGATAATTTCAAAAGCGTTGTATCATATTGTAGCAGAAATGGGCTTCCGCTCATTATCGGCAGTGATGTGAATGCTCATAACATCATTTGGGGCAGCTCAGACATCAATCTGAGAGGCTCTGAACTGATGGAGTACATAAGTAGTACAAATCTCCATATTCTGAATGTGGGAAACCGACCAACTTTTACGAGATCTGGGAGGGAGGTGGTGTTACACATAACACTTTGCTCTGATAGAATTTTGCATGAGCTGGGAAATTGGGAGGTTCCAAACGAAATTGAACCGTCTCTATCCGATCATAAATATATATTTTTCGATCATTTTGATGTCACCTTCAATATCGTAATCCTAAATCTACAAACTGGGACCTCTTTTTAGAAAACTTGGCGACTAAATTTCATGGATATTTTCCAACAATTAGTCAACTAGACGACTTAGATGACGTCGTGGATACGACAAACTCATTCATATTAGCATTCGAAGAAGAAGCTTGTCCACTTCGTACTGTTAAATCGACTAGGGGAACCCCTTGGTGGAGGGCTGAGCTTGAAAGAATGAAGAAAGTTATGAGAAGAGCTTGGAACCGGCGTCAGCGTGATGACTCCAGGGCTTTCAGGTCAGCTCGTAGTGCATATAAGAAATGTCTTAGATCTGCAGAACGGGCTGGCTGGCAAAACCTATGCACGAATGTCTCTAGTCTGAACGAGGCTAGCAGGTTAAATAAAATTCTCTCCAAATCGAATGATTTTCAGATGAACTCCTTAAAAACCAGAGATGGTGTTTATGTGACGGACGAAAAAGATGTTCTTAATTGTCTCTTCGACACACACTTTCCAGGTTGTATCGATCCGGAGTTGAACAATGTTCACAGATCTCATTCTGGTGATTCGGACTCGTGGGCGTTAGCACGCACATTGGTTTCCACTGAATCGGTCAAATGGCAGCTGATAGCTATGCTCCACACAAATCACACGGAAAAGATGGAATACTTTCCATGTTGCTGCAAAAGGGATTTGATATTCTTAAACATGTCTTGAAAAAGATTATGCTTTCCAGTCTTGCTACCGGGTATATCCCGAAAGCATGGCGAGAAATAACTGTTAGATTTATTCCCAAAGGGGGGCGCTCAAGCTATGAAGAAGCCAAGAGTTTTAGGCCTATCTGCTTTAGTTTAGTTGAATATCCACTGCACAAAATGCAACATGCATATCAGTGTGGGAAATCCACGATCACTCTGCTTCACGATGTTGTTTACAACATGAGAAAGCCTTCTCGCTCAAGCAATCTAACTTGGGTGTATTCCTAGATATTGAGGGTGCGTTTGACAATGTTTCCTTCCAGTCTATTCTGGAAGCTACGCACGGTCATGGGATACCTGTATGTATCTCGGGTTGGATAAACGCAATGCTTAGTAACCACATACTTTGCTCGTCACTGCAACAGGCTGAGATACCGAAGTTGAGTATTTGCGGTTGTCCTCAGGGCGGCGTTCTGTCACCTTTGTTATAGAACTTGGTAGCTGACGGCTTGTTGAAGAAACTCTATGAGCTTGGATTTCCAACCTACGGGTTTGCTGAAGATTACCAAATACTAATTACTGGATTTTGCATCGGAACAATCTTTGACTTAATGCAACAGGCATTAAGAGCAGTCGAACAATGGTGTCGACAAGATAAATTATCAGTTAACCCAAGCAAAACTTCAATGGTTCTTTTTACGAAGAAGCGAATAACAACCGGGGTTCGTCCCTTGCAGTTCTTTGATTCTGAGCTACTGTGTGCAGATCAAGTCAAATACGTTGGAGTTATATTGGATTCCAAACTGAATTGGTCTGCTCACATTGAGTTGAGAGTCAAGAAAGCGTGCATGGCCTTCGGGCAGTGCAGACGAACTTTTGGAAAGACCTGGGGTTTCAAACCTAAATACATCCATTGGATTTACACGACAACTGTACGTCTCATACTGTCATACGGATGCCTTGTGCTGTGGCAGAGGGGAGAGGTGATGACAGTCCAGTCAAAGCTAAACCATCTGCAAAGAATGGCGCTCATGGCGTTGACTGGTGCTTTCACCACGACTCCGACTGCTGCTCTTGAGGCACTTCTAAATATCAAACCATTACACATACACCTCAAACAAGAGGCACTATCATGTGCATACATACTGCAGGTTACTGGGCTTTGGAACAGTAACCATGTTGATCTTGCTACCAGTCATACACAATTGTGGTCACACATGGTTACATGGGGTGAAGATATTCTTGCTCCCCGCGATATTACACTCACATGTAGTTTTCCTTATAGGACATTCCATGTGAAGATTCCCTCTCGAGAGGAGTGGTTGTCTGGCTATATGGAAAGACAACAACAAACGCAAGTGGTCTGTTACACTGACGGTTCTCTGATGGAGGGACGTGCTGGTGTCTACTGTCGTGAAATGAGATTGGAACAATCTTACTCATTAGGTAGATACTGTACTGTATTCCAAGCAGAAATCTTTGCGATTATGTGCGGGGTACAATCGGCCCTTCAACTGAGTTTGTCCGGCAGAGTTATAAACTTCTGCTCCGATAGTCAGGCTGCAATCAAGGCCCTTAGCTCAGACAAATCACGGTCCAAGCTAGTGATCGCGTGCCGGACCCAAATCGAAGAACTAAACATTGTCAACACTATCCGATCAGAAACACATAACAAAATGATTCCAAAATTATATCTCGCGTTGATATTTGTTATAATTTTCTGTTATTTTAACTACTAACGAGATTAGGTTATAACAAAATATGTTATGAAAATTGTGTTCTGTTATAATCTTGTTATTTCATTTAGATCGGGTATCTCCCTTGTCTAGGTGCCCGTATATTGCGGTAGTACTGGAAATAAATAGGCAGACGAATTGGCCAGGGCAGGTTCAGCGATTGACTTCGTTGGTCCTGAGCCCGTGCTGCTGATTTCGACAAGTTGGATAAGGGAAAAAATACGGTCCTGGGCTTCGTCCGAACACCGCAATTATTGGAGAAATCTACAAACGTGTCGCCAAACAAAGGCGTTTCTAAAACAACCGTGCCCAGTCATTTCGAAAAATCTCCTACATTTTTCGAAGCTCCACTGCGGCATGCTGACCAGAGCTTTAATCGGCCACTGCAAACTCAATTATCACATGGTAACTATTCAGCGCGCTGAGTCTTTTTCATGTGATCTTTGTGAATCCGACTACGAAACCTCATATCATCTGATATGCAACTGTCCAGCGGTAGTGCAATTGCGATTTCGAGTTTTATATAGACGAAACCATATTTGGACGACTGAAACTCAGAGACTACTAAAGTTTCTTATACAATGTGGTAAAGAGTTTTAGGATTATTCGCAGGCAAATTGAATTACTTGTGAGTTTAACTTACCTGTTGTTTATTTTTGTTTGTGTGCTCTACCTCCTGGTCTTTCCGCTCAGGAAATGATGAAAACACACGGCAAGGCACAAATCCCCGACTACATACGGGGAACGTGCCATTTAAGCCAATATATTCTGATTCCTGATTCTGTGATATAATCACTGTAATACTGCTTTGGTGGAAAAGACCCTGGACCACATAAAGGTACAGTATCATGCCGAGGGGTTTACTCAAAAATAGGTCAATTTAAAAAATAAAGAGCCGCCACCAGTAGGAAGCGTTTTAGCAAATTCACTCCGAAGAAGAAAGTGGTCCTAATAGTCTTTTTTTCATTTAAGAAGTGAGTCCGATGACTTTTTTTAACATGATATTATTTTGGGACACCCTACATCCCTCCCCCCAACGATAACATATATTTTAGCGTTATAGTTATCGGCGAATGAAAATCGATGTGGATGCGGTTTATACAGTGAAAGTTTTCAAAATTTGAAAAAAAAATAATATACAAATTCACAACAGCAAATGCAAACCACCCCCCCCCCCCATCCGTTCTCCCATCATTACCAAACGATGATGCATTTCTCCCGCAATTAACATTCATAGTTAGCGTGCCCACCAATAGTTTTACGTGCAAAATACGTGCCTTGACTTAATGAACCATTGCGTCGAACATCGACTGGGGGTATAATTACTCACGTCACGTAGTAGGCTTGAATCCTTCTGCGGGAATGTGGGAACTTCTTCGAGCTTTCGGGCCAGGTTCCTGAGATAATCAACACACCCGAGCATATTTTTAAATCGTGATCGTGCTCCTTTGATGAAGCAATGATCTGAAGCTGTTTCATGTAGTTATCCCGTAGGATTTAATAATTGCTGCTATGCGTAGCAGTGAATAGCGCGGGGCTACTAAGGGGATAAAATCAACGCAAGTGCTGTGGCGATTCGATAATCATTCTTCCGATTGGCCGCAATATCAACGAATATACGCATCGATATAATCCTTTATTTCTGGTTGTTCCTCTTTTCAGTAACTGTAGTGGCGAATCGGGAATTTGCTGCTGATTGGCAGCTTGGCGTGAAACGTCTGTGCGCATATTAACCCATAATTGCAATTTCGTGATGAGCTGTCCAACCACCCCCACCCGCTCTGACTGGACAGTTGTAATTAAGAGCGTAACGCTGTTTCGAACGGGGCAAAGAAATGCTTACGATCAAACACAGGTAAAGGTATATGCGTGATTTATACATTTTCAACATGCTTCTTTACCATTGATTACGCGGCGGGTCGTGAGGTCGGGTAATTGTTTTAGATGTGAGAAAGGTGCATTTTTATTATGGCTTGGAATTGCAAATATTTTATAGTCTATCATTTCATCGCCAAGAGAAATGTAGGGTTGCCAGAACTGTTTGATACAAAGGATATCAGAAGTTGCAGGCCAACTTACGACCAATGAAAATCTGCAAACATTGTGTTTGTTATTAATAATTTGTTATTTAATTTGTAACAAATTCATTCTATCGGAAATGCAGCATGTTGAAATTCACTCACATATTAATATGTTGCTAAAAACATACTCTTACAAATTGGACATTTAAAATATTCATCTAAACGTATGTGAACTAATAGCTGCATGGGGATTTTTTATTTACGTCTCTCATTCGACATAAAAAAGAAACCAAACCTAGCTGCAACTGATTGCAGCTTCAAGTAGCGAGAATCCTGATACTGGGCGTTGCACATTAGCGCTGAAGTATGTCTCATTTATCATCGCACCCCTTCAAGATCATTTGAGCACACATACGAATCAACGGTCTTTAAAATCAACGCTCCATCTGTTCCGTCAGCTTCCCCAAGACTTGATCCTAACAGGAATGGTACTATGAACAGGAGAGAGAGAGAGAGAGAGAGAGAGAGAGAGAGAGAACGAGAAGACGCTCACTTCAACCTTCGTTGAAACTGGATCTTTTGAATGGAAATCTTCGCACGATGGTCTTTTGACTCTAAATGAGCCCTGACCTGAAAGACTGTGGTAGGAAACACCAATAAAGCAGCAAAAAAATCAAGATCAAGCTATTATAAATGATCCTCTTGGCGCGCGCAACAGCAGCATCGGCACTTAGCCAACGCCGTAACTGATCCTCTTTCGCCTTCGTCGCCATGGTGCAGTAGCTGTAGCTTATGTGTAGCCTGCAACCGACGTACACGGGGACGATCGTTCTAGACCTGATGGTGACGATTCCTGCCTGCGCTTTCGCTTGCTTGGCCAAGACCATCGAGCGACCGATCGACCGACGGCCAGGAAGAGAAGGATTGAATATTTCAATAAAGAAACCGCGAGTCAGCGAATATCGAAAAAACAACAGTGGGCAGGAAAGAAGGCGGAGCCGTCTTGTTTATCTCTTTGGCTGATGATTTCTTTTTGTTGGTTGCGCTCGCGTTCGCAAAGCCGCGCAAACTCTTGGATAGAGGTGCCTCAGACTATCCTGTACCCGTCTGCTGATTGTACTGTTTTTGTTTTGTTGCGTTATTTTTAATGTGCGTCATCATTACCATCATTATTATGATTATCATCATCACGAATCGAGTTGATCACGAATCTCGATCATCAATGCCGTCATCATCATGACGAACTTTTCTCGTGAATGATCGCAATCAGCGTGGCTTCAGGTGTTTTTGATATGTTTTGTTTGGATGATCTGGTAGACATAAAATTCTTTTCTTCCGTTCCTCAAGGCGAAATCTTTTACACGTGCACGCGTGACCAACTGAAATGGCAGCTTTGTTGAAATTCCGCTTTTTCTGCCATAGGCGTGCGCAGCGCTCTTTATTAGGGAAGATTAATTTACTCTTATACCTATTATAACCTGGGTGATGTGATTTCAATCGTGTGTGCTCTTCAAACGATGAAAAATCGTTTGTGCTGAATTATTTGAGAGGCTACACATTTAATTTTTTCTGCCGAATCTCAGCTTTTTTCGCATCTTTTGCCGAAATCTGAACAGCGTTTCATAGCTGATAATCGGAAAATATTTCACCGAAAATCAGCTAACAAATCGCACTTTACTGCGATATCAGTTTCTAATTTTGCTGATTACCCAGCTGTTGGGAAATTGCCGAGCCGAATTGAGTGTGTACATTAGAAAGAGGATGACAATAGAATATGACGAATATCAATTTTGGATATGGAGACATCCTACTATTACAACCTTTGCAAATGACAAATATCCACATTGTACGGGTTCAATTGATAACGCACCACAGAAAAGTCACCATTTTGAATTTTGAAGTTTCCGGCATCTTTGTTAGAATGACGGCGAACATCTAGTTTTGAGCTCTATAGATCATCTCGAAACCCAACAATACCCAAGTAACCACCAAGTACGTACTAGTTTATGCAGTAAAGTAGCATTTTATTTGGGTTTCAGATGCTTCTTGCAGCATATTAGCATTTTCATGCATAACTATTGTAAACTTGCTTTCAATAAACTTTTTAAAAATTTCTTGTCATCAATCAAAATTTTGAAGAAAGAAAAGCCGTAAAAAAATTTCCATGGCACAGCACAAATGGAGCGGTCTATTTTGCCAAAAGCGGTTTTTAAAAAGCATTTTCCAAGCCTATTGGTTACTTGGGTAACAAATTGACTTATAATAAATAATCTAATTTCAATTTTTCAATTAAAGGGATCTTTTACACATAAAATGGCGGAATAGTTATTATTTTAAATTCTGCTATTTTATGAGTAGAAAACCTCCTGTTGTGGCGCCCTCTGTGCGTAGTGTCATGCTGGTGAAGCTAGCGTCCACTTCCTCGCGCAGTGCAAAAGCATCAAATTGAGATCATATCTGTCATAGTCTCTTACAGCAAACATGCATAGCAAAGCGAGAAATTAATAATCGTTACTAGAGATGGTCTGGTTCGGGTTTTTAAACCCAAAACCCGGACCCGACCCGAACCCGACGGGTTTCGGATCGGGTTAGGGTTCTGTAAATTGAAACTTATCGGGTTCGGGTTTTCAAATCTAAAATTCTCGGGATCGGGTCGAGTCCGGGTTTTTTAAATTTTAAAGTTTTGGGTTCGGGTCGGGTTCGCGTTTTTCAAAATTGGAATTATCCAGGTCCGGTCGGGTTCGGGTTTTGATCAAATCAACCCAACCATTTCTTAACGCTGCTTGCGACTGTACACAAAACTCAGTCTCTTTTTGTAGTAATGAACTATACTTCGTGATACGAATGTTAGCACCTTTGAATCGCTAGAATTCGTCGTATTTTCTGGTGCTGAAATATTGTATTTTTTCGTTCTTGTACAAAGTTTCTTTTCTTCAGACTCGCAAACTGCCCGAATTATCTTATTTTTTAAACAAACATTCACGAGAGAGCATTCAACAATACGTGTTTCACATCTCTTTTCGATTTATTTTTCATGATAATTATCAATAAACCAAATCAACAGGAATTTATCGGAAAATATTGGTTCAACTTTCCATTATGGAATATAAATTTCGACATACTTTAAAACCAAAACATCCCAGTCAAAAAGGGCAAGTTGCTGGCTAACGGGGGACTATTTGCCAACTCGGATGCGACAATTGCCATTCAATTTGCCAGAAAATTGCTGGCAATTAGGGGGCTATTTCAAATGCAACATTTGGGCGATTTGTCGCCGTCATTTTTTTTTGCCGCCCAACCTCCCCTTAAATTGCCCCCAAATCGCCCGCGGCACGCGCCATTTAATCGCCCTTAATTGCCTAATATGAAAATTAAAAATAATGCTAATTTTCGGATTCATTATCTACTCACATATACTTACCAGTATACTAGGTAATCACCACCAAATTATAGGAAGAATCAATGGTGAAATTGGTATTGCACTTCAAAACTTATCACAATCTGACGTTCATTAAGACTTTAGATCAGAGATCTTGTTCTACTATACATACACACGATTCCACAATTTCCCACATTCGTTGGCTAAATGAAGTGCACTAGACAAACAAAGTACAAGGGAGAACACACCAATTGTTCAAAAACACAATTTTCAGCTTAAGCCAAACACGAACCGCCATGTTTGAAAAACGCGAAAAACAACCAAGTCCATTTCAGCCGCCAGAAAATTTGTCTAAGTATTGAAATTGCCTTTAAATCGCATTCGCAAATTGCATTTGTTCCGAGGGGCAATTAGCACAGGCGAGTTGAGTCAAACGTCAAACTTTTTAAATCGGCTGACTATGTTCGTCCGCATTTTTTTGAGAGGGATAGGCCGCGGTCGAAGTAAACGCGGAAATTGTGGAATCGTGTGTAAATATAGTGGAACAAGATCTCTGACCTAAACTCTTAATAAAAGTCAGATTGTGGTAAGTTTTTGTGTGCAATGCCAATTTCACCATTGATTCTTCCTATAGTTTGGTGGTGATTCTTTAGTGTAGTGATAATTTTATGTGAGTAGATAATGAATCCGAAAATAAGCATTATTTGTAATTTTCATATTAGGCAATTAAGGGCGATTAAATGGCGCGTTCCCTGGGCGCTTTAGGTGCGATTTAAGGGCGGGTAAAGCGGCTAAAAAATGACGGCGGCAAATCGCCCAAATGTTGCACTTGAAATAGCCCCCAAATTGCCAGCAAATTGCTGGCAAATTGATGGGCAATTAGCGCATCCGAGTTGGCAAATAGCCCCCCGTTAGCCAGCAACTTGCCCTTTTTGACTGGGAGCGTACAGCAAATCTACACGGTAAAAAATCCTCACGTTGATGGAAAGTGATTTGCAGTTGATTGACACATCGCATTGAAATGTTGGGCAAGTAGTGCGAGCCCAACATTTCAATGCGATGTGTCAATTTATTGGAATAGATCATTTCAAAGCACTACGAAATCAACAGAAGAGCACTTCCATTTGAAAGGTGTTGAAGTCTTTTTTTATGCGGGGGATACGTACCGCATAAAAAAACCGCATAGCTTTGAAAATCCGCATAAAAAAACCGCATAACTTTAAAAATCCGTATAAAATAAAACCGCATAACTTTGAAAATCCGCATTAAAAACCATAATTTTGAAAATCCGCATAAAAAACACAAAAGGTGTGAAATATTTTTTTTAATATTAAGAGCCATAGTACTCAAGGAAGAGCACGGATTTGAAATAAGAAAGTTTAGAAAAGCGTGGAGTAGGGTCATATGAGCAAGCTTAGAGTTTTCCGGCTACTTAACTCTTTTTCTTCTGCAACGCAGGAGTCAGGATCTTTTGGCATTAAATGCGAATCACCTGAGTCAGCGGCATGTCCAGACAAGCGTAAAGCCACTTAATGACTTATGCTGTCGGAACCGTGACTCTCCGGAATCGCAAAACCGACCTCGGCACCTAACCGACCAGCATCGAGATAACGATTTCGAGAGAAATTTCAACGTCGGGAAATTTCTCCGTCGGAGTAGACTAGGCCCACCGGCGGGGACTAGTTCGAGTAGCTCCAGCAGATGCTCGTCGGGCCGCCTGTCAAGTGGAAGTCACCCTCCACCCAGAATCGCAGGACCGACAAAGGTTGCAGGAGACATTCGTTCGTCGGGAAACTCTCCGCCGAGGTAGGCTAGCTCCACCGTCGGGGACTACGCCTAGTAGCACCGAACGCGACAAACCACCTACCCTGGGGCACCAGTGAACCGGAAGCCACCCTCCAACCGGAATCGCCGGATCGACCATGGCATCCAACTGGTCAACGTAGAGAGGAAGGCATGTAGAATATCATGCCATGCAGGACTGATATGGCGGTTACGAGACAAGTGAAATCTAGCACGACCAGCTAGACCTGAAATCAAGTGAAGTGCATTAGCACGCCTCCCCCCAAAGTAGTCATTTCAAATGGAATCCGGGGGATCAGGCAAATGTCGGACTTCTTGGTGGAATTTAGAGGAATAGGGTTTAGAGTTATCTTCTCTGTTCAGAGTCCCTTACTCTGGCACACGATGGACGAAATCGGTAGTATGGTCTAACTACTGAACGTGTGCCGGGTCGGCGTAAAAGCTTTACCACCAAGTAAAAAAAATACTCGCTTAGAGACTTTTTTCCGATCTCGCCGAACTGAGTCGAATGGTATAAGAGATTCGGCTGTCTGTTAAAAAGTCGAAATTCCGACCGATTGCATAAGTTTTATTATGCGAAAGGTAGAAAAGGTATTCAGTCATTTTCTATTTTCACTGCATAAAGAATGCTTCTCATATCCTTAACCCAAAGACTAGTAATTTATAATCCAAAATAAAGATATAAACATTTCATGCCTTTTGTTTAAGCATGTGCATTCACGAGGATCTATCTTTCGATAAAAGTCGCCCAAGTGATGCCCTAAAAATTAAAAGGAAGCTGCATAAAAAGAATCGCATAACATTGAAAATCCGCATAAAAAACCGCATAACTTTGAAAATCCGCATAAAAAAACCGCATAAATTTGAAAATCCGCATAAAAAAGTCGCATAAAAAAGACTTCAGTGTATACGTATTCCTTACGGTATATCCCATTAGAAATATGTTACCTGAGAACAAATAATTGCATTATAAATTAACCACAAGTACAATGTTTATATTACTCACGTTATACATTACTTTTCCATTTTGCTCCTATTTCCGAACATGTGTTTGTAGTCGGTTAAAGACATTAGTGTTTTGGCACCTTTGACAATTGTAATTGAAGATGAAACCACTCAAATTCAATAGATTAGTACGCTGGTGCGAATTCAACGGATATTCATTTCAATTTAAAGATCATTTCTATTAAATATCTTTCTAAGACCAGGTCATTTTGATACGAGTTATGAATCCTCAGAAAATCAATGCTAAATCACTTCAATTGTTAGTGATACATGATAAAAAAACATTTGAATTAAACGTGACCATATTTTACCGTGTACAGTAAAGAGTGTAGAAATCTACGGGAAGTAGAGACAATAAGAAACTACCTATTGATCCGCTCCTGATTGGTCGTTTTAATCTGAATAGTAGTACTTTTTGCTAAATATTGAATTATAACTGTCCATTGAGATATATACTATATATATTTCTTACTGTATCGATTTTGTTGGCTATTTTCGGCAAATTTGAAACTAAGAGAAACGAAAGCAATGAAATTGAAAGACGGATAGGTATTCTAGAGCGAATCAGTTATAAACTTAGAACGGAAAACTAGAACTAGGCAGGCTCATATGAGCATGATCGAAAGCAAATGTGAAGAATTCTTTGCCTTCTGCAGAGTAGGAGTTAGGCGTTTCACCCAAGTCTACCGCATGGTCTATGGTAGAACATAACTCATCATCATGTTTTACCGCCGACGCCGGCAAAATTCTTCACATTTCCTTTCGATCATGCCCATATGAGCCTGCCTAGTTCTAGTTTTCCGTTCTAAGTTTATAACTGATTCGCTCTAGAATACCTATCCGTCTTTCAATTTCATTGCTTTCGTTTCTCTTAGTCTCAAATTTGCCGAAATAGCCAACAAAATCGATACAGTAGAACCTTGCGGCAATTAAAACATAGTAACATATATTTTTTACAGAAACACGAATTAATATGATAATTACATTCAAAAGCAGCACGATTTGTATATTCTTAGCATAGTTACGATCCACGAGATGTCTTTCAACCATTGACTACAAAGGTCGTTGCAGCCCGAGGTGTATACAGGTGTATACATTTTTTTTCTATGTGTGCATCAGCTGTCACTTTTTTCGGACAAACAAGAAGAATGAAGAAGAAAACAGAAGCACGTGGTCTCATACTTCATTCTGATTGGTTAGTGATGTAAACATTTGCTCTTTTGCGATCCCGGACGCCATACTTATTTTTACCACGTGCTTACAAGCTTCGTTTCGATTGGTCAGTTTGTTGATTATGTGCTTCGCGGTCCTGGGCCGCCATGATTAATTTTACTAGCAACAAACCAACACACTCAAACTTGACGAATGTGAACACCTATACTATAATGCATCTCGGTTGCAGCCCGGGTACAATTGAACAATTCCCATATATTGAACTCACAAATTTGGTGTTACTTTGATGGCATCATATCGGCTCAAATTTTAAAAAGGCACATCGATTAATTTATTTTTTAAAAACCCGTTATTTTAAGCAAAATTTATTTTCTAGCGTCTGTTTTTGTTCCATCAGACTTAAAACGAAAACATAGTAGATTCCATTTAAAAAAAACTTTCGCCAGGTTTTGTTGTTCATGACACTCATATGATGATGGTATACTAGCGCCACTATCAAATTAGTGGTACATATATGAAACAAGCACCTTCTATCAGACTGTCAGATTTCGTCACCGTCAATCCGTCAAGGTCAAGGTTCCCATTGTTGTCTCTAGAACCTCTTCCTCTCATGTATTTTGTCTTCAAAACGTTTAAGGCAAGTCCAATCCTACTGGCTTCAACTTTCAGTCTGATGTACGTTTACGACATCGCCTCAAAGTTCCGTGCCATTATGTTAATGTCGTCGGCGAAGCCAAGAAGCTGGACGGACTTCCTGAAGATCATGCCACTCATGTCTACCCCGCTCTCCTTATTACACCTTCTAACGCAACGTTGAACAGAAGGCACGATAGACCATCACCTAGCCGTCACGCTCTTCGAGATTCGAAGGGACTCGAGAGTGTCCCTGATACTCGAACAACGCACATCACTCGATCCATCGTCGCTTTGACTAATCGTGTTAGCTTATCCAAAAAACCGTACTCGTGCATTATCTGCCATAGCTGCTCTCGATCGATTGTGTCATACGCCGATTTAAAATCGATGAACAAATGATGTGTGGGCATGTTGTATTCGCGGGACTTCTGCAGAACCTGCTAAATCGCGAATATTTGGTCCGTGGTGGCGCGGGAACTCATGAATCCCGCTTGATAGAGCCCCACGAACTCCCTTGCAAATGGTGACACCTTGATTCACTTCCACTAACACCCCTCCAATGGCGCGAGAAAAAACCGCCCTCCTCGCTTTCAAAGACGGCCACTCCTCGAGGCGTTCTCAGTTGAACCTTAACTTGTCTAAATGCCAGCATTTACCATTAAGTTAGAATTTCGTCATGTTATACGGACCGGGAATGGATGATCCACGCATGTCGGTAAATTAAGTGTACCTTATTTTATTCAAACCGATCTTCCCGAATAAATCGAATCGAATGCAGAAATTGAACACCGGAAGGATCACCCACTATTCTATCATATACGCCAGGTCTGTATCCATTCCCTAACACAGCTGTCATAAATACTCAGACGAACACATACACAGATAGACAAAAGACTCACATAACAATCGTATACTAGTACTAAAAACTACATATTATTGCAAAACGACCACTGATAGGCTTCCACTTTTACATTTTTTAATTAGTCAATGGAACAATGTTTGCAAACACAGCCCACAGCAAAAGCCAATCCACGTCAACCCGCCAGTCGACCACGCCAGCGCAACGAATATACTTACAATCTCTGTATCGCTACAACAATTTTTACAAAAATGTGTCTTTTTTACCGAATAAACCATAACCTACCCCCCCCCCCCTTCTTCCTAGCCTTAAAATCTGAAATTTGACCAGTCATCATCCGAAACGGCACCCGTTCACGATGATGATGCAAACGTCCCCTGTTACCATATTTCTTCCTGACTACGAAATATTGCCGTAAATCTTCAAATGATCTGAAGAAAGTGCAACTGAGCCCCCTAATTTTAAATAATGCTTCTTGGTAAAACGATTACACGAGACTCCCTGTAGGTTCATATAGACTTCAAAGAAAATGTGTAGAAACGTTAGTTGTACCCATCCCATTTATTAGTCTCCGCAGTCGTCAGTGTGTTTCAAAATTACTGTGCTGCCTCCAGCGTAGCACAACTAATTACACAGCACACAATTGGTAAAAGCTACATTTAGCAATGGTACAAATGAAATCGCGGAAATTACAAATAGCCACCTAGCTACGACCATCCGATATGCATCGTTGTTTTAATTTCAAACCGCTCTTTGGTTAAGTGGAAGTTTAGTACCATGATCAGTCATATACTAGTGAGAACAGCTTGTGCAATTGAATCGCTAAACAAATAGAAGAAATGAACGGTTCGAACAGTTCCCGTGCGATAAGGTGCAATTATGTCGGATCTGTACTGGTAAGGATGTGTACAATGCGGCTGTTGATGTTGGTTCTTTTGGATTTATACGTATTTGAAAGGCTCCCCCCTATGACTGTGGGTAAACTGATTGAATCTATAACGATTTCAGCTATCCTAAGGCGTAAATTAGTCGAATGAGTGTGAACTGCATGAAATATTTTTGTCCTTATTTGGAACATAAGAATAACTCTTTGTATACGTGGGTGGCAGCATCGACATCATCAAATACGCCAGGATCGTACTTACATGTTTGCATCATTTTGTTTCTTGCCTTCGATATCCATACCCCCTTAGGGTGGTAAACTCTTCCTCCGTTCAGTGCAATGAACACCAGGCAATGCGCTGCGGTGAAGGTTCTTTGACCAACCAGAGCGTGATTTATCGGAAATTGAGCAAAATTATAATCCCTCGTTTACCCGGCTTCCTCCGATAGCTTGTGATCGGATTATTATTATTACTTCTGCGCGATGATCATCATGTTCTGCACTGCCGCACCAGAAGACAATTAGCAACACCAGGAACGTGAGCTCCAAGATTATCCGATGTTATCGTATACCTTAAATCTGGGGATCGGTCGACGCCGCAGGCTTCGGATGAATTCCAAGATTTTAGTTTTCCATCCCGTGATAAAATTTCATTTTATAAATTGCATATTGCAAATTGATGCCAGTTTCCGTTCTTGATCCGTTATGTGGAACGATTAACCCATTATAACCCAGCTATGCTAAAACTTTTAGTAATTTATGAAATACTTCGTGAGCCCTCATATTATGCCGAATTAAGTATGGTAAAAATAAAGTAACCACTTTTTTTTTTTTTTTTTTTATTCATTTCGTTTATTTGATAGGCACAAATGCGTTAGCTTGGCGGTGCCAAATTCTTTTGTTTTTACATTTTGTATATTTTAAAACTAGGAGGTTACAATGTTGAAATATTTTTTTAAAAAAGAAAAATTTTACAGCTATCTTAAAACTAGAAATAAGATTCTATATACAAGAGAGGGGGCGAAAGATTTTTTTTATGAAAAAATTTTAAAACAAGGAATTCAATAGTAATAATTTTTAGGAAATATTTACAGTTATCTTAAAACTAACAATATAGTTTGGTACACAAAAGGGGGAACAAATATTTATGAGAAAATTCGCAGGTGTTTTAAGACTAGGGATACAATTCTATTTACAAGATGGGGGACAATAGTTTTAACAAAGAGGTAAAATTACAACTATCTTAAAACTAGGAATACAGAATACAAATTTGAACTTTTTTAGCGGAGACTTATGCTTGGTCAAGATATTCAGAGGGGGGCTGTAGAAGCAGTTGCATCAAGGACAGGGGAGAGAAAGCGTAGATGGTGACCGGGAGAGAAGAGCAAAACTTGCAACTTTCGCTCAAACGGGAGATCAGCGAAAGATTACCGCCTCAGTCTAGTAGGTCGGATTGGCGGATGGTATTCTTCGGACCCGCGGGGAATCCTTCAAAAGTCATCGGACCTTGAGTCGCTCTCGATTCAGTTTCCGTAGTGGTAAGTGCGACGGCGGTTACATAGTTGCAGTCTGGAGCTGATCGGTCCCACAAGGCAAGAGAAAGCTTCTAAAACGAGAAATAAAAAGAGAGGGGCTAAATTGGGATATTTGTCGTTTTTATGAAAGTATAAATAAGGGACATATAGGGGAAATCACGATTTGCCAGTATATCTCGGACTGGGACATTGGGTGGTCTACCTCGGGCCCGAAGGGAATCCTTTAACTGAGACCTGGCGTCCAAGTACCCGGCGCATACCCAGACAACGTGCTCGATGTCGTGATAGCCCTCGTCACAAGCGCACAGACTACTCTCCGCAAGCCCAATACGCCGCAGATGCGCATCCAAGGTGTAGTGGTTGGACATAAGTCGGGACATTACACGAATAAAATCCCGACCCACATCCATCCCCCTGAACCAAGGCTTCGTTGATACCTTTGGGATAATGGAATGTAGCCATCGTCCAAGTTCACCATTGCTCCACGAGGTTTGCCAACTGTTGAGTGTCCTCTGACGACAAATACTAAAAAATTCGTTGAAGCAGATTAGTCTTTCGTATATGTCACCATTTAATGCGCCCACCTTTGCTAATGAGTCGGCCTTTTCATTGCCCGGGATAGAGCAATGAGAGGGGACCCAAACAAAGGTAATTTGATAAGATTTTTCAGATAACGTACACAAGGACTCCCGTATCTTCCCCAGGAAATATGGGAATTGCTTTTTGGGCTTCATCGCACGAAGAGCTTCGATGGAGCTGAGGCTGTCCGAAATGATGAAGTAGTGATCTGTGGGCAGAGTGTCGATGATCCCAAGGGTGTACTGAATTGCAGCTAGCTCTGCGACGTAAACTGAAGCGGGATCATTGAGCTTGAATGAAGCGGTGATAGTATTGTTGAAGATACCGAAGCCAGTGGACCCATCGAGATTTGATCCGTCAGTGTAGAACATTTTGTCACAGTCGACTTCTCGGAATTTATTATAAAATATATTGGGGATCACTTGCGGGCGTATATGGTCCGGGATTCCACGAATCTCTTCCTTCATGGATGTGTCGAAGAATACAGTAGAATCAGAAGTATCTAGGAAACGAACACGGCTGGGAGTATATGAAGAAGGATTAATGCTCTGTGCCATGTAGTCGAAGTACAAGGCCATAAATCGGGTTTGAGAATTAAGCTCGACGAGCCTCTCGAAGTTTTCAATCACCAACGGGTTCAGAATGTCGCATCGGATGAGCAATCGATATGAGAGTTCCCAAAATCGATTTTTTAGCGGAAGAACGCCCGCCAGCACTTCGAGACTCATCGTATGGGTCGAGTGCATGCAACCCAAGGCAATGCGCAAGCAACGATACTGGATTCTCTCCAGTTTGATGAAGTGTATGTTCGCAACGGAGCGGAAACAGAAACACCCGTACTCCATCACCGACAATATCGTTGTTTGGTATAACCTGATCAGGTCTCCTGGGTGAGCACCCCACCATGTTCCAGTTATTGTTCGGAGAAAATTGATCCTTTGTTGGCATTTCTGTTTCAGATACCTAATGTGACATCCCCAGGTACCTTTAGAGTCGAACCAGACCCCGAGATATTTAAATGTGAAAACCTGGTTGATCGTTGCACCCATTAATAGAAGCTGGAGTTGCGCCGGCTCACGCTTCCTAGAAAAAACAACCAACTCAGTTTTCTCCGTGGAGAACTCAATACCCAGCTGAAGAGCCCAAGCAGACAAATTGTCCAAGGTATTTTGTAATGGTCCTTGCAAGTCGGCAGCTTTGGGCCCTGTAACAGAGACCACCCCGTCGTCTGCAAGTTGCCTTAGCGTGCATGAATGGGCAAGACAATCGTCAATGTCATTCACGTAGAAATTGTAGAGCAGGGGGCTTAGACATGAGCCCTGGGGAAGACCCATGTAGCTAAATCGCGATGTTGTTAAATCGCCATGCGAAAAGTGCATGTGCTTTTCAGACAACAGGTTTAGCAAAAAGTTATTTAAAATTGGCGAAAGACCATGCTGGTGCAGCTTCTCTGACAGAATGTTGATAGAAACTGAGTCAAAAGCCCCCTTAATATCCAAGAAGACTGATGCCATCTGCTCTTTGTTAGCATAGGCCATTTGGATTTCTGTAGAAAGCAACGCAAGGCAATCGTTCGTCCCTTTGCCTTTGCGGAAGCCAAATTGTGTATCTGACAGTAAGCCATTTGCTTCAACCCAATTGTCGAGGCGAAACCAGATCATTTTCTCGAACAACTTCCGAATACAGGACAGCATTGCAATCGGCCGATATGAGTTGTGGTCGGAGGCTGGTTTTCCTGGTTTTTGGATGGCGATGACCTTCACTTGCCTCCAGTCATGAGGGACAATGTTACCGTCAAGAAACTTGTTAAATAAATTCAACAAGCGCCTTTTTGCAGTGTCAGGTAGATTCTTCAGCAAGTTGAATTTGATTCTGTCTAACCCTGGGGCGTTATTGTTGCATGATAAGAGAGCAAGTGAGAACTCCACCATCGAAAACGGTGTTTCGTTCGCGGTATCGTGAGGAGACGCGGCGCGGTACGTTTTCTGTACCGGGACAGAGTCCGGACAGATCTTCTTGGCGAAAGCAAATATCCAACGGTTTGAATATTCCACGTTCTCGTTGGTACTATTACGGTTACGCATACGTCGAGCCGTACCCCAAAGAGTGCTCATCGCTGTTTCTCTCGTTAACCCGTCGACGAACCGGCGCCAATAACTACGTTTTTTGGCTTTCATTAGACTCTTCATTCGCCTTTCTAACGACGCGTACTGTAGATAGCTAGCGGGTAACCCGTCTTCCCGGAAGGCCTTATATGCAGTGGACTTTTCCGCGTACAGCTCTGAGCACTCTTTATCCCACCACAGGGTGGGAGACCGTCCATGGGTATTCGCGCTGGGTACTGGTTTAGTCTGAGCTTGATTCGCACTGTCGAGAATCAAGCCAGCCAAAAACCTGTACTCTTCCTCCGGAGGAAGTTCTTGAGTGGATTCGATTTTAACGGATATCGCGGTCGCGTAACTCTTCCAATCAATGTTCCGTGTGAGGTCATACGATACATTGATTGTTTCCGATGGTCTTGAACCGTTAGCAATTGAAATCACGATAGGCAAATGATCGCTACCGTGGGGATCAGGGATCACCTTCCACATGCAATCTAACTGTAGCGAAGTCGAGCATAGAGATAAATCCAACGCGCTTGCGCGTGCTGGTGGTGTAGGAATCCGCGTCATTTCTCCCGTGTTTAAGATGGTCATGTTGAAATTGTCGCAAAGATCTTGGATTAATGTTGATCTATTATCATCATGAAGACAGCCCCATACCGTACCGTGCGAGTTAAAGTCTCCCAGAACTAGCCGCGGTGCCGGTAAGGATTCCGTGATATTACAAAGCGTTCGGTGCCCTACCGAGGCTCTAGGAGGAATGTAGATGGAAGCAATGCAAAGGTCTTTACCTTTGATTAAAACTTGACAAGCGACAATTTCAATGCCTGGTGTCGAAGGGAGGTTAATTCGGTTGAAAGAATAGCACTTTTTGATCCCCAAAAGTACTCCTCCATAGGGGTTTTCTCGATCCAGACGAATTATATTAAAGTCGTGGAAGTTGAGATTTATATCGGAAGTTAACCAAGTTTCACATAATGCGAAAGCATCACATTTTAAACTATTTAGTAAAAATTTAAAGGAATCGATTTTCGGGAGGATACTTCTGCTGTTCCACTGTAGAACAGTGATCGAATCGGTGACCTCGTTCGATGACTTAGCCATCGAAGGATACGATCGCTGCAAGGAGGGGCCATTTAGTAGTCAACTGCTTCAAAAATGTTTGCACTATAGGGAGAAAACGTATCAGAAGGCTTTTAAGAGGATCAGTAACATTGAAAGCTGTGAAAATTAAGTCCACTATGTCAGAAAATTTCATTAGTCCGCTACTGGACTGAGTATCTGTTTGAAAAAAGGGGACACTTGGGGTTTTTGGTGTCCCTGGAAGTGGTGGGTACTCCTTGTTAGAATTAATATTTCCAAGTCCTGGAGCAAATTGCTTCGGCTTTTGTGCATCACTTCCGTTGGATTTATTGGTTGTAGATGGCGCACTCTGAGTGGACGACACCTTGGCACCCTTACGAGGCAATGTAGGGGAGGCTAGATTTCTCCTCTTCCTGGATTCCCCTGGGTTAACCAATGATGTTCCCTCTTGTGGGTCGTCAGATTCTTGCTCAACGCCAGCCAAAAGAGCAAAGGAATTTTCGGAAGGGACAGATGGCGAAGCATTCTTTAGCATTTCTGCATAAGAGTGCCTCGAGCGATCCTTAAGGGAGCGCTTAATTTTATCCCCGCGCTGCTTGTACGCCGGGCATGACTTAAGAGCATGCGGAGGGCCCCCGCAGTAAATACACTTCTCAGTTTCTCCACCGCAAGTGTCATCCTCATGCTCTCCCTCGCATTTGCCGCACCGTTTTTTATTGCCACAATAAGTGGCTGTGTGGCCCAGTTGCTTGCAATTGCTGCAGTTCATTACCCGCGGTACAAATAGGCGAACAGGTAGGCGAACCTTATCCAGGAGGACATAGTTGGGAAGAGCAGATCCGGAGAAAGTCACCCGAATCGAGTCTGACGGAGAATAAGTTGTCTTATCATCTTCAGTTTTTGCGGAATACAATTGCTTGCATTCCAGAATTTTCACCTTTTGAAGTGAAGGGTCCTTAAAGCAGCCAACCCCGTACTTCAACAGGTCTTCGCACTTTAGACCCGGTTCGGCGACGACCCCATCGATCTCCACAACTCTACAAGGCACATACACTTTGAATTGCCTCGTAAAACGCTCGCTGCGAGCAATCTGGTTTGCCTGGTCGAGGTCATTTACTATAACGCGTATCTTATTAGCTCGAACACGTGTTATCTGAGCCACGGACGGGTAGTTGGCAGTCAGCTCCCGTGAGATTTCTAGAATATTGGGCGATTTCGTGTTGGGCCGGAAATACACCACCCAGGGTCCAGTCGAACTGGCTGGGTATGTTTTAATACGGGGAGGACTGGGGGAATCAGGGGAGGGAGTAATTTCGGGTTTATCCGGTATATCCATGGGAATATCATTCCCATCCAATGTTACTTCGCCCTCGGCCATTTAGGCACGAGGATAACACGTGGTGTAAACGAGAGATGAAACTTATATTCAGGGGAAGGGCAGAAGTAGAGACCGAGCGGGGAAAGGGAAATGAAAGAAAAAAAAAATACTTAGCTTATATAGCGGCGATTCCGGCTATTCTGGTATTCACTTCACCAGCCTGGGCACCGGCGAACAAAGACTGCCTCGAACAATGGTTGACCTTCACTGACAATTTATTCTTGTTCACTTTATGCACAGCACCAGAAAACGAACTGCTTCGATCGAGAGCTCGGAGAGTTATGTAAAGTAACCACTTTGGAACGTTTGGTTGCGAAAAAACTAACGCATGAAATTTCATATGCTGATAGGGTATCAAAAAACATAACAGATAAAATTCGGCTAATATCCTTATATTTAGCACAAAATCGAATAATATCTTCAACCTTGTGAGATCATTCATTTAGCAGTTTTGTTGAATGATTTGAACACTTCTCTCCTCTCTCTTGACGTTTCGTCTCTTGATTGGTTCGTTGCATCAAACCATCTTTCCCTCAAACTTTGTAATTATTTTAAGAAAAAGAACATTTTCTTACGAGAATTTACATGAAAAATATTCTGGTTAGAACCAGACATGATTTGCAACGTATTAAGCATTGATTATCCTTGAATGCACTGACTCAACATTAAAATCAGCGAGAAAGTTGTGAATTCCCTCCGGGCCCTAAAGAGGAAATAATTTTACCTTAGGAAAAAAGGTATCGGTTTAGCCTAGCGTATGAAATTTCATACCTTGAACGATCACTAGAATTTTCGCAACTGTTTCACCAATTTCTTCCGTTTTTTCGCACTGAGCCATATCTTTCACACCTCTCATGGCCAGAGTAAAAATAATCGAAGCTCTTTTTTGACGGCTGAAAATGAACCTGATGCGACTCGCGGTGAATAGAAAAAAATATTCATTCAAATATCCATGTTATTCATTCAGTTGAATATCGTACAGTATATTCAATTCACTAATCATCAAGGAAAACGTTCTCAAATGCCGATAAAGCATATGAAACAACAATCATCATCGCTTACATTGGGCCAGGGCCTACTTTGATGCGTTTGATTCGTTGCTGCACGTTCGCTTTGTGTAATAATCGGAGACGAATCAAATTCTGCATGGATGAATGGGCGGTTTGTTCGTTTGATGTTTTCAGCTGCGTCACTGAATATTGAAAATAAATGCGGCTGAATATAATCAATTTTGATTCAATGAATTTGAATATTTTTAACTCTGCTCATGCCATTCGTTATCAATCTGAAACAAGCATTAGTGTTTTAGAAGAGAAATTTAATAATATGTATTGTTAATATTTTGGTTTGAATTTTGTCCAACTTTGACATTCAAAAACACAATGGAATTTTATAAAAAAAGATTATTGAGCATACACATTATAAATTATAGGGTATTAATTAACGTTCACAGAAGACTAGAAGTTTGAAGATGCCTTTATTGTATAACAAGTATAATCCAGAAATGTGTTGCTTTTGCGTATGAAGTTTCATACGCTGGGTCATAATGGGTTAAGGGGTACACCACTAGAATTTTTACATTTTTATCGATTATGTGACCAGACAAACGCTAATGGTACAGTGAGCTCTATCTCTTTCGCTACCTATTAGTACATATTATTTTGACAGTTGCATACCGATTGTTCCAGACAGCTACAATCCCAGTGGTTACGAGCATGCTCTCCGAGCTGCAGAGGAAGTGGCGAAGGGACCAACAAGAAACCACAAATCGGGTTTTGTTATTGTTATTTATCAGTGTGCAATCGGGCTGTCTCAACAACCTATTTCTGCAACCTATGTGTATTAACTGTACACCTCACCGATGCACTTGACAGTTTGTGCAGTGCTTTATGGTCACACCTACGACCGCGCACCCGGCTTCCCATGAGCGTTTTGGCGGCCCAGAGGCTGTCTTTCCATGTTGCTCAGGGATACATTGTTCCTATACACATCCATGCATACAGGCATACATACGGGCTTACATTCATACATACATACAAACTATTTGGCACAAGTTTAGAGCGTGTAACGTCGTGTCATCTAGTCTGTCATCCTATGGAAAATCATCTTACCATCGCCTTGGGGTCAACGTCACATTGGCAAATTTCGCATTGAATACGCGTCTGTCTCTTCCTAATCTCCTTTTTGTCTCCTAGGTCCGAAGCGGATCAATCGACTATTAATTGAAACGGTAAACATACGAGCAGTATTAGTCCTTACTCGCGAATATTTTTCCTACAACTGTGCTGTTTCTTCTCTATCTTATAACATTACTCGATTATCCCTGTTCTAGTCAATATACGTATTCATTACATTATGGACCACGCAAACCCTTAATTTTTCTATTATTATCCTGAGTAGCTATACCAGTGAAGGTATAGCTACTCAGGATAATCAAAAAGAATCTCTGCCAATAAAGGCATAAGAAATATTTATCCACTATTCCTCATAAAGTTTGCTCAAGCCGAATGTCCGCCTGGTTCGACTTGAATAGACCACACCGACCCGAAAGGGTTGCTTATCATTTCTGAGAACCGGTGTGCTTGGTCGAGTTTAATAATCATAAGAACAAGTGCTGAATAATTAACTATCTCTTAGGTGCCAGTCCTGCACTCATTTCCTGAACTAGCCTCATACTCACGATCAAAAGAGTCGACAACTAGTAGGATCCACATGTCCCCCACCCAAGCGAATTGATCAACTTGCAAGTAGGAGCACATATCTACCAACCAGCCAAGAAGACTTCCGAATCAATAAGAATGGACCATGCCAGTCGAAGGCCACAGGACCAGCGCCATCTCGTATAATGTCATTGTCATTGTCGTTTCTCAGCCCACACACTGGCAGACGTTCATCCGCCCATCTAGACTCTGTCAAGATGAGAACCTACAAAGCCTAACTGTTCGTATGTGCTAGTCCGTATAGATTTTGGTTTGCTGAAACGAAACAAGAAAAGCCAAATAATTGCGATTAGTATCGTAGTTATAATAAATAAGTAAACGATTTCTCATCTGTTGTTTGTTTCCTTATTCGTAGTCCTCCTTCTTGTTCCTGATCTGTTTGGGCTATTGGCTTTCCGTTTCCTAAGCCGTCACGTTCTCTTGCACCGAGTTGCACATATTGTAGCAAGAGAAAACAAATGAAAAGACAAAACAAAAAATGAAAATAAATGCGAAATGCTCTCCTTCCAGACCCCGAACATAACCCTTACTTTCCCTTTGCTTATCATTTTGGTACCAGCCAGGAAGCACTTACTCACTGCTCTTCCACCATCCTCGTGGTTTTCTCCGTTTATCACTGGCGTCACATGTGATATTTGGGTACGGAAAATGATTTCCTGGGCAGACAATCAAATGAAAGAAGATTGCCAGGTAATTAGTGCACTTTCTGCACCAGGTGTCATATCGCAATTATATTAAGGTTGTACAGAGAATGCCCAAAATTCGCAAGCGAAAAAAGCAGTTTTTTTCCACACCGGATGTCAGATCTTCATAAAAAAAACAATCAGCAGTACTGTAACAACATTCTACATACGCTGATTGATTTTTATGAAGATCTGACATACGGTGTGGAAAAAAACTGCTTTTTTCGTTTGCGAATTTTGCGCATTCTCTGTGCAACCTTAACTATCTACTATACGATATGATTGCCGGAAGGATAGATAAGCAACCCAAGCTCCCCCAACAAGAAGCCACAAATCGGGTTTCGAGAGAAATTCCGCCGCCGGGGAACTCTCCGACTGTGTAGACTAGGTCCACCGCTGGGAACCACTTGAGTAGTACGTGACGTAGCACCGAGTCTGGGTCGTCGCACAGTGGGACGGAATCAAAAAAAGCCGGATATTGATATTTGCGACGAAACTTTTAACCAACGTTGTATTAACTATGGTACTTTGATGTCTTCGGAAAGGTTTCCTATTTTTTTAATTGTATGATGAAGAAGATTATTCCAAGGATCCCATTAGATCCCCCTATGATTTATATATGTATCAATAAGGTATTTCTTGCTGAATAACAAAAAAATAAATTTAGCTGCTACTACCTGCTATTCTACAAACCATAGCCCCTTAAAATTAGCCCAAAAAAACAGGCATACATCCTAAAAACGAAGATATAGCGAGTTGGTCTATTCCGCAAAAAAGGTGTGTTTTGAAAGCATCTACAACTTTCTAGAACATCGAAAAACTGTAAAAAATCAAATAAAAAAGGTACAACAAAAAAACACTTTTTAAGGGGGTATTCCGACATGTACTTTAATTTCACCCAATAACTTTTTTCGCTTAAGAGATAGCCATTTCGCTACTTCAACAAAGTTTCATAAAATCATTTCGTCTACAATCATTCCATACATGACTATCAATTTTGGCAACAACTTGCAAAGTTATTTGTTTTATCTGCGTATATACCCCCTTAAATCAAAATTGTCCAACATTATATTAAACTACTTAAAAAAATAAGGAAACCTTTCCGAAGACATCAAAGTGCCACAGTTAATAGTTTCGTCGCAAATATCAATGTCCGGCTTTTTTCGATTCCGTCGCCGGGGATTAGACCGAGTAGACCGCGTCGTACAGCTAGCAGTGGGTCGTTGGGGCGCCAGTGAACCGGAAGCTACGCTCCACCCGGAATTGCTGGATGGACCTCAGCACCTACTGGCTGGTTCGTTGAGTAGACTAGATTCACCGCCGGGAACTAGATCGAGCAGATCGGGACGAAGCGGGGAGCTAAATGGCTCACGAAAACGAACAACGGTATCGGCGGAAATCTACCGCTCGGTTTCGGAAGAACCTCTCTCGCCGGGGAATTCTTTGTCGGAGTAGGCTAGATCCGCTGTCGGGGACTAGACCGAGTAGTTCGCGAAGAAGTAAGGGCGGGAGATGGAGGGCTCAGTGCTAAATGGCACCGTACAGGGAGCCAAAGGGCTCAAGAAATTGTGGTGCTAAAACAAAAGAAGAATCGGTATCGGTCGGTTGTCACGGTAAAGATGGACACGTCTATCATTACCAGGACACATGTTACTGAACTCGGGTGAGTCGTAGTTATACTGCCTAAGCTCGGCCCTCATTAACAGAAGACAAAGATTAAGCCCGTACGATATTAAGCCTGTTCTAATGACCCTGCCACTTCTAGTTTTCCGATCTGTTTACTTCACATCCTTGCTCTCACTTGAGTACTATGGCTCTAATTTCCATAACTTTCCCTACCCAGTCATCTCTAGCTAATTGAATGTCGTTGAAATGTAAAAAAGGTATCGGGAGAGCTTCCTTCGCCGGGGAACTCTCCGTCGGCGTAAGCTAGATTCATCGTCGGGGACTAGACCGAGTAGTTCGCGAACAAGTCGGGAGCTCAACGAGTAAATGGCGCTGAATTGTACGAGAAGGGAGTTGCGGTGCTAACTGGCCCAAGGGAGCCGAAGGGCTCGGTGAATTAGACAGTCTGAAGTTTGCCGCCCAGATTGTCTTCGTAGGGGAGGAGCACTAAGTCTCGACTCACAGCCAGCTTTCCGACTGTCATGCAGAAATTGCCAGTTTGTGTGGATGGCGGAGAATTGGTGGTGTGTCGAGGAGTGCTGCTGTAATCCTGCGGAAGGAAACGAACTAGTAGAGTGTGTGCTATGCACACAAAAACCCCTCCCCGAAGGAATGCCGTAAGGTAGTGCCGGGCAGGGCCGTCGAGAGCCGCGTCGGGCCCCAAGGCTTGTATTAATGCCGGGCCCTTTGAAACCTAAGCCCTCTAGTATGAGTTAGTATATTTCCACATTCATAGAAAGCATTCCAGACAGGAGAATTTCGAGAACTTCTTATTCTGTGGTATCCAAATCGGGTAAAATTACCATAGCTTCGAGTTTTTCAATTTTCAGGTACTCGGGAATCATGAATCAGTAGCATCTAGTTCAAATGGCATGTTCCCCATGTTGATCGGAGATTTGTGCCTTGCCATGAATCGTATTTTCATCATTTCCCTGATGGGAAGGATTGAGGAAGTGGTAAAGTTAGGGGTAATGAATATACCCAAGAGACCACGAAGCATTATTTAATGGCTTTGGATATGGTCTATATTCGCATACAAAACATATTCTTTACGGATTCATTGTTCTATAGAGATCGATAAAGCACACTTAGTGTCGGAAAAGGCGAAATATGGTGCCAGAATAGAGCTAGTTCAGAAGCACCTTAATGGCTGTTAGCAATGTTAACATAGAGCCGTGTTTTTGAAAAATAACTCTTCTCTTCTTTATCGACGCAACAAAAGAAAAAAAAACTTTCGATAGCGTACCCACCCTTCCTCTCTTCTTTTGTTTGACATGCCGACTGTTTAAATTGATGATTTAGTGCCTATAGAAATGGGATGGAAAAATTTGCATGTATACTTGTTTTAATTCAATTTCTACCTAGATGTTCGGTTTAAATTATGCAAACGTCTATTGTGGATTATATTTGCAATTGTATTTTTTCGAAAAATCGGGCAGAATTTGCATTTTGATTTTAAGTTTATTGCATCATCATTTATTACATGAAGGTTAGGTGACTATTGGAACGCATATGTATATTTGTTACTGTTCGGTGTCTCACAGCACTATAAGAAGATTCTATATGAGTACTTAGAGTTTTCTACAAAAGGTTTATGCATTTATCTTCAAAAGCTTTTTAGCACGATGTCTATGTTCTGTATGTTGATATAGTGCTAGATTTAATGCTTTACATTGTAGGTGCATTGAGGTATCAACAATACTTATATACGGCTTATCAATGGAAGTGCTATCTTATAACTTATCTAGAGTTTTAAATTAGTGCTAATGGTTACCTGGGCAACGACACAAAACAATTAAAACAGAGCATTCTGCACCCCCGGAAGGATGCTGAACGATCTGCAGATGCTACAATAGCAGGAATAATACTTCCAACCCCCGGAGGAAATTAGAATTTTTGTATTAACAGTGAGCGGATATATTTCGTTTCGCGAAACAAACACTTCTGCTCGATTGATGGTCTGGAATATAATCATCACACTATGTCTAATATGGTGAAATTATAGGGTGTAAACATTAGACATCTTTAGCTACAAAACCAATATGTACGGATCTGACAGGAACAAATATTCACTCAACAACAATCACGCCCAGTATCTCCATGCCAACAACCGGCACCACCAGTGAAGAAGCGAACGTAGAAGAGGACGGATGCGTTTGTGTGGGCGCTCGCATTTCTGTTCGACGCTCTATTGTATTCTTCGAAAATACTTTAAATTGGCTTCTCAATATTTTGTAGTGTATTCCGTCGATTCAAACAAATAAAAACTCGTTTTTAAAACTTGTACACAAAGTAGACAACTCCCTTAAGAACGGTTTTTTTAACAAATGTCAACTATCAAATAAAGTTTCCATTTTTTTCATATAACAATTTAACCCTTTCATGCCCAACTTTTTTCTAGTACAGACAGGATTTCAAAACTATTTTTCCTTGAAAACGGTGGGGTCAATAGACACGAAAAACTTTTTTTTTCATAAAGATAGGTGCTACCCTCGCAGTGCTAGAAGCTGCTCAATTTTTACCTTCCAAGGCTCAATACAATTATATAATTAATTATATCTAGAATATTTACAAAAGTCCATTTGCGTGGAAAATGTAGCCAAAGATAGTCTAAATTGATAGGTTTTATTTTTTTTTCAAAAAATATTGCAACATAACGAAGATATATGAAAAAATCTTTTTCCGTCATCAACGTAAACTGCCCCTGGCAGCACTGCTCCATCGGAATCCAATCAGACTAATTACAATAACTTCAGTTCTAGAGATGACCCTTGTAACTGTTAATACTCAAATGAAAAGCAATAGTCACGTTTGTTAGCCTTACTTGTTTTTGTGAGCAAATCTTGCCCCAATCAAAAGTTATAGCTGTTTAAACACGTTGTTGTCCACAAACAACATGGACATGAATGGATTAATACGCGAATGGTTACAAAGAAATTACTATTGCTATTTTTATTGCTCTTCTACGAATACCGGACGTGTCCATCTTCCGGGTAAAATCGCGGGCCCCCAAATACAACCCGGGCCCTAGGGCAATTGCCCTGGCTGCCTCCCCCTCTCATCGGGCCTGGTGCCGGGGAGGAATCAGGTTCTGGGCAAGAGAAGTAGTTTTTTAGCGTGGTCGGGTGATGGCAGCCCAAACCCGTTCCCTGAGGCATTAGGGTTTTTGTACATTTTCCCTGTCTCAGGGTTTTCTTGAAATTTTTTTTACTGCTCTAAAAAAATAAAAAGCTGCAATCCCAGTACATTCTTTTAAGTCTAGTCTTGATTCATAATTTCAGTCCACCAGATCTGCAGACGGTACAGTTTGAATCAGAATAAATTTCCGAATATTGCGGAAAAAGAACAAATTCAATATTAAATCGTCAAAAGGGCGAAAGTGTTTTTTGTCAACAAACTTGTTTCGCTCATTAGCCTGCTGCAGAGTGGAATTTCATGAAACATATGCGTTAATGTAAATTTTTACCCTTCTTCTTCTTCTTCGCTTCTGTTTGGCTTGTTTGTGAAACAAAGCCCAAAATGGCACAGCATATAAAGCTATATTGCCAGTTAATTTTCGTTCATAGTCCGATGGACTTTACTTTTTGTGACTAACCGACGATAAACTCGCAGCGCCACAAAATTGGTCCACCTCAGCACGAGTAATTCGCCCAATCAAGGTGAAAAAAGCGAATTATCTAGCACTCGGTGAAAACCAACATGTCGACACGTTGAAATTTTCACCGGAAGTGAATTTTTACCCTTCGTAGATGTAATTTCAATTGTTTTCTGCTTTGAAATTATAGTAAATTAAGAGAAACCATCAAAATAAAAGTTTGTTTACAAATCTTATTCGCCCTTTTGCAAATTTAAAATGGAATTAATCTAATTTGCTCGTTCTCCGCGTTATTATGTACCTCGACCTAAACCTTTTTAGTGCCGCTTTGTACAATATTAATATTCCTAGAATAATATGGAATAAGAATCAGCAAACTGAACTTGTGGCACACTTACCGGAATTTTGTAGCCATGTGGGTAAGCGCTTTAAATATGCGACTATACCGCAGAATCCGAGACGTCTGATCAAATTCAAATGTTCAATTCTGCCGCTACGTCTCCTTGAACACACTAGTTTAAACATCATAAAACTTTTTTCAGCTGGCCGAAATTCTTGATTCATCTTACTACTGCTGGAAAATGTCTATTTTTGTGCTCTACAGTAACGTAACCATGTTGAACAAAGTGACAAAATGTATAAAGAACTAAATGTGGAAAGCACGAATTCTGTGCTCTTCCGATGAATCTTTCGAATAACGGATTGTTCACTTTTCTACAAACGAATAAGCTCTAAGAGGATCAAAAATTATCAATACTAATTTTGCATGTTTTCTCTTATTTACAGAACAAACCAGTCCTTGTAGAACCGATCGACTTCGAAGGTTTCATTATCAAAAACAAAACCCTCATCCAAAATGATCCGCAACGAGAGCTTCTGTTGTATCCTAGCGATGACGTAACGGTGAGTGCACGGTTTACTAACGTTATTTTCGTCTATATCCTTGACATTCTCGGTGTGTTTCCATCCAACAGGAAGTGGTGTTAACGAAAAAATTTCGTACTATTGCCAGTAACATTCCGAGTTATGCGAAAGTAACCGTAAATAACACCAACACTAACAATCGTACCAGTACTTCAACATCGACTGGATCACCCGGCAACAACAGCAGACCTTCATCACCCACCATAAATCTCCAGGGTCACCTGTTGACTCGTCAAGCCTTACATACATACGAATCCACTAACCATGCAATACACTACAAATATAGTGCGTACGGAGGAAGCTATTATGAGTTACCACGGTGAGTTTTATTTGACAGTTCATACGTTTTTAAAATTCACATTTCAATGCAACGCTTATGAAAGATAATAAAAAAATCGCTGATTTAGATAGCTTCCTGTTCAATATGTGCAGGCCGCGTCCCGAAATTGAACAAAAGATTTCCTTCGTTCAAAAACTCTCTCGTTCGATACTGATCCACGAAATGCGGTATACCCCAGTTGGAATGAACATCAAACTCGTGAGTCAGTTGCCGTTTGATTGACTGTGGCGGATATGGGTGTACCATCTCTATAAAGACATCGAACCTAGAGTGGAAAATACATCGATTAATGTGTTACAGTACAGATTCCAATTAGTTTGGAATATATTTACCATCCCTTTGCACCATTTAGTAGCTCTATGTAAGCACTTATATAATTGTCCTGCTCTTGATGACCGTTGCAGTCCACCCGCAACCTCCAAGCGATATTTTGTTGATCGTACATTATTTTAGAAAACATTATAGCATTATTTTTTTTATTTTCTTCGAAATTCAGCACCCGAAAGGCAAAAATTTCAAATTCCAATCTGAAAAACACGAAAAGACGTTTCAAATACAATACCTATGCACTAGCATTAAAACACAATTAATGACCAAAATAATATTGTTTTTTTATGGTTTGTTTATTTTATATGGTAGAATACTTACCGTTTGGACTTATTGATAATCAAGTTGGCGGCACATCGCAGGCTGTATGCCATGTTAGTCGGGCATGTACCAAATATTATCTGATATCCCAAATCATGCACTTTACTTCTAGCAGCTTCCAGCCAGATTAGCCTTTGACATCCTTTAGATTCGCTTCCAATGCCAAAATCATCAACGGCATAGTATTTAGCCAGTCGTTTCGTACCGGATGCACTGTACATGCTGAACTTATATTCGTACCGCATAGGGGTACCGTTTACTAGCTTTAAATATACGCTAATAAATTTTTGCTTCGCCTCGCTGACACCGTAAGGATGAACCGTCAATTCCCAGCTATTCCCATAACCATCCGTAGCCACACACTTTTCTAGGGTAGAAGTGTTTATTGCTATTTTATTAGTGCGTGCTTCAAAAAAGGTCGCGTTAGGTAATCGGTATTTTGGCGTCGGACAGCCACTACAAAAAATGTAAAAAATGTGTTAATAGCTAATTTTCCTTTTTTTTACAAATATCTTACGCTGGCGTCATCACTTTATCGATTTCCTTTTCGACAGATTTACGCTTGAGTACGAGCTCCTGTGGCTCACCTTTTGCAATCAGTGCTTTAATATTTTCCAAAGCAGTTCTCGAGTTCATTTTCTTCAATACATCCACGGCATCTATGGTCTCCTTACGCAACACGTCCAAGCTGCGAACAGGATGACGGAAGTGTGGTCCATCTTTGCCAAGACATTTCCGGCAGAAGCACTGATCACATTCATCACAGTAATACTCCAGGAGTAAGCCATCCTTTTTGCAGCTGTAATGTTCTTTTTGGATTGTGTAATCCTCCAGTCGGCACTGACGGCGACATTTCGGGCAGTCGTGCTTTTCTTCCAACCACTTTCCTATACACTCGTAACAAGTACTTTGCTTGCATCTGTCGCAGAACACCGCCCACTTCAGGACGTCGAAACAAATAATACATGTCGATTCGATGGAACCGATTTCCATTGGGAAGGAAATTTCTCCGGAAGCCATTGAAGTTACGTAATGTAAGCTGGGATAAAAAAATACATCGATTCGAACGCTGTGAACGTTTCTTGACGGACTTGATTTTGTTTTTGGAAATTAATATTGATTTCGTTTTTAGTTCAGAGTCGCTCTAGGTTCATTAAATTTTTTATGTGGATTTTGTGATCAGCGAACCAAGAGCGACTCGAATCTAAAACCGAAATCAGCATAAGTTTTCAAAAAACATTTGAAAGGTACTACACATTTTTACAATTATTAACAGATTTACTTACGTGCTAAGTTACGTAATAAACTGAAAATATTTAAAATTTTCAAGCTCACCTTCGCCTTCTGCGATGCAATTTAGGCTGGATGTTGTTGCCCGGTAAAAAAAATGCGGACGAACATGGTCAGGCCTCTTAGGGTCAGGCGATTTAAACAGTTTGACGTTTAACTCAACTCGCCTGTGCTAATTGCCCTGGGAACAAATGCAATTTGCGAATGCGATTTAAAGGCAATTTCCGCTTAGACAATTTTTTTGGCGGCTGAAAAGGACTTGGTTGTTTTTGCGTATTTCAAATATGGCGGTTCATGCTTGGCTTAATCTTAAAATAGTTTTTTTAACGATTGGCGTGTTCTCGCTTGTATTTTGTTTGTCTAGTGCACTTCATTTAGCCAACGAATGTGGGAAATTGCGGAATCGTGTGTAAATTTAGTGGAACAAGATATCTGACCTAAACCCTTAATAAAAGTAAGATTGTGGTAAGTTTTGGTGTGCAATGGCAATTTCACCATTGATTCTTCCTATAGTTTGGTGGTGATTACCTAGTGTAGTGATAAGTTTATGTGAGTAGATAATGAATCCGAAAATAAGTAATATTTGTAATTTTCATATTAGGCAATTAAAGGCAATTAAATGGCGCGTTCCCTGGGCGATTTGGGGGCGATTTAAGGGCGGGTAGAGCGGCTAAAAATGACGGCGGCAAATCGCTCAAATGTTGCATTTGAAATAGCCCCCTAATTGCCAGTAATTTGCTGGCAAATTGAAGGGCAATTAGCGCATCCGAGTTGGCAAATAGCCCTCCATTAGCCAGCAACTTGCGCTTTTTGACTGGGTGGCTCGAATCGAAACTTCTCGCGTGTTTTTTGTAAACGGCCAATAAGCATGCTGTCAAAATTCACTTTGAGAGAAAATTCCGGACAAACCGTAACTCGCCGAGAATGGATGTTAATTTTTTATGAAAGAGAAAAGTTTTCTTTGTCGTCTACTGCTATGACTTATAATCTGCGATTAATGGTTTGTCCGGAATTTCTCTTCAAAGTGAATTTTGACAGTATGCTTATTGGCCCTTTTCAAAAAACACGCGTGACTTGTCGAAAGTAATCGGGTTTTCGATTGATTGGCACCGGTGTAGTGGAGTGCACTGAAACTGCACCGTTTTTGCACTTTCTTGCAGAAGTGCAGAAAACTGGGTATGTTCCATTGACACTTCTGCTAGAAAGTGCAAAACCAGTGCAATCCACTACACCGGTGTCAATCAATCGAAAATCCCATAAACAAAGTTCTTTCAATAGCGTCAAACTTGCTCCCAGCCCAGTCAAAAAGGGCAAGTTGCTGGCTAACGGGGGGCTATTTTCCAACTCGGATGCGCTAATTGCCCTTCAACTTGCCAGCAAATTGCTGGTAATTAGGGGGCTATTTCAAATGCAACATTTGGGCGATTTGCCGCCGTCATTTTTTTAGCCGCTCTACCCGCTCTTAAATCGCCCCCAAATCACCCAGGAACCGCGCCATTTAATCGCTCTTAATTGCCTAATATGAAAATTACAAATATAACTTATGTTCGGATTCATTATCTACTCACATAAACTTATCACTACACTAGGTGATCACCAACAAATTATAGGAAGAATCAATGGTTAAATTGACATTGCACACCAAAACTTACCACAATCTGACTTTTATTAAAAGTTTAGGTCAGATATCTTGTTCCACTATATTTACACACGATTCCACAATTTCTCACATTTGTTGGCTAAATGAAGTGCACTAGATAAACAAAATGCAAGCGATAACACGCCAATCGTTTAAAAAAACTATTTTAAGCTTAAGCCAAACAAGAACCACCATGTTTGAAAAACGCAAAAAGAACCAAGTCCTTTTCAGCCGCCAGAAAATTTGTCTAATGGGATATTCGATTGATTGACACCGGTGTAGTGGAGTGCACTGGAACTGCACCATTTTTGCACTTTCTAGCAGAAGTGCAGAAAACTGGGTATGTTCCATTGACACTTCTGCTAGAAAGTGCAAAACCAGTGCACTCCACTACACCGGTGCACATCAATCGAAAATCCCATAAGTGTTGAAATTGCCTTTAAATCGCATTCGCAAATTGCATTTGTTCCTAGGGGCAATTAGCACAGGCGAGTTGAGTTAAACGTCAAACAGTTTAAATCGCCTGACAATGTTCGTCCGCATTTTTTTTTGACAGGTAGGTGGCAAAATCGTTCCCAGTTAAACTCATTCCGGAACCGGTTCGGATTTCTGAATGGAGTCATTTGGATTCCAAATCAAATGCAACAACCGATTCCGACTCAGAATCGGTTGTTGCATTTGGTTTGGAATCCATACTGACTCCATTCAGGATTCCGAATCAAATTCCGAATGGTTTGACCGGGTTAGAGTTCAACGGGGTGCTGAAGCGTTGCCAGAAAATTTTAATTTACCACACGGAAACGAAAAACTACCTAAAATTAAGTTCCTTTGACTCAATCTCGTGATATCGTGGGGGAACTTAAAATTAGGTAAACCGTGTTGAAGGTAGTTTCCATTTAACCACGGCAAAAATTACATCTCATTGATAGGTTTTTTATACTCAAATTTAAGTTGAATTTACCTAATTTTGAGTATACCCCAAACAACTTAAAAGTACCTTCCTCCACGGAAGACCTCGCCTGAGTCGAATCTCTCATTTTGTTTTTGACAACACTAATAAGTGCGAAAGCGACGCACAACTCAAAAGTAAGTTAAAAGAACTTATGCTGCAGGTTGTTTTATTTAACCGTGCAGTTTGCGCTACCTGTTGAGCGAAAATTGGAAATTATTTGTTACTATCTTTTGGCACCCATTTAATTTATTGTTTAGTGTGCATTTTTGATTCCTAACTCGATTCCTTTGCATCCTCCTAAGTTTTTCCTTGGTTCAAGACCAATAGTCGCTTGAACGCTTCATATAAAAAACAATTCAAATTATATTTTTTTAGCATTGCGGAATTGAAGAGGTTAAATCTTAAAAATGGCGGTTTCGCAATCTTATCACGATCTTGTCGCCATCTTGTTTTTTCACTATTTTTGCTAATTTCCAGTGATAATCACAATATCAAGGAGCTTTTATTCTAAGGTGATACGATTATCTAAAACGCCGATCAGCCATGCTGGTTTTAAAAACGACAGCTAACAACATTGTTTACTATTTACTAGTGATGAAGCATTCGTCTCGATATATGATTGCTTGGATTTCAGTTTGCGCACAAAGTTGTTTGCTGTCATTTTTCGACCCGTAGCCAGTTGCACGCTTACCTCACTTCTCACCTAGTTACTGCCAAAAACGAAACACCTTAAAACTCTAAACACTTTGCACAATATATTCGATTTTTTCATCAAATGCGATCTATCCCGGTCAAACCATTCGGAATTTGATTAAGAATCTTGAATGGAGTCAGTATGGATTCCAACTCAAATGCAACAACCGATTCCGACTCAGAATCCATACTGACCTGGGATGCTCCAAATTTTTCACCAACTCAAATGCAACAACCGATTTCGAAACGGTGGAATCTGAATCGGCATTTTACTCGGAAATCATTCCAAAATCGTTCAGATTTCCGAATCAGATTCTTCAACCTGTTGTTTGCTTCGATTCTTTTCGAAATCATGAACATTGTATCGATATCGGTAAAGTATCGTGCTTGTAGTATCGATACCAAAAAATCGAGTACCGGAAACAGAAGTATCGATTCCGTACAAGAGCACTCCTAAGAGAAGAGACGACAACAGGCTTCTTGCTCTTCTTAATTTTATCTACTAGGCCCTGTCGTAATTCCAAAGACAACAATCATCCATCGTTGCCAGATTCCATTTGCATGTTTTTCACAATTGCTGAAAATATTTGTGCCTCAAATATCGACCCTCTGTCAAGAATTCACAATATTAGCTGCATTTAAAGATTGAATTTTATGTTTATTCGTGTCTCTCTTAACAATACACGTAGTTATATCGTCATTCAGGGTATTTATTCAATTTGCATGAAATGTTCATGTGTATGAAAAGTAGCCAAAATAAATTCAGCAGCACTGTTTTTCATCCCGTTTGAAAATATTATCAACGCTCTTGACTGACAAAACGACCAATCAGAAGCTGGTTCAATATTGAGGTTAGGACTGGATCAAATTAGCTACGCGATTGTCTTCTCTTCTCTTAGGAGCACTCTAGTTAGAGTGCGGCCAAGACACGTTTGACGTATCCAAACGAACAAAAATCTGACGTATTTCTATTGTGAATATGTCAAATTTCATGTTTCTTTTGGATACGTCATAGCCTCTTGGCCACACTCTAACTAGAGCGCTCTATTCCCTACTAATATCGAAAGTATCGCAACGTCACTAGGTACAAACCAGTTTGCCAACTGTCGGAGCAGACAGTTATATCTAACACCTTTGCCTTGCCAGATCGTGCAAACTGTGGGCAATTTCCTATATTGAGTATATGCAGTTTGTACAGCTTAAGTATTTCTATTCAGTGCCTCTCAATTTGATATATTAGCTGCCCTAGCCCGAATTAACTTCTGCTGTTTATCAAGTTACAAATGTGTCGGCCCTTTTAAGTGCCGGCAATGCAATATATAAAGCATTTTCTTATGCAATTTAAATACGCCAACAAAACTGAACCAATTTATTATTTTCCACAAAACTTGATAATTTGCACCGCACAAACGGTACAATCTAAGTGACAATAATTATTGTTTTATATGTTTTACCAATATTTGAATACATTTTCCTAGATATTTTGTGAAGTGAATACAATTGTACGGTATTTGGTTGAATGAGTCACAAGCATTTTTGAATGGATATGTATTTCATTCAGCATTAGTCACACCATGTTCATTCTCAGCAGTCAAAACGGGCTTCGATTTTTTACAACTCTGCCACCAATCATATCGACTCTCGTACGGGCCAATAATACATTTTATTTTATTTGTTTTATTTTATTAAACAAAATTTCGTCCCCTGCTCAGCAATCTCTAGCTACTTGAAAAACTACCCCTCGTTTTCTTCTTCTGGTTCCAGAACATCACCATCTGACGAGTTGAAAGAGGAACTGTACGAGATCGACACTGATCATGACAGAATGGATGAACAGATGACCCGTTCTCAAGCAGATACGATAACCAAACAAGGTTATCTGCTGAAGGGACCGGAAACAAACTCAGATCGCATGTTCGCTCACATTGGATCTAAGTCCTTCAAGCGACGATATTGCTATCTTCGACAGGAGATTGATGGCACATACATCCTAGAGTTGCATAAAGACGAGAAGCAAGTTGAGGCCAAAACGACTATTGTTATGGACTTTTGCACTGAAGTTGTTACGAACCCGAAAAAAGGTCGCTACTGCTTCGAACTTAAGATGAACGCCGGGCAACATAAATCCTTCACATTGGCGGCTGACGATGAGACTGATATGGAGGATTGGCTCAAGAAAATATCCTCTGTGATTCAACAGAACAAACTTCAAGAGGACAAACGGGCTGCTTCTTTGGAGCGAGCGCCACCGCCCAGCCCGAGCACCATGATGTATGGTACCTTGAAGGGTCTGGAGCAGAGTATGAATCCACAGTTGATGAAATACGGTCGAGAGACGGATATGTCAATCGCTCAGGCTAGAAAGGAAAACCGGCGAAAGCTGTTCGGTGCTTCCCAACAACAGCATGCGCAGACCATGGGCAAAGCTTCTAACAACAAGGCAGAAGTGGTCGAACCATACCGAGAGCAGTTCGGTCAAAGGATTATCGTAAAATGTGATTCGCTGAAATTTAGGCTACAGGCACCGCTTGAGACAACTGGAACGCCGAACGGAACAATCACGAATGGAGAAAGCGATACGGCCTTGTGTCAGGTAAATATGCATAGTGTTTATCAAATAGTACTACCAAAATTACATGAGATCTTCATTTTACGTGATTTACACATTTTTGCACACGTTGAAAAAACTATATAATTTTTCGTGGCTAAAAATACTGTTAAGAACACCATGTAAACGATTTGTTTGCCTTCCGATCCAAACCTTAAAATGGCACGATACCAACGCAACTAGATAAGTCTATAAGTCGCCAAATGCGTAAAAAGTGGTAAGTGAAGGGAGAGAAAATGTAACTCTGATATTAGAACCGACTACCAATCAACAAACCATTAAAGTTTTCGATATTTGCTTTGTATTTTGATGTCGGAATCGATCTTACGACATCTGGATTGTAGCGCATGTACGATTGCATCGAACTGTCTTAATCATGACAAACTTATATTCACGTAGGTTTACTGTGCCCTAATTCATCTTAGTACCTCTATTCATCCCACCCATTTGAACACATTAGTTAGAGCAGTATCTGCTCTCTCTATTCAATGCATTAGCTCAAACGGTAGGACGAATAAGGGTGCGTTGTACTCGACTTTTCGCTTCGCTCAAACGCGATAATATCACATTTTCACGACGAGATTTTTTATTATACTGCTTCTTAGGAATGAAGCAAAGATGTTGATAGCGCTTTAAGAGCAATCCAATCACTGAAAGCCGAGTTATCAGCGAAAGAGTGTGACATCCCGACTAGTGAGATGAGTAAGGGCTCGTCTACCCTATATAGAGAAATTCAAATACGCTACACTCTCAATTCAAAATTATAAGATAAGTCTTAAGTGATTTCGCGAAATCGTTTTTATTTGTTTTGATATTCAAGGTCGTATTTTTGAAGTCGTAGTGCTATATATCGAAATCGTTCATATGTTTATGTTGCCTAATGATTATTCCTACACATACGAACGATTAAGATATGCTCCATAATGAAATTATTAAGCTTTTGGCACTGATTACTGACATACAAGTCAAGTTCTCAGTGTGTATAAGAAAAATAACTGTCGTTTTCAAATGATAGCAGCAAGTGGATACTTGCCGCTGGTCGGCGCTATGGTCGGTTAGCAGACTTCTAGCAATCGGTATACGGACCTTGCGTGCAAGCTTGGATACGATGGTTACCCACTGAGACGTCCAAAAAATTGTTTCAAAATCGTTCCACGCGGGTCCAACGATGGACGTTTGTTGAGCGGTTATTTGGACGTTGTCGAAATTGGTCCAACGAACGTCCTTCATTGGACGATTTTGAAACCAACCGTTCTTAGAGGGTACTCACGTATGCGAAATTGTGTACAACGGTGATTTGTAACGTGTTTTTATTCGAATGTTTACACAGGTTTTCCAAAAAAAAATGTTCTAGCTTGTATATCTGTTCTCTGTGCTGTTAGTGTGTTCTACGACCAACCACAGAGAACAGACATATAAGCTAGAACAAACTTTTGTGAAAAACTTGTGTAAACATTTGAATGAATACGTTGAAAATCACCATCGCACACAGGTGTGAATTAGAGTCTGTGGTATTATAGAGTCCCGTACAGAGAAATGCGCAACACTGCCTAAAATGATGCCCTCTTCTTTGTTCCTGGCACCCACAGTTTTTGCTGTAACTTTGAGTGACTTCACCCGAGTTAAACAGTAGAGTGAATTGAAAATCTACTGTTTCGTGGCTTATAGCACTTTATTCATAATACTATTTCATGTAATTTATTTTACATTGTTACAAAAAAGTATAATAAACTGAATACAGTGTCTTGTTTCGGCGATTGAAACATTTCGCCATGATATTATTTCTCTCAACACTAATACTTTTCTTGCATGTTCTCCAAAAGAAGAATGTTTGTTTATTTTGCACGATAGGTAGCCATCTGACTGTTCGATAGGTAGATTTGGCTTCACTCTATGCGTGCCTTTATATAACAATATAACGCCTTTGGTGTGAATCACCATTAGGCAATCCATGAGACGTTTCTGATCAGCTGATTATTTCTTGTTTACTTATTCTGACGTTACTCCGAGGGGTGCGACGTCCGACAATATCGTTGATTCGATCCAACATCAAACGAATCGGACTAACAAAGTTGTTTGTCGGACGAGTTTTTCTGTTCGAAGGAGAAGACTTGTTGACAGAACCCACCGCTGAATCCCAGAGAACAGACATCCATGATCGAACAAAAATATTTAAAAAACGTGTGTAAACATTTGAATTAGTGAAATTAGTGAAAACCTGTGATTTATTAAAAAATAATTTTTCGGGAACATAATCCAAAATTCTGCAATGTTTCAGAAAATTGGAGAATGTAGCAACACTGCCAACTAGCGAAAGCCATACTAAAAAGAATCCGCAAATTTTTGTTCGTTATTCTGCATGAAGGCAGTCCTTCCATCAACAATGCGAAAGTGATAAAAGCTGATGTCACGTTTCAAACTATCAGTATTTCAAATTATCTGTTGAAGGGGAAGGTTGTTTGTTTCTTTCCAATTTCAATTATTTATCCAATGTAAGTAGTGCGTGGCTGGAAGAGACGGCAAACCGTTATTGCGGCTGACTGTTGGTTCCATTTCGCATGTTATTTTTGTAAATTAAAAGCCCTTTTCAGGTCTATAACCAACAATGAAGAACAAGTTTGAAAAATTCTTGACGATGACAACGATTATATTCGTTACTTGTTGCTTGCGCGTACATTGACAATCTGAAATTTACAACAATCTGTGATTTGTTTAAAATTATCCTTCCGAAACAATACAAAAATGTACAGTTATTTAAAAGTATATTGTCATGCTGAAATTGGCGAAAATCAAACCAAATCCAAAAGTCTACAATATTATAGAAATCGGAGGATGTGAAAAATCCACAAATATTTTTTCGTTATTCTCGTGAAGGTATAGTCCTTTCATCATCAGTGCGAAAGAGATAAAAGCCGATGTCACGTTCCAAGCTATCAGTATTTCATATTAGATTCTGAAGGGAAAGGTTGTTTCTTTTTATTTCGAAATATTTATCTGATGTAAGTAGCGTGAGAAGGCAGACCTTGTTTTCCAGCTGACTAATTGTTCCATTCTGCATGTGATTTTTGTTAAACCAAAAGCCTTTAGTTAGTTTAGTACTTTTCATTCCATAGCACGCGTGTTTGTGGATTCCACAAATAGTCCTTTTCAGGATTCCACCAATGGACTCCAAATATAGAACATTTCAGAGTTAATGTTAATTATACTACCGAATATATAAAGATACATATGTTAAACTTTCTTTACGAATAGTTTGAGTTATGACCAGTTAATTTTCTATCATGCTTGCAAACATTTAATTTGATAGCAGGTATTTAAAGATAAATGTAAGGTTTTGTTTGTGAGCATCATTAATTGATGTTCTCATTTCATGGATTTGAATAAAACTTTTTTAAAACTTGAATTTATCACACTATAGGTTATCGATTTTAATTTAAAAATTCAACAATTATCTGTAGTGAAGAATAGCATGCCTGTGTGTAGTTCTGAAACAGTCTATGGCATTAAGGGGTTTTAATTTGGCCACGGATAATATTGATTGCTTATTGGCTGCATTTTTAATGTCATCGTGGTCGTGTCTTGTACAACCCTTAAATTTTTTTTATAAAATATGCAGTTGGGGTAAGTTAGCGGTGTTGCTCGCGGGGCCAGTTGGCGGTACTAATTACGGTGTAAAAATTGTCATCAAAATTTTTTATTTCTGGAATTCACTGCAAAGTAAGAAAATATTTTTCTTGTGTACCTCATCAATGCAGAAGACATTTATTTCGGCTGAATTGCCTGAAGAATTTCAAAAATTTGCCCTTGAATATGGAGTACGTGTCAAAGTCGAAATGCCGGGGTATTGAGACTGAAATATAATAGGAAATGTTGGTTAATACAGTTTTCTTGAAAAGACATTTAGCACGTTCCAATAGGACCTCTGAGGTATTTTATTCTCCATTTGATTGCTTATTTTTGGCGTATCTACACATACCGCCAACTTACCCCGGGGCGGGTTTTCCGTGTCACATATTTTTGTTTTTAAAAATGGAGACAATGCATCAAACATTTTAATAAAATTCAGAGATCTGCCCTTTCATGCCACGTGTTCCATTTTGCTAGATTTACCTACATCAAAGCGGTAAAAACCGCCAACTAGCCCCAATCTCCCCTATCGTTAATTACAAACTAATTGATTTTTATTCAAAAATTCAAAATGGCGGCTTCAAAATGAGGTTTTTTTGAAACCATGTTTTTCTTCTAATGTTAAGAGTAGTTGTTGTTCTATTGATCTGAGTTCCTTTATTCAAAAAATGTTTGGAAGTATATACTTATACCTAACATAGGCATGAAAAATTAAGGTTAAAATTAAACATTTGAATTAATATACGATAAACACTAGTGCCGCCACACCAACATATCCCAACTATCCGTCAAATTCATTCCGGAACCGGTTCGAAATTCTGAATGGATTCAGTATGGAATCTTGCTCAAAGAAAACAACCGTTTCCGACTCTATCGGTTGATGCATATGAGCTGGAATTCATGCTGGATATCCGAACCGGTTCCAGACTAGTTTGACTGGGTAGAGGAATAACCGCTGTCAATTCTGTCGAACTCAGCCACAAAAAACATGACAGTAGCGCACCTGGTTTGGATATCCCAACTACTTTCGAAACCGTTAGAGATTTTACACAAGTTGAATGCTGAAGAGGGACGTCTGTTCTCTGTGGCTGAATTGTCAAACAAACGTCTAATGGATTGCCTAATTGTATTCAAATTTGCATGCAAGGTTCGGATAGTGATTGCTGGCCGATCTTAGCGCCGACTAGTCACAAGTTGCTACATACCGATAGCGTTTCAAAAAGATAGTTTTATTTCTTACACCCATTGAAAACTTGACTTGGATGTCAGTTCTCACTGGACTAACTACGGTCGAACATGATTTTAGCGTTGCCAACATGCAAGAAAAACATGAATCTTTCTTGAAAAAAATTCGTATCAAATTCTCCTTGCAATGGATATTGTGCTTTTCACCGAAGTTTAGCATGCAACGGAATCAATTCAAAATAGCGAAGAATTGAAAATATACCATGTTAGCTCCATCCGCCCAGTTTAGAACAAACATCAAGCAATATATAGGGCCTGTTGGTCAGGAATCGGACTGTCATGAATTGACATGATTTCGCTATTTTTGCTAATTTCCAGTGATAACCACAAGCCACAAAAAGTCAACAAACGAAAAAAGATGCAGATACGTCTGCGCCATACCTTTCACCGAAAATTATTGTTGTTACAATTTAAAAATAAATTAAAGCATTCATTCAGGGTAACAATTTTGCACTGGGTGGAAAAATTCCATTGTTTATGGAAACATTCATTATGCTCGTTTAAGTTTTTCACGTAAATTTTGTTAAAAGAAAGCGGACTAATAACCCATGAGTGTTGCTATTTAGAGTTATCATACGTCTTGCTTTCCCTGGACATGTCCTGGTTTTTCACTGACTGTCCTGGGAAGTCGTGGAAAATACTTGATTTGTCCTGGGTATTCTCCTGCAAACCCATAATATTTTTATGTGTATCTTCGCTTTATTCACTTCACCCGAATCTACCAGTTGTACCATCTACTTTCTACATCTATCTTTTCTACTTCCCTTTCTTGCACGGAAATTTAAAAGAAAAAGAGGCGTTCTTATGTACGTAGCATATGAATGAACTGTGCGTGTGCAAGGAAATTTGGCAACCGAGCCAATCGAACCGATTCCAGTTGTAGACCACCAAACACTGGCCACTATCACTGTTTATGAAACGATTATTACCAGAGCTTCTCGGCTAAAATCGTCTTTCTTTCCGGGACCAGAAGAATTATCTTTGGTACCCCTGATAAGACCGAGCTTCTTCTTGAGTTCTCTTGCTAATGGCATTTTTTCATCTTACTGGAAATCCATTACATAAAAATTAAAATGGTGAAACATCAATAACTTTCGTGGAATAACTTCGTTGAGCGCTCTATCGAGCTGGTGATTGTGGAACCACTTTAGGGTCAATACCAGTACCTAATCAGTGTACATTTTTACCTCGATCGGATGGGAATCTAAAATCGCTCTGCTTGCAATGAATCAAACGAACATTTGATTAATTGCAAGCAATCTACTTTCTGCATGTACCGCAAAGCAATTGAAAAATAACAGACGTTTCAAGTCAGTGTGAACAATAAAGCAATTTCATCGGTGCGGTATCGATAGTTTATTTTAAGATGTTTGAATCACAGTAGAAAAATTTGAACAATTTTCGGTACAATACAGTGGCTGTCTGTTAAACCCTGTCCAATCCACTCTAGTGTTCGCGAGGTGGAACAGACATTAAAAGTGCAAATGCAGTTTTAACTTACGGAAGTCGTCGTCATCCAATTCCACTACACTCATAATGCCGTACTGATAACTTTAAAACTGGCCATGGTAGAAAGTTTTGCCATGTAAAACAACATGCAACACGTCGTTGAGCATGACAATGTTAGAATCTAGACACTCGTTTATATAGCGGATGATAAGATTGATGTGCGTCTGCACGATCTATCCCCGCGTACTACCAATATATTTATATGATTGTCGGAATCTGTAATGGTAGAATCCGTTAATTGGAGAATTTTTTCCAGGTATTTCCAACGGTGTTCGTGTTGTGGGAATGCGAGTGACAAACCCTATTTCTTTATACCTTAACTTTCAATACGAAATAGAACAGTGATTCTCAACCTGGGGTCCGCGGACCCCTAGGGGACCATAAAGTTGTTGCGAAGAAAAATATATTGTCCAAGTGCATATTGATATTTCAAGTCTTGTTTCCTAACAAACTGAAAATAACATATTGATAGCATATAAATTCGTTGTTTATCCGTGGAGGTCCGCTGCAACACAGGGTGATTTCTAAGGGGCCGTGGTACGAAAAGGTTGAGAACCACTGAAAAAAGGTAAAACCAAATCTCAAATTACGTTATGCACATATGAATGACAGACCCCTACGTGCCAGTTCTGTAACAAGAAGACACACTACTGGAAACCATGTACAAAAACCTATAACGAAACAACATCTAGGGTAGACGAGCCCTTATTCATCTCACTAGTCGGGATGTCACACTCTTTCGCTAATAACTCGGCTTTCAGTGATTAAAGCGCTATCAACATCTTTGCTTCGTTCCTAAGAAGCAGTATAATAAAAAATCTCGCCGTGGAAATGTAAAATTGTCGCGTTTAAGCGAAGCGAAAAGTCGAGTACAACGCACCCTTATTCGTCCTACCATCTGAGCTAATGCGTTGAATAGAAATGGGTGGGATGAATTAGGGCACAGTAACCCTACGTCAACTAAATCACAAACAACCGGAGTTGCAGCACAGGTAACAATGAATGCTGGAACAACATAACCGATGCACAGCGTGTCCGATCATTGTGATGTGCCTACTACTTCTCAATCAACGACCAGCACTACCGACAATAAAGTAACACGGATACACGATCGTGACCCGTAGGTTCCACAAACAACTAAAATCAGGTAATAGTGAAAACCCATACAAAATCAATAGCGAGAATAGCATGGATGATAGATCGAGAGAAATCGGACTAAGTGATCCCCAAGCAACAAGAGACAAGGCAGCTAATGGATGTGTGGTGGCGGAAACCGCAGAGACGAAATAAAACGACCGTTTACTTGTAATTACGCGTTAATAATAATCTTCTTCCTTTTATTTCTCCTCTTCCTATCACTAATGTTTTAAGCGCAAAATGCCGAGGGGTGTCTCAAAGTAGTTTGGAGAGTTGTGTATAGAACGATACCACAGAGTCCCCCCCAGTTACACCAAGAACCGAACTCGGTGGCCAGATGATGTAATTTTCGTTTTTTCATCTTGAACTGGATGCTCGTCGATTTCTTGTTCGCAGCCGAAAGCTGGTTTAATACGGTCGATGGATATTCTTTGTTTTTTACCATGCATAAAGAGTATATATCCTGACGCTCGATGACTTTAAACGGCCCTTCATATGGTGGGACAACCGGTTGTTTAACAGCATCTATCCTTACGAAGACATGAGTACACTTCTTGAGATCACGGTTTATAAAGAACGACGGTTTGGCGTGATGATCGACGTCGATGGGTTTTAACTTGTCCATGAAATTTCGCAACGTTGTTGCAAATTCTGAGCGGTTGGAATGACACGTTGAAGGCTCCAGGTATTCCCCGGGTAGACGCAGGGGATGTCCATACACTATTTCTGCTACCGAACATTCAAAGTCCTCTCGAAACGCCGCTCGAAGTCCAAGTAGAATCATTGGCAGTCGGTCGCTCCAATTTTTTGAATCTACTGACATGATGGCATGCTTTCAACGTTCGATGGAAACGTTCAACCAACACGTTCTCTTGAGGATGATAGGCAGTTGTTCGAATGTGTTTCGAGCCTGTTATCATTGATAATTCGCGGAATATCTCTGACTCGAATTGCCGACCTTGATCGGTCGTTATGGTTTCCGGCACACTAAATCGGGCTAGCCATGTTGTACATAAGGCGTGTGCAACTGTTTCAGCAGTCATGTCCTGTAATGGAACTGCTTCCGGCCAGCGAGAGAATCGGTCAACAATCGTTAACAGGTAGCGGAACGAATTTGAGGCCTGCAACGGTCCTACCAAATCCATGTGGATATGGCGGAATCGACAACTTGGTAAAGCAAATTTTTCAAACGAAGCGTGGCGATGAATTTTCGATCGTTGGCACGGTATGCAGTTACGGACGTATTGGGTAATGTCCTTGTTCATACTCGCCCATACGAAGCGGGTTGCTATTAGGCGACGGGTGGCTCGTGCTCCAGAGTGTGCCAGTCCATGCATGTGATGCATTATTTTTTCCCTATGTTGCAGAGGAATATACGGTCTAAGTTGATTCTGCGACGTATCACAGTACAGTGGTTTTGAACTTAGCGAAGTTTGCCGTATCTCCAACTTAAGCGATGTAGGTGATTTCAGTAACCTATGCAGTTCGCTATCGAGTGCCTGATCAGCGGATATTTTTTCGAAGTCGAACGGTGAAGGAATCAGCACTGTCTCCACTCTTGATAGTGCGTCTGCTATAATGTTGTGCTGCCCGCTGATGTGACGAATGTCGTTCGTGAATTGTGAAATGAATTGCAGATAACGTTCCTCGTGTGGAAGCCTGGTGTTCGGGTTTGACGTAAGGGCGGTCGTGAGCGGTTTGTGATCCGTAAAAATCGCGCACTTTCGGCCCTCCAGCATGTGCCGAAAATACTGCACTGACATTTTCATCGCTGTTAATTCGCGTCCAAAGGTAGAATATTTGGTTTGAGCAGCAGAAAACTTTTCCGAATAAAAGCCCAATGGCTCCCAGTTGCCGTTATTTAGCTGTTGAAGTACAGCTCCCGCTGCGGTATTAGAAGCCTCGATTAGCAGACCAAGTGGCTTGATAGGATTGGAATAGTGCAGTAGTGTTGCCTGTGACAGGGACTGTTTGCATTTGTTGAACGCGGCTATTGCTTCTTCTGACCACAACAGCTTTCTAGAATCATTTCTTCTATTTCCAGGAATCAGTGAGCGTAGCTCGGCTTGCACATCCGTTGCACGTGGAATGAATCGCTTGTAGCAATTTACGAGAGCTAGGAATCGGCGGAGTTCCTTGACCGTTGATGGTATTGGATAGTCAGTCACCGCCTTCACTCGGTCCGGAAGGGGAAGTATACCGTCTTTACTCACCTCGTAACCAAGAAATTTAACCGTAGATTCTGCAAAACAGCTTTTAGCGACGTTGATGATGAGTCCGTAAGATTGTAGTCGTTCGAAAACAGCGCGAACATGTTGATAATGTTCTTCTTCGGTAGCTGAAGCGATGCATATATCGTCCACGAAAACGATTACATAGTCCATATCGGCAAAAACCTTGTGCATAAACCTTTGAAAGGTTTGTGAAGCGTTGCACAACCAAATTGCATCCGCATAAATTCATACAACCCGAATGGTGTGATTACAGCCGTCTTGGGAATGTCTGATTCTTCGACCGGAATTTGATGATAAGCTCTCTCCAGATCTAACGTGGTGAATATGGATTTTCCCTGTAACGCATTTAGTAAATCATGAATGTGCGGAACAGGGTATCGGTCCGGGAGAGTTATTTGATTTAGAGCACGGTAATCTCCCACGAATCACCAATCTCCACTTTTCTTTTGAACGGAGTGTAGCGGACTGGCCCAAGCACTACGAGAGAGACGACAGATCCCCAAATCGATCATTAACTGAAATTCTTTTTTGGCGGCTGCTAACTTATCCGGCGGCATTTCGCGGTGATGGGTGGCCCTTTCGTCTGGATATGATGGGTAATTCCATGTTGCGCTCCCTTCTAATCGCTGTGGGTAAGGTAATGTCTCGAAATTCTGCCAGCAGCTCCCGAAACGGATGATCTGCCGCAACTACCAGGGTGGCCAGACCTACCGATTTATCGGTAGTCCTACCGATTTTGGTCTTCCCTACCGATTCACAGACGACCAAGGCAAAACTACCGATATTTTGTTATTCCTACCGAAAACTACCGATTTTTATTGATTTTGGACACATCCTACTCAACATTCATTTTTTGGGTTGGATTTGGTCTGAGATCTTTGTTGTCAGTATTTTACAATTCTATGTCAATACTACGTTTTTGGGACAACCTGGCCTACCGATAACTACCGATAAACTTTTAGTGACCCTACCGATATTACGGAATTCTATCTGGCCACCCTGGCAACTACTGTTATGCTATGCACAGCTGATTCCGTTATGCCACCCATAGAAGACAATTTGGTGGTTCCGTCGATGATCCGATGATGTTTTATGTCCACGAGAATGCCGAGCGACGTCCGCAACCAGGAAACACCAATTGAATCTACGCCGCAAGCCTAAATCGGTTGTCAGAAAACGTTTATCGTACACTTTGATTTTGGTTCCGTTTGCTGCATGAAAGTTAAATGGTACCAAATCTTTTATCCTGTCGAGATGTGTGGCTGGTATGATGGAGACGTCGGAACCGGTATCGATTAAAAATCTGATATTGCTCGTACGATCGAACAACTGTATACAGCTGCTTTTTAGGTTAGTGCCCATCTCCGCCGTTTCAGATGGACGTGACCTTAGTTTTTTTTGCGCTGCTAAATTTACATGGTTCGCGACATTTTTGTGCATGTCTTCCGTATTTTCTATGGAACCAACATATCTCATCAGTTCTTCTATCTCGTGAAGCCGATCGGGAACGCGACGAACTTCGTGCTTTAAACTGCCGAATTTCTGCTGTAAGGGCGGCGATCTGCCCTCGTAACTCTGTCATTTCATCAACGTTGTTGCTTGATGATGTGCTAGCAACTTGTTGGCCCGAAGACTTCAGCATTTTATCAGCCATTTCCGCTAATTTGCCAATTGTGCCATCGCTGATTGTTAAAATGGCTTTTACATTCTGCGGCATTCGTTGGAGGAAAAGCATCTTGAGGAGGTCCTCCGCTACGTTCAATCCTGCTGCTAATTCCTGCATTTTTGCAAGCAGGTGTGTCGGTCGCATATCTCCCAGGTCGCAGGAACCCAGCAAGCGTTCGAGCCGTCCTTGAGCGGAAACTTGAAACCGGGCAATTAAGCGTGCTTTTACCGCTTCGTACTTATTTTCCTCGGGTGGATTACTGATCAGATCCGTCACATGGCATATCACTGACTGATCTATTTTGGCGACGATGTGATAGAATTTTGTGTGGTCGCGAGCGATATTGGCAAGCGCGAATTGTGCCTCTGCCTGAGCGAACCACATCACCGGGTCGTTCTTCCAGAAGTCCGGAAGCTTTACGGCAACACCGGCGGCGAGTGCCGCATTTGTTTGTTCTTCGTTTGACATTTCCGGACGTATTAGAACACTCGATTTCGCAATTTTTCGCGTCGTGGTCACCAATTGTGGTGGCGGAAACCGCAGAGACGAAATAAAACGACCGTTGTGTATAGAACGATACCACCGATGTATAACAAGAAAGAAAATCTTCACGCGAAGTATCAAATCGAATGCACAAGACCCGATGGATATACAATAAAATTCAATTTTTTTTAATTATTTACACATAGTAAATATTAAGACATTCACGGCTCAGGTAAGCTAACGCATTGAGGCGTGTCAAATGAACGAACTAGAAAAATACCTAATCAACGATTAACATGGCTTCACGCCTGGACGTTGAATAGTGACTAACCTGCCGAGTCTAGCATTCTACATTAGAGGGAGTATAGAATGTCGCGCTCGAACTGATATTACTTACACCAATCTATCCGCCGGTTTCATATAACAATCGATACATTTAAGAAATTTGGAATCAACGTTAGGTTTAGATCCTACTTCTCAGATAGAGAGATAATGGTCCAGGGAAGCTACTTGGGACTCTTGAGGTTTCTGCTTTATTTCAATGCCGTGTATTTTGTGCAGAAAACTCCTTGTCGGTCTTGCACAGACGATCTCATCTTTCATCTCATCCGTTCAATTCAGGATTGTCGATTTCTCTAACAACAGCATGAAACCCTAGCTAGGTTCACCGCATTATACGAGTAAAAATCCATTACATTCTAACGGGGATCCCTCCATTACATATAGCTCGAAAGTGCCCAGTAAAATTCTTCCCAAATTTGTGCTGAGTCTTGAAAATTTTCTGTGGCACCGGCAGGCAAAACTCTGCCAGAATATCTTTCGTGACAATTAGATCGCTGAGCACTTCTGCGAATTGACACGCCTTGGTATATCAGAATCGTAGAAGGTTTCAAGCTGTTGTTTGAGAAATTTGCAATCCGTAATACCGTAATACTATCAGTTTTTCATAAGCTTCGATAACGGGTGCCCTTACGAGCACATTCATGTTGCTTTTTATACCTCAGCCATTTTGGTTTGATTTTTGAACATGACCACGATTATTGACCAATATATTGATGGTGTAAAATCATCTTCAAAATCTTGATCATGTAGAAATCAAATGGGATTGACGTATAGCGGACCCTACACGAGCAGAAATGTTGAAAATAAACCAATTTTTGACAATATATTGATCATTTAAGGACATTTTGAAAATATTGATTCTACAGACTTCAAATGGGATGGACGCATTGAAGCAGTCTTGTTAATATTTTATGCTTATTGAAAAAGTTCTGTCAATATTTTAATTGAAAATATTACTGTCTCGTGTAGGTTCTGCTTAAATTGTTACGGAAAACACGTGCACCTCTTGCTCGCGTATCTTGTATAAGATTTTTCATTTTTATTTTACGGTCAAAGTCCGCTGCTTTGAAACAGATCAAGAATATTACATTACTTAATCATCCTATTTATTACGAAGGTGATATAAAACGAATCCATTTTATAAAATGCTTTATTCTTTAAGTTTGATGCAAATTCCCATTCTCAGAGCAACCTTTGGCAACTCGTTAAATTAAAACCACGAAAAACCCTTCAATTCTTTTCTGATAACAAGGAACACAGTATAAAACATGATTCGTACCGTCTTATAAATCTGCTGAGACGATAGGGTTTGATAGATGCTAAGGACCTGCAACGATTATTGATTGCTATCTACATATATAATTGGCGCAGACCGGGTTATGGCGTCACCATCAGTAAATACGGCGAAGACCAACTAGTTAATCCATTAATAATTTATTGATTCAGAAACTAAGACTTATCTGGTAGGTGTACTCATTAAGGAGTCTCAGGTGTTTACAAACAATAGATGTATTTCTGGTTCAATCGTCAACCGTAACGTGAATCACAGCATTCGGGTGGATCTTTAGTTCCAGCAATGTTCGACTTCCATCCAGTGACGCCAAATCTGTTTTGATGGCCGGACAGAAGAAACGGACTGGTTTTCCCTTGTGGTCTGCAAACCGGGCCGTGAACTTGCTCATGAGTTTAGCTTTCGTGTGGTCCACCGTACGAGAGCTACGGAAAAACAAACGCTCAGTAACATCGCCTGGCATTTTTAGCATAATCCGCGTCTTCTCGGCAGCAGAGAGCAATGCTTCATCGTCGGAACTGAGCACAGGAGAGCTGGGAGTTTCGGTCGGAACCGAGGCTTGCTTCGAGGCATTTTTTGAAGTTGGAGTATCCGGTTCCATGTCGCTTTCACTGTCCGTAATTTCCTGGAACTCTTCCTCCTCCTCTTCGTCGTCTGGAACCCAGACAGGTTTACCCGATGTGGACGGTTTGGAGCCGTTTGCACTGCCAGCAGCTTGCTGTGAAGTTGATGGGCGCATTAGACTGGAATCGATGAAAGAAACCTCTTTCCCGTTAGGCGACTTGTTGTCGACCAGGAAATTTTTCAGAGTGGATAAAAATTTGATTGGATCTATGTCACAGATGGAGAACTTTTCCACTTCCTCGCCGGTGCGAGGATCGATCATTCCGATGTAGGGCTCGCTATTTACTTTGTAAAATGTTTTAAATTTGGCTCCGTCTGTTGTTTTGTTGGACGTCTGCCAGAAAATGAGATGATTTCTGAGAAAATCTTTCAATTTTCCGTCCGACCACAGATCCCGATTCAACGTTTGACAAGTGAAGTTCAAATCATCCTGTAAGTTTACTAGAATCCATTTGTCCACACTCTTCCCATGCCGTTGGGCCATGTCGAAGTTACCAGAAAAAAGTATCTCAAACGGTGGCATAAACAGTGCTTCCAATCGAGTAATTTTCTTTGAAGAAGGTCCCTGTCCTTGCATCAGCATCTGTTCCTGTAGCCTCCCTTCAATCTCAAAATTCCGGAATGGAACCTCGGTGATTGTGGCTCCTCGTCGCTTTAGCCTACCCCTACTCGATTCCGACGGAGGCAGTAGTATTTCCGTTTTTCTTGGTATCGGCGCTCGAACATTATCTTCATCATCTTCGACTACAACCGGCGGTTCCGGATTCAGAATACCTTCCGGATTCTCAAAAAATGCATTTATTGCTCCTTCCACATTACCGTTGTACGCGGATAGGAGTGCAGATGCTTGCTCCGTTTTAAGTCCAGTGATTTCCGTCAGTGATTTTACGTTTTCCTCGTTAGACATCTGCAAAACGGAAATGTGAAAAACGTACTCCGGCACCGTTTCAGTTTCTTACCTTGTGGCTTCGAGTTTGTTGTAAATTGCCGCCGGCGGAATAGCCACTAGCCACTGGCAGCACAATGCATGCAGGTCTCCAGAATAATTGAACCAAACGTAGCAAACGACGAGAATATAAAATAAAATCAAAAGCGTTTTCAAACAGCTTCCCAAGCGACACAAACGAAAAAGATAATTTCCTCGCTATTTTGATGCCAATATGACTCTGTGAAAGCTCCAATATACCAGATTTTGACTAATTCAGGACTGCAAATGTTTATACAAATAAATTGTATCACTTTTCACTTCATTTTGCACAAAATTTGATCGAATTTCAAATCGTTTAGCAGTAGGTATATATAAATCGAAGCAAAACAAGAACCCGAATCGGACGCGATCTGACTTCTGGTCGCGGTGTTTGACGTTTGTGAAGATTTCGCTCGCAGGTTCGTTTATTTCTTGCTCTCTGTGGAACTTTACCTCTCTCGCTCTCCGAGCAATCATGCGATGAGTGAACAACTTTGCGGCGAAGAGACCGTGAATTTCGCCGCAAAGGAAAATATTTGAATTTCTGTACAGGTGGTGCGGAATGAACTCTTTTGCTTCATATGTGTATATTTGAACGATTTTGGCGCGCTTGGAATATTTTGCACGATGAGCAGTTTTTTTTTAAATTCGAACCGCATTCAAACATGATTACATGTACATTTTAGTCGACAAACAACTTTCAATTTACCGAATTAATTGTCTTAATTAACACTTTTTTTTCTCTTCAGCTTGAACCCTACCTGACAAGCGTAGCACTGTACGATGCAAAAGCTAACCGCAAACTCAGTGAGAACTTCTACTTTGATCTTAATAAGGAGCACGTGGGCGTTATGCTTAATGGCACGTGCGACCCGGAAAAACCTCAATGCACATCTCCGAAACCAACTAGCAAATCGCAACAGAACGGTAACGGTACTATGCGGCATTCGAAAACTCGCTGTGATACAAGTGACGATCTTCACTCGGATGTTAATAAGGAGTGGTTAGCCCTAGCAAAGCATGCTGTATTCAGTGTTACCGCGCCGCATCCAGACATTTTCGTTGTGGTCAAGATTGACAAGATCCTGCAGGGTGCTATAAATCCATCAACCGAACCGTACTTGAAGGTAACCAAAGACGTTAAAATTTTGTCCAAGTTGCAGAAGACCATCAAACAGTACGCCCAGAAATGTGGTCACTATCGGATGCCGTTTGCCTGGGCAGCACGACCGCTATTCCGCCTATACAGCAACGACTTGGATACATCTTTCGATTTTCCTGCCATCTACCGGCAGGAGACAGCACGTTTAAAGGACGAAGAACTGTTGAAGCTGTTGGCAGAATATAGGAAACCGGATAAATTCAGTAAATTGACCGTAATACCGGGATCGTTGAAAATTTATATTGAGATTTTGAACGAGATGCCACCAAGTAAGTGTATACAATGTTGAATTGAAATATGTAAATAACCAGGAATTTACGAACAGATTGCCTGACAACCAGCCTTGTCCCACTAAAACCATTCCCATCACCACCCACCGTTGAACCCACTCTGGAAATAACCGAATTCGTCAGTACGTCAGAACAACATTTGAACCCCTATGCTACCTACGTAAATCATTTCTATGTGTATCCGTTGCATTTGTGTTACGATAGCCAGAAGATCTTTTCCAGAGCCCGAAACATAGCGTTGCTAATAGAGCTACGTGACAGTGATACAGCGGATGCCAAATCTGTTGAGGTAAGCGTTTTTATTTTAGAGTTATCAACAATTAACGCATCACTAATGTTTTTCAGTGCATCTATGGTCGTCCTGGGCAGCCCATATTGGTCTCACAAATGTCCTGCCCCGTGCTACACCACAATACGAGCCCGACGTGGTACGAGGAGATAAAACTGCGACTTCCGCTGAGAATAACTCCACAGCATCATCTCCTGTTCTCGTTCTTCCACGTGTCATGTAGTATTGCTAAAAAGAAGGATCTTGTATCGACCAGTACAGAAACACCGGTCGGATACTCCTGGCTTCCGTTGCTGAACAAAGGCAAGATGAACATTGAGGAGCAGTGTTTGCCTGTGGCTGCCTCCCTTCCGGTTGGTTACTTGTCGATTCAACCACTTGGGCTAGGGAAAGGGGTAAGTTTGAGACGTTCTTGGCAGATGCATCAATCTAAACGGGTAGCAGTGCTTTTAGTACTAATAATTTGATTGTCTGTGTAAGCAGTACACTCGAGTATCATCCGATCCAGAATACCATTTCATCCGAATTCACTTACTAGTGTCTGCACGATTCTCTGAATTTTTTTGAACATTTCGTCGAGTTGCATTTAAAATGTTTTTGCAGAAACACTTATGTTGAATTCTGTGTGGATGGTGTTATCTGAATTTAACTAAACAATTACATATTCTAATTTCAATTCACAGTAAATGACCGCATGACCCGTTGTACTCTATTCCGGAAATACTATTTTAACAAACTAAAAAACAGCAATTCGCCATCTAGTAAGAATTAACCCGTAGAAAATCTAACCTTGCTTTCTGTCTTTGTTCCCTCTTTGGCAACGCGCTACAAAACTTCCCTCCCTCTAGCAGAACTCAGGTCCGGATATCCAGTGGATTGATAACCAGCGACCGATATTTACCGTGCAGTTTCGTCTGGATTCGACCGTGCTCACCACCGATCAGCATCTGCACAACCTCTTCGTTCATGCCGAGCGTCTGCTCGAGCAGTCCAAAACGGCCGCTTTGCCAGCTGAATCGGAAACATGCAAAATACTGAAGGCCGCCCACGCCATTCATGTCAGCTCTCTGATTACATTTCTACCAACGATCCTGAATCAACTGTTCACACTATTAGTTGCTACCGCAAGCGAAGAAATCGGTCTAAATATCATACGGCTTCTCGTCAATTTGTTCCACATGGTAGCGGAGGAGGCAAAACGAAAAGAATTACTAGTTTCCTATGTGAAGTTTGTGTTTCGAATCGAAGGATTCCCTGTGAATGGCTGTTCTCCGAAATCACAGCAAGTGAGCACAGTTCATGGCGAACTATGCCGTCATCTTCCCACTCTACTACATCCGAACAATACGGACTTCTTGCTTGTTAACAAATTCATGAAATTTTCGGGAATTTTCTTTGACATCATCGTTAAAAGTATGGGTCAATTCCTGCTCTCCACTGGCCGAATCAAGATGCAGCGTAACGAACGTTTTCCGAAAGAGTTTGCGACACGAATAGATGCATTGTTCCAAGTGCTCCTGCCTTATCTAAATTCTCGCCACAAAGATCTCCCTATGGAGACGGAGCAATTAAATCGAAGTCTTTCCGTATTCGTCAAACGCTGTTTAACCTTCATGGATCGTGGTTTTGTGTTTCGATTGATTCGCATCTACATGGATCGTTGGGGTCCAGGAGATTCCCGTATTCTTCAGGAATATAAATTCGCGTTTATTCGAGAGATCTGTTCCCACGAGCACTACATACCACTAAACTTACCGTTCTTGCTAAGCCCAAACAATCGACCGCCGGATTTGTTGCAGCAATTCTGTCTATCGGAAGACTTCTGCCGCCAGCATTTCTTGGCCGGGTTGCTTATCCAAGAGGTTAAAGGATCACTCAACGAGGTTAGTCACATTCGGAAACTCGGCTTGACGATACTCAGAGATCAGTTAGCTAAGCATGATCTAGATGACCGCTATCCGAACAAAGGCCAACACAGTCGCATTGCTCTACTTTATGTTCCTTGGATCGGGATTGTGTTGGAGAATCTTAGTCGCATACCTGACGGAATGGAAAAGAAAAAACATGACTCCAATGGAACCAACAGAATCTCCTGCAGCAGCAGTTACGTTTTTGCAAGGGAATCAACGCCATTAACTACAGCACCCTCCAGAGTTACTTCTCAGGCAAGCACTCCAAAGTCAAGAAGTAATCGGGTTACGATGCACCTCGATTGTCCCAGTCCCATCCGATCATCATTACATCTGAAAGATAATAGTTTCCTGGCTGCAATCGCCGGTCAAATGTCACTCGCCAACGGTCATTCCACGACATCACTAAACTCAGAATGCTCAACTCTGTCCCACGACGGCACCGTCGTTATAAGGAACCATCACAGTGAAACCAACGGTTCCATACGTTCAAGTCATGCGCGGTCGATCAGCGTTACGCAACCTACCATAATCCAAAGAACCGATAAGTTTACTCCAGCGGAAACCAAAGATATGCTGATAAGTTTCCTCTTCGTTGTGAAACACCTTTCGCCGGATCACATGATCGCCTGGTGGCATAACTGTACCGAAAGTGAAACAGTGCAATTTTTCACCATACTAGACCTCTGCCTACTGTACTTCCGATATGTAGGCAAAAAGAACATTCAGCTTCTTAGTGATACTGGAAAAGATACGAAATCTTCAAAAGCAGCCAAAGCTAGTACACTACCCGCGAGGATGATGCCACCAAGCAGCGAATCCTCAAATTCATTCGAATGTGGAACCTTAAATCATCCGCAGAACCGAGAAAACCTTGTCGAAGAAACAATGCGACTTCAGCGGGCGCTCTACGAATCGAATCTAGCAACGGAGATAGGTCTGACGATTCTGGACTGCATGGGTCTCTATTCAATCCAGTTCCGCAGTTCAATGTTGGAGAGTTCAGTTTTACCTAAAATCGCTCGCGTTTACTTGCGGTTTCTCCAGTTAGGACAATCGGAATCACTCTCAAAGCATGTTTTCGCGGCCTTGCGAGCGTTCATAAACAACTTCTCGCAAGCACTGTTCAAAGGAAATGCCATTCTCTGTGGTCAACTGGTGTACGAATTGCTCAAATGTTGTGATAGCCGATTATCTAGCCTACGGCAAGAAGCTTGCGCTGTTCTCTACTTATTAATGCGAAGTAACTTTGAGTTCAGTGGACGAAAAGGATTGACAAGAGTACATCTTCAAGTAATCATCTCTGTTTCGCAGATGATTGGAAATGTAATCGGGTTGAACAATGCCCGCTTCCAGGAATCACTTTCAATCATCAACAGCTACGCGACCAGTGATAAAGCCATGAAGGGAACTGGGTTTCCGATGGAGGTTAAGGATCTAACCCGACGCGTACGAACAGTGCTGATGGCGACGGCTCAAATGCAGGCACATCACATGGATCCGGAGCGACTATTGGAACTTCAGCATTCATTAGCCAACTCGTACGCGTCCACTCCGGAACTTCGACACACCTGGCTCGTGACAATGGCCCGAAATCATGAACAGAATGGGAACATTTCAGAGGCGGCCAGCTGTCATCTGCACATTGCTGCACTGATTTCTGAATATCTGAAACTGAAAGGATGCTGCTCGGTAGCGTACGGGGCGGAATCGTTTTTCAAGATCTCCCGTAACATTCCACGCGATGAGAAGGGTTTAAAGCTGGACAGCGGTGCACAGGATTCACAGTACACGGAACAGTTGTTGCTGGATCAGCTGAAGGAGTGTGCCGAGTATTTGGATCGAGCTGAAAGGCATGAGTGCTTGGGTGTGCTTTATCGGTTGATTGTGCCGATTCTGGAGAGCCGGCGGGACTATCCCGGGTTGGCGCAGTGCTATGAGCACCTGATGCAGTCGTACAACCGGGTGATTGAGTTCAACAAAACCGGCAAGCGGCTGTTGGGCAGGTTCTATCGAGTTATTTACTACGGACAGGTGAGTGTAATTCATAGCTTCTTTGCAGATACTGTCTATCTTGTATGCTTCGAAAGTTATACCATGTTATTTATTATCCAATATAGTAACGATCCGTTTGAATATAACACCAGAATTTTATTTCAATAAAACGGAAAAGGATGTGACATATTTTGTATTTAATTTTTGAACCTACCACCGCTGAGGACCACTTTCTTTTTTAGGAGTGAATTTACTAAAATGTTCACTACGGGTGGTGACTTTTATTTTTTTGGAAAAAGAGACGATTTTGTATAAAATTTTCAATTTAAACCTCTTAAAGTTCTACTAAATTTTAATGAAATTACACTCCTATACCTAAAATGTGTCTTATACTTTTAAAATATTGTAGATACATACCCAGTTTTGTATTGGTGACACCACTGATGAAAAGCATTAGTTTCTTAAATTAAACTTGATTTTTCGTGTTTCGAATTCAGCTCGTCAGTAAAAAAATCAAACTTAATTTAAGTTAGGTTTTTGGGCCCTTAATGCACAAATTGGTTTAATCTAATTTTCCCTTTTGGGATTTAATATTGCATAATGCCAGGCATTTCGCTACCTATCCAAAAGACAAGAGTTCATTTTCGCTTTCTCGTCAGCAAACCAGAGCGTTTGTATTTTTACTTCGCGGGACATCACTCGGAACAAGTCAGTTGTCTTATAGCCAATTCCTTCACTGGATGAAAACCGATTTTCGCTGAAAACCATTGTTGGGGTTGCAGGTGGCCAATTAGCCGAAAATCAGGTTTCAACGAAAATCGGTTTTCATCCAAGTGAAGAAATTGGCCGTTAGACTTTCACAAGTGCCGTGTGAACTGTTTGTATTATTTTGTATCTAACTGGTGCTAACTTGGGTACTAGTTTAGATGATACATCGCATAACTAGACACCCACTTGGTGTTAGCTATTGACGAAATGAATTCGAGACACAAAAAATCAAACCTATACACTTATTAAGATTTAGAAACGAAATTACCATGGAAAAGAACGAAATGCACAATACATTCTCAATATTTACTATTAACTTACTAACTCATAGTTTGGATTAATTCTTTATTAACTATTATTAACTCATAGTTTGGATTAATTCCGGCCCATGTTCCTCATATACGGTCTGCATTATCATATCCATAACAGTCGTTTCGCAAAATGAAAACTTCAAGCAGTTGTTCTTTTCTGTAAACTTTAGTAGAGACCATTTGTAAAAAAATCGCCATATTAACCTTTCTACCGGGCAGAACAGCCTCCATCCAACTTCCGATTAAAAAGATTTTTACCGCAATAAACACCATTGTTGATATCTGGCCAAACTGCCTGAATGCTTGAATGAAATCTAGAAAACTACAATTTAAAACAAAACACTAAACCGATAATGCAAAGCAGTATAGTAAAAACCATCAAACTGCAAGGAATAAATGAGAATGACGGAGCGGTGTGACTGAATAGTCATTTTCAAACTAAACCCATAATAGTCATAGTAATGATTAAAAGTTAGCCGAGAAAGTAATCATTTCAAAGACTAAATCCAGTTTAGTTTCAAGATGATTAAATCCCATTATTTCGAGGTTACTATCATTTCAGAGTGTAGATAAACCACCCACAGTACCGCTAAACGAACGAGTCGCAAAAACGTCAGGCGACCGCCTCCAGTTTCTATTCTATTCTAACCCTTACACAGCCAGTATTGAAAAGCATCCTGGAAACACTACAGTTATTCTACAGTGTTTTTCTTGTCAATATTAATATTTGAAGCATATTTTAATATGTCGCAAATATTAAAACGGTCAGGTCTATTGTGCAGAGTTGGATTTAAAGATGTTTCAAAATTTAACGACAATCAAATTATGCAATATTAATTCCCATACATACATCGTCTAACACAAAAAATAAAACTGAACTTAACAATTAAGTTATTCAATTAATGGATAGTTTGAATAACGAATCCTTTTGAATCTTAATCGAGGACCCACCGTACCAATCGTTCCCGTTTGAAGGGAATATGATAAAACGTTTGAACAGCCGAGTGAGAGCCGACTCTTAAGACGTGAATTTATAGCCCAAGAGATGCGCATCAAATGTGTAATGGTTGGACATGATCCTTGACATCGTATGAATAAAGTTCCGGTTCACATCCAAGCCCTTAAACCAAGCATTCGTTGATACCTTCGGTATAATGGAATGTAGCCACCGTACCAGATGCCCATTGCTCCATGAAGCTTGCCAACTATCGAGCGTCCTCTGACGAGAGATACTGAAAAATTCATTGAAGCAAATTTGTCTTTCGTAAGTGTCGCCTTCTAATGCGCCCACCTTGGCTAAAGAGTCCGCCTTCTCATTGCCCGCAATAGAACAATGTGACGGGAGCCAAACCAAGGTAATCTGGTAAGATTTTTCAGATAAAGCACTCAGATATTCCCGTATTTTCCCCAGGAAATACGGTGAGTGCTTTCCAGGCTTCGCCGCACGGATGGTCTCAATGGAACTGAGACTATCCGAAACGATGAAGTAATGGTCTGAGGGCAGGGTGTCAATGATCCCGAGAGTATACTGAATGGCAGCTAATTCTGTGACATAAATTGGAGCAGGATCATTGAGTTTGAATGAGGCAGCAAGATTTTCGTTGAAGATACCGAAGCCTGTGGTCCCGTCGAGAATTGATCCGTCAGTGTAGAACATTTTGGCGCAGCCGACTTGATGGTATTTATTATAGAAAATATTTGAGACCACTTGTGGGCGAATGTGATCCGGAATTCCACAAATCTCTTCCTTCATGGATGTATCGAAAAATACAGTTGGATCAGAAGTATCTAAGAGATGAGCACGGTTGACGTTATACGTGGATGAATTGATGTTCTGTGCCAAGTAATCGAAGTACAAGGACATGAATCGTGTCTGAGAATTAAGCTCGACAAGCCTTTCGCAATTTGCAATCACCAATGGGTTCAGAATATCGCATCGAATGAGCAATCGATATGAGAGGTCCCAGAATCGATTTTTCAGCGGGAGAACGCCCGCCAGCACTTCGAGACTCATCGTATGGGTCGAGTGCATGCAACCCAAGGCAATACGCCAGCAACGATACTGGATTCGCTCCAGTTTGATGAAGTGTAACGATTTTAAAAAACTGAACAGTTTTTGTTTTTCAAACTACCAACGAAAAATGCAACGTAAGCTTAAGTCGGATCCTAAATCGTTTTGGAGATACGTCAATGAGCAGCGGAACGAAACCGGCTTACCTTCTACAATGTTTTTGAATGGTGAAGTTGGGCATGATTCACAAGCCATATGCAAATTGTTCGCCTCTAAATTTGCGATTGTGTTCGTCAGTGAGACTCTGTCCTCGCAGCAGATTGACGTTGCAGCTAGCGGCGTGGCCCAACTCGAACGGTCCGTGAGTGAGATTCGTGTGGAGCACTCGGATATTGTATCAGCAGCATCCAAGCTTAAAGCATCGTCATCTCCTGGGCCAGATGGTGTCCCTGCTGTGTTTTTGAAAAAGTGTATATCTGGTTTGGTGGAACCACTCTGTCAACTATTCAAAATGTCACTGACAACCGCGATTTTTCCTCAATTGTGGAAAGCAGCTTTCATCTTTCCTGTCCACAAAAAAGGTGATAAGAGAAATATTGACAATTATCGAGGAATTTCTGCGCTCTGTGACATTTCCAAGCTCTTTGAGTTAGTCGTGGTGGAGTCAGTGTTTTTTCACTGTAAGGAATATATTTCTAAAGACCAACACGGATTCATGCCGAATCGATCTACGTCGACGAATCTACTATCTCTAACCTCTTTTGTGTCCGAAGGGTTCGATGCGAATCAACAAACTGATGTTATATATACTGATTTATCTGCAGCTTTCGACAAAATCAATCACGATATCGCAGTTGCTAAATTGGAAAAACTTGGCTTCCTGCGATGGTTTCAATCCTATCTCGTTGGCCGTCAACTCAGTGTGAACATAGGTGATGCATACTCCAAAACTGTTCTCCGCAACGTCTGGTATTCCGCAAGGAAGTCATCTCGGACCATTTATATTCACTCTCTATTTCAACGATGTAAACTATCAGCTGAAAGGACCACGGTTGTCGTATGCAGATGATCTAAAAATTTTCAACAGAATTAGGAGCCGAACGGACGCACAATATTTGCAGCAGCAATTCGACACTTTCAGCAGATGGTGTGAAAACAACCGAATGATTCTGAATCCGGCGAAATGTTCTGTGATATCGTTCTCCAGAAAAAAAAGATCCCATTGAGTTTGAATATAACTTGTCTGGAGCTCTTGTTTCCCGGGTGAGCTGCGTTAAGGATCTTGGAGTGCTGTTAGATTCGAAACTTACATTTAAGAATCACATTTCGTATGTTGTTGGTAAAGCATCACGAAGCCTGGGCTTCACTTTCCGTACGGCTAAATCCTTTACAGACATCTACTGTCTCAAAAGCCTATACTGCTCTTTAGTGCGCTCTACGCTGGAGTATTGTTCGGCGGTCTGGAACCCGAATTACATGAACAGCAGCGATCGAATTGAAGGCGTTCAACGAAAATTTATACGGTATGCTCTTCGACGCCTGCCTTGGCGCGATCCTGTTCGTCTACCAAGCTACGAGAGTCGGTGTCAACTCATCCAGCTCGATACTCTCCAGCGTCGTAGAGAAACTGCAAGAGCCTTATTCATCTCTGATCTTCTGTCAGGACGCATCGATTCTCCAGATTTACTAGTGCGAGTTAACATCCAAGCAAGGTCCAGAACGTTACGCGGAAACGTTCTTCTGAGAGTGCCATTTCGACGAACTATTCAAACAGCTAATGCCGCTATCACGGGACTACAACGCCTCTTCAATCATGTGTCGCACCTGTTCGACTTTCATTTGTCTCGAATATCATTAAGAAATTGATTCCTGCAATTTTTTAGATGTAATTAGTTTAAGTTTCCATCATTGGGGCCGAGTACGGCCTGTTGATGTGCGTGATAAATAAAGTGTTTGTTCGCAGCGGAGCGAAAGCAGAAACATCCGTATTCCATAACTGATAGTATCGTTGTTTGGTACAGCCTGATCAGGTCTTCTGGATGGGCACCCCACCAAAAATTGTAGAGAAGAGGGCTTAGACATGAGCCCTGGGGAAGGCCCATGTAGCTAAATCGTGATGTCGATAAATCGCCATGCGAGAAATGCATTTGTTTTTCAGACAACAGGTTTAGCAACAAGTTATTTAAAATTGGTGAAAGACCATTCTGGTGCAACTTCTCATAAAGAATGTTGATAGAAACTAAATTGAAAGCCCCCTTAATATCCAAGAATACTGATGCCATCTGCTCTTTGTTAGCATAGGCCATTTGGATTTCTGTAGAAAGCAACGCAAGGCAATCGTTCGTCCCTTCGCCTTTGCGGAAGTCAAATTGTGTATCTGACAGTAAGCCATTTGTTTCGACCCAATTGTCGAGGCGAAACAAGATCATTTTTTCGAATAACTTCCGGATACAGGACAGCATTACAATCGGACGATACGAGTTGTGGTCGGAGGCTGGTTGTAGGCTAGGTTTAGAAATTGAATTTGATTCTGTCTGGCCCCGGGACTTTATTGTTACATGATAAGAGAGCCAGTGAGAACTCCACCATCGTAAACGGTGTTTCGTTCGTGGTATTGTGAGGGGACGCGGCGCGGTAGATTTTCTGTGCCGGGGCGGAATCCGGACAAACCTTCTTGGCGAAATCGAATATCCAACGGTTTGAATATTCCACGCTCTCGTTATTACTGCTTCGGTTTCGCATACGTCGGGCCGTGCCCCAAAGAGTGCTCATCGATGTTTCTCTTGTTAACACGTCGACAAACCGGCGCCAGTAACTGCGTTTCTTAGCTTTGATTAAATTTTTCATTCGCTTTTCTAATATCGCGTACACTCGATAACTAGCAACTAACCCGTCGTTCCGGAAGGTTTTATACGCGGCAGCTTTCTCCGCGTACACGTCTGAGCACTCTTTGTCCCACCACGGGTTGGGAGAACGTTTTCGGGTGTTCACGTCGAGTACTTGTTTCGTCTGAGTTTGAATCGCGGTATCGAGAATCCAGTTAGACAAAAACTTATACTCTTCCTCCGGGGGAAGTACCTGTGTCGAATCGATAGTTTTGGGTATCTCAGCATCGTAGCTCTTCCAATCAATGTTTCGTGTGAGGTCAGAGGGAACATTGATTGGTGCAGATGGTCTTGAGCCAGTGGTGATTGCAATTTCCTATTTGTAGGTGGTCACTACCGTGGGGATCAGATATTACCTTCCACTTGCAATCTAACCGTAGTGATGTCGAGCATAAAGATATGTCCAGTGCACTTGCTTGCGCAGGTGGTCTAGGAATCCGTGTCATATCCCCTGTGTTCAGAATTGTCATATTGAAGTTGTCACAAAGGTCTTGAATTGTCGAAGATCGATTATCGTCGTACAGACAGCCCCACCCCGTACCGTGGTTGTTAAAGTCTCCAAGAAGCAGGCGGGGCGAGGGAAGATGTTCAATCACGTTGGAGAATCTTCTATATCCCATCATGGTCCTAGGAGGAATGTAAATAGAAGCAATGCAAAGATGCCTTTGATTGTTGTTTGACAAGCGACAACTTCAATGCCTGGCGTCGAGGGGAGGTTGATTCGATTGAAGGAGTAGCACTTTTTGATCCCTAAAAGTACCCCTCCATCTGAGTCTTCTCGATCCAAGCGGATAATGTTAAAATCGTGGAAGTTGAGGTTTATATTAGAAGTGAGCCATGTTTCACGTAGGGAAAATGATTGTAATTTAGCAAGTGTTTTAATGAATCAATTTTGGGGATAATACCACTGTAAAACAGTGATCAGATCCGTGATTCCGTCTAATAAGTTAGCCATCGAAGGATACGATCGCTGCAAGGAGGGGCCATTGTTCAGTCAACTGTTTTAAAAATGTTCTTACTGTTGGTAGAATAGCAACCAGCAAGCTTTTCAGAGGATCGGTAATGTTGAAAGCTGTGAATATCCAGTCCACAATGTCAGAAAATTTAAGGAAACCCGTTTTAGGTTGAGTTTCTGACTGTAAAATTGGAGCACTTGGGATTTTTGGTGCCCGGGGAGTGCTGGGAACTCCTGGTTGTATCTCAATTTCCCAAAACCAGGAGGTATTATCTTCGGATTTGTACCAGCACTTCCAGTTGATGAGTTTTTTTGTACCCTTGTTTGGGACAACCTAGGACCCTTACGAGGAAGTTCAGGTAAGTTTTGATTAGGTCTTTTCCTAGAGTTTCCAAGCAGAGCCAAAGAATGCCCCTCGCAAGGGTCGTTAGAGGCGTTATCGTCAGTTGGCAAGAGAGCGAATGGGTTTTCGGAGATAAGTGGAACAGCTCTTTTAAGCATTTCTGCGTAAGAGCGTCTGGAGCGATCTTTGGCGGATCGCTTCAGTTTATCCGCGCGAAGCTTGTACGTTGGGCATGTCAAAAGTGCATGCGGATTCTCCCCACAGTAAACATACTTCTCAGCGGGCCTACTGCAAGTATCATCCGCATGGCGTTCCCCACATTTACCGCACCGATGCTTGTTGCTACAGTAGGTGGCCATGTGACCTAACTGCTTGCAATTGGAACAATTCATGACCCGCGGTACAAACAGACGCACAGGTAGACGAGCTCCTCCCACTTCCACGTAGCTCGGAAGTGCAGATCAGGCGAAGGTTACGCGAAACGAGTCTGATGTATAGTAATTCCCATCTTCGATGGACTTTGAGTGCAATTGCTTGCACTCCAAAATCTCAATTGATTGAAGGTTAGGGTCCTTAAAGCGGCCAACCCCATCATTCATCAGATCATCGACAGTTAGACCCGCATCACTTACCACACCGTCGATCTCCACATCACGAGAAGGGATGTAGACGCGATACTCCAGCGTAAAGAGGCTATTGCTAACGATACCATTGGCCTGTTTCAAGTCAGTAACGACTACGCGCAGTTTATCTGACTGAACCTTCTTAATCTCGGTTACGGCCGAGTAACGTTTTGTCAGCTCCCGTGCAACAGTTATGCAGTTATGAAATCAGTTGACGCTAGGTGTTTGAAGGCGACATATGGAGCATCTGTTCAGAAGACTGTATATTAGGGTGCCAATGGAATATATAGGAAACAGATGGCCATCGAATTTAATAACCGGACGCATCTCAACATCGTTAGTGCCTCGAAAAAAGTCTCTTTACAATTTTTTAAACCGAGATTTTCAAATAAAAATCACGAAAATTATTTTTTTTCGAATTGGCTCCAGATGTCGGCATTTCATGGATTTCTAAAAAACATAAAATCTGCATTTTCAAACTAAAATCCCATCTCAATTCAATTTTTTTCCTTGTATCATAAAGGTATTTTTTCAACATTACACCAGATACCGACTCTTCATGACATTGTTTTTCAATTGAGGTATGTCATGTTTGAAAATTCAGGATAACCATAAATATTGGCACTCTACCGTATATCAAGTATACTGAGGAGACAATTTTAGGAACTTGAACTTGAACTTGGTTGGTGTAACGGTATTTTGGTTCTATTCCAGACAGCACCCACCCACCTTTTTGCACAAGCAAGTCAACGAAAGATGCTTTTATGATCTATTTCTGATTAAGCTCTTCACATATTCTTCGTTTTAGTTACTAAGAAAATAAGTTGCATCCAGTCATATATCCAGTGAAGATAGATGACCACATTATTCCTTTATTCAGACCTGGGCCCGTGCATAAATGAACTCTTCTGAAATAGTCCAAATGATCCTAAAATGTATGATATCTCAAAAATTCACTTAGATAAGCTCAGAATTGTGATATTTTGTCTAAAGCAAACAAGTGACGTTACCGACGACAAGACTTTTGTATAGAACTAACGCGTTTACATATCAGCTCACAAAGCTGAGATCGATGGTGTAGTTATCGATTCGAACTTGGCATGCGTGGATCTACTGAAGGACGGAATTGGCTGTTTCAAAGACCCCTTGCTCCATTGAGCGAGGATCTTGAATGGCAATTGTACCGGACGGGACAAAAGGGTGTGTTCCTTCAAACTAGTGTCGGGTGATCTTTGGCGAGACTGCTTTGCGTCTTCTTCGACAAGGATCGTCAGCATGATCGGTTGTTTATGCCGAGCTTCATGCATGCAGTATTGCACTAATGACAAGCAAATTGGTCTTCGTAGCAATTTTTTTTCTCTCTTGAGAGGCCATCAATATACCAGCAAGCTCTGCTACAGATCTGAAGAAAACAGCACCGGGTTTTAGGGTGCTTACAGAGTTGAGGCGAGAAACTGAGCTGGGGCTGGTACTGACATTAGAGTGCGAGATGCGAGAAACCTGCTTGCTGCAAACCCAAGGGATGATGTCAGAGTGAAAGCCGACTCTGGCTTTTACTCTGACAGGCTCATTTGATATGGCCTGCAAGTAGGTTTCTCGCATCGCGCATCCTACTGTCAGTACCAGCCCCTGCTCAGCTTCTCGCCGCCGCCGCTCTGCAAGCACCCTTACACATTTTAAATGAAACCAACGCTTCCAGGAGCACTGAAAAACTCATGTGATATTTTAATCAGAGATTCAGAGGATTGGACGTAGGTTAGGAACCGGCAACTTTGTGATATTGCGGAACTCCTGTCGGCATCGAGGAGACCCCAATTCTCACGGTACGGCATGGAATTATTTTGTCGATGATAATACGTCGCTGTTGTGCTATCTTATGACAAGCGCCATTTAGCACATTTCGAGAAAAACGATTTTTAAAGTGTGAGATTAAATATCTTGAAACTTAGAAATGGTAAAAACAATTCAAAGAATACAATTAATGCTTCTATCTATTCTGTATTAAACTCTCAAATATTATGAAGTTCGGTTAACTATGTTGCGAGTTTTCACTATAAATGTAAACAAAAGTCGAACTCACACGTGTCGTAGGTGTGTATTGATGACAAAATTTGTATGGCGTGTCATAATTGTACATGGTAAATTTTCCATAGAAAAAAGCATCAATTATTAACTTTTATTAATATCTTCGGCTTTATTCGGCCTAGAAACAGGTGCATTATGAAGGAAATTGAGCAAGCAATCTAGAAAAAATAGTAATTTTTTAATTACAGTGTTGCCCAACATGAAATTTGCCAATTTAAAAGTAAAACTCGCAATACATGTATTTTTATTTTGAAAATTATTATGCCTTTGTGTTCCTCAGACATTTTTACATATAAAAACATCTAAAACTTCTACATTACTTAGGCGAATCTTAAGATACAGTGATTTGAAGCAAAAAATTGACAATTTCTCATCACTTTTTTTCGCTATATCTCAGTAACCAAGCAAAATTTCAAAATTCTGAAAACACCATTTTGTAGAGAATTTTCAGATTAGTAATGTGGCATATCTAACTCAGTTTACCCCAGAGTGGCGTTTGTCATAAGATAGCACAACAACGACGAATTAATCTAGCTGGTAAGGTGGCCTACTTCCTGCCGATGACCACGTTTCCGTTCCCCTTGTTTGACTTTCGAACAATAATTTTATGTGTATATCCATAGATTTCATCTATGGACCCGTAGAAAACCTTCCAATCCGTCATCCGGAGATTCCCGTAGATCTGACATTGCTGATTTAACAGTGGAATCTGCTGTCGAAGCGACTGAGGCGCAGAGTGTTGTGAGATAGATTCAAATTTCTCTTAGTAGAAATTTTGTGTATTTATTTTACAACTACAATATTATAGTATCTCAAAAAAAAAAACAAACTTGATACCTTTCCCATACATTCTAGTTCACATTAGCCACCATCGAAGCAGCGCTATTTCTTAAATATTTTCATGAAAGTGTTGCCTAATTCATCGAGAGGGCTTTGAAATTGGCACAATATTTACAAGAGGTTATAAATGTCTGAAGGAAATCTATATGAAATTATTATTTGTAATGAAATAAACGATAATAACACTAGTGTGTTGATTGTTATGAAAAAGATACCTTTTCTTATTTTTCTTCTGGATCCTAGGAGTCTCGAGATTTCTCTGGAAATACTTTTTTTGCCGAATCACGTAAAGCTAAAAACTTTCTGAAAATGAAAGCTCTACACGCAATGTTATTGCCTTCCTTGAAAGATATGTTGATCTATTGAAAGATGCGTTAAACTAATTGACTAACATACCATTCCCCAGGTCTATTTCGAAGAAGAAAACGGCGTAGAGTATGTCTACAAGGAGCCTAAGGTGACGTCCCTGAGCGAAATATCCGAGCGACTAAACAAGCAGTATCGGGATAAATTCGGTAGCGACAACGTGAGGATGATAATGGATTCATCGCCGGTATGGAAGAACAGTTTAAAGCTTGAACAGATTGAATGAATTGTTTTCTTTCGAAAAATAGGTCGACGTAACCTCGCTGGACCCGAAGCTAGCTTACATTCAGGTGACTCATGTGACACCGTTCTTCTGCAAGGACGAGCTGGAAATACGACAAACCGAGTTCGAGCAAAATCATGACGTAGACACGTTTATGTATGAGACACCGTTTATTCCGAATGGTGGCGCCCGAGGTTCCGTGGAGGACCAATGGAAACGAAGAACAATATTGACAAGTATGTTGTATTTTTCCACAGTGTAAACATGTGAATCTAAAATGCTTCTTTTGTAGCCCAGTACAGTTTTCCATACGTGCTAAAACGTATACCGGTCAAGGAGCGTCAATCGCTCGAACTTAGTCCAATCGAGGTGGCTATCGACGAAATGCAAGCCAAGGTAGCGGAATTGGAAGAGGTTGTTCTCGGGCCAATAGACTTGAAAAAGCTGCAACTACGGCTGCAGGGCAGTGTAGCGGTCACTGTGAACGCCGGTCCTCTAGCATATGCATCAGCATTTTTGGATCCGAAAAACAGTTCCAAATATTCCATCGATAAGGTAGAAGATTTAAAGGATGTCTTCCGGTATGATTTAACATTTTTTTTAACAAATACAACCGTACTGATATTTATTTTTTCCATAGAGATTTCATCCGGATCTGTTACACGGCTTTGCAGATCAACGCCAACGTCATCTCGTCCGATCAGCGAGAGTACCATAGTGCGCTGAAGGAAAATTACGAAAATCTGTGTTCGGCACTTAGCGATCTTCTGGGGGAATTTGTGTATCCCCTGGACGATAGTACTAGCAACGCTCACCGCCATAGTCTTGCCTTGTTCAGTGCCATCAGCGGGGCACCGAACAATTCCAGCACTGCTTAGATAGAAAAAAAACAAGGTAAGGTTGTACGTTCTTTTTCTACGATCTTTCCAATCAACACCACACGGAACTACGCACAACATTCGTTGAGGATGTTTTTTAGTAACACAAGGATAACTGATGCAACAAACTGGTTTTGCAACTTTAGGTAGAATAAATATTATAAACCCCTCCCCCACCGTAACAAAAGAACCCGCTCAAATTTTACCATAAAGAGAACCTAAAACTAGCAACTTTGAACATAAACCGTCTAAATTACAACTCTTTAAATTCCATTATATGCGACTCGCGCCATGTAGAATGAAACAAAGCGGCTACAGGTCAAGCTTTGCTTGAAGCAAGGTGTTAGCCCTACTACTTCTCTTTCGGTTTATTTTTTGGCTTCTGGCCATACATCAGAGCATGTTGAAAACATTGCCAAACACGTCTTCTTTGTATCTGCATTGTGGTTACAGTAAGTTAAGTTCTACCGTGAACAAAAATCGTGAAACGGTAGTAGCATTCTAGCACTCGAAAAAAGCATTGTTTAGGTGTTAAATCATGTAGAAACAAAAATTATTTTATATCGAACAAAACAACACAAAAATCTTATCAACGAAATTCGAGCGATTTTGGTCAGGGATTTCCCTCCTGCGGGCCATATTCGCTGGGAAAATTTCAAATTGGAACTTACCTCGCATAACTTAGTTTCAGTTAATCAGTCCTTTTTGGAGCGGTTCAATAAACCGCGGTAGAGACGCGCGCGTTCTACACCTAATGGGGAAAATGCGCGAAATTTATTCTGAGAGAAAAAATCTCTTATTTTGTTACGTTCTTCTTTTTTTTCTCCTACATACCAATATCATCTTTACCCTCGAAAAGTTAAAAAAAAACATACAAACATAGAACAATGATGCAGTAGAACAAGTGAATAAAAAACAATTAATACACAAGACTGCCAAAAATTTCGAATCGTATAAACTAAAATTATTACACGTACACTGTCTTTCGATTGGTAGACACAGATGTTGAATCTTTTACAACTGATAGGCAGAATCATAAAACTGTGTCCCCATACTCAGAACGGTAAAGGACATATTTTCGTTTAGTAATGAGTGAGGCACTTTCCGCTCCATGCTTAAAGCATAATTTTTGTTAGATATTATATTAAGTTGGAAAAAATTATTTTACTAGTCAAAAAATGAATCAATCATTTTAAAGTGTGTAAATTTGCCTGTTTTTACTTCTATGTATAAAGTTTTCTTTGTGATTGTTTCACATGTATCATTTTTTCTCTAACAATCATTCGATTTAAGAAAACCTATCGTTAGTAAAAACTCATTTAAAATATCCCCACGTTGTTGTTTTTATTGAATTTGGCCAGTTTTCGAGATGTTTAGAAGATATATAATAATAAATTCAGTGTACAATATTGTTATGAAATTATATTAACAGTTATTGTTTGCTTACTTGCAAACCGCTACCTTCGTGTGAAAAACAAACGATGGAATATGTGTTTTGCTGTAGAAGTCGTGTTTACAATCTCGAACTTATATTATATTACGTTTTCGTTTAAGCTAGGTTTACTGATAATGACACTCTTATCGAATACTGTCTAGAAATAACGCATATAAATCCTCACTGTAGCAGGTACACTGTCAGGTAGCATCTGAACCAGGAACAAAATAAACAACAGCAGTGATTATGTTTACTCGTATACATCTCTAGATTTAAGTAGGAATGTCATATTTGAAATAAAAATACACTCAATTATAGACAAGTGCGAATCTTTAGAAGAAACAAGTCGAACAATTTCTAAAGCTATACACAAAAATAATAGGAAACCTAGATGTGCACAGCAATCGATCGATCGATCGGTCAACAAGCGTAACAATATTGTTCAATATACTGTGTTATTTAAAAGTTGTATTCAAGTGTAATGGAAAGCTAAATAAATAAATAAATAAAATCAAAGTTACGGAGTCATATGTTACCATTGATGACCTTTTCCTCCAAACTACCTCCTCTCGCCACCCGTTGCAAATATATCTTCACGCTCTTGGTTGACCATGAACTTTATACTGTATTGAACTGAAGCTCAAGGAGTATTCAGAAAAAAATCATCAACTGGTTATTTATTACGCTTGCTTATCTTATGTTCTGTATTTCAGAAATTTCTTGGATAACCGTAAACATCAGTTGAACTCGATATCTCTGCTAGCTTTGCATTGTGTTCCCCCATGAGTTTGTGCTGCATTCATAAACTGGTTACGCCTGTAGATTTGTGACTTACAGTACAGGGAGTTCTTGAGATACCCTTGTGTAAATATAACCGTACCTGATAATTTATTTCGTAAAGAAAAGTTTTAAGTAAATAATCGTTTAATTTTGGGAAATGCTTTGACTAAAGAACTTGAATAAGAATGTGAAGCGAACTTTTTTTTTTAATTAGGTTCGTAGTGGAACTGTGGGATATCACTATTGATAACCTTGAATTGTCCAAGTTTATTCTCAACCACCAAAGGCATCAGTCACAATACCAGTGTGCTCTCTGCTGCTACCCAAGCCAGCGCAAACAGTTGCTTTTTTCTTGTATGTATTGTCTGAAGAACAAAGGGAACCCTTACTATTATTCTTGTGTGGTGATCTATCAAGATGACTGAGTCTCATATGTGATTCTTCGGGCTAACACGGTGGCCATTGACTTGCGGTCTTTCCGCATAAGACCGAATATTGGTGATGTGGAACATTTGCTGAAGGTGAAAATGCAGCTTCGGTTTTCGGAACTCAGCTTCATCCAGTTGGAGCACGTCAGGCGCGCGGTGCTGATAACGTTCAACAAATTCGCCCAGGAGAAAAGATTCATTTCGCAAAACAATTTGAAACACGTCACTATGGGTCACAGGGGCGGTTTTTTGGTACAAAAATCAATATCTTCCAAACCGTTCATTTTAGAGAAATTATGTCTGAGAGAATATTTGTGGGATTGGCTTTCTTTTAAAGTAAAATGTAACTAGGGTGGTTCTCTCGAACATTCTTTTCGAAAAATTATTTTTCGAACGAAATGGTATAGCAGGGTACTTACTTCAGCAAAGTTGTAGAAAAATGTTTTTCAAGAAACATTTTCAAATGCATGAAAGTTATAGCACTATCGGTTTTCATGTTATAATTATTTTTATTCTTTAACCTAGGGTGTTTCTGAAAAAGTCAGTTTTTTAACTATAACTTTTTAAGTAGTTAGTCTATCTTAATACTCTCTATGAAGCAATTTTAGTACTTTTCATTGCGCATATTTTTGCTGAAGAATGTGAATCGATATCATTTTTCGTTATCGAGTTACGATCATTTTTTTAAATAAAAATGATAGTTTTCAATGACCTCTAACTCAGAAGGTTGCAAAAAGTAGCAGCTAAATTTGTACTCTTTCGAAAATGCATAAAAAATACTATCAAATATCTCGAAATCAACTTTTGCTTTTTTGCCCTTCGATGTCATATATTAGCAACAACACCACGAGTCGTGACAGTTTAATTGGTATCAATCCCATTCATGTATCGAATCGCAGTAGCCGACGACTGCTTTGATGAACGCGTGTAGTGCTTTGTATTATTAGTTCCGTTAAAATGGATAAAAGAAAATCATTCGATCTCTGGAAAGTGACCAAAGGTGAAAATAGAAATAAAATAAAGGCTGGGTTTGAGAAAATTATGAGATCATTTGATGTGGGAGAAAATGAAAAAAAGAATTTCGCTCGGAATGCAAAAGCTGTATCAATTAAAACATGTAAAAGGTTTGATCAATTTTGGAAAGACAGTCATCAAATTGAGACGAAAGTGCTCGATAAAAAATCGAAATATTTTGAGAAGCTGTTAACAGTTCCAAAAAAATGCACTTCCTCCCAAACCAGTATTCACAGAAATTCGTCGCTTACTCAGAACAGAATGAAGGGTAATCCTTAATTCATTCGCTTTTAAAGTAACATGCTCTACATTTTATACTGTTCAAAATTATAGGCCGTCCAAAAAAACCGAGTGCATGAATTGTGCTTGAAAAGGAAAAGGAAACTTAATCTTTGGGAAAAGAAACACGTTACAGATAACTATAGCGACGACGATGCTGATGATGCTGATGATTGTGATTATAATAATTATGATGATGTCGATTATAATAAAATAGTTATGTAGAATAGTAAAATAAATATCTGCCAGAGCCTAACGTTTTCAATATTTGTGTACATATATTTGACAACCTCAAAAAATCATTTAAAAACTCGACTTTTTGATCTAGTAAAGCAGGTGCTAAATGGCGATGACCAGGTCCTTAACCCATTCATGCCCATGTTGTTTGTGGACAACAACGTTTTTAAACAGCTATAACTTTTGATTGAGGCGAGATTTGCTCACAAAAACAAGTAAGGCTCATTAATGTGATTATTGCCTTTAATTTGAGTATTAACAGTTACAAGGATCAGCTCTAAAACTGAAGTTATTGCAATTAGTCTGATTGGATTCCGATGGAGCAGTGCTGCCAAGGATAGTTTACGTTAACGACGGAAAATGATTTTTTCATATATCTTCGTTATGGTGCAATATTATTGAAAACTGATAAAACTTATCAATTTAGACTGTCGTTGGCTACGTTTTCTACGTAATTGGACTATTGTAATTATTCTAGGAGAATTGCATTGAGCATTACAAGGTAAAAATTGACCAGCTTCTAGCACTGCCATGGAAGCACCTTTATGAAAATAGGCTTTTCATGTTTCTTGACCCAACCGTTTTCAAGGAAAAATAGTTTTGAAACCCTACATGCACTAGAAAAAAGTTGGGCATGAAAGGGTTAAAAACAGCCGTAAGATGTCATTTGATCATAATGTTGATGTCAACATTTTTCGCTGAAGGATAAAAAAGAAAAAGTTGATTTTGAGATACTTTATAGTATTTTTGATGCACTTTCGAAAAAGTACAAATTTAGCTGCTACTTTTTGCAACCTTCTGAGTTAGAGGTCATTGAAAACTATCATTTTTATTTAAAAAAATGATCGTAACTCGATAACGAAAAATGATATCGATTCACATTCTTCAGCAAAAATATGTGCAATGAAAAGTACTAAAATTACTTCATAGAGAGTATTAAGATAGACTAACTACTTAAAAAGTTATAGTTAAAAAACTGACTTTTTCAGAAACACCCTAGGTTAAAGAAGAAAAATAATTATAACATGAACACCGATAATGCTATAACTTTGATGCATTTGAAAATGTTTCTTGAAAAACATTTTTCTACAACTTTGCTGAAGTAAGTACCTTGCTATACTATTTAGTTCGAAAAATATTTTTTCGAAAAGAATGTTCGAGAGGACCACCCTAGTTACATTTTACTTTAAAAGAAAGCCAATTTAATTTCCAAAAATATTCTCTCAGACAAATTTTCTCTAAAATGAACGGTTTGGGAGTTATTGATTTTTGTACCGAAATACCGCCCTTGTGACCCATAGTGCACGTGCTGGATAGTGACACCGCTAAAATCAAGATCCCTGTGTATATGGATAACGAAAACGTGGAAGTCAAATTACATGATTTGGCAGCACGTACTTATGCAATCTTAAATTCCCATAAGGGAAAATTGGACTGAACCACGCGTTAAGGGCACAAAACCTAACTTAAATTAAGTTTTATTTTATGTGTTTCGAATTCATCTCGTCAATAACTAGCACCAGCACTAGTTAGACGATGTATCTAACCTAGTACCCAAATTAGCACTAGTTAGACACAAAAAATCCAAACAGTTCACACGACACATGTGAACGTTCCAATGCATCTGACTTGTGCCGAGTGATGTCCCGGGTAGCCAATACAGAAGCTCAGGTTTGCTGACGAAAAAGCGAAAACGAACTCTTGTCTTTTGGCTAGGGAGCCAAACGCCTGGCATTATGCAATCTTAAATTCCCATAAATTCCCATAGTTACTGACGAGATGAATTCGAAAGCACGTACTTGCAAAGATTCATGTCGCATTTCGGAGCAGTGGATTCTATTACGGAGGACACATGGAGAAACTACTTCCCAGGTAAATCAAATGGTGTCTTTGTGGTGAGAATGCGGGTAGACCAACCCATTTCCTCCTATCTTACCCTGCAGTACAAAACGGAAGGGGGTGACACCATTATACAGCAAACTCTATGTGCATATCAAGGACAAACTAACACGTGCCAGTTCTGTGAGCAAACGGCACATTACAAACAACCCTGTCCAGAAGCCGCTAAGAAAAGCTCATCTACAGAAAGAAATGCCAACACTCAGTCTCCAATATCATTCCCTGAGCCACAAACGGTTGCCAACTTTATGGCTGCTGTTCAAGCTATAATGACAATTGCGAAAGCCGCGTCAAGTACCAAGAAACTTAACAGCTAATACCATTAATGAAGGAGCTACTAGCAATGACGGAGGGTTCACGCTCGTGACCCGAAAGGGAAAGAAGTTTGGAACAACACCTGATCGCGAGCATTAAGGCAGTAACCTCGATGATGACTCGGACACGTGCGACGACAACAGAGATATGAATGACCCCCGTAATACAGTTGACGACACGACACGAAAACGGATAGACTCTTAGTATTAATTGTTCACTATTTTTTATTTTTTACATCATGTAAATATATAAAAGACCCACGGTCTTGAATTGTTAAACACTTATTAGGTCTTAAAATCAAATTCATATTCATGGAATTTAAGAATACATTGAAAATCAATGTCAATCCGGCAAATTTCTCAGAACACTACATCCACCTTTTATACACACTCCCAAACACTCATTTACTAGTGCGTTCTGTCTGCACTGAGTGCCAATGACCGACGTCAGAGAAGTGGCTCCACCATCTGGACCTTAGATATCGGCCCATCAACAGATACACCGGGACCCACGGTTTAACTTCCCTTCCGAAGTAATGCGTGACTAAATAATTTTTCACCTCAGAAAATCTCAACGAACTCGGCTGGGATTGAACCAAGACCTACTGGTTTTATTGCTCTAGGCTATGCAAATACTATAAAAATCGCCTTTTTAACAGAAGCCCGGCGCACAGTAGAACGGAATCGAAAAAAAGCCGGACATTGATATTTGCGACGAAACTATTGTTTATGGCACTTTGATGTCTTCGGAAAGGTTTCTTTATTTTTTAAGTAGTTTAATATATTGTTGAAAAATTTTGATTTAAGGGGGTATATACGCAGATAAAAAAATAACTTTGCAAGTTGTTGCCAAAATTGATAGTCATGTATGGGAAGTTTGTAGACAAAATGATTTTATGAAACTTTGTTGAAGTAGCAAAATGGCTATCTGTTAAGCGAAAAAAGTTATTGGGTAAAATTGAAGTACATGTCGGAATACCCCCTTAAAAAGTGTTTTTTCATTGTAACTTTTTCATTTGATTTTTTACAGTTTTTCGATGGTCTAGAAAGCTGTAGATGCTTTCAAAACACACCTTTTTGCGCAATAGACCAACTCGCTATCTCCTCGTTTTTAGGATGTATGCCAGTTTTTTTTGTTTTTTTTTGGGCTAACTTTAAGGGGCTATGGTTTGTAGAGTAGCAGGTAGTAGCAGCAAAATTTATTTAATTTTAAATGAAAGACCTATCAGCCAGACAGGACGCTATTAATTTCTTTTTGATTCTGATGTTTAGTTTCCAGGATATGAATATTTGAATGTGTAAAAATGGCGCTTCTGCAGTTTTTTCAAATTATCTGCCGAAATTGACAACATAGATTAACACTTTATATATTTTTAGACAGCTTTTTCGATTACCTTTCGAACAAGCTATAGATTGTTGACTATTATCAAAAGAGATATTTAACATTAAATACGGACGAAATTTTTTATCATTTCCCATTGCTAGAAATATGACCAAAAGCATATAATCTATTATTAACGCCAAAACGGCTAATTTTAGGTCAATAGTATCTTCGGAGAATTTAATGGAGGCAATATGCCCTTTCTTTTGGTGTTGTATTTTTGTTGATTAATCCCCCTACGAGTGAGATATTTTCATAAATTTCCTTGAAAGTGATTGTATTGAAATGATGCCTTCAGAAAATTTGTAGCTCTTACTTTTGCGAATAACTTTACTGAAAACATCAAATATCTATTTTGAACACTTGAAAAGTTATGGCTTATTGTTTGTGGATTACTTATTGTCGCCTATTTATTGTTCAATATAGTAATAATCCATTGAAATAAGCCAAACATTATTATGATAAAACGAATTTTGTATTTCATTTTTCTATCTACAACCGCTAGAAATAATCACCTGATCGCGGGTCAATACGTACTGAAAATTCGCCGCGTCTGTTTTTATGTAGGGTTACCAACCGTCCTTATTTTAAAGGACATGTCCTTATTTTCGACGATTTTGAAAAGCGTCCTTATTTTGCTTAAAATGTCCTTATTTTAGTCTCAAGCCGTGGTAGCCATATTTGAAATCTTTCAGATCAAATTTATTACGAGAGAATTAAACTATTCAATCGTTTTCATTGGTCACTTCTTTCCAACGAGTTTTTTGTCAATAAATATGGCTACTTTTACAATGTTGATATTGACCAATTTAACAAATCTAACTAATGTTTGAGTTAGTGTTTTTCACTGCAGTAAGTAGCGGCGGATAAACCAAAATTCCGACCGAAGCCAGCCAGAACTCCGGCACGTATTCTTGCTGGATGGGCTGGATTTACTAGAGCACTCTAGTTAGTGTGTGGCCATGAGACCATGACGTAATACGTAATACGTATGACGTATCCAAACGAACATGAAATTTGACGTATTCATAATAGAAATACGTCAGATTTCTGCTCGCTTGGATACGTCAAACTCGTGTTGGCCACACTCTAACAAGAGTGCTCTAGGATTTACTGGAGAGGCGTATTTACCCAGTAAACGAAAAGGCGACTAGGCTGGTTTAAATAGACGCCGACGAGCGATAAGCTATTGAAACTTTGTATAGGCCATAGATAACAAACATATTGAGATGCGCGAAGACTGCAACTAAAAATTCCAATCGAACCCAAACCAACGATTCCAATCGAGCTATGTGAACAAATATGCCGGATTTAGGAATAAACGCGTCATTTCAAACACATAATGTAGGCCTTGTGGAGAAAATTAGCAGTAGGTGCTGAAAAATATGTGCATGAAAACGAACATTGATTCTTTTATTATATTAAATCATAGTTAAAGTTGTCTTTCAAAATTAACTACTCGTTTGTTAATTCATTTTCGTTAGGGTATAATCTACTGATACTGAAAGGGGGAGGGTAGTTTGGGGCGGTCGACATTCAGTGTGTCCTTATTTTGCTCTCAGCACATTTGGTAACCCTATTTTATGAATCTAATTTCAAGTTCCGTTATTGCTAACCAGCCCGTGTATCAGGTTAACAATTCTTTGTATTTCTCTTCAATGGTCGTTATTATCGCGTGTATTTTACAAATCATCCGATACGTAAAATAGAAAATACATACCTTGATTTATAACATCTCGCGCTATCATAACTCTTTGTCTGTATAACGTGTTATCACTCGGTAGTTTTCAACCAAATAAATATATCGTAGAGAAGAAGTAGCGAATTCTGTCTAAATACCGTTACAATAGATAGTGATCCGGCCCATTACGCAGATAAGATTAGCTTTTCTAGGCAATACTCCCACGGTCGGCTGTGTGGAGTTCAAATTGCTTTTGTTTGGGAAACATAGGATACTCTCGGTAGCCGGCTGCCCAGAGTTAAAAAAGAACCAAAAACTAAACAAGATCTTTTCTTTTTCGAGTGATCGTGTACTCGAAGATTAACTAAACAACTACATAATAAAATATTCTTTACAGGTCGCATCGCTTGCTTGGAGCGAATCCTAGACCTTATACCCTTCCAAACCACCAACTCCGCGACACCTATGGAAGAGTCTGATGAATCGTCGTCCTTCCGTTACGTAGGTAGAGCATCAACACTTCCCGTCTACTTTATCCTTTATCCTTCCCCGTGAACGATGGAGATGGGGGCGGCCGGCAATGATGGCTATCATGTGTTGAGGTTTTAATATGGGTCGGATTGGTATGAATTCCTACTTACCACTTCCTAAGCAACTCTTATTAGATAATCAGCAGGCATACATGATGAAGTCAGTGTGCAATCCGCCAAAATCATCGTCACAACGCAACGCAACGCATTTCAAAACAACAGTGTTTGAAAGCTTTATTTGTATGTCAGTTCTCAGTGCTTATAGTCGGCATAACACGAACTAATGGCAGGTTATCCAAAATATACGTGTTGCGTTTCGCAATTGACCGGGATGTTATTTCTGAATTTATAACACCATTTTACAATAAAAGTGTTTACTAAACAGATGTTATAAATTTCCTGTAACAGTGGTTACATTAGTTTACATGAAATATTATCACATTTAGACTTACATTTAGTACGAATCCACCTCGGCCAACGCTGATCACGAACTAACAAATATGACAGCATAGGCCGTTTGGTAGACAAAGGTTTATATATATATATATATATATATATATATATATATATATATATATATATATATATATATATATATATATATATATATATATATATATATATATATATATATATATATATATATATATATATATATATATATATATATATATATATATATATATATATATATATATATATATATATATATATATATATATATATATATATATATATATATATATATATATATATATATATATAGGCTATTTAAATGTAAACAAGTGTTCCTAGTTGGTGAATATTTCGTTTGTTGGAGCGATCCGCGTATCGCATAAACTGGTTGCTATGTTGCTACTCCGACTACACATACATTTTGGAATCGTACACTTATAGCGTACCCAGTTCGTTTTCGGTAGTCCAAGCATCTATAGTTGCTTCCAGCCGACCTCTCGCAACGATGGAGATTCTTCCACCCTTGTTGAACGTCTACATCCCGTTGAAGATTTCACCTTCGCTTTACAATGCATGGTAGTGACGGAATCACGATGGCAACGGCTACCGGCGGTAGCTATTGTTTCGCAGCTGTCGCTGACTACTCCATTCCAGCTTAGGCTTTGTTTGCCACCGTCATTCTAGTTTACGTAAATGAAATTTATAATACCAGATGAGTATACCAACCAATAACACCTCACTTTGTATCCTATTTCTAAGCTCAAACTTACTAGTTTTAAGTCAACTAGGTTAACCTCTAATTATAATAGTATTTTAATTCATAGTAATTTTAATAATTTTGTTGGGTTCGCTTTTAGTCCACGCGCAAGTATAACAGATTAATTTACCAAGCTATCTTCGCTTCGTTTATGTATATGCCCTATCTACTGTTGTCGATCCCCTGAAATTGAGTGTACCTAATTAGGTGTGGTTGATGATGGGGCGTAGTCAACACTCCCCTTCAGAATGCGCGATGGGTTATCCGTCAGCGTATTATCGGCAGCGCATACATCGAGCACTGTCTGTACACTGGCGCGCCGAACATGAACTTTTGGAGCCTGTCGCGTTGCAATAATCTTACCATTAGGTCAGTAGTTTCGATCAAACATTGGGTCGACGATTACTACAATGTCGCCGAAAGCAATTGGTTTTACTGGAGTAAACCACTTGGTTCTGCGTGTGATCGTGTCACGGATCCACTGCTTCTAGAAGTTCGCCATGATCTGTGATTGATTTCGACAGTTCCTTCTATATACCAGACTGTCATCGAAGTGAACCCACGACCTCAGACCGTTTACTGGTCCTAACAGAAAATAGTTAGGTGTTAGCACAGGTGTTTAGTCGTTATTCAGTGGAATGTCGGTCAGTTGTCACGAGTTGACAATGTTTTCTACCTCGATCAACGCGTTCTAATGCACTTCGACGGTAGGTAGTCTACTGGGTTCTAACTTGCTTAAATTCAGCTTCACGCTTCGGATCAGACGTTCTTAAGTGGGGCGAGCACGATAAATTGAAGGTCCACTATTGGGTGCGACTTGAGGTTAATTCGTTAGCCAGTTTTCCGAAATCGGAGCTGCTCTATCTTTTGCTTGATCACTTTTCTTGTAGCTTAAAAGCTAGTTCCGCGATCGCTATAGATGACAGCCAGTACTCCCTCCTAGTCATGATGTTTAGAATGCCATTACTCAAGAGTCGGTAGTCACCTTTTCTCCGAGTGTCGTCCAAGCTAACCAGAATCTGGCCGAAATAATACGCCCCATGTAGGTGAACGAAGGCGGCCAGATGAGCCATTGCTGGTGGTTGCGGATTTGCTCGATCATTTTTCCACCACTGGCACTCTCCGGATAGCATGATAGGTGGCTTTCAAATGAGGATTACGGTAGCGTTGTAGAACTTCGTTGATGATTGTGGAATGGTTTTGGCCATACTACTCAGAAGAGTGGTCCATCTAGAGTATTCTTGCGACCTTGTAACAGGATTTATAATTCTGGAATGAATATATAGATGTGGAATTGCTGTCGGTTTCTCGAAGCTAGGAATCGGAAGCCAGACGTGTACATTTTGTCCAAGAACTTCTTATCATCAGAACCAACGACTGTCCGGCGATAGATTGGGAACACTGCGTTTTTCATCGGCAACGTTCTGCTTCGTTGGAATTCAATCGGAATCTCAGGCACCATAACACGTCGTTGGAATCTGTCCAGAAGTACCGCTTGCTAACCGTGATTGACAGTGATGTCATTATCGTATCCGCCAATCGGACACCGAATAAGGCCGCTTGCAGCTCGGATTTCGGGACAGGACAGAAATTTCAGTGGCGCTACTCTTGTTGTCCTACCAACTAGCTCTCAATCGTGAGCCCCTCGCGAAATCAAAGGTAGACGACCACCGTGATACCGTTTTCACTCGCATTCACAAACGTTTGCTCTTCCATGTTCGGTAACATCTCGTTCCTCATTCAGATCGTACTTTCTGAAAAACGGCCAACCTCGTCAACCATTTCTCGAACTGCGTGTCTTCTATAGGAGCATTTCAGGTCACTGATGTTTCTCCTTATTTCTTGCAAACAAACGATCAAAAACGTCAACAGGTGCGTAATCCAACCAAATGGATTATACACCATGATCAATGTGCGGAGAACTTCGCGTTTGGTCGGCCGCGACCGCTGGAGAGCACAGTCGTTTGACTAACCATGCACAGTTAGAACGGACGATGCTTTGACAATTAGCCGGGAATGCGAGTGGCTCCTTCGCGATAAGCGTTCCACTATACGGCGATCCTGCACCACACTTGTAATCGGACCACGGGTCAGCACTTTCGACATGCTTAATTGGCCGTCTCACACGCGTACTTCACACTTGGTTACTGTGGCGAAAAGCTGTCCCGGAATAAGGATTGTTTATTCTGGGCGTCTTTCTACTACCGTGGTCCGTCACTCACTAAACTCGATGACCGCCTTCCACAGTCTACCAAGCCAAACACCAACCCGCCTTGTCGCATCGCTGTTATCGATGAGCAGCATAACCAACGCACACGTATTTTTTGCAAGAGGAGAGCGGTTACCCAACGACACGACCTGAAACTTAATGAAATATTGTGAAGAAAAAGGGTCCGAGTCATTTACCGCCAGTTACCAGTATATTGAGGGACCCCTTGATTCGTACGAAAAAAAAAATCAGCAACACTTCTTTGTTTATTGATTTTCAGTTGCTGTATTACACTGTACCAAAACCGTAGCGTTAAATCGAATGATATTCTTGTTGACCTGGCCCTTTAACAATTGGCAGTTGTGTTTTGGATGACTGCCATTTGATCTTTGTTGCAATCAACTTTTCGTCTTTGTATGCAAACATCAAATGATAGGCATACAAAAGATAAAAGCAAAAGTTGTAAAATTCGAAATAGCAATCATTCTGTTTTGAAATGTGATCATTTATTTTTCAACAACTAAAACGTCCCATTCGATCAGATAGTCTCATGTTTAATTTATATAGCAAATAAGAAAATCGAACTACTCCAAATATTTTTTCGCATGCATGTCATCAAAAAATTGAATGAAAGTTGCTCGAACAGCAAGTCGATAGTTTTTTGGTTTTAGGTAGACCATCAGTTCAAAGGAATTTGTTTTTATATACTGCGTGATGAAATTGATGCAAACGAATATTATTTTAATTGGTTTATTTAAGAACTATTGACTATTACAATAAACTTTTGAAAACATCTCTAAATAGTATTTAATAGCTGCTTTTTGGTGAGTTTGTATTTAAACAATTCCCCTTAAGTAGGACTCACATATTATCGCAGCCTAGATTTTACAAATTCGTATCCATAAACACAAATCAAATGCATAAAACTTGCTACCGTACTATAAAAGGATGGCTTTTGCATTCTAAATTTTGCTTAGTATAGTTGCCAATCATAATGAATCGAGTCGCGACACTGCACCTTGTAGCTTTAGCATAATTTATGTTACTGAATGAAGTCAGCTGCTGACTGGCCTTTAGCTATTCATTTCAATGCGATTCTATTAAATTTATTAATGTTAAATCCCATGCTACACTTATTTGTTGTCGGTTATTAATCAAATGTAAGATATATCTAACGCAATCAAACGAAATAAAATAGTAACAATTTTTTAAATAAGATTATAATGAATTTGAAACAAATTCAAAACTCCTTTTATAATTTCCTCTATTTTTACGTTTGACAGATGTGTTCTTTTCAAATGTTTGGCTAGATATGGTATACAAATACAACATTTTTAGTTCAAATCTGTTTAAATAGTAAATAGTCTGAGGTGATACCCGGTTCCGTTGCTCCCTTCAGTATAGTTCGTTTGTTCTCCTCTTAGGATATTACGGAAAGAAGTTACGGAAGTTTGCGGCATCCGATTGCTCTATTTTATTGAGATGCGTGGTATTAGAAGAATCCTGATGGACGGCTTTGAACAAAGAGAAACAATATTCATCACAATATATACGCGAACGGAGGTCTTAGTGGAATGTACGTAATGTTTCAAAGGTTTTCTTCCATTTAACTCCACTATTAAACATAGTGGAATTAAATGGAAAAAAACCTTTGAAACATTAATATTGATCAATGATACTCCATATAATTATCACAGATCCTAGCTGTCGAAATCGTACAAGGATATATCTTCACATTCAACGAGAATTTAAAAAGATGCTACCCGTAGGATGCATCCAGTCAGTCGAGATTTAGCGTAGTTTGGATTTACTTCTTTTCCAACCAAGTATTTTTTTGAAAATTACTCTTGGTAATAAGAGACGGCAATTCATAGGTACACCTAAAACTATATGGCTGTGCGATGACGTCGTATTTGATACCATCGTATATATAAGAAAAACATCCGTCTTCTCAAGCTTAAATAAATCCAGGACATTGTCGTTTGGAAGTTGATTAATATATAGGAACTCAACGGTTTGTTACTTTTTCTGTAAAAATGGACAAATTGATACGAGCCGCTGATATTTGAAAATTGCTGTTCGATTGGATCAATACTACGTTTTAGTCACATTCGTTTCGGAGAACCTATTACGCCAAGCTCTTTGAATAGAGGAAATATGCTAGCGGAGCATGTCTGCTTCCATTCACGAACAATAGATACAAAGTTGGCCACATCTAGCGAGTCATAGCTGTAGGTATAATTTGTCCACTGGTCTACCAACTTCTTCGGCCAGGGTTTCATTGGTTTCGAATTCATCGGAGCTTTTCAAAGTCAAGAACTTATATATCGTTGGTGCAGGAGATGCCAGTTGCTAAAGGTTTATTCAAAATGGTCTCCACGGAAATGCGCTGTTTTCAAATATCCAATCAAATCTTGTTTGGAAATCCGGACGTCTTGTATAGTGTGTAATTTTACTAAATTTTGGATTGTCTTTGAACATTATTAGTTTCTTGTTCGAGGGACATGTGCAATTTCTTTTTCTCACTATTATCACCGAACATGCCATGATCTTTTACTTTGTTGGCACACGAACATCAGGACCACATTGAGCTATGCGGAGGTATGGGAGCTATACTTCTTAAATCACTCTCCTCGCGACAGTGATTAGGAATATATTGGGTTAAATATATATGGCATATGGCACGTTCCGTATGTAGCGGCGGCAACAGTCCAACCGGCGCGGTCATCGGGATAGAACCAAATCCGATCGCATATCGGTTCCTCATGTGGCATGTGGCATATCCTTCAACTCCCGAATGTGCAAAAATTCAGTGTATTGATTGCGGGACTGAACCGCCTAGAAAACAAGAATCGAGCAGGCCCGTGAAAATTTTCCAGACTTTTGGGTTGCCACACGTAACTACTCGTTGTGGAAGCCATATACCTCCGTAATATTTCGGAACCAGTAGTTCCCAATGACATCCATTGTGCTCTTACTGGGATATCAAAACTTAATGGCCATTTCGGCGTCACAATTGATGTAGGCACCAATTAACAGAGAGTTGGCATCCGATGAACGCTGTCCTATTCTAAAATGATTAACCAGATCGTGAATCTGACCGTGTACAAACCATTGCCAAACATTTTACCTCTTGTCTTTTTGACACCTTATCCAATACTTCGTTCGCCTCGTCTTTCACAGTTGTTTGCTTTTTGCAGTTCCAAGACCGTCGTGGATGATTTCCTGTATGCTCTCAAGACCCCCATGCCAGTGATATTGTCCGAAAATGGGCACAAATAAATCGTTTGAACTGGATGTATTTTTCCAGTAAACACTATTAACAATATTTGTTATTTTACTTGACCTGAAAAACAGTTTTCACTACCAGGTTATCGTTAACACTAATAAAATTACAAATATTTTTTTGCTCTCGTGAACGGATGTGGTTTTAGTAAATGATGTTACTAGTAAAGAGAAAAAAACTAAGAAAAACTTCTCCCAATCGCATTACGCGCATCAAATGATTGTCATTTGGTTCAGCCCGAGCACTGAAAACAGATGAAATACGAATGATGAACTGCTGTGATTTGGAATGATGATTATCAACGCCATCGTTTACTTTTTCGAGTGCAATCAATTCCTTTACAGTTATGTTTATCATTTGAAAATCGACAACCTGTTCATTCCAATTCAAATATGAAGTCATTCGATCTTGAATTCACTATTTTTTGAATGATTGCCATTCGAAATCGTCAACATCGAGTTTTTAGGCCGTTCATATGATAAATCATACGCTATATTACAATCATTTTTGTTCAGTGTAGGTTTTACACCAACCGACATAACCCTACAAAATGAGCCGGATGAACTTCGTTTGACAATTCTCGGTGGTTTGTTTACATGGAAGTTACGTGAGTTCGAATGTAACAGATGAGCACCCGTTGCACTCGCACTCACGCAACTGACAAAGTAAACAAACCACCGAGAATTGTCAAACATGAACTTCATTCATCATGAGTTCATTCGTGTCGTCATCTTGTAGAACTCAATAGCAACTATGTTATGTTTACAAAATTACCTTCTTAGTTACTAGAAAAATGAAGTTATTGGTATCGGAATCATTCACGTTCTTTTTCCTAAGAGGAACCTGCAATGGTGATAATCTTTTTTTCGTCACCCGAGGTTAAACGCAAGAAGGTAATAAGGTGAAAGTTCTTTATTATATGCAAAAATTAAACCAATATTTGATTCCAGAAGAAAGATAAAAGGAAAAAAACGTCGATCTCGTTATCCGAGGAAGCAGCCCTGGTGCTAGACATCATACTCCGGAAATCGGTACGAAAGGCGGTCCGTTATCAGACTATGCGACATTATCAGAGTCGGAATCGCAAAGGGCGGCTTGCCTACTGTAACTGAACGAACAGTTAGAAAGAGGGTACTGACGGCCAACTTTCAGCAGGTCGCAGAAGACAGGGGCATCGATACAGCAACAAGTCACATGCGCGAAATTGTCAGCCTTATTCTGCATTACGCCGGATTGATTTTTCGAACGAATGTGGTTCGATCGAATCTGACTCGTTTCATTTTGCTGTCGTTATGAAGAATGCAAATAACATTCGTTCGAAAAAGCGATCCGTCGCGATGTAGAGTAAGCCAAAAAGCGGTTTAGCAACAGTGGATAATGTGCCTAGTCTATTTCATAATTTTCGAAAATTTCGCAGTATCAGTACGATTATTCTGATACGTATTTTTCGTGGTTGGGATTCATTCATTCGAGGAACCAGGAAGTTATTTTCTATCTCAATATCAGTTTTCACCCAATTAGCGCAAGACGTTTATTTTTCTGCCGTTCTCAAATGGAAAGCCATAATTAACATTGAATCCTTGAAGCTTGAATTTCATTCGAATTGTGAAGACAAATTAAATAGTAGTTTAAGAGGTTAGAAAATACACGAAGGAACTATTCAGACTTAAATTTTAGTTTCGTCCGGATATTGGATAAAAAATTCATCAATGTTGATTGATAACGGTTTGCTTTTTTCCGCAATTTATGCAGCGGGACCTCGCTTGAGCAGCAACCTTTATATCGATGGGCGCTGGCTTCACAAAAGGAATCTCTTTGCGGTACCTTTCCGGCTTATTTTTCTTCAGTGGTTCCGGAACCTGTAAAAACAGAAAAATATCTACCAGTTTTCACTGGTAGTTACTTTGCTGCTTGATACCTTGACATCAGTTTCGGTGTGATGCGTTTCGAGTATTACGCAAATCACTCGAGTAGTTACACACCGTTGCGTTAAGCATGAGAACATGCTCGACCGAGGCCTTTACATTCGTAGTTTGTCCTCATCGAACCGGTAGCCTTCTAGCTTGATAGTCTAAGCTGTTGCTACAGGAAACTATCTCCCTATAAACGCCGGAGTCATCAAATTAAGCTTCCAAGTGATTTTTTGAAGCAGCATCATTTCGAGTACCGGAAACAATATTCACGAAGCGATACGGTATGTCTAGTGATGGCAATACTGCCCTGCGTTACCGCGTTATCTCTCAGGAAGATACCCTGTGTATCGCAGCCATGTGAACCGAGCTCCTGTCCGAAATAAGTCGAAAATCCAGAATATTTTATTGGTAGCGAAGATTCTGGAATCCACTCGTCTCGGTGATAGCCAGCGATACTAAGTTGCTCAGATGTTGCGATTAGATACTTCTCGTCAGCACTACCTTCTCACTACCTTTTCCGCGATCTTATATAGCTCTTCGCAAAACTGTGAAAACTTAACAATTTCTTGCATTACTTCCTTGTGCATGAAAAATGATATGAAAAGCTATGTATAGTCGTTTGTGTATAAAGTTTGCAAAAAATGCTGAATCGGGGTATATCTTGATCAGAAGTGAATCTGAAAATACAGTAGCATTGTTTGGGATACTGATAACTTTAAATAAATAATTGCAAATGGAAAGCAACTCACCGGTCAGTAAAACCAACGGCGCATATGAATATTTTTAAACACCGTGGATTTGCAGAGGCCATCACAGCGAACATTACGGTTCGTTGCTTAATGCTGATTTCGGTTTTAGATCAGAGTCGCCCTTGGTTCGCTCTAATATTTACAAAATCCATACAAAAGTGACAACTCAGAGCGAACCTAGAGCGACTCGGCTCTAAAAACGAAATCAGCATAACTAATGATTTTTATTTTTAATCCGTACACACCAAATAGAATCACGTTATGAAAAAAGCTTGGTTGTTGTCATATTATTCTTTCCTGCGTAAGCAGGAGAAGCAATGGTAACTATAAGAGCATGTTTCCAGATTGTTGAAAGAAAATAACAGATTCACAAGTGCTGCTAGTTTCATGCATTTTCTAACCAAACGTCATATTTGACATTACCAGTTACCTGAGTCACTGAGGGGTAGTCAGATGTGTGATACAGTTTTGGAATACAAGTCTAGTCGTGTCGTCGGGTTACCTATCTAATCCCTATGTTAGTTATTCACAAACATAAAACAAAAAATTATCTAATCTATCTGCACGAACAAAACCGTTCACAAACGCAAAAATGAACAAAAATTTACAACTAATTGTGAAAGGTACCGAACAGCGATGAGCATAATTTTACGTAAACAAATACACTCTACGGAGTTAATACACAAAAAAGGGTATAATTCCACCTAGTGCTAAATTGTTACCCTGACGGGTTATAATATGTCTACTTGAAAAAGTACAGGAGAATTAACCAATTCAGCATCACCGCAAATTTTTGTGCAAACATAATAATGGGTTGAAGGGGGGGGGGGGCTACTCTACTATTTTCAAGAGTCGATTATTTTGATCGATTCGTGATTCACTCGTCCATGTATAATTCAGATTAAGTTTACAATAATTTACCTCCAGTATGCTCTAACCTAAAAACCTTAAGCGTAGATAGCGTCATGTCAATTCGGTGTTGTTCTTTTTGGGTTGTAACGGAATGAAGACCTAACCAACAACACCGACAGTAATGCGGGGAACCAAAACAAAGCAAGCTTTCTTACACAGTGAGAGCGAAAACAGCACCAGTTACTCTCCCTCTCATACTGCTCACTGGATCAGAGCAGCAGGCGAACCAGAACCACCCACCAGAAGGGGTGGCGTTCTGGGTTGTTTTGCAGCATTGTAATACAAAACACCATTCAACCCCGCGGCACAGTGGGTTAGCAAAGTTACGGTGGTGGTCGGAACTGGTGCTGCAGATGATGATGTTTGCATGAAATGAGAGGGTGGTGGGTGGAAAAGCAAAGCGTGATGATTTCGTTTTCGTCGATGTGCTTGTTTCTGTGCAAAGGGATTCTACTCGGGGCGAAACAAGTGCATGCAACATTCTCTAGTGTTGGTATGGCTGGTTTGGCTGGTCGATCCTGTGCGTGGTTGATGGCACTTGTGCGCCGTCGCACATGGAATCGATTTGGCGTGTGTCGGTCGTTTGGTCTGTTGGTAAGGAAAACAGGCTCTCGGGAAAAAAAACTTTTCTTCGTTCAGGCTAACGCTTACGGTAAGGTGAATGAGTTGGTGTGTGAGTATTTTCCTGGACGGATACGTACGTGTGAGTGATCTGTGGTTCGCTCACAGGTCAGGATATGCGGACTCTGAGCTCGACATTTCGGAATCGTCATTTATATCAGAACCAGTGTGCGGGCGACTCGGTCCTCCATATTCGCGTTTTGATATAATATCAAAAATTGTGTGAAATTTTTTTTCTGCACCATTTTCGGTAACGTAAGAAGTAAACGTGCGCTAAATCCGACTGGATTGAAACGGTAATAATTTCCGGTCGAATTTAGGCGGTGAAAGAATTGTGGGATATATATGTGTCATAAATGGAAAAACTTTGACGAACAGAATGAGAGTGAAATAAAACATTCGCCCTAGAAAGCAATGATATGACCCCGTTAGTTGAACGTTAGTGGAAGATTCATGTCGGGAAAGCTGCGCTCGTCGATTGGAAGAATTGATTGCTGGATTGTCGATTTGAATCGAAATCGAATATTCGCAAGGATTGCATGCATCCATTTTGCCTTTGGTGTACTTTGAGGTGTGAAAAGAAAAATCAGGCAGTGCGTGATTGGAAACTGCCCATGTGCCCTCGTGTGTGTTCGTGTCACTAACCACCACTGTTGGTGTGGATCAAACCTAGGAAGAAAAGAGCTGTGTATGTGTGCTCGTGTTTGCTTGGAAAAATTTATGTTCAGCAATTTTCAACCTACCGCCGCCCGTTGTCCTCTTTTATCGCCATCGCAATTCCGGAAGTTTTGTCCGCTTTGGGATTACTAGTCCGCTGAGTGCTAGGCGGATGTGAGACACTAACTCGATTATTGCCAGGATATATTCAAGTGCGAGATCCAGGGAAAGAGAAGAAAGTATAGTGGGTATTTCAATTAGAGGAAAATTGCTCGAAGGAGTGATGTTGTGACAAAGTGAAATATTGGGGTGGTGAGAAGGCGTAAGTGTGACAAACACAGATATAAAAATCCAGATATACGTGTGGAAAAAGTGGCTGATTTAGGTTGTTACATAAAATCAACCTGAGGGAAAGCGATCTGCTAGGGAGAACTCAAGTGGTAGCGTAATATAATTTCCATCGGTCGTGGTTCGATAAAATATTCATCGAAAATTCCCTCATCTATTGCATTCGTGTCGACAGACGAGCTGAGATTGGCAAAAATGGGTACCGTGTTGAGTTTCAGCCCCCGGGAGCGTCGACCCATTTATTCCACGCATCATCACAGCGCTGGAACGTTGTCGTCGTCGAATTCGGCGGATTTCCCGTTGAACAACTACTCTTACGAGCAGTTGAACAACGTAAAAAATCGTGAAAATACTAAACCGCCGAATCTGATCCAATCGGTGCCTAATAATAATGCCATCAACAATAATAACCTAAACATTAGTGGTAAGGACGATGGTAAGAACAATAACACAAACAATGCCGGAACGCTAATGATGCTCCATCAGCAAACCCACCAGAGCAGTATCACCGGAAACAGCAACATCAATAGCATCAACAACAACATCAACAGTAACAACAACAGCAACAGTATACAAGAGCGCAACAATAACAACAACAACAACAACAACAACTGCAGCAGTAACACAGACAGCTCACGGATTCTCTCGGAGAAGAATGCTCTCGAAAAAAATCTCAAGAAGCACTCGCTGTTCATCAATGCACTTTCGTGGAAGCGACTGGCAGCCTCCCACGGCAAAAAGAAGCTCGACAACCAGAAGAACAAGTCGGCCAACCTGGCGACGGGTGCATTCCGTACGCCGCTTACGGACACTATCCATCCGATGGTGGACAAGAACAAGAACCTTCAGCAGTCCCAGTCGTTTACACAGCCCATCAGCGGACCGCAACATCAGCTGCAACCGATTCAGGTGTCCCAGCAGCAGCAGCAGCACCAGCATCAAACAGTCTATTTTACACCTGGCGGACCAAAGGCACTGTTGGCTTTGGATCTAGTTCGAGCCAACAATACCAATCCACTGTCGCAGCCGGATAAACTGGCACCAAAGCTACCGTTGCAGTTGCCACTGCCGCTCCAACCGATCCTCGGTCAACAACAGGTTCATCAACAGCTTCCGCAACAGTTGCACCATGGACACGGGCCGAGGAAAACCGTTATTCAGGTAGGTCTCCTTGTGAAGTTGAAATTGAATTGTACGTTGGCTCGGGATAAATTGGTGAAACTATAATCAGTGTGACGGAATCGATACTACCCGCGAAACATTTTTATCACTTCCAGTTACTCATTGAGAAAAATATTTGACTCATCACTTTATTCCGAACGTCACCATGAGTTCTACCAATGCCGTCGCTGAACATGGAAACGCTCGGCTAGGGTCAGGGGCGCCTTATTTTAAGGTCTCGATACTTGATGACAAGGTGGTCGTTGAATTCAAGAAGCTTAGTGATGAATCAAAATTATTTTTTGTTGTACTAATCGTATCCATCTAAAATAATTGTTTCGAGCTTATAATTCTTAAATAATTAAAATATGTAGCTCCGAAATTGAAGTGTGTTCAAAACGTCTACCAAATAAAAAAATAGTATTTCTATGACTTGTTTGTTTCTGATGCACTTAGTCTAGCTACCGGACCTAAGTGCCTGAAGTCTGTATTGGATTTTAAGACAATTTCAGTGGAATAAACCCACTAGGTAATGCATCAGATTATTACTGCAAGTGAAAATCAATCAATCACCGCACATTTCAACCTCACTTGTCCCGATAGAAAAGTAAGTTCGCCATCATCCGTCTTTAGATCTCACAGTCCAGGACGGACTACCCATGGGCTTTACAAACCACGCACCCACCGTATGTTACAATTACAAGCCGACTACAGCAGCATTTTGAACATTTTACAGAACATTAACTGGGATTCTGTGCTAAGCAATGATGATGTGAATTCCGCCGCTGAAACATTCTGCAATATATAGTAAGATTCCGTTTCTGGTATGCTCCATTTATGGCAACAAAAGAGTTCCATTTTTGGCAACAAATGGGTTCCGTTTTTGGCAACATTATTTTTGTTCATAGTAAATTCTAAAAAATGCTCAATACACAATAATTTGTTATAATAATGGATAACACTTTTGACTTTATTTCCAAACATAGGAGTCATATTTACTATATTTTATGGGGACCGGCATAGCGAATAAAATTTAAGTTACTGATTTTTTTTCTATCGTTTCATTCCATTTCACATATTCTTATATAATTAATGTTCTTGTAACATTTATGATGTTACAAATTGAAAATATAACCTTAAAGGGTAAGGTTCCATTTTTGGCATTTTTGGTTTCAGTTTTGGCAACTGAAAACAAAAATATTGTTTCCAAAAACGGAATATGTACTACTGTAATGAGCTACCTCATCGATCGTCAGTGACTCGTCGCGTCCCTAAGTTAAATAATCAACGAACTGACAGGCAGGCAGCAGAGCTGTGTCAGCTAAAAGCTGCTAAAAGAACAGCATTACGAAAGTATAGCAAACGCCGTACTTTGTCACTGAGAGCTCATTATGTCAGACTCAATCACGATTTGTAAAAACTAAGCTATCAACGAAAAATGCAACGAAAGCTTAAGTCGGATCATAAATCGTTTTGAAGATTTGTCAATGAGCAGCGGAAAAAAACTTCTACAATATTTTTGAATGGTGAAGTTGGGAGTGATTCACAAGATATTTGCAAATTTTTCGCTACTTAATTAGGCATAAGATGCTGCCTTCACATCAAATGATGTAGGCATAAGATGCTGCCTTCACATCAGATAGACGTTGCCGCTAGCGGCGTGACCCCACTTGAACAGTCAGTGAGTGAGATTCACGTGGAACATTCGGATATTGTATGAGGCAGCATCCAAAGCATCGTCATCTTCCGGGCCAGATGGTGTCCCTTCTGTGTTTTTGAAAAAGTGTATTTCTGGTTTGGTGGCATCATTCTGTCTACTGTTCGAAATGTCACTGACAACCATTTTTCATTTTGGTTCAGTGTATTCCTACCGATTTGTTGTTTACATCAATCGCTCCAACTGTTTTTATTGTTTGACAAGATTTGTGAAGTTTTTATCGTTGTTTATCGTATTAATCGAATGAGAATTTTCTTTTTGCCGTTGTTATTGTGCAGTTTATAAGTGTCTCCTATTTGTTTTAGTGTTGCGACAAAACCAGTGAAGAACGCAATCAAGTGAACTTCTGTGACTTAACCACCAAAACTTTCCACCGAACGCAGCGCAATCTATATTGTTTTATTCAATTCGTTTATTTGATAAGGAACGTTTGCGTTAGCTTAAAGGTGCCATTTTTTCTTTGTTTTACATTTTGAATTGCTTAAAACTAGGAAGTTACACATTTAACATAACTTTGTTTTTATTTAATGAAACTAAAGGAATTTTACATCTAACTTATACATATACAAGAGGGGATAATTTAATATTCGTAAGATTAGGGGGGGGGGGTCATTTGGTGTGTTCTTTGTATAGCAATGCACTTTATGATTTTTAGAAGGGAGATTGTTGGAGCAATTAATTATTAACTAAGCGGAACATTTTCCAAGCTTATTAACTAGGAGTGGTTAAATTTAATTAAGATTGGGGGGATTAGTCAGGGCTATTTTCAAGTAGTGGTGGGCATTTCTTAACGAGATTAAATAGTTATCAACTAAAACTAGAAGATAGAGGGGCACCTAAGTTTTGGGAAGATGTTCAAGGGGGGAGGGGTGAAGTCCTACATATGGGGAGACATGGGAGAGAGGGTGGACAATCTTGAATCAACGGGCAGGATTACAGATTCGAACGGATGCATCATGTATTGGGACGCCGGGCGGTCTTCCTCGAGCCGGCAGGGGTTCCTCCAGACGATTTCGTAGTACGGCTCAGATGCGGATCGGCAGCACACCGCGTTGCGCGTGTGATGTTGTACTGTAGGTCTCATGTTGTTGGGTCATTCGACAGATGTTTTGTCTCGTCTTGGAGTCGCATCAGACCATCGTTGGGGTACGATAGGCGGAAGAGGGCACTTCTGGCAATGATAAGAGATGGTAGGGGCGGTTAAATTTGGATATTGATGGTTTTTAGGAACGTGTATATAAGGGACATGTAGAGGGGATCGCGGCTTGCTAGTACATCTCGAACCGGGGCATTGGGTGATCTTCCTCGGGCCCGAAGGGAATCGAATAGTTGAGATCTGGCAGAACAGTACTCGGCGCACGCCCAGATAATATTATCGATCTCGTGATAACCGTTGCCACAAGCGTAGATACCGCTATCCACGAGCCCAATACGCCGGAGTTGAGCGTCCAGCGATCATCCACGCACACCTATGCCCGCGATCGCGTAAACTTGATAACACTCCGGTAATTATGTGAACGTTTTAGTACTTTCGAAGTTACAAACGCGGTCTCAAACGCGAACCCGCAAACGCGTGAGATCATGAATCGGTCACGTCAGGAAAACTTTACTCTTCATTCTAGCAACTTAGGTCCATACATCCAGTTGGACCAATCAAAAAATAAAGCTCATATCCACTAGACCAGGCGTTCTACGGCGACATGACTGAGAACTCTAGTGATATGGAAGAACCCACTTTTTTCTAGAATCTGAACCGTACACGAAAAATTAAGTATAAGATTCACGGTCTGCGCGGGAGCATTCTAGAACACACGTGAATATGCGAAAGGCACACGGTTATAAAATAGAATTTATACACACGAAGTTACATACACGTTAGCACACGCGACATACAAACGCACACTCGATCGAACACGGTAACGTACAAATGCTCCAGCCCTTCGTGATGATCCACGCTATCGCGAGCTGCTACGCCCGCACATACCTGAACCATACAATGAATATCACATTCAGAATCACGGCCCGCTACAATTGGCTGAAAGCAGTGTTTTATTGGGCGCCATTGCCTGTCTCGTCTGCAAATTGTAGTATGTGATTCTGACGGGGAGCCCTTCCGAGAACCTAGCTCTACAGCTCCAGTAGGACAACTCTCGAAAAAAAATTACAGGGCGAAGATCTTACCAATTAAAATTTTTTCGAACTAATTGACAGACAATGCTGTAATTTTATTACAGTGGAACATAATTCTAAATGTCATTTTAAATCAAAATGTATTAACAAAATCTGCCAAAAAGTGATAGTTGTGGAGATATTTGGTATTTTGTTCCAACCAAGGTAATTAATTCGTGAAATTATGTGCTTTTTATAAGCTTTAGCGTTTCTCTATCCTAAAATATCAATAATCAAATGTTTATCGTTTTGAAGTCGTAACGAAATTTCTTTTAGTGGACATATTTGGAAAAATGCTCATAACAAAAAAATGAAAATATAGCATAGTAAAAAAAATGAATATGTAATAGCTTTCGATATATTTTAAATATTGTTTTAATAACACAATTATTCTGCTTTATTATGACCTTTTCATAAGTTATTCGCGTTTCTATCTAAAAACAGTAGGTTTCATGATTAAAAATTTCTGTTACTTTCCCTTTGACATCAAGGCTATATTATAAACTATTTGTAAGCTACACGAAAATAAACTAAATATGATTCCATCATTGAGTCTGATAATTAAATTGTTGAGTTGATTCATATTTTTTATTGTTTTTATGTTGCGTTTAAACGGTTCACAATGTCGCCTTGATGCTGAAGGAAAATTACATGAAATTTGATGAACATTTTTTAAAAACCTATTGTTTTGGTGACGAAATACGAATATCTTATGAAAAAATCGTAATAAAACAAAAGAAATTGTTTTGTTCGAATAAAATTTAAAAAAAACTACCACATTTCTAAAATTTTGGTGTATCTGCATTTTGATTTGTAATGGCATTTAGAATCATATTCAATTAGACAGTAGTATTTTTAACTGCAAATAGTATGAATTATAAAAATATATAAATAGTTGTTGCCACGAAAACTTTTTATTGGATGCTTCTCCATAACCCAAATACCCGTTTTTTTAAGTTTTTAAAGCGATAAACATCTGATTGCTGACAATTCATGATGAAGAAACGCGAACAACTTTTAAAAATTGATTTTGATTTTCAAAACAAAAATGCATGAATTGTAAGAAAAATGCAATTTAAGTTTTAAACTGCATATTCGGCAACACTGTAACCAAAAATTACTATTTTCTCTAGATTTCCTGCATCTCACCGATTGTTTATAGACCAAATGAAGCCAAAGATATGAATAAAAGTTAATAACTAATGATTTTTTTTCTATGGAAAATTTTCCATGCGCGATTTTGACACGCCATTCAAATTTTGTCATCAATACACACCTAAGGCACGTGTGAGTGCGACTTTTGTTTACATTTATAGTAAAAACTCGCAACATAGTCAACTGATCTTTGTAATATTTGAAAGATTAAAACAGAATAGCTTAAAGCATCAATTGTATTCTTTGAATTGTTTATACTTTGTATTGTATTCTTTGAATTTATTTATACGATTTATTTTCAAGGTATTCACTCTCAAACTTAAAAAATCGTTTTTCTCGAAATGTGAAAAATGGCGTTTGTCATAAGATAGCACAACAGCGACGATATGTCAACTTAATGGAGACAAATTTTAGTAAAAACTATTTTTCCTCTATTAAGACAAAGTCGAAATGCAAATTCCATAACGAATTTAATTGCGGGTGTCGTGCTTTTCGCGCAAAAAATGGTTTTAAACATATTTTTTTCCTTTAGAGAAAATATAGTTTTAGTGGTGCAATTGTGTCTTTCTCATTTGTCCAATCTACGATTCCATAGCTAAGTATGTTCAGTACAATGGTGGAAATGTACATATTCAGTACGATTTGCACATAGTACATACAATGGATCGACAGCCACGATTTTGAGATACTGTGTGTCGACACTGAAATATCGCTTGAAACCAGCGGCGGATCAAGATGGAAGATCCGTTAAGAAATTTTAAACCAGTTATAATTTTAAAGTAGCAACTCCTTACTGCATACTCCTACCTAAGCCAAAAAATTTGGCCTGGATTGGGTTGACGATTTTTAGAGCGATTGCATAACCTTTCTATATAAGAAAGGCAAAAAACTATTTATAACCAAAGGATACGTTTTGTTATAACCAACGGGTGTGCTATGAAGAATCGATTTCACTAAAAAATAGCTTACGGCACAGCGATCTGAATGGTAATATGTAATTTCGAGCAGTTAATTTTAGCATGTATATTTTTTACTTTTGACCAGGTTGAACTCCACTGTGCGTATCAGATATTAACAATGTTCTAACTACATATATAAAAAATTGAATAACTATGAATGAATGTTTGAATAAACCGACAATGGAATCTAAATGTAGCACTAGTGGAAGCTTCTATCTGGCATCAATACCTACCAGTACTACTTCCGGTACGTGCCTCGTGTGTCAGCGCGATACACGCTCGTAAAAAGTTACTCAGATTCTGAGTACTTTTAACTCAGTTTTGAATGATGTTCGTAAACGTCAAAAATTGAGTTGTCATGTATAATATCTCTGAGTAACTCTGACTCTATTTTTGGGTATTACACAAGAAACCGTTTTGGAGTTACCAAACGGAAAAGCCGTTTCTCGCCAAGTTAAAAATTCCAAGCGTCATCCGCCATTTTCCATTAGTAGGTACACGCTCGTTTAGTTATCGCTCATCACTTTTTCACAAATAAAAATTTGTTCAAATATTTATAATAGTTGAAGCTAGAGTTGTAGTGTGTAAAATACATTTTAATTGAAAGAGTGGATTTGAACAACCAGCATGCAGAAGATTTCGGAAGAGGTGGATGCTGAAACTGCAATGAAGTTGCGAGGTAATATTCACGTTATATTATATATACACACCAAAAAAATCTAAATTTTATCGTTGACGTAATTGCAAACATGACACAATTCAACAAACCGTAATTTGCGAAATGACAGAACATTACCGTGTTCCATTTAATTTTACACGAAAAATATACTTTACATGCGCAATAACATAAAATTACACTTCCTACCATTCAGTACAAACGCTGTATGTGGAGTAAAATTACATGATTTACGAAATTAAATGTCATGTAAAATTAAAATCAAACGTAAAACTAAGTCATTTTTGATGCTCGTATATGTCATGGTCAGGAGACGTAAATTTACACTATTTTTTCTAGGTGTGTATATATATATATATATATATATATATATACATATATATATATATATATATATATATATATATATATATATATATATATATATATATATATATATATATATATATATATATATATATATATATATATATATATATATATATATATATATATATATATATATATATATATATATATATATATATATATATATATATATATATATATATATATATATATATATATATATATATATACTGGAAAAAAGTGTAAGGTTTCAGGTTTCTCATGCCATGTGCCAAATTGTGGGAAGATGATTCCTGGACACGTGGATGAATTGAAGGAACACTTCCGGTTGGTACACAATTTGAACACCAGCAAAGCAGCCGCTCAACCTTTCCTTTGTTCAGAATGTGGTTCACTGTACCAGAGGTTTAAGAGCTTGAAACGGCACATAGAGAGTGTTCATCCACTAATTACAGAAAATTCTACAAATATTTCATACGACCATGACGCTGTTGAACAAATTCAAAATAATCATCCGGAAAATATGCTCGTAGATGATGATTATCTGTTGAGAATAACGAATACCATATTCTTTAAAACGGCGCCGTCGTTGGATGAAATTACTAAGAAAATTAGTAAATTCGCCACAGATTTGCGAAAAGATGTATCTCTTCCCGAGACAAAAATCAAAAAGTTCTTACAGGTTACCTCGAATCTTATAGAAGATTACGAGTGTTACATGTTGAATCTATTCAGAGAATTTTTGAAATCGAAGTCGATCCCATTAAACGATACCGACGCTTTGAAATTTATAAACGACGCATCTTTGGATGGAATTTTTGCAGACGTAGCTTCTCCAAAAGACAACCTAGCATATTTGTCTGGAGTTGCGGGTTGTGCTGTGCCAAACCCTAGGGAAGAAGTCTTGGGAAGAACTAGAATCACTAAAACTGTCCCTGCGATTACCAAACTAGGCAAAAGAAAAAGTGTACAAATAGTGAAAGACGTTGCTCACTATATTCCACTAACCAGCATTTTAGCACTGGTTATGAAGAATCCCGGAGCTCGCAAGATGATAGCAGAAGAAGCAGTGAATGACGATATCTTGTGCGGTTTCAAAGATGGTCAACGTTTCAAAACACACCCGTTCCTGACACGGTTTCCCGATGCATTACGACTCTCGCTTCATCTGGACGATGTCGAATATCTGAACCCTTTGGGATCACGCAAATCAAAAAAAAAACTTACCAATTTCAGTGTTAAAATTGAGAATCTCCACCCCGCAATTAATTCATCCTCCAACAGGATATATCTAACGCTTACAGTTCGCTCAAGAGATGTAAAAAAATATGGCTACAATAACGTTATGAAACCGCTGATTCAAGATTTGCGTGAGCTTGAATCAGATGATGGTGTTGTAGTACAATATGGGAGTGAAAAGTTTACGATAAGGGCAGTTCTAGTGCATGTTTTGGGGGACACGCTGGCAATTCATGAAATTTTCGAGTTAATGGGGCCCCAATCAAGTCTATTCTGTAGAATGTGCTATGCGACGCGTACTGCACTTCATTGTGGAAACATTGGTGATACCTTCCCTCATCGCACTGAAGAAAGCATACAAGGTGATTTAAATGCTCTTCAAAGCGGAACTAAAACACCTTCACAATGCGGAATCATTCGAAAATCAGCACTGAATGAAGTTAAATATTTCAACATAGCGGAAAATAACACGTTTGATCCAATGCATGATCTTTTGGAAGGCGTCGTCATGGTCGTAATCAAATGTGTTTTGAACGAAGCTGTAAATATCCATAAAGTGATAACGATTAGTCAAGTCAACCAAATTATACAGCATTACGAATACGGTATAACTGAATCGGCTGATAAACCTACCGCTAATTTTACTTGCGAGAAGTTAAAAGCACGTGGACATGCTATTCCTCAGTCAGCTTCGCAATGTTGGCTTCTCCTTCGAGCATTCCCTTTTATGTTCAACCAGATTCTCGGATTTAATTCAAATTTATCATCATTGCTTAGAGCTCTCATGAAAATAACTTATTATAGTTTCTCCAATAAGCTAACATTGAATCAGATTAACGATCTGGAAAACGAAATCGAATGTTTTTACAAGTTGTTCAAATCCTGCTTCCCTGCCATCAACCCTACCAATAAATTCCATCACATCTCTCATTATCCCTACATAATTCGTCAGGATGGGCCAGTTGTTAATCATAGTTGCTTACGCTTCGAAGCGAAATTCAAGGAGTCGAAATCCCAAGCGAAGACATGCAACAATTTCATCAATTTAACAAACAGCTTTGCTAAGCGCCTGAATCTAGCACAGATAACCACTATTCTTGACCATTCATACGAAATTGGTACGGTAGATATCGTTTCGTCAAAGCACATACACAAAAAATCTCTAAATAATTTACTCCTGATCCGGGATCTACCAGATTCAATCAAATATATAAACCATATGAAAATAAATAACACAAGCTTTCGGCCGGGACTGATAGCGAAATACCAAGTATGCAACGAAATGTCCTATGGTTTGATAATAGATATATTGCAATCGGATAATCAAATTGTTTGCCTAATACAGCATCTCGAATGCGAATATTGTTTACAATACAACAGTTACAAACTCAAAACTGACAGTCAAGTTATTCGCATATCACACAAGAACTTGCAAACGAAAAAAACATACAACTTATGGAGTATATACGGAGATTCAGAAGAAAACTACTATATAAGTTTGAAATATGTAGATAGTTAGTAGGGAAATAAACTTGGAAATAAATTTATAATAAAATAAACAACAATCAAGAAGGTAGTGCAAACAACTTGAGATGTCACTTTAAACCTTTATATATACTTATTCGCTCTTTTCAGCCCAAAAAATAAACGATCAGAACCTAGTTCTGCTCAACGATGCCGACCTAGTTGAAATGGGGATAATCGAAAAAGGATCCCGTCTAACAATTCTTAACATAATAAAAAACTATAGTTCTGAAGCTAATCCGACCAAAGATAAAATTGATGAGACTTCCACTAATGTTCAAAATTTGGTAAACTTTCTACTATAATTACTGTAAGCGCTTGTCGTACTATACATATTTAACGTTTTCAGATTAACCGTTCGACATTCGAAGATGACGCAAAACTCCGAATGAAAATTTTGTATCCAATTTTGGATCAAGGGATCGTACCAGATAAGGACGGTTTAAATCATCTTACACGAGTCGCATGCAAGCAAATGGAGACTCAAATAATGGACGGTCAAAGGCAAGTAGAAAGTTTTATTTGTTACTCTACTAGTGCATCAAACTATGAACACTCCTTAAAGTGTGATAGAATGAATTGTTTACATTGAACCGCACGAGTCTCTCCGCTAGAGCAACCTTGCGGCGAAATGCGCAATGCCTATACATATTTATAGGGCTTACGGCCAATTTCTTTATCCTCGCTTAAATTTTAAACCGGGTTCACCAGTACGTTTAAACCTGGTTAAGACGTTAAGCGAGAATGAAGAAATCGGCCCTTAGTAGTCCTTCGAGCAAATATGCAGGTGATCTAACACTGTCTATGAGCAGAGAAAAGCAATGCCTTTCGTTGTGAAGCTTCTATTTCAAAAAACATCGTAGTCAATCAGTATCATGCATTATTACTTCATTGAGCCTATGAAACTATGAAGTATGCATAGTAATGAAGCACGGCCAAACAACTTCACTTCTGATTATAAATGTAAAGAAATGTATGAAACACAGTACAAACTGCTAGAGGAAACCACATAGTTATCAGTTCTTCGCATCCTGATTTCAATATTGACCATTCTTTTCACATCTTCAATCTGGTTCGATTTATAAACTTCGGCATAAGAACGTACATGCGTCTTTGACGGTGGTACTTAGAAAGCGTAATTCGTCATGTTCCGGCACAAAATTATAAAGACGACCGACGACGACGAATTATAATAACTTAAACATTTAAACCAACAGAATTTAAAGGTATACAATTTCTGTTTATAGCGAGCGTGTTTATTTGTTTACATATACAGTTCAATCGTAAATCGACCAAAGGGTCTAACTAAGCCGCAATGTCGTTGAATCGAGCAACAGCGATGCCAGATTTACAGACTGTGGACAGATTTGCTGCACTGAGAAACAAAAATATGCAGAATTAGCATACTTTCATTCCCGTCTCTTTTGCTGTAATTCTCGACGAACATATGATTACGGCCTAAAAGCCAACCGTCAAAATCCACTTTGAATGGAAATTCCAGACAAACCGTTACTAGTCGAACACAGCTCACAACAGTTTATGAAAGAGAAAACTTTTCTCTTTCGTTTACTACCAACATCTGTGATTGGCGTGTAACGGTTTGTCCGGAATTTCCATTCAAAGTGGATTTTGACAGTTGGCTTTTAGGCCGTAATCATATGTTTGTCGAGAATTTTCATGCATTTTCTAGCATATACTTCTAGTAAATATTCAATTAGTGGATAGACCGAATACGTCCAATGCACAAAATTTGCAGCAGAAGAAACGAGAGGCAGATCAAAAAGTATGATATCGGTGATTAAAAAAAAGTTCTGCGTATGCCTGGTCCAGACATTTACAGACTTTTAAAACAGTAATAAACTGACCGATTTTCTTCAGAAAATAATAGATGTGTCCCAGCATGCAAAGAATTACGAATCAAATACCGTTCATACTTTTACCATTTAGATTTTTTTTAAGAAATTTAGAACTTAATCTTTCACGGAATCTTTTTGGTCTTTTTCGGAGTAACGAACCAATGATCTCTAAATGCGCAGGTATCCTTCTGTTGATCAACAGCATGCGGCAGCTGTTCAAATCGTAAAATTATTTCCACAACTTAGTAATACGCGAGTCACACCAACTGCTCCTGATGAGGTTTGTTATTCTATGCTTATTTAATTTCTCTAATATAATTATAATTATTTTCATGCTAGTCATTTTTCTTTTGGCGCAACGGAGGCAAGGAAAAGGGTGCTCATACTGGCATGATATTTCATCGCATCCGGAATGTCATCAAACAGCTACCTGCAGAAAAACATAAATATAATCGAGGAACTATGCCTGTAGAAGAGTCCGTTTCAACTGAACTTGTAGAGCGGGCTCAATTGCTCCGAGTAATGCTTGCATCGGCATCAGTAGCAGAACATATTTGTGATGAAATGGACCGATGCTTTCCAGTCCTCAAACTGTTATTAAAAGAAAAGAAACCCGTTAATGATATCTTGGATATGTTTCCACACCTGTGTTCATATGAAGGATTGGTGGTAACATGTTTATTTTTTATTATTTACTATTTCACTTTATGGTATTCACGGAACATATGAATATTTATATCATATCACTTTTTCTAGATTCGTCAAATGTTTGAGAGATTGTATCCTAACAGAACAGAAGGTCTCAAAATCGAGGATGTCTTCTCTCAGTGTCTATCTTATTCACCGTCCAGATTCTCTAGAGTAGAAGATGGTGAGATATAATTTTTTTTAATTTAGCCCAAAGGTCTGTCATAAAATTTTAAATTTGTAAAACTATTCACAGATCACATTCGAGGATGCTTGAGAATAATTTCTCATATGCCAATTCGCGGACAAAAAAGAACGCTGGTAGGCTGTCCAACTGTAGGCGAAGAACATTCGGCTTCAATTTTAATTCGTTGGATTGGGGTAAATGCAATATAATATACATAAGGTTAGATGTAATGATTTTATATCATCATTAGGAGTGCTTAGATACATACATGGCATCCCCCGCAACTGATTCCAAACTACACATGGTGTGCGTAGCAAGCCCGATGAAAAGAGGAAATTATGCCGTCATTTGTGAGAAAAAAGTTATATTCGAGACTAACAATTCTATTCATGCAGTGGAAATTTTATTCAAATGCCACGCAGTTCTCGGAGTGGAGGTGCCACCTAATTTTAGAATGTTTTGGGACTTTCTGGCATGTGCCATATATAATATAATTCCGCACAGTCAGAGGACAACTGTGAATAGACTCGTCCAAACTTTTATTGAAGTTTCCCGCGCACGTATTGACAACAAATAAAAGGACAACTTTTTTATACAATACTTACTAAAAACCATAAAATTTAATAAACAGAAGTTTCTTTAATTATTATTGTAAAAATATTCCATAAGAAAAGAAAGACTGCATTGTGTTGTATCCAAAACAAAATTTTGACGGCCAATTTCTTCACTGGATGTAAACCGGTTTAGTTCCAGTTCAAATGCAACAATCGATCATGAACCAATTTAAATAGGAATCGGTTGTTGCATTTCTTCTTACAGAAACCATTCAGAATTGCAAGTCATAATCCGGATGGCTCCAGTCAGTATTCCGGCTCCAGTGACACAACCTATTCTAACTAGATTCGATTGTGTCACTGGAGCCGGAATACTGACTGGAAACAGCTGCAATTCCGGCTCATTTCCGGCTGAACTTTACTGGGTTTTAATGAAATCCCACTGAGACGTCCAAAAAATTGTTTCAAAATCGTTCAACACGGGTCCAACGATGGACGTTCGTTGAACGGTTATTTGGACGATGCCCAAATTGGTCCAACGAACGTCCTTCATTGGACGATTTTGAAACCAACCGTTCTTAGAGGAATATTGCACTCATAAATTGGGTAATATTCTACCCAAAAACTGAGGAATTACAACTGGCTTTGTTGTCTACTCAAAAATTGGGTAAGCTTCTGCTCATAATATGAGTAAAAATCGATCAATTTTTGGTTTTGTTGAAGTTCTACTGAACCCAAAATTTGAGTAATGTTCAACTCAAAGTCTGCGTAATAATTACTTAATTTTTGGTTTTGTTAAATTTGTACTGAACTCAAAATTTGAGCAATGTTGAACTCAAAATCTGAGTACTAGTGAAGCACTTTTGGGTTTAGTGTAGATAATATTGTACTCAAAAACCGAGTAATAATTACTCAGTTTTTGGTTCAGGCTGGCTTACTCAAATTTGAGTAACTCCGGAATTACTCAATTTAAGGGTTGTTCCACTTTATGTGGAAATGGGTGGGATTAAACTCATTTTTGAGTAACTTTTTACGAGCGTGTAGTTTCAAGCTTGTCACAACACACGAATGGAACAAAACGCCAGCGTAAAAAAATGAGCGTGCGTACAATCCCCTATCCACAATGTATCAAAACAAAGGAAACGCTAGGCGCACATGTGTCCATGCAATCTAATTTATATCCGGCTCTGGCTGCCACATGTCACGGGAATTATTGCGATGCCGTATGATGCTCAGCTATTTTCCTCTATGGTGGCTATTCGTTACAGTGTATTGCAATGTCGTGGAACAGAAAGCTTTTTTCCTGTGTTGTTGTTGTTTTTTTGACTGCAATCATTTTGTGAATAATGTGTTGATAAGCCGTTAAAAATATTATACAATTTTGCAACTTGTTTTCCAACACTATCTGATTACCGAACGACAAGACGCAATCGATGAAAGTTTGTTGATCCCATGGTATGGTGTCTGTCTGGACGTTACAAAAGACCAAGCGCTTACAAATTCCGCTATTCAAATATTTCCCTTTGAATTAATTACAGTTCAGACTGGGTTGACTGAACTTTTTTTAGAATTTGAATTAGGCTAATATAAGGGTGCACTTAAAAACTATTTAACGTTAGGTAAATATTAATCCTCGGATATCCAACACAGTCTAGTCACCTCCTTTTTCTTATATTATTGTTTGAAGGCAAAAGAAACACTTGCGCAGTACCGTCCCTGAGATGTTAGAATAGATTGCAGTGAAAACATTCGGAACAAGGCATGGTAGACTCATAGACAAAGAAACATCTATCATTTTATTCATCGGTCCGAAAAAACTAGTTTACAGGAATCTAACTTACAACACACGCAGAACAGGGATCATCGAAGTTATTGGAGACTATTAAGTACTGCTATGAAGTTAACCAGGAACCGTATTATACCACGTTTACACTACGAGTTAAAACGTGTTTTAACGTTATCTTATAAGGCTTATCTTGTTGCTAATTATTATAACCTGTTGTAACTGTGTAGTGTGAACATAGTATTAGATAGTTTTCAAGTAAATAATAGGCTGTGACAATGAGAAATAAATGTTTTATATCTACTTGTCTGTGGTAGACCCTTAAAGCCGACTCACTTCGTCTCCAAGGTTTCACGCGGAGGTTATCGATATCCTTTTATTTGCGGGTTTATGCTTAATATGTATATATTCGTTAGGAAGGGATAATGACTACGAAGAAAGTTTGGCCTTTTACAAAAAGCAGGCCTTGACTGGCCCGACCGTGACCCATTCAAGAACACTGCAGAATAGCAGTGGGTGTTGGATGGGATAGATATTTGAATGGAGTTAAGAGTGATGGTCCGTTGACACTGTCTTCCGTCATAAGTCATAAGAAGATTAATTTTCACGATTGGAAGTCTCGATTAGAATTCGATCCGAGATGCAAAGGTGGCTACATTTTTACAAGTGTGAGTGTGGTTGTCATTTTATGTTCGAAAGAAAAGATACGTGTGAAGATGAAAACAAAACCACGTGGTGCCATATTTTATTCTGCTTAGTTAGTAATGTAAATATTTACCTTTCGCGGATCCGGTCACCACACATTTCCATCATGTGCTTATAAGCATAATTTCGATCGGTTGGTTTTGTTTGGCGTAAGCAAGGAACCAACACATTCAAAACGACTTGTGTTCCCACCTTGCTATTTCTTCTTCTTGAATTCGATCGATTTTCCAATTCCTCTGGATTTCGCATTATCCTATTCTGCATGTTCAATGGTTTCACCATTTTATTGAAATTTCATTTTTATTCAAGTGCATTGAATATGTGTATATATACATACAGTACACATCGTGACATATCATTTTATTGGTAACATTTCGATGTTTGCCATCACTCGTGTCGCCAACAGCTACCGTTGGGCTGATTCTGCCATCGGCGTTGCTTCCCGAACGAGTATTTGCACTTCACCACATGCATGATTTTAGGTGTTTTTCTTTCCTACACTACCGCCAACTGTGCCAACCGCTGACAGTTGAAATAACGTCGACAATAATCCCGCGATTGTTGGGTGCTATTTGGGTGGAAATATGTATAACACAGTTTTCACCGAAATCGGTGTGTCCTTAGCAACAGACTTTGTTTGTAAATCCTTGCACATAGTTCCACGGTCGGTTTTATTTCGTCCTAGCAACGATGACTCATTGAGAGACAAAAGTTGCTTAATAAACGTATAAATAAGTTCTATAATACAAAAATTATGTAACAAAGATGAATAAAATATATACCGTGCTTTGAAATTGATAAATATTTTGAAACAATTTTAATTAGTTAGATTTACGTCACCCGAAAAAACATTACTCATTAATTTAATTCAACATCTAGGGTAGATGATTTGTGTTTCGCCCACATCCTACTCTTATTTCAGAAAAATAAATAAAAAATTTCTTAAATTAAGAATCATTTTCCAAAATAGTGAAAAATTACTCAAAAATTAGCACGATTTCATACTTCACCACTGGCTGAATACCATATGACTTCATTTGCGTTTTCTTTGTTTTAATCTTTCCCCTTGTATCATTCTTAGTCAATTTTGTTTTATTACTGAACATCACCAAGTAGAGCTACGAAATCGCCTATAGTTACGTAAATAATACTTTTTCGGAACGTTATTACGGACATTGTAACGGGTGCGAAGACTAGATTTGACGGAACTAAAAATTGAAATACACTTCAATTCAGAATAATGCTTTTTCGGTTAGAATAGTTTTCAAAACAACTTAGATTCGTGATTATTGGAGATTAAGGGGGGCGTCTGGTGTAGAGGGCAAAAATAATCTACTTCTTTTTTATCTGCTTAATTGCTAGTATTGAACCTCTAGAATGGTCTTCCGCAATCTCGGTGGCCACACAATCTCGGTTGCAATAACACACACAGATTTCAATCTATCGGCAATAATTTTCGAAAAATTTATAGCGATAAAAATACAGTGTAAACAATACACTCTATACTAATTCTACTCAAATTTTCAGGAGAAAATACTCTGTGTTTTTTCCGTGATGCAATTGGATGTGGGACACCGTTAAATAGCGTTTTTTTCGAAACCGCGTTTTTCATATTGGCGAACGCGATAACTCAAAAACTAATCAACGATTTGATTTGTTTTTTGTTATGAGGATTCCCAATATGTGTAGCCTGTCGATGAACCACAGAAAACTGACTAAAAAAATTTTTCTCCCTATTATTTTGAAGCAAAATGAGCGAAACAGTAAAATATATGATTTTTTGGTTTTCATGAAGCCATTTTCCGAAACTCGAACTTTTTCTATTATTTTTTGGTTCATCGACTAGCTACAAGTCTAAGCTTTACAAAACTTATTGAATTTCCCGTATCAGATAAATTCATCGAGAGTTATCGTGTTCACCGAGTCGTTCCTCGACTTGGAAATGGATGCACGTTTACTCTTCCCAAGTAACAATTGAAGTTTTATAGCACGCTACAAGTGCAATTTAAGTTTTATTATTGGTTATAAAACTATCATAAAACCTCAATTGTTACTAGGGTTGGAACGCTCGTATGTGTGGCTCAGTGTGAATGAAAACATTTTTTTTTCGTACACAATGAATGTATAAAACGATCCTAACATTATACAAAAGATCTATTGCGGCCTTGCCTTTAAAATCGTACAACAAAATAACTTTCGTTTTAAGCATTTTACACCATACGCTCCCCTTAAGGGATGCTTTACCGGCATTATGTGTAAAAGCTTGTTTTTACAGTCGTGATTCACTGGTTGAGCCACATCCTCTGTCCAACTAACGAATTTGATTCGCTAGTTGGAACAACTGACAAATGTCAAAAACTGGTATAAAGGGATGTCAGTAGTATAAATACATCTGATCGCATCTCTAACTCTTGTCATTTTGCTTGTCAAAGTGAATTCGACATGACATTTTGACATTTAGATGCTTTTTAATTGGACAATTGTCCAACTAGCGGATGTCCAACTAAAAAGCGGTCCATTAAAAGAATGTCCAACCAGCGAATCACGACTGTACTGGTCAATAGAACTAAAATGTGTTTTCTTAAAAAATGTACGGGGAAAGGTCGAAATATCAGACAGCTACCCTACGTCTCTAAAGGTGGGTAGCTCGTGCCAGCAAGTTCGCTGGCAAGGGGCACACCAACTCCAGGTGGAGTAGCGTCCAACTAATGTGCCATGACAAAAACGAATCCATATTCTAAATAAAACAATGGACTTCAGTCAGGTGAGGGAAATGGCATAGCAAATGAGACGCCATTCAGTATAGCTAAGCGATGACTATCACATTCCAATACATTGCCTCTTGCCGTCGGTATAGGTAACTGTGTATTAGCAAAAAAGTATAAAGACATAGGGACCAAAGTGACTCGCCAATACCGAAACACAGACTTGCGATACGATTTTCTTCCCACCAAGGCTCGCTGTTCGGCTCGCCTGTTTTCATGGAGAGCAATAAAACGTTGAACTACCTACTTAGTGGGTACTGCTTTATAGTGTCTGCTCCAGCAACTACCTATATCCAGGAGAAAGTGTTCAAGTGGGAAATCGAGGCCATGGAATGTCGATTGGAGTGAGCTCATTTGGAAGGTCAATACGATGAGCGCTGGAGCTTTGGATATTTTTTCGACGTTTTTGTAATGGAAGGGACCATATAATGGAGCCACCTTATAGTGTTTGAACGCCTTTTGAATGGCTTTATGAAGACTCGCGAAAATCAGTCCGGCTTGAACCTTCGTTCGATCTGGTCACAAATCTTGATAGCTCATGGTTTACCTAGAGTTTTCAACCTAGAGTTAGTCTTTCTCAAAACTCCCTATATTTTTTCGACAATCAGTTTTTCTCAAGACTACCTACGTTTTCTACTCACTCTTTTTCAAGAACAAAAGAATAATTCAGCCCAAAAGAAATATTAAATTCATCCGACATGTGTGGGTCCTCGCAGAAAAGCCGTGTGCTAAATATTAAAAAGAAATGAAAAGTCTCCCTTTCTCCACCCGGAAACTCAACTGATTGTAGCAACTCATTCGATGTTTTATACGAATGTGAAGCTGAAGAAAATTTTAAATTTCCTCGCCTTGTACGTAATTCCAATTAAAAGAAACATCAATCACATCCGCTGATGACAGTGATGATCTCATGACTTCAGAGACTTTCAACGTTCTCTCTGGGCGTGAAAGCCTCTTTTCAATTGGTCGAAGAGCAGAATTTCGAGCTAGAGCGGATGGATTAATCTATCTATATATATAAAAGTCAATGTTTGTATGTATATGATTTATGGACTCCCAAACGGCTTAACCGATTGCCGTAAAAATTTATACGTAGTAGACATTTGTTACTGGGCGTGTTTGTGTGTTATTGGTTGTGGATTATCTGCCCGCCAGATGGCGCTTCTAAACAAATTGTGTTTTACTCCTATTTCGTTAAAGGTCGCAGCAACGCGCGATGGGTTGACACTAGTTGGCCATAAACGACTTCTGTATCTCACCGTCGCTTCAACGATTTTGCCGACATCTTCGACTTCGTCATTAGTTCTGCATAGTTTCGAAATCGTTTGTTGGCTCTTTAGGTTAATTATGTAAAGTTTAGTCATATTTCATTAACCCTAGAACGTTGCACTTGCGTTTTCCACCCTAGAACGTTGCATTGGGGTACAAATGTACCCTACGCGTTTGATCGCAATTTTCGCAGGTAAAAATGCAAACAAAAGAAATGTATAATACACCATCATCTTCGTTTTTTAATTGCAAAAACAGCTGCGTATGTGAAAGTACGGAATTTATTGAATCAATGATACATAAATTTGTTTGAACAAAATAAAAGTGAGAAAATCGCTGTTTTACTTTTTTCCCAAAAATACTATAATTTTGTGAATTTTCAACCGATTAAAAAAAAAACAACTGATTCTAAAAGTCGAAAGAATGATCTCGATAGGTTTAAAATGGAATGTCGATATTTTTGAAAAACTGCAATTATTTTGAAGAGTGAATGTTTAAAAATCGGGTTTGGTATAATATCACGAAATGGGGTGGAAATTGAAATGAAAAAAATATTTCAGACCAGTAATACATTGGTAACACGCAATGTTACTGTTACAGCTGTTATTGTGCGCAAATTATACTTCAGTGCCATTGCTTTGAAAAACTATAAAAAATTACCAATAAAACAATAAAAATCAGCAAAAATGAGAACGATTTTTTGTTTTGCTTCAAAATTAAATTAATTTAATTAAATAAACGATTAACACCGATTATATAATACTAACTGTTACTACCGTAGTAAAACAACCAATATTTAAACTGGTATTGTCACAAATCACATTTCCACTGACCGCACGAAACCTGACGAAACACTAACGGCAACCGCACACTGGGGTACAAATGTACCCCACGCCAACTTTGACACCTGCGAAGGCTATAAGCAAACTAGCTATACCATCTTTTCCTACTCTTACTAGGAACTATAAATTGAATTATGGTTAGGGTCCCAGGTCGGTAAATGCCGAATTCTCGTTTTTACACGGCCCCAAAGAAGGCGTGGGGTACATTTGTATCCCAGTGCAACGTTCTAGGGTTAAAAAAATCAATCCCCCCCTTGAGAATTTTCTGCGCACGGGCCTGGTCCGGTGAAGGAAACCACAGAAAGCTTAAAATGTGTTAATTGTCGCGGAATCCATAAATTTAATTTATGCGCATGTCCTATTGAAGAAAAAAAAAATCAGTAGGCTCCTAGACGAAAGAGGACGCAAATTTTCATGTGTCGTGTTTTTTCTATCAATGAAAAAGTTCGAAACAGTTTACAATCAAAGTTTGGAAATCGTGTGTGGAAATGAGCGGGTTCACGTCATTGCGGATTGTGGCGAAAACTGATATGACAATGGATATGCTCATTACTCATTCCTGCAACTACATCTACGATTTGTGTAATCGTGCTATGCTATGTTATGCTATGTCCCATTGGAGAAAAAATATAAATTCGCATTCAAAGCAACAAATGCAACAAATAAAAAAATTGCCTACTTATTCAGGTACCTTTCAACAAAACATGTGCTTATTACTCAGATTCTAAGAGAAGGGAAGACAATCGCGTAGCTAATTTGATCCAGTTCTAACCTCAATATTGAACCAACTTCTGATTGGTCATTTTGCCAGCCGTTAGCGTTCATTATATTTACAATCGGGATGGAAAACAATGCTGCTGAATCTATTCTGGCTACTTTTCACATAGTTACGTGTATTGTTAAGAGAGACATGAATAAAAATTAAATTTTTAAATGCAGCTAGAATTGTAAATTCTTGGTAGAAGTGAGATCTTTGAGGTACAATTATGTTCAGCAATTGTAAAAAGTATTCAAAAGGAATCTGGCAACGATGAAAGCTTGTTGTCTTCAGATTTACGGCAGGGCCAAGTCGAGAAAATTAAGAAGAGCACGAAGCCTGTTGTCATTTCCTCTCTTAGCTCAGATTCAAAATAGAATTTAAACATCTCTACCTGTATAAGGATCTTCTATCTCACCATTCTACAATGGTGCGTCATCAGTGACTGACAACGCGGCAAAAACGACGAATCCAATTTCATCTCCATACAATGTTTCGTTTGCTCAAACCGATCTAGGTAGCATAACGGAAAAAGTTGATTTTTTGTGGCAATCAATATTTCAATTGATGACTGCAATGCTAAATTTTTACCTCCATGTTTGGAGCTTTTCAAACTAGGTGGGAGTTTGCTAACAAAATTGTAATGAATTTAAAGTTTAATAATGATTTTTAGTAATCATTTAAATTTATGAACTTGTAATGCTCTTTCATTAAAAACGTGTGAATATGAATTTTTTAACTTCTTGAGAGAACATAATGTGCACATAGTCGTTGTTATCGAAACCTTTTTAAAACCAAATATTAAAGAGCTTAGGAAAAATGCCGGTTTTCAAACCATATACCAGAAATGTCGTTTCGATATTTGGTACACTGAAATTTTTAATGCGTTTTGTGCGACTATTTATGCGATTTTTCTATGTAATGCGTTTTTCACGCGGAACCAAGTTTCGATTTATGATGTTACCATTAGCTGTTCGGATGTAACATAATTTTTTTCTCCTGGGTTATGCAAAAAGACCGTTATACTGGGAAGACAGTATTGTGAGCTGTGTCCTTGTTGTATTGCAGAGCTGACAGATAATTTTGTTGAAAATCTTTATCCTTATGAAAAAAAATTGAACATAAAAAGCGTTATGGTTCATTGGGCAATAATTTTTTGAAGAAACGTCCATTGTTAATCAAAACGACTGCAGAAAGGGTCCGCCAAAAAACGTTATCAATTCAAATTTTTAAAAATCTGTATGAATCTGTATTATGTAATAAAAATCTATATTAAATCTGTATTCTGTACCAGGTCTGCATCGGCGCCTAAAAATGTTTATAATACAGATAATTCTGTATAAATGGCAGCTCTGATGCCCAGTATTTCTAAAGGTATGAGCAACCAATTATGTGAAAAGTTGTCTGAAAAATAACACACCAAGCGAAAGAGTTCGAAAAAGCGTCACAATGAGTCACTAGATGCGCTAACTGCAAACGAACGCTCATCGTTCATCAATGTGGCGACACTAGGTATTTTTGAAGTATTTTTCTTGACGAAGTGCATTAGAGGTAGCTCATGCTGGGAATTTGATATAATTTTAGAATAGTTCTGTTATAATATATATTGCACTAAAAATCAATAGAAATTCTTTATCCGACAATACCGGCACTGGCTAGCCGTACGTAAATCGAAGCAGGAAAGAGAAGAAATGTTAGTCCGATACTTTTTATTACTAGATGCCGTATATAGAACTGCGCATTCCACAAGTATCACAGGAGGAGGGACATTGAAAGTAGGGATTGGTATTCGATTGAAAATTGTGCTGGATTTTGCACGCGATTCAATATTTTAGGAATCTCTGGCCGTCCAGCTTCCAGAAGACTTATTAGGTGCCTAACAATCATAACGAAGAATTGCGAGAATTCTTCCTTCAATTCGGGACCCTAGTGTTTCCCTTCAGTACTTTACATTTTTAGAGCATTCATTGCCAGTGGCATTTTTCCATCTTGCTGGAAGTCCACAAACCTGTTCTCAGTCCATGAAAAGGGGATAAGCGAGATTTGAACAATTATCGCGGAATTTCTTCATTGAGTGCTATCTTGAGTTGGTGATAATGAACCTCTTCAGACTCGTTGTAAGCAGTGCCTAAGTGACGATCAACATGGCTTCTCGTCTGGACGTTCGACTGCAATTAACCTGCTATGCCTAACATCCTAAATAACAGAGAGTATGGAAATTTATGCCGCGTTTGACAAAGTGAACAATGATATATTAATCGCTAAAATGGCGAAATATGGAATTAACAGCTATTTCGATCCTATCCTACAGATCGAGAAATAGTGATTGCCATTTGAGATTGACAATCACCCATATTTATTTTTACGTCAGGAGTACTCCAAGGAAGTCACTTGGGACTGTTGATGTTTCTGATTTACTTCAACGACATCCATCCAGTTCTGAAGACTCCACGCCTGTCCTTCGCAGACCATCACAAGATGTTTCTTCTCATCCGCTCTACTGAAGATTGTAGATTACTCCAATAACAGTTTGAAACCTTTGCTGATTTGTGTAGCATGAACCGCATGTGTGTAAATCCGAAGAAGTGCTTGGAGATCTCGCTCTCACGAAAAAGACCCGGTTTATTTTAACAACATGTTATAATCACTGAAAATTGTATTTTTCTTCTTGAGCAGTTTAGATTGCGTATTTGACATTCAACTACCCGCCAACTTGAGTAACAAAATGGTAGAAGCAAATATCTCAGGGCATTTCCATCAAATTGTTGGATGTTGTTATATATAAAATTGGTGAGCCCCTCTCTAACTAACCAGTGCAAAATGTAGTGATTTCATTCAGCATAACAAAAGCTATAGACTTTCTAAATCTTACGCTCGTTTTTTTCCAAATTTCGGAACGAGGTACAGAGGAGTAACTAGAACAAATTCTTGACCAATAACCAAAATATTTTTTTTTTTTATGTTTTTGCTTCGTTATATTTTTTTACATACCTAAGAACCTACTGTATAACGTGACAACATTAGGAGTACACTCAGGTTTTTTTTTTACGCGGGGGATACGAGCCGCGTAAATGAAAACCGCGTAAATGAAAACCGCGTAAATTTCAAAATCCGCGTAAATGAAAACCGCGTAAATTTCAAAATCCGCGTAAATGAAAACCGCGTAAATTTCAAAATCCGCGTAAATGAAAACCGCGTAAATTTCAAAATCCGCGTAAATGAAAACCGCGTAAATTTCAAAATCCGCGTAAATGAAGACCACTTAAATTTAAGAATCCGCGATAAAGGGAACCTCATTGATGGATACCGCGTAAATTCCAAAATCCGCGTAAATGAAAACCGCGTAAATTTCAAAAACCGCGTAAATGAAAACCGCGTAAATTTCAAAATCCGCGTAAATGAAAACCGCGTAAATTTCAAAATCCGCGTAAATGAAAACCGCGTAAATTTCAAAATCCGCGTAAAAAAAAAACCGCGTAAAAAAATACCGCGCAAAAAAAAACCGCGTAAAAAAAAACTTGAGTGTATATCAAAAATTTGTAAAGAATTTTTGCATGGATGCCTAATGGTGATATTTTAAGGGTTATTTTAATCATTTTCATTATAAATTCAACAAAATCGCTTAAGACAATATTATTACAAACGTAGTTCAACACAACCGTTTGTTTAACTTCAGCTTAAAACTAACTGAATATAGTAGACTTCCTGTGTATTGCACCAATTTTTAAAAAAAAACCTATTTTAAACATTTTTTTTCCAAATTTGAATGATAAAAAAGTTACTTTATACGGCCAGATCTGGCAAAGTTGCTGAAACAGTATTACAAAACAAGATTTCAGGTATACAAAAAATATTCGAACTCTTCCGATCTTGTCCGATCCACCAATTCCAAACGATTTGAAAATATTGAAATTTTTACTAATTTGAGGTGCACCGAAATGCTGTAGGACCAAATACTATGTTTGGCAAAATGTATATCTATGAAAATATGCACAGGCGTCCCTTGTCTTCACCCTTTCCCACTGATCAACTGTTTATGCAACTAGAAAAACAAATGTATTCACAAAGATCACCTAGAAATTACTAGTATTCGAAAGGATATAGAAAATTGGCCTCCGCACTGATAGGTGGGTAGTTGCCAAATTGTTCCAAAAACCAGTAATTGTCTATTTTTAGTTCATATTAAGGCATAATAACAACAATTGCAGCAGCAAATAATTTTGGCCAGGATTCGACCCCAATTATTCCTTTGTGCGAAGCCCCTATGTTGAACCTTTAGTAGTTTCCTACTTTAATATTTTTACGACTATTCGGAATCAACAATTAAACTGTCATCACAGTTCAAAACCTCCTTATTACATACGTGGGAGTAGAGCGACAGAATACCCATGTACCACTCACCACCTTCATGTTTAAAGAATTTTAGCTTAGGTAAAAGCTTGACGAGAAACGAGTGGATTTGTCCCCTGCAGATGATGCGAATCCTGCGTCGAAACGTCGCAATAATCCTAACTCAAGTTGTTTCAATAACGCAAAGAAGGCTCAGCCGAAATAATTTCAACTTGAAAATACGATGCGGTCGAAATCTTATCATCAGCATCGAAATCAACACTGAATAATTTTCAATTCCCATAATTCTGAACACAACGAAAGCGATACCATTAGATTTCTGACAGTTTTCCTTTTAGCATTGCTATGTTGGAACAATTTCCAGCTGTGAGCACCGATGTTAGTAAATTTTAATAAATTTTTCTTTTTTCCCTATTGTGCGTTGGCCAGCAAAGCTTATTGAAATTCTTTTAAAGTTTTTTTTCCCGAAATATGCAACCGGTGTGCTACATTTAATTTCAAATGAATAACATTTCTCAACGATTTGTACTCCGTACAGACCAGAACATTTCCCGTTTTATCCTCCATTGTGTGAGAAACAGACGGGAAATAGTACACCCGATAAAACCACACATTTCAATTTATCCCGATTCTCGCAACGTTGTATGCAATAACTTTGAACTTCCCCATACCCATAGTTAAATACGACAAGGCACAAATTGTATGGCAACGAATCCGCACAAATAGTGCCTATAGTTATATCACAGAATAGCGAACATTGCACATAGCACTTGCACATGCCACTAGAAGAAACATTGATCCGTTTATTATCTATGTAATATTTAGTAAATTTTCAAATGTTTAGTTCTACATTGTTAGCTGACAAAGCGAGTGCCTCGGTCCGGTTGACCTTCCAGCATTTGAAACACGAGTGTAACGTCTATTATTTTGTGACTGACGCGATTCGATCTAGGTTTTGACGATAGTTTGAGCACAGCGACCATTCAGTATTGTAAGTGTAGATCCTAACGCCATTGCAGATGAGAAAAACTTTATCGTTAGTGTCATCGGGTTTCGCTTGTTCGTGGGTGCAGTGTCGGATATGGATAAGATTATGTTATCGTGTGCTGTCTGTTCAAGGATGGAGTGTAAAATTCATTTAATTATGATGGGCTTCGATTGTTATTAAAGGATGTTGAGGGAGCAGGGGTAGATGTCAGCTGGGCATAGCCTTCCGTTTGATAATGGCGGAAGCTTCCTTTATTCTGATTCCGATATGATGCAGCTACGCCTTGTCGATGGAATTCGAAAGTTTAGTAATAATGTAAAACGAGCGACCACTTCGTTCTGGTTTCAGATATCTTGTTTCGAGAGTCCACTCTCGACTATTCAATGCAGAATTCATCTGCTTCCTTAAATGCCCATTCCTCATGACCGTACAGAGCAACAGGGAGTATCAATGATTTGTATGGAGAAAATTTTGTGCGCCTTGGACTACGGGGCTTCATCTGATAACGCAAATCATAGAAAGAGTTATTCGCAGCCGCAACACGCAAGAACTCTTTGCGGCTAACATCGTTATCACATGCATAGCTGGAAAATGTCATGGTTATGACCAGTCATCTTGTGACTGGTCGCATGTTTGCTCGTGACATGTACAAGTTGCGGATTCTTGCGACATGTGACACAAGCGCGTGTACTATGACACGATACATTTTCCCCGTGATATGTCATAAAATTTGTACATGTTTCAAAACAAAACTGGTTTGTCAAGCGGCTGTACATTTACTGAACTGTGACATGTATGTTCGTTTGCGAACGGTCGCGACAATAGAAAAACAGGTTTGCTTGTTATGTGACATGTCGTCAAAGAACCGGTATTGAAAACGGGTAAAATATTGAATACCGTACTTTGGCGGATAATTGGAAATATAGAAAATGAGATAATAGTAATTCTTTCAACATTTCACAAATAAATATTGTTTGTTATTGCGGTTTAGAGGTGTTGAAAATCAATAGTTTTAGACGATTTAAACGCACACTGGGAAGTAAATGCGTCAAAATCGAAAAATTTTCAACTTTTCACAGATAAACATTGTTTGTTATGGTGAGTTAAGAGGTGTTGAAAATCAATAGTTTTAGACATTTTAAACGCACACTGGGAAGTGAATGCGTCAAAATCGAAAAATTTTCAACTTTTCACAGATACACATTGTTTGTTATGGCGAGTTAAGAGGTGTTGAAAATCAATAGTTTTAGACATTTTAAACGCACATTAGAAAGTAAATGCGTCAAAATCGAAAATTTTTCAACTTTTCACATTGTTTGTTATTGCGAATTAAGAGGTGTTGAAAAGCAATAGTTTTAGACATTTTAAACGCACACTGGGAAGTAAATATGTCTTTCGAAAAAAATTAACTTTTCACAGATAAACATTTTTTGTTATTGCGAGTTCAGATAAGTTGAAAATCAAAAGTTTTAGACATTTTAGACGCACACTGGGAAGTAAATGCGCCAACATTAAAAAAATTTCAACTTTTCACAGATAAACATTGTTTGTTATTGCGAGTTAAGAGGTGTTGAAAATCAATAGTTTTAGACATTTTAAACGCAAACTGGGAAGTAAATGCTCCAAAATCGAAAAATTTTCAACTTTTCACAGATAAACATTGTTTGTTATTGCGAGTTACGAGGTGTTGAAAATCAATAGTTTTAGACATTTTAAATAGAGGTGTGCGCCACGCCGCCGCCGCGCCGACTATTGCATGTAAAAATAGTAAGCATCGGCGCGGCGCACACGCACTAAATGGATGTAAATGCGTCAAAATCGAAAATTTTTCAACTTTTGGCAGATAAACATTGTTTGTTATTACGAGTTACGAGGTGTTGAAAATCAATAGTTTTGGACATTTTAAATAGAGGTATGCGACGCGCCGCCGATTTCAGGTAAAAATCTGCGGTGCGCCGGGCCGGGTACAGCGACTTGAACATTATAATTTTAATTTAATGCACGATTTATTATTAGTTCTGAGTGCGAAAAGACCCTTTAGCGACTAAATCGAATGGTAAGTATAAATCCAGCAAATAACCTTACTAATGAAATTAGTTCGACCCTAATCGTAATCTTAACTAAAACGATATATTCATTTGAATAACAAAGGTTGGAACACATTTTTTTCAGAATTGATCATCTATTTCACCTTTGAAGTTCTGTAAAATATCTATCTTTTGTCCTCAAGACATAATATTTTGAAAAGACTATTCAAGTAGAGGTGTGCGCAGCGCCACCGATTTCTGGTAAAGGTCGGCGGCGCGCCGGCGTCAAGCAAATGTGCTTACTATTTTTACATGCAATCGTCGGCGCAGCGCGGCGGCGGCGTGGCGCACACCTCTATATTCAACCCGTTTACAAACAGAGAAAAAGGTTAAAACAGGAAAAATCCAAAATAAAATTTTGAGGTTTTGTAAGGCTAGGCGACATTGTGCATTGTCCAGTAGAATTCTCACTCATAGCAATTTATCCAATATAGATAGCCTTGTTTATTCAGCAAACTTGCTTTAATTTATTTATGTTATATTGTACGGCATTGCGCAGGTAAACTTCACACATCTAAACTGTCGGTACTTTGAACACTCTAACCACAAGGACCACCCTAATTCCAATCATTTGAAAAAATCGCCAAAAAAACTAACAAATTTGCCAAAGACATCGTAAACTATATGGGAGCTATCAGTTTTCTATTCCTAAATGCGAGCTTTCGATATGTACTGCAAATTTAGTGCCAAGTTTTGTAGTGACGTTGTATTATGCGGTGTAGCGCATTCATCTGCATTCGACTATAAAAATTGATTCCGTCTAACACTAGTTACACTGCTACCAGTTGTATTATACATAAACAATACATTTCTATACTTATTGTTATCATTAAATACGACACATATAGTGTAGGGAAAGGTGGGGCAAATCCGACCTAGTAAATGGTTTTGGCTGTAAATGCTCATTTTACATCGGATCAAGTCGTTTTATATACCAAATTAAAGGTTAGACTCCTGAGCAACTTTCTGTATATAGCGTTTTATTTGGATTTTGGGAATATCTTGAGTTACAAGCGTTTTACAAAAATGTTCATTTTTGCTGTTTTCAAAAATGGTGGGGTAAACCCGACCCCCTATGTTTTTGGTTGATTTAGTGCAGATATTACTCAAACTTTATGGTTGATCAATGATAAATCAATGCATGTTGTGTTATTGAATTGCAACATGAAGAAAATGGACTTCAATGTCAATCTTGGAATGCTAAAATCACGAGCAGTAGCACGTAATGATATTCCCATGTGCATCGGAGCAATTGCTCGACGAATACTATAATCATCACGTTTTTGTGTCTTTCGTTTGTAATTATGAACCATTTTGCATAAAAATAATAAATAATAACAATACAAATATATTTCAATTTGATAAATAAACATTTTCTTAGCAAAAAAGCGGTCGGATTTACCCCAATATTTAGAGGTCGGATTTGCCCCACCGCGTCATTTTTCATTATGATGCAATTAAAAAAAATATGAAAAAGGTTGAACTAAATTCATCTATGCACTTTGTAGGACTTAAATCAAAGAATTTAAATCCACTTACATTTATTATGCAATCACTTTAACAATCAGAAATATTCTGTTTTCAATGATGCACAAAAGTCAAATCAAAAGTTGTAAAAACACACTTATTGTCGTATGAGCATCCCAATGTAGACTAATAAAATGCTGTCATACCACCATTATGATTATTTTCGATGCTCTACACGACAACATTGATATTAGTTCGCGTAGTGCTTCTGATTTTCGGTAACAGAGGGGGGTCGGGTTTACCCAACGGTCGGATTTGCCCCACCTTACCCTATATAGTTAACCTTTAAATGCATAACGCTTTTTTAAAACAACATTGCGAAAAACATCGCAAAATTATCACAGTAATGTTTTGAAACTATGAGACAATTTTAACAAAATTTGAAAAAGAATGATTTGGGCTTTTGAGGATTAATATGACTCCCATGTTTGGAAATAAAGTCAAATGTAATGTCAATTGATACAAAAAACATCTATTGCACATTTTTAAAAGATTTATTATGTACAACAAGAATGTTGACAAAAACGGAACCCATTTGTTGCCAAAATCGGAGTGTGCCAAAATGGGAGCATGCCAAAAACGGAACGTGCCAAAAACGGAATCTTACTGTAACTCGAAAAAACAAAAAACAAAAATAGCGAAAAGTTGAAAAATTTTCCATTTTGACGCATTTACTTACTAATGTGTGTCTAAAGAGTCCAAAACTATCGTTTTTCAACTTCACGTAACTAGCAATAACAAATAAAAATTTTGTATGGAAGTTGATTTTTTTCATTATGACGCATTTACTTTCAAATGTGCGTTTAAAATGTCTAAAACTATTGATTTTCAACTCCTCGTAACTCGCACTAACAAACAATATTTATCTGTGAAAAGTTGAATTTTTTTTTCGATTTTGACGCATTTACTTCCCAGTGTGCGATTAAAATGTCTAAAACAATTGATTTTCAACTGCTCGTAACTTGCAATAACGAACAATATTTATCTGTGAAAAAATGAAAAATTTTCAATTTTGACGCATTTACTTCCCCTTGTGCGTTTAAAATGTCTAAAACTATTGATTTTCAACACCTCTTAACTCGCAATAACAAACAATGTTTATCTGTGAAAAGTTGAAATTTTTTCGATTTGGCGCATTTACTTCCCAGTGTGCGTTTAAAATGTCTAAAACTATTGATTTTCAACTCCTCGTAACTCACAATAACAAACAATATTTATCTGTGAAGAGATGAAATTTTTTCGATTTTGACGCATTTACTTCCCAGTGTGCGTTTAAAATGTCTAAAACTATTGATTTTCAACTCCTCGTAACGCGCAACATTTATTATCAAAAAGTTCAAAATAATTGAATTTATATAGCGTGTACCATTCCGTTTATCTGACACTGCACGGTACTTAAACGATCAAGAATAAGATACAGGTCAAACTAGCAAACCATAACAAAATGTTCATCTTTGTACAGGTTCGTAAACTTTGTGACTGGTAGGGGAACATGGGGAGACTTGACCAAGCGCAAAATTTTATTTTCGGCTATGGCGTCTTCTACTCGATTCTTAATTTATTTTCAAAAATATTTTTATACTTGTTTCGATCCCTTAAGGTAATTTTGAAAGTTTGGAGTAAAAAATCCTTTCCTTGCAGAAAATATTACGTGATTAATAAATTTGCATTAAATGATGTAATTTTTTATCAAACTTTGTATGGACATATCTACTCGACTACTAATTAATATTAAAGGACTAATATACCATCTTAATCCTTGTGAAGCAGTGAAATGATTTTACATAAACTGGAACATTGGAATAGTTATTACTAGAATTCGCATGAAATTGAACGCAATAACTAATGTTGGGGTGACTTGACCAAGATTTCATGGGGAGACTTGACCAAGTGGCGATCAGCTGAAGAAAGATACAAAATTCCTAATATTTATTATGCTTTGGTATCTACTGCTAATGTTAATCACGCCATAAAAAAATCCCACCCCAAACATAAGTCTTTATATTTTAAAAGTTGTAAGCAAAGTTAGCAATAGTAGGACTGATTTCGTGACGTGTGAACATGCAATGGAAGCAGTACAGTTAATCCTTAAAAAGAAATGCATTTAAAAAATCAAAATTTATCAAATGCAACTCTTTTATATGTTTTCCTGCTACCTAAGGATCTCGACAATAGGGAAAAAAATAATTACAGTATGTTTTATGTCATTATTTTTTGTTATGATTTTTCAAAATTCTTTTGGTCAAGTCTCCCCACGCCTTGGTCAAGTCTCCCCGCAATGGGGAGACTTGACCAGAAAAAACGATCACAGAAAAACTTTTGTAACTTTTCAAAAATTAAATTAAAAATTCTGCAAAAAATCATGAAGACGCGCAATAACTTTGCGCATTATATCTGAATGATTTTTGGCGGATTGAAGGCTTTTTTAGAGATTTATGCAGTTTTAGCTGAAAACCTGGTCAAGTCTCCCCATGTTCCCCTATCGCCTTACTCGCGACGGGTAAATTATCCTCATGACCGGTCTCGAGACCGATGACGCATTTAAATTCCATGACATGTCACGAGACCAACCATCGAGGCTTGGAAGCTAACCTGTTTGAGACATGAGACATTTTCAGCAGAGCGTGAATGTACGGGGGGCTTGACATGTCGCGAAAAATGTACACAGGTTCCAACTATGATCACATGTCACTAGCGTCACAAGATATATAAATTTGTCAACAACCTCGTACCCATCGATTTCCACCTCGGAACTAACACCAGCTACCATGTACTTTATCTAGCCAGAATATCAGTCCGATACTGGTAGGCTCCCTTTTAAATTGTACAAATGCCTCTATTACTGCTCTACGATCAGCGCCAATGATGTCGGCGTCGTCCGCAAAACTAGGAAGCATGTGATCATCTTGTGATGATGGTTCTGTTTCTTTCGCACCAGATCTTCGTATCGCACCCAATATACAATATATATTAGAAGTGCATCGTCCTGCTTCAATCCATGTAACGTCAGAAACTGAAATGATCATAACTATGGTGTATTTAAACCGATTTGGATATTTTTGAAAGATTTGGATCGAGGAACTCAATTAATTTTAAACTCGGTGAAAATGAACCAGTGAATTCATCTGGTGCGCGGAAATCCGTATTTCCGGAGATGCTCCATTACTGGAATACTGTTAGAAGTGTTAATGTAAAAATTCAAAAAGCCTTTTATGATTGGACCCGAAACAGTCATACCGGAACAGGTTCTCATGTGGCCACAAGGTGAGACAGTACGAATCGTATTATGATCCCATAACAATAAGAAACATAATCCTGCGACAATTCAAAAAATATTGATACCTAAAAATCGACTTTTTGGGACTGCCGATTTCCCACCTTTTTGCCTTTCTCAATAGAAAGGTATCGCAATTGCTCTGAAAACCGACTTTTTAACGGACGCCCGGAGGGCCGAGTGACATATACCATTCGATTCAGCTCGTCGTGTTCGGCAAATGTCTGTGTGTGTATGTATGTGTGTGTATGTGCGCCTGTGTGTGTACGCGAACACAATCTTACTCACTTTTCTCAGAGATGGCTGAACCGATTTTCACAAACTTAGTCCCAAATGAAAAGTGCAACGTTCCCATAGGCTGCTATTGAATTTCTGATGGTTCCGGAATTACAGGGTGATGAGTACGATCACACAGAAAATGTCGATTTTAACAAATTCTGCAATGAATGTATAATGGTGAAAATTTTTCCAAAATGTCGGCACATTTGCTTGGATTTGTAGTACTAGGTCACTAGCAGCCATTAAAAGTCTCTTTGGCCACATTAGCCACCATCATCGGTTCCGGAAGCCCCTCCGGAACTATCCAAATGCAGAATAACAGTCACATCGGTTTTTTGGAAATGGCTTAACCGATTCAACCAAACTTAGTCTTAAATGAAAGGTGTTTTATCCCCGTTAATGGCTATCAAATTTCATCCTGATCCGACTTCCAGTTCCGGAGTTACGGGTTGTGGCGTGCGATCACATAGCAAATTGTGATTCAAACCGATACTCCGATGAAAGCAACAAAGGTAAAAATTTCGCTAAAATGTCTCTCAAACAACTTATATTTGCAGTTCTAGGTCACTGACGGCCAACCAAACTTTCGTTGACTACATTTACCACCATAGACGGTTCCGGAAGTGCCCGGGAAAAGCGGCCATCTTTCAAAACTAGCAAACTCATATCAGTTTCTCGGAAATGGTTGGGCCGATTTTCACAAACTTAGTCCCAAATGATAGCTATGTTATTCCCACAGATGTCTATACAATTTCGCACGGATCGCTTATATGGTTCCGGAAATATAGACTGAACCGTCCGGTCACATATGAAATTCCCATATAAGCCGGAACTCAATTTCTTTTCAAAGGGGGGGCCCCATGAAATTTTAGAAATCGAATTCGTATTTTTGATGCCAAACATCTTTAAAATACATGAAACGTCGAGATTTTATGTTATCACGGAAATTTTTTTTCATAAAAATCGACTTTTTGGGACTTTGCCGAGTGGCTGTTTTTTTTTTTGCAAAATTTTAGAACTCGAATAATGATTTCTTTTCTTGTATATTTGTCATGTCATGTATAATAATAAAATATATGCATTTGAAAGCTTTAAACAACGCAAACATTCTCGTGTTCATGATTGAGAAAGGCACAATTGCACCGCTAGGTGGATTAAAACAGGTTTTTTCAAGCGAATACATTTGTCCAAAAAAGTACATGTAGACGGTACTAGTGGACTGTCAAAAAAGTGAGGTTAACTGCGTCAGTAAAGAACCTAATATTCAGTCACGCTACCGAGAGCGTCTATCGAACCAATCGCGCTTTCGTTCGTTTCGTATTGTTTTATATGCTTTACCTACATTTGGAACATTTATCTAGACATTTAATGAATTGAACATAGTTGAAAGATAATCAATTGAATGAGTAACAGGGAATTTTATATTTGTCCTATTGGCTACGTGTCCGCTTCATTCTCAGCCGTCGAAAAATATCTCGATTTTTTCAACCATGATCATCATACACTGATTTTATTGATTTTTCCCACTCATTGACGTAGCCTGTATTTTCATTATTCCCCCCACGGTTATATCCAGTCAATGTCACCAGCAAAGAAACTGGGTACAATCACATTACGTAGTTTAAGTTCAGGGTAATTACAGTTTTAGCTCTCCCTCGTTCACACGTGAATAACAAAATCATCGATGGTTTGATGGTATCAACTTGAAGCCGTTGTTTGGATTTTCCGCGTTATGAAACTTCATCCAAACTTCTTCCTCAAAATAACACTGACGTCAGCTGAGCTGAAGCACTTCCCCTTATTTTCAACATCAAACTGCTTCGAAAATGGATTTTCCGAACGATGAAATGCAATCGCTCCTGTGCTTCTCAAAATCCGATAAATTCAGCTAGACATATCGCTTAGGGGGAAAAGTTAAATTCAACGCCTGCTTCACCAGTATTGGCTGCGTGTAACGCAATTTCCCCATCCATCACCACCCCGGTTCCTAATTACAGTTATCAACCCCCCCAAACATGCGATGGGCTCAGCCAGTTTCGAAACGGGTCTATAAATAGCATACCTCCTGGGTTCATTTGTTTCCATCGTCAACGGTTAGGTCCCGGGGAAATTTACTTCAACAAGTACTGTGTGCGTAATTTTGATTTTTTCCAGGTACTATATGCTAACGCGGAATCGATATTGCTACAGTGGCGGTAGCCATTTATTGCAAGTGCGGATCGACGAGTATTGTTTGAGTGCTTAATTTTCCAAACGATTATAATTTAGGATCAAGCCAATACCAACACGAAAAGGCGATGGAATTGTTCCAGATCACACGAATATGTTAATAATTTTATTAGGTTTATTCCCCCCTTATGCCCAAATAGAAGAGATTTCCCGTTAATTCCGCTAAATTTTCAGCTGCGATCAATCGAAAACATACCTATGTCCCCATAGGTGACTCCGTGTTATTGCCTTAAGGAATAATAATTAAATTATTATTCCTTAATTATTAACATCTATTATGTGAGAACGGCCTTGCAGTTTTCACTAAGGTTTTCTTGTGAATATGAAAATAAAAAAAGAATACAGTGCTATTGTTGCCGAAAAATCTGTACTGTACATTTAGTCGCCATTTTCGTTAGTCATCGAGTGGATATTTATACTACAGACGAATTTCGCGCCAACTCGAACAAATGTTGGCAGCACCCTCTCAGATTTTAATGAAACTTTCTGTACATGAGAACTTTGTCACTGTCATTTTGCATACTTCAAATTTCCAAAAATGATCTAGACTGTCTTTTGAAAAGGGTTAAACTTTTTTAATCAAATTTTTTCAAATGGCTATAGTCTTAAATTAAGTTTTATTTTTTGTGTTTCGAATTCATCTCGTCAGTAACTAGCACCATCTGGGTGTCTAGTTAGACGATGTATCTAAACTAGTACCCAAATTAGCAATAGTTAGACACAAAAAATTGTCGCTTTTATAGTGCGTCTCGGGACATTGGATGGCAATGAAGCAGTCCTAAAAACGCTCGCTGCTTGGTTGAATTGTTCGGACCAATCAGTGCTGATAATTACCACTTTCACAAAATACATTATTGTTGTTATTTATAGGTAGTTATAGTACATTTTACGGAATCAAATACAATATACGTGCACATATTTCCGATCAGATAGTGCAAAAATATAGCGATTTCGATCAGTACAACGGAAGTTATTCGCATTTGAATACTGGGAAAATATCTCAGCAGAAACTTTGAAACGGGACCCCTATATTGAAACGTTAGAAGTATTTTACTTCAAAATGTTGTAGGAGTGATTTCCCCAAATATAGTAAAATTTTTGAATAAAAATATTGAAAAAATTGTACATCGATTTTAAAAATTTAAAGTCGATTTGCAAAAAAAACTATCTTTGATTTGGATGAAATTTTATTCCAAGTACAGGCGAACTGTCAAAAATGAACACGTAGTTCATTTGTGGCGTCACCGTAAAGTATTCAATATAACAATAATAGTTTACCAGCCTCGGCAGTAGTGAACCAACACCGACAACTCAGCAGTTGGATAGTGAATTGTTCAATAGGCGGCATGTTCGTGAAGGAAAGAACGAAAGAAGAGTGTGAGTTGTTTTCAGTTCATTCAATTTCAAGGCTCTGTGAATCGTATATATCCTTCAATGTTTGGAGTTTTTTTTCACATCACAAATTCAATTTCAAATTTTAATAACCAGATTATTAAAATTGCTTAACTCGCATCGTCTGGTTATTTCTTTTTATTGTAATAGTTTCGAATCAAAGACAAATTTTATGAAATTTGTGTACATTCCAATTGTCTTTTTTCATTCATTTCGTTTATTTGATAGGCACAAATGCGTTAGCTTGGCGGTGCCAAATTCTTTTGTTTTTACATTTTGGATATTTTAAAACTAGGAGGTTACAATGTTGAAATATTTTTTTAAAAGAGAAAAATTTTACAGCTATCTTAAGACTATAAATAAGATTCTATATACAATTCCAATTGTCTTGAAAAAAATAATAAATTAGAATTTTTTTTATTTAAATCGGAATTAAACTCAAATAAAAAAATCTTGTTTCTTAAAACCGTTTAAAATTCCTTTTAGAGAATAAATATGCTTTAAAAACTTTATGTAGTGTTTAATGTTTTAATTCTGGTATCATGAAATAAGTCTAAACCGGTACTAATATAATTCAATACAACTAAAAAGGTTGAACGGTGGTCTCATAAAGCAATCATTCTAAGATCTACTTTTAAGGGATCGTAGAATCATGGCAGTATGAGGTCCATTTCTTTGCAAAACCAGCTAAACTAACGATGTACCCTTCTATCAATTACAATTTTCCAATATTCCTCTTTACAATAATATTCAACGAACTTTGACAGCCGGCATTTACTTCACTGTAATACTCTCCAGTATTACTACTTATGGAGAGAAAGAGTCCTGTATCGTTCTTGTTCAAGTTTATAAACTTCACGCCATGGCATCACAATACAAGCCCCCGACATCATTCGAGCATATTAAGGGGTTGTTGGTGTAAGTTTAAAGAATCGAACAAATATGGCATCAAGGTGCTTATAGTTCTAAGGTGATTCGTCTTTGGCAGTAACTATGTGAGGAGTGAGGTAAGCGTGCAGCAGACTGCGGGGAAGAAAAATGACAGCGAACAACTTTGTTTACCCACTGAAATCCAAGCAAACATATGGAGAGAACTAGTAAACAATGTTGTTAGCTGTCGTTTCTGAAACCAACATGGCTGATTGGCGTTTTTGAGGATCGTATCACCTGAGAATAAAAACTCCTTGTATGGTATATTTTTAATGTGACTATTTCTCCAACAATGCATCGCATTTTTGCATTTTAGTGTAAACTTATCTGGTTATTTATATTTATTGTTTGTGGACCATTTTGACGTGTTTATTTCGGAGAAAAAAATCTTTTGCGCGACTATCGCAAGTAATAGGGAGAATAAATATATCCAAGATAAGACCACAGTTTTAGTTCTTTTTTTTTTTTTTCAAATTTTTGCATGATTTACGTTACAAGCATTAAGAGAAATCCGACAATTTTTCTTTCATTTTTAAATTCATATTAATTGACATAGGGAAAAATATTCATTTCTGGGGCCCCGACCTGTACTACCCCTTAAACCAACAGTAGTCAACCCCTTCAATCTAAAAATCTAGCTTTTGTTCAGTCCGATACCGTCCCATTCTTGGTGCATCCGGCTATTATACTACTTTCGAGCTAGGCATAAGTAGTTATACTGTGATGGTAGCGTGTCTCGGTTCATTTCACAACAAGTGTGACTCCGGTTCTATCCGCTTACCACCGACACTCGTTGCCGGCTGCGACAGAAGAAAAACCTTACACCCTTTACAATTTGGTTCTTTTGCTGTGCTGATGCATAGACTGAAGAATGTCGTTCATTTTTCTTGTTTAGGGCGACCGACAATGACGCACAACAGAAACCAGACAGTATTGTTTTACATCGTTCACCAATGGCTGTATGAAAAGTGCACTGGTTTACAAGGGGGATCATCAGTTAAAGTTGGATTGGAAGAGCCTGTCGCCAACAGGCGTGTTGAATATCATTGAAATAGAACGATTTCCCAAGAGTTTCTTCTCCTCTTGATTATGATTCCATCGTATCATTTAAATCGTAGTCATGTTTTATACGTCGGTTTAATACAAAAAAAGGAACAACTAGGGTGATGAGCCTATTTTCACCATACTAAGCAAGGTGCCTCACTAATTCGGTAATTTCTTGCCTTACAATCAATGGAATGCGTAAAAATTGACATCAACCGCTTTGCTTCGTTGTTAAGAACCAATTTAATAACACAAATGCGTTGAAAACAGTAAAATTCTCGTGTTTGAGCACTATGAAAACTGGAATCGAATGCCCCTATTGTTGCGCTACCATTTGACTCAATGTGTTGAACAAAGATGGCAGACACTGCTCTAACCAACGGCTTCAAATGGGTAGGGTGATAATAGAAACATGGCGCAAATAGGCTCATCACCCTATAATATTAATATGACCTTTCTGCGAACACCGTCAGTTACGAAGAATGCGCTCAGAATAGTATTTGTGAATCAACGAAATCTCTGTTTAGTGATGGGCGGAGCTTTAACAACACACCAAAAAAATCTGAATTTTATCGTTGACGTAATTGCAAACATGACACAATTCAACAAACCGTAATTTACGAAATGACAGAACATTACCGTGTTCCATTTAATTTTACATGAAACATATACTTTACATGCGCAATGACATAAAATTACATTTCCTACCATTCAAAACAAACGCTGTATGTGGAGTAAAATTATAGGATTTACGAAATTAAACGTCATGTAAAATTAAAATCAAACGTAAAAATAAGTCATTTTTGATGCTCGTATATGTCATGGTCAGGAGACGTAAATATACACTATTTTTTCTAGGTGTGAATGTCGCACCGTTCAACAGCTGGAGCTAGCGTTCGTTGTGGTGAGGACGCGGGCGATAAACCGCAACCGCATAAAAGCTATGAAATTTGATAATATGGATTATCTGAATTATAGAAATTGGAACAATTAAATTCAACATTTTAGCAAATATGCTTTATTCTCAACCTATTTTCATGTCTTAAAGAGTAGATTCAGTAGAACAACCCTCAAAGATTTTTGCTTTTATCAAGTTGGTGACTCTAACAAGTTGCTGAGAATATTACAAATCATCATTCTTTAAGTTTTATTCCTTTCTGGAGCATATCTCACTATTTTGAAGCACAATACTGGACAAAAAAGTACACATGAAAAAAAACTGTTTCCAAAATCATGAATAAAGTACCACGAATTCTGGAACAATCACGTTTTCACGTTACGAAAACAGGACCATGAACAAAAATCATATATTTTATAATTATGTTCAATTTCCCTTCAGTAACGCCTGCATAATGCTTTTATTAGTAGAGATATTTGTTTTTGTTTCGTGAACTACAGTCACGGTTAAAATATTATTCTTGTCTACGTGAATTGATTCATGATTCTTAGCAAATTAGTCATTTCTCACCATTCGTGCTCGTGAAATATTTTACCAAATCATGAAATCATATTCATGGAAACGTGAACTGGTTCTTGTTTCCTAGTATAATATATTGACCATTCGTACTTGTTAATTAGTTCATATTATTGATGTATTCATGAACTGGTTCATGATTCCTGGTATAATATCCATGACTCGTGAAATAGTTTTTTTTAGATTCCTAGCGAATTAGTCACGACGTGCTCGTGAAATAGTTCACAAATCCATGAAAGCATATTCAACTAGTGAACTGGTTCATGATTCCTATTATCATAATCTGTCTGATACGTGCTCGGGAAATAGTTCACAAAGTCATAGAATATATTTGTGAGCTGGTTCATGAGTCTATCTTTTGTATTTGTGATATTTAGAAAATATCCCTAATCATTTTCAAGTTCATGCTACCTGCACATTGTAGTGAAATTTTAACGTGAACCATTTCTTAAAATTTGGAGTTTTTCTGGCAATATAATACAGTTATGTACTGCTGCTAGCGACTAGTAGTAGGTATGAGCAGCAGATATAACAAAACTATTAGGACCTCGAACATAAGGTTTAATGTGATGTTCGGACAGAAAACAAAAACTGCACTGAGCAACAAAAATATACTATAGAGCCACAAATCGTGTTCTTGAAACAGTTCACAAAACAAACTATCGCGAATCAGTCGCACTGTAATGATCCTGTTATGAATATGAGCTTGAGCATGATGACCGTAAAATTCGTAGTTGCTACTCCGTGATAGACCAGAACAAGCGAAATTGCACTTAGCAGCGACAAATGGGACCTGGGAGACGCTATCCATCCTCAATGTGCACGTTTCGAGAGTTCTATACTTTGAAATGCCAATAAAGACGCCGGCCACGTCCTTACAATCATCGGGGAAGAGAAGGGATGTTAGTGTAACAAACGTTGTGGTGGAGATCGTATATATTTCTGCATCTCCACGTTTGCCACAGGAATGAGTTTTTGTTAGTAGGATGGGGTAAAGAGTTACACAAATCTGGATTCACCTTGATGAGTGATACGATCTATGCAACTCTCAGTAGTGTTATCATGTGTTTATTGCTCTGGGCAGCCGGCTGCCGAGAACTTATGAAAGATTTATCGTTTATTGAATTAATTTTAAAATGCTTGGTTTGTAAAAAAGTAACTTTAGGTTTTTCTAAAAGTGTTTTCTCTAACCCGAAAATAGGAGAATGACCCTAAGGTTAAAACCCCTATAATAAAAATTTAAAAAAACGCTCACGAATAATTATAACACAAGAATCAGTCGTCCGCGTAGAAAGAAGCCAACACATAATTGTCATTAATAATAATACCGTTTGATTCAATTAAACATAACGGAAGCCGTTCCGTTATGTTTAATTGAATCAAACGGTATTATTATTAATGACAATTATGTGTTGGCTTCTTTCTACGCGGACGACTGATTCTTGAGTTATAATTATCCGTGAGCGTTTTTTTTTTTTAATTTTTATTATAGCGGTTTTAACACTTTAGAAAACTTTTATTTGTAAATTAATAGTTATACTTTACAGGAACTCTCTCTTCCCTATGAAATCCAAAAAAACACCTGGTCAATGAAATAGGTGTATTGTAATCCATTGCATTAAAAAATTTCAAATCCAATGATTTTAAGACTTTAATATTTTTGACAATGAATAGCCTGTGTAACCTCCCTTATTCAACCAAATTTTATCCATTCGCCTTGGCAGTGAGTCCTTCAAATGCTGATAAGCTTCCGTTGGCATAGTGTACCATTCCTTTTGAGCTGCTTCCCACAAACGACCCTTATTTCTGAAATTTTGACCGGATAACTTCTTTTTAAGTACAGTCCGTAGATTTTCTACGGGATTAATGACAGGAGATTTGTAGGGTCCGAAATTATAGTCACTTTATTATCCCGAAATCGTTCCTTTAACATACTTCGATGTGTATTTTCGATCAATATCTTGCTGAAACTGCCATATAAAGGCACGTTATCTTTGGCATAGGACTGCATGACATCCTTTAGGATGTCCATTCTTTAGCCTTGCATTCGAATCTTGCCATTATAGTGGTGTTGCGAAAAATAGGACCTGCGCCATTCCACGAAAAGTAGCCCCAGACCTCATTGTTCTCGCCTCCGTGCTTTACCATATTTTGCATGTGTCGCAGATCAAACTTTTTGCACTTTGGACGTCTAACGTTTCGTTGTGCATCGGAGGAAAACAGGTTTATCTTTGATTCGTCCCTCCGAAGGATATGTCGCCATATTTTGATTCCTTCTGAACCAGGCCCATTAACGGTGTTGAAAAGTAAATTGCATATTTCTGCGAAGTCTTTTGCTTCGCAATAGTGGAACATTTTACAATTATTTCTGGAAGATTGGAGTTTTATAGCCTACGGCGAACTGTTCTCGGACTTACCACATTTCCAATTCGTGCTGTAATAGTCCTGGATGACGCGGATGGATCAGATTTCGCTAATAATGCAATACATTGGTCAGTTGCTGTAGATGTTTTCTTGAGTTTTTTTGCGTGTTTCTTTTTTCAAAGGTTTTAAGGCATTTGTAAAGAAGTTTTCGGAATACCAAAGTGTATTCGCGATTTATTTATACGTCTTATCTTCTTTAACAAAATTTCTTAGCAAAACTCGTTCCACTTGAGAACATTGAAATGCTCGATCCATTCTATAACAAATCTTTGACTTATTCAACATTTAAATACATTTATTAGCACGCAGAATACAAACTTTACCAAATTAAACATATAATGGTATTGAGTAAAACAATAACCAGTTAATATATTTCACACACCTATGATATTGACCACACAAAAAGCCTGTGGCAGTCTTGTTTTACATCCTGACAAAGATTGCAAATATAATCAGCGCCAACAACCCACTAGTAACTTGACAGATACCAAGGCTTGTGTGTGCGGTAGGTGTGATTGAGACTGCTGTAACTTGGTATGTGTAATTGAGAGAAAAACAAAATAATCTATAACACACCTATTTTATTGGCCAGCAGTGTATCTAAAAGACACATATTAAAAGGTACAAAATAAGTCATACCGCAATACCTGAAACGACTAACTTTGTATGTTGAATATACTGATTGCTAGAACAAGATTGAAAACAATAAGTACGAAAAGAAACTAACTTGTCACCTTTTGCGTCAATAATCAAGCTACAATATTTTTTACTCAAAAAGAAATATGGTTAACGCGACAGTGGCATAGTGCAGGTATTACTCCAAAGCATATGGAAGTACTCAATACAATAAGAACAATATATATCATTTATTGATGATTTAATGAACTAAAAGTAAACCAATGAATATGACCATGAAACATTTGTTCTTCGTGCTGATATGACTGCCGAAATTTGCTAACTGGTTGTAAATTCTTCTTGTGAACTGCTAATTTTCAACCCTCTTACATAATTCAAAAGTCATCATTCACTCAGACAAGACCATGCGTATGCCCCATACGCAATAAATACCCGGCGGATTACTTTCCTAGTTGGTCAAATGAACACTGAACAAACAAAGAAAATAGTTTGCTCAGTCAAAAGAAATGCTAGCTCGATTGGCATCAACCGACGGATACGTGTTCCCTTACAATGTCATCAAATCAAAGAACATTTAAAATTACATAGACAAAATATATGCAATTAAGAATATAACGAAATGAACACTGCTTCATTATTTGCATTAAAATAAGATCGCAAAAAAATAGTTGTATAACCAGGGTGGTTCATTTTCAAAGATAGCACTGCTGATCAATCACTTTATAAAAATAAGTGCAATAAGTACGCTGACGAAAATAGCTAACCACTACCAGTCGCACTTTTATGATCCAGTTATGATGTTCAATTCAAAAGTAGGCTCAAAAATAAAATATCACGATAAAGTGCATATAAAATTTGCGACTGAGATCCTGAAATCATGATCCTAAATCATACTACTCATGACTAAAATATCAAAAATCTTGAAATTATGGACTCAAATCGCTCTACTTGTGACTAAAATATCACGAAAATGTGATTTAGAGAAAAGAAACTGACTGACGTGACAAAGATCCTGATACCATGAACATAAATCACACTACTGTGCTCCGATACGAAACTTGTGAATAAAATATCACGATAACGTGTATAGAAATTACGGAAACCTTGACCAAGATCTTGAAATCATGCACATAAATCACATTACTCTGCCCAAAAAATTCGATACAAAACTCTTGAGTAAAATATCACGATAACGTGAATATAATTTACGAAAATCATGACTAAGGTCTTCAAAACAAGAATATGAATCGCACTACACTGTCAGAAAATTTCGATAGTATCCTCATGAATAAAATATCTCGGTAACGTGATGAAGAATTACGAAAATTGCGACAAAGCTCCTGAAATCATGAACATCGCTTAAATGTCGGTTATTTAAGTTAAAATACTTCAAACAAACCTGTGTATCTCCAAACTATGAATAAAAATCATAACAAAGTCTAAACATGTCCAGGAAACTACCACAATAACCCAACCAAACATTGGAATGTAACGCTATGTATATTTTGACCCGAACTAGTTTTGTGAAAACACGAATAGTTTCATGACTACGACTATTATTCACAATTTCAGGAACGTGGTCTTCTTAAATCGTGCAGTTCACGAAATCGTGATTGTTTGATCATGAATTTATGAACGCATTTTTTCTGTGTAGCCGATTATAAATTTGCGTATATCTCGACTATTACCAGTAAAAGACTAGTTTTCGAAAAATATCAAGCCTCTTTTGAAAGACCTTGCTGCTCTTTTGCCCTTTCACAATGTTGTTGTCACTTGAGTACTTTGGTTCTAAATTTTCCTTAACTTTCTCTGTAATCTGTTAAGATCAAGGAAAAATTTATGTGAAACGTTCGTCGCAGAAAAACAAAACTAATTAAATTCCTATTCATCCTCCAGCAAACAGCCTTGCCTAACTAAGGTGGATGAATTTAATATTTATTATAATTAGTACTAAGTGTATATTATGCCAACAGCTCCGACGAGGGCCGTCCGATGATACCGGCAGCAGACACTGACTGGCACATGTGAGATTATTATTATCAACGTCCTCTCGTGAGTTGCATAATGGCACTCCTTTTTGGTGTATACTGATGTCAGGTTACCGGGCTCGTTACAAAACTTGACTAAAGTGCATCCTTAATGAACGTGTCCACCATCTCCACCTTCCGTCGTAAGTAGCGATAATGGTTGGCTGATGAGTGAGGGCAAAGACATTTGTTAAATTTAGTATTGAGAGCATTGAAATGTAACCACAAACTTTACAGAATAACAGAATACACAATAATTTCAATAGACAATCGATTATACATCAGCAAGCGAACTCTGGATAGGTTTGGTTTGCTTAGATAATTGCTTCGCGAATGTAACTTTATTCGCCGGCACGTGTCACAGTAGACAGTGCAAGTGTACTTCACTGCAGAGAGAATCGACTTCTTCGTAGTAAACACAATGCCTTTCAAACTTGCTTGCTGTTTCGAGAAGAAAAGTTTTAATCCTGTTCGGATGAAGTTTCGCTACTGTCAACATGCGACTGAGAAAGTTTTTTTGAAAGTCGTGAGAAATTATATTAAAACTGTTAAGCTAGAAAGACGCTGTGAATGAAAAACTACTAATGAAATAATTTTATTTTACTTTCAGGTATGACTCAAGCATTTCATAAGAAGTTCTTCGTATATAGATTATCGTGTTGGTGAGTATTCATAAACTGTGCGATAAGTTGAAAAAATTTTATCTTCGAAAACCTATTACCATTACCCATAGAACATAGGACAAACACTCAAATCGACTCGACCAATCTCCAGATGGAACAACCATTTCATATTCATCGTCATCAGTGTCCTTCAGCGAGTCCGGTTTCCTCTTGTATGTACACAAAGAGAGGCGTTTCAATTCAGAGTTTCCATTGCCATCCCACGGCATGGCATCCAAAAGTTGTACATCTCAACAAATGTTAGACCCGAGCCAGGGCACTTTCAACCACCCACCCCATTTTCCAAATGAGGATCTGTCGTAGGTAATGGAAAATGTGAAAAAATCTCGAGCCTTTCCAGCGGAATGGAATCAAACGGGGCAAGAATAGCTGGCTGAACAAGAGTTTAATTACACCCAGACCGTAAATCTTTTTCATTTTTCATGTCTTCATGTCCTCCTGCTACGTTTTAGCTGCAAGTCTCCGGTTTGCGGAGGCTATCGTAGTATGAATACTCATGAAGCCTCATACCTTCTCAGGTAAGAAAGACAATGTAGAGCATAATTATTTCCGTTAGAAGCGTACCCGACAAAAATCTGTGCTTCTGAGCGGAATGTGGTGCGGTGTAGCCGCAACTACGTTTACAGGATTTTTAGTAATTTGAAATTTTAAAATGTATGTTCATTAGGGTGACAATACTGGAAAAAGTTAGGCGTCTGATTAGTACACCATGAATGTTGAAATGATAGTTCAGCAAATGTTGCTGACAGATTCTTCTTCTGACATTGTAGGATGAAGTGCCTCACTAATTTATTAATTACTCGGTCTACAATGAATAGAATGCGTACAACTTTGCTTCGTTGTTAAGAACCAATATAATAACACGAATGCGCTGAAAACAAAACGAAACGAAAGCTCGAATCGAGTGCCCGCATTGTTGCGATACCATTTGACTCAATGCGTTGAAGAAATATGGCAGACACTGCTCTAACCTCTAACCAACGGCCTCAAATGATTAGGGTGATAATAGAAACGTGGCAAAAATAGGCTCATCACTCTACATACATTCCAAAAGTTAACACCTTCATCCGTAAAATTTAGTGCAACAAAATCATTAATATTTATATTCCTAAATCGTCCGTTACCACAATGAGTGCTCCGACGCAGTCGTACTGCCAGCCAGCGACCAGCTCAGTCGTCCTGGACCTGCGTCCGGTGGTCGTGAGGGGCGAGTATTTAAATAACGATCTGCTTCCTGAAAATCTTCTGGTTTCTAGCATACCATCGGGTACATCACGTCCCTGCAATATGTCAGGACCAGCACGTGGTGCTGACGATTTGCGGTTGTACTGCCCAAAACGTCAAAGAGCTTAGAACCAAAATTGAGGACTTGTACTTGGCTGCTCTTTACGGCGACTATGATATTTACGGTCTGACAGAAACTTGGCTTGATGACCGTATTACATCGATGCAGCTCTTCGGGGATTCTTACGCGGTTTATCGTGCGGATCGAGGCACTCGTAACAGCATTCATGGTCGCGGCGGGGGAGTTTTGACCGCTGCTTCTTCCGCACTTGCCTTTTGTGAATTTAATGTGGATAGTTCATAAAACATTGAAGTTTGGACAAAGATTACTGCGCAGACGAAGAACTACTTTATTGGATCTGTTCACATTCCTCCAGAAAAACGACTTGGCTGCTCTATTGCGCAGCTCCATCTAGACTCTAAAAAGCGCGCTTCTTCCCAGGCAGATGCAAACGAGGTGATTTCTACCAACCAGGGCACAAGTGGGTTTCTTGTGGACGTGGATACGCTTACCATAACCCGTCATCCTTGACAACAAATCCTACCAGCTGCTTACTTTTGGACCGGTGGCTTTTCACGGACTAAATCAAGTAAGCACGATCTCCAACCACCAATCTCATTTTCTTGACATCGTCTTCGTGAATGGGATGGCTCTGCCTGAGTGTTCCGTTAGTAAAGCTTCCAGTGCAGTGTTATCGTCCTTTTACATAACTATCATCCCGCCTTTGAAATATAAATTTATACCATTAGCTACCGATATGAAGAAGCTTTAGCTGTGAATCTTCGTAGTTTTCGCAAAACTGATCGAGTAGAGCTACGCCGCTCCCCATTGCTGATCGACTGGAGTGTAGTACTTGATCAAGTGGATGTAGATGCGGCGGTCGATCACTATAACCGATTAAATCTTGACTGTGATGAAAAATTCGTGCCAAAATATCAATCTCCCAGGAAACCTCCCTGGTCAAACGTCATGCTTCAGACTCTGAAACGCATCCGTGCCAAAGCTCTGCGTTCGTACACAAATCGTCGATGGACTATTGACAAGCGCTTCTTCACAATAACAATAATTTGCTGTACAAAGTATATGTAAACCCCATCCAGCAAAACTTACGACGAAATCCGAAGGGCTTCTGAACTTTTGTTAAAACGAAGAGAAGCGACTACAATGGCGGCAAAATGCTTCCTATGTGCCAGCTACCTCTCAAGTGGCTTCAAGACTGATGCGCCGTCTGCCATCGAGCTCGACAACGCGGCGCGTGATGTTCCCGTTGATACGGTGGATATGGATGTATTCACCATTTCGGAAAATCTTTTCAATGTTTCACTTTAGCATCAAAAATTTCCCGATGATTGGAAGTGTTCAGTCATGTTTCCGGTACACAAGGAAGGTGAAAAAAGCAACATCGAGAACTACCAGGGAATCATTTCGCTGATAGTCGAGTCAAAAATTTTCGAATCGCTTATCAACAAGGTACTGTTTTCTGCTAGTAAACATTACATAAGCACTTTTCAGCACGAATTCTTCCCTGGTCGATCGGTTGAGACGAATCTAGTTAGCTTCACATCGTTTTGCATAGAAAAAAATATCCAAGAAACTCCAGGTGGACACGGTTTTCACAGATTTTAAGGTCGCTTTCGACATAGTTAACCACAAGATACTGCTAGCAAAGCTAGATAAACTAGGATGTACCACGAGATTCTGACACTGGCTTTGATCCTACCTTGTCCACCGCGAGGTCGTCGAGCGAATTGGTGACAGTGTGTCTGAATCCTTTTCTAATAACTCCGAAGTTTCTCAAGGTCCGTTACAATTTTCATGGTTCGTGAATGATGTAATCATCGTGCTAAGGCGTGAAGCGAAACTGTTTTTCGGCGATGACTTGAAAATATTTCTTGTCACAAGAAATTAAGCGAATTATTGTGAGTTATAGTGGCTCATCGATACATTTTACAATTGGTGTTAAAATAAATGCTGATTGACTCTTAGTGTTGCGAAATGTTTTGTTATCAGTTTTCATCGTTCAAGTGACATGCTTAATTTCAACTACAACATTACTGGAACTCAGCTGCAACGCGTTGATCACGTGAGAGATCTAGGCGTTATTCTTGATGAGAAGCGAATCGACTGCTGGGTTTTGTGTTCAAAATTTCCATCGATTTCCGGGATCGTTTGTGTTTCAAAGCTTTATATTGCTCACTGGTGCCCTTATAACTTTGAAAATAGTTCCAATTACGAAAAACTGTTCGGATTCTGTTTTTTCTTTATCGTTGTGAACCAATAACAAAATTTACAGAAAAAGCTCGAACGACGAAAAATTGTGTGCATTTTGACTCACAGTTTAAAAATTGCCTTACTTTTCAAATGTATTTTAAGAAAATCCATACTCTAATTTTCTAGTTTTAAGAAATTTAAAATATAAAATGCAAAAATTGGCACCTTCAAGTTTGATACCGAGCCTTATCAAATAAGCATAAGCATAAGAGATCGCCCGTAGTTGCTACTCCGTTATTGACCAGAACCAAATTAGGTTGCAAAATTTTCATTGGAACAACATGCTTGGGAATAACATGATGAGCCACATTGTACAATCTATTCTGATCCCTGCATGCTGATCAATACCGACGCCGGCCACGTCCGAATGCAGATCTTCTGGGAAAGGAAGGAATGTTAGTCCGATACATGTTGCTACTAGAGACCGAGGAATCCTCTGCATCTCCACATGTACCACGGGATGGGGAGAATTGTTAGTAAGTGTGCCAATAGCGTTATCATGTAATAATTACTCTGGGCAGCCGGCTGCCGAGAATTTGGGAAATTTATCATTTGTTGTATTAATACAATTAGCAAAATAAGCACCTTGAACTCCGGATAGCCGGCTATAAGGAGCACTGCTTATATTTTTTTAATAATATTCAATCACACAACGAATTTTTTCGTGGGTTCTATCGTGTCGGGGCTGATTTAACCCGGCGATCGTTTGAATAAAATGAGAAATCTTATACAGAAGGTTCATCAGAATCTTCCACAGGTATCGCGGAGTGGTTTGGAAGAGAACAGGGTCTATGATTCGCTTCAAGCAAGCGATGCGTCCTGTATAGCATAGTTTATTTGGTAGTAGTTCAGTTAGTTTTCGAGAACACGATCGCTCGGAAAATAAGATCTACCGAGAGTATCCTGTTTTCTAAACAAAAGCAATTTCACATCCACACAGCCGATCGTGGGAGTATTGCCTAGAAAAGCTAATCTTATCTGTGTAATAGGCCGGATCACTATTTATTGCGACATTATTTAGACTAATTTCGTTATTCCTTCTCTACGATATCTTTTTTGGGTTGGAAACTACCGAGTGATAAAACGTTATACAGACAGAGAGCTATGATAGCTCTAGATGTTATAAATCAACGAAAGTATTTCCTATTTCTAATATCGGATTGTTTGTGAAATACACGTATACGAACGATTATATCGAACATTGAAGGGAAATACAGAGGATCGTTAACCTGATGCACGGGCTTGTTACCAATAACGGAACTTGAAATTAGATTCATTAAAACAGACGCGGCGAATTTTCAGTACGTATTGACCCGCGATCATCGATACTAGTCAAATTAAAGTCTTATTGTCGCTGATTTCCGAATAACTTTTACGGTATTGTTTTCTCGGCTATATCGCATACTCTCATTCTGCTACTATCGACAGCACGCTGATAGCTCCCAGTCGTCGCCGGTCTAAGGACCAAATGTCATCAATAGACTTAGACTCGCGTGGAGGCATGCGATAGAATAGAAAACTAAGCAATGAAAATGACAGCAAAACACTTATTCTTCGTGCTGACATTACTGAAAGTAATTGCCAACCGGTCCCCGATCCCTCTCGAGAATTGTCATTGCTCAAACCTTATACATGACTCAAGTCATCATTCCACTCAAATAAGGCCATGTGTTTACCTAAAGCACATTGAATGCTCTGTGAATCAGTTCCCCCGTTGGTAAAACAAACCCTAAAGAAACATAAAAAATAGTTTGCTCAGTCCAAAGAAAAGTTTGCCGACCGGCAGATACGTGTTCCCTTACAGCGCCATCACATCAACGAACACCCGAAATTTACATGCGACAAAATATCTGCAATCCCGAATATAAAAGACTCAAAACCTCTACTCATTTGCAATAAAATGATACAGTAAAAAAAACAGTTGAATATCCAAGGCGGCTCATTTTTAAAGATAACACCGCCGATGAAACACTCAATAAAAAATAGGTGACAAGGGATGGGGACGAAATTAGCTGAGCACCGACCGGCTTGTTTGCCACCTATTTTTCGGGCGAAGAATTTTGGGCGACACCTGGTAGTCGCTAGTCGCTGGTGAAACGCCAATTATTTGAATGTCAATTTTTCTTATTGCCATATTTTTTCACTTTTCGGATCGAATTTTTTTCTCAGATAAACCATTTTTCACTATTTTTACAATGTACACTGTGTTTCTAGATGTTTTCTGTACACTTTTATTGTCCTTGCATCGGGAATCGACGGCCCGTAATGCGAGGAAAAGATATTTTTTCATTTGCCGGAATTCAATTTTCGCAAACTGTCACCACTCGCGTCTGTGGAAAATGTGCCGAAAAATGCTTTTATAAACCACTTCACTTAGTATAATTGTTAAATTGCACCGTTATTAACACTTTTGATAACCGGGAGACAGTAAACTGTGCCAAAAATGATGAAAATTAACCGACTCGAAGGGAGCTCTACGAGAGTCAACCGCTCGCGACGAAGATACACACTCGAATCCTTCAAGTTTGATACCGAGCCTTATCAAATAAATAACCTTAATATAAATAAATCATCACGGAGTTGATTATTTACAGCAGTACACCAGGGTTAAATTCAACGATTTCAGGGAGAAATAAATCTTCGAATTTGGGGAAAATTTGTTCGCTGCTACAGCATTTAATATCGCATGTGTTTTTATATTGCAAAAAAAAATGGTTAGTCATTTAAGTCCAACGATATTCGTAATTAGTAAAAGTAACGCTATGTATTTTAACTTAATTTTTTAAAAACAACGCTCTATCTAATATAACAGTTTTATGGCGCACTAGAATTGTTATTGATGAAAAAATCTAGAAATTCTAAAACTTATGGTAGCCTTATTGTGCTTTTAAGTATGTCTTGAACACCACTACAATAATTTTTCGATAAAACCTAAAAGCTTCAAGAGAAACTTGCGAAGTACTGTTGAGAACATTCTTAAATAAGGGTTTCTTTGGCTTTATGCGGGGTTTGTGACTATCTTGAAGCAGTTTTGTGCAGTAATAGGTCTTGTTACATGGGTGCGTTGGAATTTTTTTCCATAATTGAGTTTTTCTCATGGGTTTCTGAGCAGGGTTTTCTGTATTGAGGCGTTTATTCACAGAACTAGCTCGTATTAATTTGTCCTTGATATGTCCAAGGAATTCTATCGCAGTATGTTATGCACTGCAGGGTCAGGTAGTAGGGATTGGACTGCTTCTCGTATTCTAACCACGAAAACACAATTTGAAATACCTGGGAAGTAGTTTTTTCATATGTCCTCCATAATGGATTCCAATTTTCTGTTATGAATAGCCTTTTTGAAAAAAAAAAAATGGTGCCAGATCATGTAGCAGAACCTAGATTTTCCCTTTAGTCCTACATGAGGAGTAGTTACACACAATCAAAGTTTTCATAACAACTTAATACTAAGTTGTTATGCAAAATGAATCTCTCTGGCTGGAGTAATTTGTTGAACGTTGTCTTTATTGAAAGCCTTACATGGTTGAACTGGATGAAGGTGACATCCGAAAGCATAAGCTCCATTTTCACCTTCTGCAGGTATTCCATATCACGAATGCTCGGTCTTAGCATCCACTTCATAAGACAAAGTTTCCGATTGATGGGATGTTTCTAGGTGCAGTCTCTAGCGAGAAGGTGAAACTTCTGCATTGTGTATCAACAACTAAAAGTAACAAGCGATACTTGTACACTTGAAGGATCTAAATGTAATGTAGTTGTATGTAGTTCATCCACGAGGAACGAAACGCTCATTTTATCTACAAATCGGTGCTCGTAATGCTAAATGTTTCTGAGTTTCGGTAGAAAGAAACTTAGCCCTCTAGCAGTTCCGATATCAATGTTTTGGAATATTTGATGTGGGGCGTCGTCGAGCGGGATTTCCATACTTCCTTCCAAAACTCCTAACATCAAACTTAGGGCGCTCAAATGTCAAATAAAGACGGTTAAGACATCCTTCGATTTAAACATGGCAAGACGGTAGATTCCGGAAGCGTTTAACAAAAGTTATCGAAAGGATAGACGATTTTTTTTTCTATTGAAATGATTTACAATTCCCATATGATACGATAGAAAATATCCGTCAAAATTCCGTAAGCTGAGTCGATAGAGTTGAAATGTGTCTCAGTATTGTGACAATAAACAGTGATCCAGACAATAACGCAGATAAGATTTGCTTTTTTAGGCAATATAACCTCGGCTGGCTGTTTGGAGTTTTACTTACCAAACATACGTCACTTTCGGTAGCTGGTTGCCCAGAGTTTAAAAAAGTTCTAAAACTAAACAAGATCTTTTCGTTTCCAAGTGACCGTATACTTGCAGACTAAATAAATAACTAAATAACAAATTATGGTTTATAGTACGCATCGCGGTTCTCTGACACAGGATGTAAGCTTAACTGATTGCACATGCCAATAGTACAATATGGTAGAGTACCGATTAACTAGGAATGATTCTTCATGTCAGTAAGATCGGTATATTTTACACTATCTTATGAATGGTCCTATATTGCAGGAATCGACTGAAAACTCTGTCCAAACGGAATATTCCAATACTCCACAAGACGATTTTTATACTACTGACTCTAGCTTTTATTGTAGTAATCCTTACAAGTTTATAAAAATACTGTTTCACGCAGATTTAATTTAGCTAAGTTGGCCACCCATTCACTTCACATGACAAATAGCCTCAATTCAACTTATTCGCTCTACCGCTTTTCACCAAGTTCAGCACCAATTTTCCTTCATAATGAAAACGTCTTTGTTGACATTCGTATTAGGCAAAGTCAGTGTGTGTTCAGCCAAGAGTGCACCATCATTGCCTTGCGAACTTTAGCCATCCCGGGTGTGGTTCGAGTACACCACACAGATTGAGGTTAGGTTGACTTGTTCGCAGCTGCAACGACCAGTGGCGAAGAATCCAGTTCCCTTTCTCGAACACGTGTTTTCCACCACCACTATCATAAATCTTTTTAATACATAACGATTATAACAAGGAGGAGTGAGGCCTGTTGGTGTGCTATTCACTTATTTATCAAAATGTTGCTGGACATTGGATGAATTGTGAATGATTTACTATCATTGTAGATGATCAAAATAAATTTAGTATTAATTCAAAAGTATAAAATAGATAATACACTATTAAAAACCTATTTTAATCCACCTAGCGGTGCAATTGTGCCTTTCTCAATCATGAATCACGAGAATGTGTGCGTTGTTTATATTCATTAAAAACTTTTAAATGCATATATTACATTTTATTATAATACATCACATGACAACTATATAGAGGAAAATAAATCATTATTCGAGTTCTAAAATTTCGAAAAAGAAAAAACAGCCATGGTAATATTGAACTGAAAAAAGGTGCGAAATTGGCAAATTCCCAAAAAGTCGATTTTTATAAAAAAAAATTTTCGAGATAACATAATATCTCGACGTTTCATGCATTTTAAAGATGTTTGGCATCAAAAATACGAATTCGATTTCTGAAATTTCATGGGGTCCCCCCCTTTGAAAAAAAAATTAGAGTTCCGACTTATATGGGAATTTCATATGTGACCGGACGATTTAGTCTATATTTCCGGACCCATATAAGCGATCCGTACGAAATTTTATAGACAGCTGTGGGGATGTTATAGCTATCATTTGGTCGGTATTAAGTCAGACCGGACCAAGTCGCAAAACATCAAAAAATGAGATAATGATAGCACTTGATAAAGAATTTCTTCAGCTACATTCGACTTTTGCCAGATTTGAAATATGTAACAATAAGCAAGAATTATGGTGAAAATTAATTTCCAATTATAATGTAAAGGGTGCTGCGATTCAAACTTTAAACTCGTTTTTCTCGAAATCAATAAATTGTCACTTAGTCCGGTCTGACCTAACACCGACCATTTGGGACTAAGTTTGTGAAAATCGGCCAAACCATTTCCGGGAAACTGATGTGAGTTCGTAAATTTTGAAAGATGGCCGCTTTTCCCGGGCACTTCCGGAACCATCTATGGTGGTCAATGTAGTCAACGAAAGTTTGGTTGGTCGTCGGTGACCTAGAAAAACAAATTTAAGTTGTTTGAGAGACATTTCAGCGAAATTTTTACCTTTTTTGCTTTCATCGGAGTATCGGTTTGAATCACAATTTGCTATGTGATCGCACGCCACAACCTGTAACTCCGGAACCGGAAGTCGGATCGGAATGAAATTAAATAGCCATTTACGGGGACGCAATACTTTTCATTTGAGACCAAGTTTAGTCGAATCGGTCTAGCCATCTCCGAGAAACCGATGTGATTGTTATTCTGAATTTAGATACTTCCGCCGGGGCTTCCGGAACCGATGATGGTGGCCAATGTGGCCAAATAGACTTTGAATGGATGTTAGTGACCTAATACTACAAATCGAAGCAGTTGTGGTCATATTTTGGAAAAAATTTCACCTTTATACATTCATTGCAGAATTTATTAAAATCGACATTTTCTGCGTGTTCGTACTCATCACCCTGTAATTCCGGAACCGGAAGTCGGATCCATTAGAAATTCAATAGCAGCCTATGGGAACGTTGCACCTTTCATTTGGGACTAAGTTTGTAAAAATCGGTTCATCCATCTCTGAGAAAAGTGAGTGAGATTGTGTTCGCGTACACACACACAAACGCACATACACACACACACATACATACACACACACATACATACACACACAGACATTTGCCGAACTCGACGAACTGAATCGAATGGTATATGTCACTCGGCCCTCCGGGCCTCCGTTAAAAAGTCGGTTTTCAGAGCAATTGCAATACCTTTCTATTGAGAACGGCAAAAACTTTGCATACACTACAGTTCATGGATTTGTTTTTAAATTAAAGCCGTTGGTTCTACCAAAAAATGTTTTGAAATTTGATTTCTTGGAAACTTTTACACCCAATTTTTGGCGTACCTTGCAGGGATTATGCTCCGATCCTATTGACCTTGATTCTGCTGTTCCGTGGTATTAACGTGACTAGTTCCGGCAGTTCCAGAGGGCCTAGGGGAAAAAATCCAATGTAAAAATATCATATCAACAAGGGCATCGATTTTTTTTTTTGAAATTTCAATCGACTTACCCCGAATTGATTATCAATGACTGATTCTTGATTGGAAAAGTGTTATTGGATACTGGATTTCAGATAAACCGATGAAGACACAATAGACACATTCCAGCTTTAGGGGACAACGTTGGCACGCATTATGCAACTGTTAACAGCTTGTCGTTTGAAAAATCCTACGCTCAAAATAGGGTTGGGAAAACAGGAGGATTTTAAAAAACCGGTATTTTCGGTATTGGGAATGAAAAAAACCGATAAAACCGGTATTTAAAAAAATACAAACTATGTTAACAAAATAATCGCTCAATATACAAAGCACATTTGTATTTTACTATTTATGCACATTGAGCATTTGATCAATTAACAGAGAACATGATTTGCTTTCAAAGTGCTCCAATGCTTTATGCTTTATGAATGTTGATTTGATTACTCTTATGGAATTGTGAATCTTTTTTAAATTCCAGGTGCGGGAATAGCGTAATTGGTAAATCGACTGCCTTGTACGCTGCTCACCTAGGTTCGATTTTCAATACCGCAAATAGGGTTAGAAATTTTTACAGCTATTTTTCTAACTCGAAAAGAGAGCCGTACGACTCTAAGATAAAAACCTCTATAATCAAAATAAAAACTGGTAGCATCAGGTTTTTGCATCGTAGTATGCAAAGTGTCGTCGCTTATTAGTCCAAAAAGCACACTATATTGGCGGATTGATTGTCAAAGTAAATTTGACACGAGATTTTGGCGTTCAAATACTTTTTAGTTGGACAATGGTCCAACTAGCGGAGCTCCAACTAAAAAGCGGTCCAGTTAAAAAGTGTCCAACCAGCGAATCACGACTGTAGGACAGGGGACGGGCATAGCGTAGTTGGTAAGTCGATTGCCTTGTACGCAGCTCACCTGGGTTCGATTCCCAACCCCGCACATAGGGTTAGAGATTTTTCCAAAAGAGATTTCTCTAACCCGGAAAGGTTAAAACCTCTATAATCAAAATCAAAAAAAATTGTCAGAGTTCTATGATAGGTCTGTGCGTAATAGATTTGCAGTAGAGTGAATAAATTGAATACAAAATGGAGTATGTGAGAAGACGGAGTTGATTGATTTTGTCTTGCAGATTTTCTTGTTCCTCCATAGTTTGATAAATCTTATTTGACATGTGGGATTTTTTCGGGTTGTTAAATTAAGCTGTATCCCACTGCTTACATAAGCACTATTGCTCTGGTTATCATTTCATTCTGAGAGGTGAAAATGTCGCGTTAGGGGACAACAGAGCAAAATATTGATTTTCCAACCTACACTTGTATTTATCAAAAAACCTGCTCTATCTCAAACTTTAGAGCATCCATTTGTTCTAGGAATTTTATCGTCGATAGTCACAACAATACTGTATACTTAGATTTTCGTGCTTTCGTGAAATTTTTTTCACGACCGTTGCAAACGCTGCGTTAGGGGACAACACCAAAATGAACACAAACGGTCGCATATGAAGTGTTGTCCCCTAACGCGACCGAAGTATTTGTTGAAGCTCAAACAAAACGAAGTATATTACCTCTAGACATGTAAATAACTCAAAACAAAGATTTTAAATGCCAAAATAGATGTATTTCTAGTTTCACCTTCATGTGTATTTGACAAATGATATTTAGAAATCAAATTAATATGGATTGAGAACAGGCCACACCGCATACCACAGTTTGGCCCGGTATAGAAGAGATTGGGGACCACAATCGCCACTTTCTAATGGTTCGAAAAAGGTGGTTTCAAGTAGTTTTGGTATGTTGAATACATTATTGACATCGGAAAATATATTAAATAAAATTAACTGTTTATTAGGGTGACTCAACAATTTTTTATTTTGTTGACCAAATAAGTTTTTTCAAGCAATTTTAATGCGCTGACTTTGTTTTTTGACATTATAAAATCTTGAAAATAAAATTAACTGTTGATTAGGGCAGAACAAAAAACGCCATTAGGGTGGTTCATTATTTATTTTGTTGTTGCGTTAAAAATAAACAAATGTGACACTGAAGCAACTCAGCAAAGGTAAGACTGTCAAACGATTATACTCAGTCAAGCAGTTATGATATTTACATATTGTATATAATGTCGCGAAAAACCATAAAAACATTCAAACAGCTGTGTTAAACTACGATGTTTGGTTCATGTAGAAGAAAATCAATTTCGAAAAGACAAACCGTGGTTTGTTTCAAGTGGTCAATAATTATAAACTGTGAAGTCCCGTTCCAATTTTTTCCAAAAATTTGTGCTGCTACCAAGCCTAGTTCGATGGGAAATTTTTTTTCAATCGTAGGGCATTACAGTAAAATTTTCGATTTTCGGATCATTTTTTCAAAAATTTCCAAGTTTTTGGATCTAAAAAAAATTTATAATTTGTTTTCAGCGGTTTTTGTTTGTTTTGAGACTAGATGCTGATGTTTCATGCTATTTTTAGATATATCTCGACAATTTTTTTTTCGATTTTCAATATTTCATGTACTCCCCCCTTTGGATTTTTTCTTATATTATGAAAACAATATTTAAACGCCGCACCCCCTTAATGATGTCCGATTGCGCTAAAAACTTGCATAGATTACTTTTTCGATGTAATAAGCATTTTATGTAAGACTTTATGTGAAAATTTAAGATGACCATTTTTATTGATATCTTGCCTCTGGAACACCCTTAGTTCTCCATACAAACTTTGGTTTTAAACTGTGAAGCCCAGTTCCAATTTTTTTCAAAAATTTCTTCACCAGGGGTTTCCTGGGACCCAAAACTTTCGCCATTTTTTTCGTTCTGCTCCTCGATCGTGTGTTGAACAGTGTTATCCCGTCAATTTGAAAGAATGTTTAAGGAGGACAAGTGAGTGTTATTCCCTATGACCCAAATTCTCATACTTGTTTGACATATTGCGTTCCATTCCATATTTCATACCTGTTTGGCATATTGCGTTCCATTCCATATCTTTGAACCCTGTTCTGAAATTGTTGATTTATCCTTAGATAGTTTATCCATTGACAGATGTAATAAAAACTCGATTATTTTGCGATATTATAAGGTAGGCCTTCCCCTTAATGGCATAACCCCCCCCCCCTCTCTTTCCACCCCTTAGGCCACTCATACCACTGCATGGCTGCGCTATTTCTGAAATAGGTTGCTTATATCTTTTATGTCTATATCCTGTTCTGTAGGCTCCCAAAGTATCTCTGCAGAAGGATTTACCGTACTGTAACGTAAAGCGTTAGGGGACAACACTTCAGTGCACCCCTATGAAAGAACGATTTCAAAGTTTGTTATATACAAATAGCACATTTTTAGAAAGGTATTGATGAGTACTAATAGCTTCTGAAAATATTTCATAGATATCGTGCATTAATTTCGTAAAAAATTGAAAAAAACATGATTTTTGCGTTAGGGGACAACGCAAAAATAATCAATTTTCCACCCTTTTATCCGGCAATCCATTCATTCAAAAAATCTGCGCCCAAAGATGAAATCTTTGTACAATATATATACAATAAAATGGCATTGAAGATTACTCCAAATTAATTTCATTACGAACATACTGGTGTGGTACGGGAAAATATATTCAATTATTAAAAACGAGTCTTAAATTACTGGTTTTTATTGACAAGCGTCATAAAATTCTTTTAAAAAATTTCTATATATCTATGACTTGGGAGCCTTGAACCTATACCAACATATTTCAGAACAACTTTTACTTATATTAGCAGATTTATTTTCATGAGGTAAGCGATACAAGTGCGTGGAATGTGTCAATAATAGTAATACACAATTTGTACTTTTTTGTAAATAGCGGCCAATTATGATGGGATTATTATTTATATTATTTATTATTTATTATTTATTATTTATTATTTATTATTTATTATTTATTATTTATTATTTATTATTTATTATTTATTATTTATTATTTATTATTTATTATTTATTATTTATTATTTATTATTTATTATTTATTATTTATTATTTATTATTTATTATTTATTATTTATTATTTATTATTTATTATTTATTATTTATTATTAATATTTATATGAAACATAATCGGTCATGGTGTTCGTTATATGCATTTATCAGAATGACACGATTGCACCCACCAATAGGTGGATTTTAAATACTTTCCCATATTGGAACATAAAATCAATATTATTCAACAGAGTCATGCAAAATCATCATCTACGTTGGCACGGCTGCCGTCGTCAAGGGTATGCTGCACCAATCGTAATAAATATGTCATTTTTATACCTTCTGACGGCAAACTTATTGTTAGGCAAATATAAGCGGTTTCCCAGCTTCCCACAGCCCCTGATCCCGAGAGAGCGAATAGCACCACGATCGATTTCTGCAGGTAAAAAGGAACTCATTTTCCGAAGTGGATCCTTAATCCTTAACGAAAGGTTTCCGTGAACGGATGTGCTATTTTTTCTCCTATATTTATTCAAATTCTCGTCATTGCCGTCGGATGCCATTGAAAATGGAAGCAATGATGATGGAACCGATGGGAACTGCAGAGTAAGAAGTTCAATTGGGATGTTGATGAGAAGCGGAAATTGCACCTGATTGTTATGGAAAATTGCCCGTATGAAATTGCAAAGATTTCGAGAAACTCCAGCGTTCGAGTAAACAACAATAAACTGAAATGGTGCTGGAATTTTTCGGTTTACGAATGTAATAGAAATGAAGAGTATTGTTTTTATTCTACCAGGACCTGATGTGGTTAAAATATTTCTTATTTATACGGAAGAAGTATGGGACACAGTTACTCAGTCAATCACACCAGGCACAGCTGCGGTAAACTTACAATAGTGTACTACTAAAGCAGAAAGTGTTTTTTTTTTGTTAGATAGCAACTGTGTTTTCCACAATCAATCAGAAAAGTTATCCTGTTTCAGCCGCACTCTGGCATATACCACACATGAGAGAGGTTGTTTTACCTAGCAGGAAAAGTTTTTCTGTTGACTCTTCTTGGTCGGTGTAGTAGCTTAAGTATTTTCGGTATTCTGATATAATGTGCCCAAATCTAGCTTGAAGCTCTCGGAATGAGATGAAAAAAACTTTTCGACAGCTTTTATGATTAGGCAGATTTTGTAGAGCCAGTAACTGCATTGGAAGTTTTTTGGGTAGAAATAACGATATTGTTTTATGATCTGATAGAATATCTGCACTTAGCACTCAATGATCGGAAAGGTAATGGAGAACAGATCTGTGTAGCTGAGATTGACACTGACGGCATTTTGCATATTTGTTTGTATCATGTGTGTGTGAATGGGGGAAATCGAACTACATGAGTTCGGATCTTGGCCTGTTTAATGTTGATTGAATCCGTAATAAAAATGGTATCTTCAATATAATCTTTTAGTATTTCAATACTAAAACTCTTTTTTTTTACTTTTCGTAATTGTCTGAAATTTAATTTGCCAAGGAACAAACTAAAAAAACTATATGAATGCATGAATCAATACTAGTTTATTTTAATATAGGGGAACATGGGGAGACGTGACCAAGCGCAAGATTATATTATAGGCAATAATGTATTCTATTAGGTTCTTAAAAAAATTTAAAAATATTTTTATTCGTGTTTCGATCCCTTAAGGTAAGTTTGGAATGCAAAATCCTATCTTTATTGAAAATATTCCGTAATTAATAAATTTTTTATCAAACTTTGTATGTACACATCTACTCGACTAATAAATACTTTAAAATTATTCATATACAGTGTAGTCCCGATTTTATCAGCCCCCGATTTTATTTACCCCGGATTTTATCAACTTTTTGACCCGATTTTATCAGCTTCATATGAAAATTGATAGTTGGTAGTTTGATGGGCTCTATCAGACGAACCAAGTTGAATTCGAGTAAATCCTTTCTTGGCCATATATTTCTTATCTTATACATCCGAAAAATGCACAAATAAAAATATTAATTTTTTTTTTAATTTTGCACCGCCAGACCCCCTTAAGGGGAACTCAAAGTAAATAATCAGAAAACCAACTTTTATTCAATTATTTTTTAATTTACACGTTATAGTTAACGTTAACAACCTTATTGTGGAGACCTCGACGGAAGGGCGAGGTAGAAATTAAAAAAAAAAGGAAAAGATGCTTACTGACGGAAGGGCAGTGAAGCAATGTGCGAATTCTCCTCGACGGAAGGGCGAGGTAGAAATTAAAAAAGGAAGATGCTTGCTGACGGAAGGGCAGTAAAGCAATGTGTGTATTCTCCTCGACGGAAGAGCGAAGTAGAAATTAAAAAAAAAGATGATTTGAAATAAAATAAAGTGCTTGCTGGCGGAAAAGCAGTTAAGCAATGTGAAGTAGAAATTGATATTTACTGATGCATAGGTAGCTCTGCGTTGCTCTTGAACTTTTTTTGAGAAAGGGGGTGAAAAAAATATGACGATCACGTAAGTTGGCAGTATTGTTGTGTTTAGATAAATTAGCGTATTAACGACAGAAAGGCGCCTAATCTTTTTTTTAAATAAGTAGTTGCTAGTATATTTATGAAGGGACAGTTTAACTATATCGAAAGTTGCGGAATATTTTTCATATTTTAATGTTTTACTTACACAGGGCCGAAGAAAAGATGGCTCAATCTAACGATGCGATGACTAGTACTGTTATTCAAGTAGGTGCGTTGAGAGACTAGTGTGCCGAAAATAAGATTCAAAAGCTATTGAGATCGACGAATATTTATTAAATTTAGAAGCCGTCGATTTCGATGAATCGGGATGATCTTATAGTTATCAGTTAGGATAAGCTGTTTTCATTCCTTTCATTACACAGCTAGCTTATCTAACTCGTCATGAATTGTGAATAATTACTATGTGAGTTATCGATAAATAAGTGTCTTGTACCTAGTGTTACGACTGAGATGATTTCATTTCAATACTGGTGATTAAGAATTGCAGTTTCATCAGCTCCAACTGAGTGTTTCGTAGAATCTCGAAGAATTAACTATTGAAATTTTATATGAAAGGGTTGTTTTCAAACAGAAGGACGGAATAACAAAACAAAAAAAGATACGTTTTGGACACATGAGTTGTAAAATGCATATTTCGACGGACCTAGATAAATTGATAGGTCGGTATCAAAAAGTAGGCTTTCAAATTTGAAGTTATGTAACGCAAGGGTGATGCAACAAAGTGTTTATAAAATCAAACTGATTTCCGATGAAGAGACGACCAAACGGATGTTATTGGTGAATACAAAAAAAAAAACGACGAAAATAGAAAAGGCCTGCGTTGAAAACAATTGTTTGAAAGCTCTTCGAGAGAAAGTTAGTTCAAACTGAAAGCAAAATCGAGCATTTGGTTCAACGAATAACCTTCTGAATGAAGGTAGTCATCTCATGGAGTACGTTGCACGCTCCATAAACATGGTATCGTCAGATAATGATGATAATGCAAGAGAACAAGGACATATATGGCTGGTTTAATGGTTATTACTCTATATAAACCACATTAAGAACCCAAACAATTCGATGATAAATTCGAAAGCGTAGTTTTTGCTAGGAGTAGAGAAGGGGAAGAATGTGGAGAATAAGGCCTAGATAAATGAGTCATACCGGAAAGCGTAAAATGTTGGTATCATTTTATTTTATTTCACTCCTGGTGAATACAGACCTTGCATGTATTCTTGGTTGGCCTCTGATATCGCATTCTCTTAAAAATATACAACTATGATCCGAATGAATAAACGAACGAACACATGTTGAAGATGTACGAAGTGAACATTCTATTCTTCGTTCACTTTTCTACCTACGTGTTTATGCATGCACGAAAGCGAAACCATACTGAGAGAAAGAGCGGCAAATAAACATTAAGGTTCAAGTTACCTTTTTTAAGCATGTGTTAGAATTGAATGCTTGGTAGTGTGGGTAGGAAAATTTGTGTTCAGCTTTGCCACCGGATTATCCATTTAAACCTTTTCAAAACTCTAAAAGATGAATATCAGTCGATTTATTAGATCATCACGATTCAATTCATGCAAAATACTTGCTGAAAAAACCATCGGCTTAGCTAAACGGTGCTTTTGAAAAAGTGGCTGTGGTTTTTTCATTGCGCAGTTGTGGTGCGTACCCCAGCTCGGTGTGGTAGTGTGATAAAAAACCACAGTCACTTTTTCAAAAGCACCATCCAGCTAAGCCGATGGTTTTTCCAGCAGGTATTTTGCATGAATTGAATCGTGATGATCTAATAAATCGACTGATATTCTTCTTTTAGAGTTTTGAAAAGGTTAAAATGGATAATCTGGTGGCAAAGCTGAACACAATTTTTCTTACGCATACTACCAAGCCTTGAGGTAACTTGAGCCTTAAGGCTCAAGTTACCTCAAGGCTTGGTAGTATGCGTAAGAAAAATTGTGTTCAGCTTTGCCACCAGATTATCCATTTAAACCTTTTCAAAACTCTAAAAGAAGAATATCAGTCGATTTATTAGATCATCACGATTCAATTCATGCAAAATACCTGCTGGAAAAGCCATCGGCATAGCTGGATGGTGCTTTTGAAAAAGTGGCTGTGATTTTTTATCACACTACCACACCGAGCTGGGGTACGCAACACAACTGCGCAATGAAAAAACCACAGCCACTTTTTCAAAAGCACCATTTAGCTAAGCCGATGGTTTTTTCAGCAGGTATTTTGCATGAATTGAATCGTGATGATCTAATAAATCGACTGATATTCTTCTTTTAGAGTTTTAAAAAGGTTAAAATGGATAATCCGGTGGCAAAGCTGAACACAAATTTTCCTACGCACACTACCAAGCGTTCAATTCTAACACATGCTTAAAAAAGGTAACTTGAACCTTAAAAGACGCTCGAGACTCGAATCGGGATAGCAACTTGCTGATGTGTGCATGTAAGCATCTCGTTGCTTCTATACCGCAGAGCCTGTCGCCGTCTCATCGTCCTATCTGCAAGGGTATGTGTGCATCGTGCATGGAAGAATCGCGATAGAGTGGGCGAGAGCAATATTCTGATGCACGAGAACTATTACCCGAGATCGGAATAACGAGAGGCCAGTGTGCGCGTGTGAGTATGTACGATGCATACAGATCGACGAGCGAAAATATATAAACCTCGTACGTCATTCACCCAACCACGTTTACCGCGAATAGACGCGTCCGTACAGTGTTCTCATCGATTCACGACACTTATTTCATATTTTTCAGCATATAAATAACATCTTTTGGGCATTATATTTGTATAATTAAATTTTAAGGATTTTCTTCAAAACAGCGACACGTATAAACGATCTAAATAGTCAATAGACAAACATGGCTTCATACTTGAAATCTGGTAGAAAACCCATCTACGACAGCATACCGCATTCAAATCATTATAACTTTCGATTCCGTCAATGAAATATTTTCAAACTTGCAGCGGATATACTTGATTACTATATCTTTCGAATGTAAAGTACCAAATAAGTAGACAAATATTTTTTTTGTTCATAAAGATATAGGGTTGCCACCTCTGGAGAGGCTTTGACCCGGAGATTTTCACTGATCTGGGGGGTGGTGGATTTTGAGTGGAACGAGACAGAAATTGGAATCAAAGCGATTGCTAGGCATTTTAGAGCACTTTAATCGCTTTTTATTACCACGTTAAAGTAAAACTGAAAAATTTTCTCGCTTGAGAACGGTTTCATCGGTTTAATGTGGTGTAGTATTTCACTTACCCGACTAAGTGCCAAGAATACAAAAGCTCCAGCTACTCTCACTGTGGAGGTCGAACGAGCATTGCTCTCCTCCACAACTAACAGAAGAAGGAGAGCAAAGGAGGCAGAGCTGCGACATCACACTATGTGGTGTCGGTTATTCGTCATCAACAAATTTTAATTTCGCAACAAAGGGGCAAAACTCACCTCCCTAGCCCAGTTAAGGATCGCTGCTGGAGTAGCAACAACACCGCAAGAACTCGTTTGATGTTGACCTAGTCAATTGGATTAGAACAAATCTGCCAGACCTTAGTGCAGCTGGTGATAAGCACCACTAAGAGTGAAATGATCTGGTAAAATTGCAGTAAAATAACTTTTTTACACCATTTTGAGCGACTTAGTGGAATGCAACATTTCAATTGTAGCACATAGCGAAATATTACTTTCCTTAACCCTCCGGAAGTCGCGCATTTGGCTTACCGAACGAACAGCCGCTGGTCCCCTAAGACGATTTCGCTAGATTTTCAGAGCAGCGTGCACTCAGTGCACTAGCGCGACTTCCAGAAGGTTAATTTGTAGTAAATTTTATTTGTTTTTCATTTTCATTGCTTTGTGAAAGAAATTAGCAATATTGCGTGAACTCTTCGCCACCTTGAAACGAAGGGTTAGCAGGGAAAAATAAATCTGAACCAGAGTAATAGTTAATTTAGACTTTTTAAATATTTTGTAAAGAATCAATCAATTCCAAAAAATTTAACCTATGCTTCTTCCTACCAAACCCGGAGAAATTGATGTAAAACCCGGAGACCCGGAGATCGCTCCCGAAAACCGGAGACTCCGGGTCAAACCCGGAGGGGTGGCAACCCTATAAAGATAGGACCAAACCCGTGGGTGTTTGCTGGTAGCCTTATGAAACGTGTCATAAAACTTCAAATCGCCATTTCTCTCGAATCTCTCGATGGATAATTTTGAAATTCACTGAGAAGATGCTTGGATACTGTATCTTTCGAATGTCGTATGTCAAATTTATGGTCATTTTTTTGTTAATAATGTTTTTAGACACACCGTGATATATAAATGAATGTTTGTATGTATATCCCAAACGGCTTAACCAATTGCCGTCAAAATTTGTACATAGTAGGCATTTGTTCTGGAGCGTGTTTGTGTGCTATTGGTTGGAGATTATCTGCCCGCCAGATGGCGCTTCGAAACAAATTATGTTTTCCTCCTATTTCATTGAAAGTCGCAGCAACGCGCGATGGGTATTAGCTAGTTCCTTATGAAGTAGCGATATGTTTTTGCATCAATCGGAACATTGGAACAGTTATTAGTAAAATTTGCACGACATTGAACGCAATAACTAATGTTGGGGAGACTTGACCAAGATTTTAAGCGAAGACTTGACCAAGTGGCAATAAACTGAAGAAATTTCTGATATTTATTATCCTATGGTACCTACTGTTAATGTTAATCACATCCCAAAAAATCCCACCTCAACTATCAGTCTATATATTTTAGTATTAGTAAACAAACTTTGCAATAATATGACTGATTTCGTGACGTGTGACCATGCAATGTAAGCAGTACAGTTAATCCTTAAAAAGTAATTCATGAAAAAAATCGAAATTTATGAAATGCGGCCGTTTTATATTTTTTTTTTCTGCTGCCTAAAAACGATCACAGAAAAAACTTTTAAAACTTTTGAAAAATTGAATTAAAAATTCTGCAAAAAATCATGAACACGCACAATACACACATTATATTTCAATGACTTTTGAAGGATTGAAAACTTGTTTAGAGTAGCATCAAAAACTTTAATTTGTTATAAAGAAACAAAAGGTTGATATTTCGTCGTAATTTAAGCATCTTTTACTCTATTTAAACATCTTTTACTCTATTTATTGTCAAGATATCTTCTGCCAACGCAAAGTTTTATAATGATATTCAGCTCATGATACTGCGTATGAGTATTGCATATCAACCACAATTTAATTGAGCTCTGGATGATACCTAATACAATTATCTCCCTTGAATATACTTTTCACTGCATACAGACGACGAATACATCGATGATAATAAAGAGAAATACAATATTCATTTCTATTCAGCTGATACTGATTTCAAATATTATTTTTAGCATTATTACCAACAATAGAGTAACTATTTTTATGTAGTTGAAAAACGGATTAGGTAAAACGAACATAAATGAGTGAAAAAAAATGTGAGGATGTGTGTATGATTATTTCATCACCATTAACTTCACTCTACACATGCACAACAACAATCAGAATCAAGCGCCATACTAACACAATCACATGTAAATTAGAACATATAATATATCGACCGTAAACAATCGAACTCGAGCCATTTTCAGATACTTTAAGGGTCTCATTAGTTTCCCGTCGAAATTCTCCATTACATTGCACCAGTCGATGCCTGAATAAGTTTTACATCCACGGGCCAGTCAAAATTGAAATGAATTTTCACCTGGCGCGCAGCCCCGGGAAAGGAAATGCTCAACGGATCGTATAACCACTTGAGACAGAAATAGTTAATTGCTTCGCCCAACGAGCAATTTACGCCTTGCCTAACCTGCAGGCGGACGCGCCGTCCTCCTCTGATTTCATTCCACATGTTAACTCTGTAAATTTGTACGGATAATTAGCATTCAGTGGTCGCTTTCACTCGCTGTAACTGCTGATGCCAGTTCTTTACGAATGTTACTACATATTTTCCTGTGACGAATAATCAAGATCGCAAGCAAGCAGACGACGAATCTGGAACCGCGCAGCATGTGCTTTCTGGTTTGCTCGCACCGACGACTCGACAACCATTGCTGCCTGTATATGGTATGTGACGAATAAATCACGTGAGATGCATATCCATCAGGCGCACCGCGAACTGTGCATGGAATGCACAATGCAAGGGGTAAATATATGTATGTACATACAGTCGAAGCAGTGCATCCTTGGCCATGCAGCATGAAACTGTACCGTGATGGCAATGGCCACCGAGTTGTGCCTACTAATGTGAGTGGAAGGAGGTTCGTGCAACGCGTGCGCACCTTGTCTGCGAAACTGATGCTTGTTGAAGTGTGTATTGTGCACCTTCCGGTCGTATAACTTCGAAAAACTTTAGCGCTTCGGGGACCGTATTAGGGCCGTACTCTTGTGTGTTGCTATTTACAAGTACGATCTTCATTGAAGAGCAGGACATTAATATTTCCACCAACATGAAGTGCATGCAAATATCTTGGAGCCGGATCCAGATGATACTGTTCAATCTGCCTGTCATCGGTTTTAGCCGTTCACCTGTCTGTCTTACCTAATAATCTGCATGGGTAAAATAATATAAGGGAACAAGTGACAAAATGCATGAAGTCCTTTCTTTCACGTTTCTTAAAAAATAAGAACAATGTTTGGTTTTAAAACAAGATATCGCTTATTTTGATAGATTATAGCAACACAGTCAAAATAAGGTTCAAGCTACTCTGATAAAGTGTGCGTGACGAAAAATCCTTTGCAATTTTTTTTTCAAAAAGGTTGTCAAGAAGTTTTCAAATTAACTCGAATCATGATTATCAAATGTATTGAGTGATAACCTTCTTTCGCGGTTTCATAGAGGTTTTAAGTGATTCACAGACTTTGCCGTGCTTATTTTTTCTGTGTGCATATAAAGGAACAAATTTTTCATTTCTATGTGTTTGACGAATTTTGCGCTAAATCGTATTCAAAGTAGGCAGCACCCTCTCAGATTTTGATGAAGCTTTCTGTGCATGAAAACTTTGTCACAAAAAGCCACTTTGCATACTTTGTTTTTCCAAAAATGATCTATACTATCTTTTGAAAAGTGTCAAACTTTTTTTACCATTTTTTTTCAAATGGTTATAGTCTAAAAATGACAAATCCTACAAAAAATGTTGTAGGAGTGATTTTCACAAAATTAGTCAAATTTTTAAATAAAATTATTGAAAAAATTCTTCATCGACTCCTACACTGAAAAAATCGATTTTATAAATTTAAAGTCGATTTATAAAAAAAGCCCATCTTTGATTTGGATGAAATTTTGTTCCAAGATAGGTAATAGGTGTTCCCTACCCGATCAGAAGAGAATAACAGATTTATAACAACTAGAGTTATTTATTTCAAAAATATTTTGAAACAGAACCTGTTTTAAATCCGGCTGGTTAGTTGTTAACATAACAAAAAATAAAACAAAAAACTGGCTAATGATAACAAAATTGTAACAAAATTTTATATGATTTTATCCAAGTTAAAACAAAATGAGATATATTTTTTTCAAACCTTTATTGCAACCTCTGTGAGAGATTAGATAAAAACTGTATTAGATATAATCATCTAGTGACTAGTAAGAAACGATCAATTTATAAATTGATCGTTTCATAACAGATTATGTTATAATATTGATAGTATAGAAAACTGTCCGCAATCCACTTTCAATTTCGTTATCTGAATATAACCCCAGTGGTTATAAATATCAACCATAGATATTGTTTTGTTATGCTCTTCTGATCGGGTATACCTACCGTCAAAATTTCAAGGTGGGCACTTTCAAGGAAAAAAAGTTTTCTTTGTCCAAATTGATTTTTTTACTGTATTTTTATCGAAAACTAAATCATTGCAAGTCGCTTATGATTATAATATATTATTTATAATTATGATCATCTCAGAATCCAATGAAACTCAGTTTGTGAGAAGATATTGTCTAATTTAGCAACTAAGTATATTTTCATTAATCAACAATCCCACTGAAAAGAGTTTATGTTATTAAACAAATATTCCATTATTACTTATTTATTTTCTTGGTTAGTTCTGAGGAAGGATCACGTGACAAACTCGTTACAAACGACATCCACGGCACCCACACGCGCGTTCTCGCAAACATGATAACATCTCGGTGATCAGGTGAACGTCTCAGCGCTTATAAATTTTCAAACGCGGTCTCAAATGTGAACCTAGCAACTCCCGCGCTCGTACAATTATAAATCGGTCATTTCCGGAAGTTTCTATCTTTGGTATCAGCAGACATGGTCAATGCCTTCAATTAAACCAATTAAAAAAGAAAGCTTTCATATCCACTGGACAACACATGACCGGGAACTTCAGTAATATGGGGTAACTCACTCCCTGTTAGAATTTGAATTGTACACCGTAAACTAAATACCAGAATGACGGTCCGCGTGACCATCCAAAAACGCACCCGAATATGTGAATGGCCATTGGCCACACGGTTACAAAATCGAGTTTTGTACACGCGAAGTCACATGCACGCGAGCACATGCGACATACACGTCAACATACGAGCGCTTAAGCCCTTCACGATCAACCACGCACACCTACACCCGCGATCGCCCAAACTTGATAACACCCTGGTAATAAGATAAACGTTTGAGCACTTACGAAGTTTCAAACGCGGTCTCAAACGCAAACCTACAAACATCCGTGTTTGCGCGATCATGAATCGGTCACGTCCGGAAATTATTTCCCTCCGTCCTAACCAATCAAAAAATAAAGCTCATATTCACTAGGCAACACGTTTCATGGCGGCATGACCGAGAACTCTAGCGATATGGAATATTATACTTTTTTCTAGCATCCAAGAACACACGCGAATATGCGAAAGGCACACGGTTATAAAATCGAATTTATACCCGCGAGGTTACATACACGATAGCACACGCAACATACAACCGCACACGCGATTAAACACGTTAACGTGCAAATGCTCAAGCCCTTCGCGATGATACACGCGATCGCAAAATTTATACGCCCGCACATATCTGAACCATACAATGAATATGACATTCAGAATCACGGCCCGCTGCAATTAGCTTTAAGCAGTGTTTTAGTGGGCGACGTAGCCTGTCTTGTCTGCAATTGTAGTGTGTGATTCTGACAGGGAGCCCTTCCGAGAACCTAGCTCTACAACTCTCGAAACATAAAAGATTTTTAAACATTTCAGTTCCACAAAATTGTTACCATCATAGAAATACACTATTATATCAAAACAAATAATTTGATATATCGAACAGTTCTTGAGTTATTCTCATTTTCTGTTTTAACAACGAGTTAAATCCACCTAACAGTGTGATGAGACATTTCTTATAACACTTATCACTCTCTTCGGATATTACAAAGATTGAGAACATTTACAACATGTTATTTCGCGATGTTTTTGATAACACATACTACATGCGACAGTGGTAGGCCTCAGAGAAACGCTCAAATCAACATCTTTGGATATTATATCGATTAAATTAGCATGGGACAACATCTTTGCGAGACAGGTCGAAAGTCAAATCAAAATAAAGGTAAAACGAAAAAAATCCCCTTTAAAATATGTCAACAATCCACTGAATACTAATGCTTTGTGAATAAAATATCTCAATCAATCCATTATGTATGGAAAAACTGAATTTCCTTGTAGAGAATATATAAGAAGAGAATAAAATTGAAAAACCCGAATCCGACCCGAGCCGGAAATTATAAAACTTGAAAACTCGAACCCGACCCGAGCCCGATCATATTAAAATTGAAAAACCCGAACCCGGCCCGAGCTCGAGAATGAAGAGTTTGTAAAACCCGTACCCGACCCGAACCCGAGAATTTGAAAACCCAAATCAAACCCGAATCAGAAAATTTATAATTTGACAAACCCGATCATATTAATATGGAGAATCAACCGAAGATCCCGAAGATTTTTTATTTTAGGCACCCGAGCTGGATCCTAGGCTCATCTATAAATGATAGAATCACTCGAAACAGAAGCACCATACGCGTTTAGTTATATCTGCATATGGTAAAATGAATTACTGGCGAGTGGAATTCGCATTTATATTTACTATCATTGAACATCGAATTTGTAATATTCAGAGAAACTCTTCTTAACCGGAAAGTAGGATAAATCGGCGGCTAAGGTGTGTGGAAACTAAAGGTTTAATGATGACAGTTTCAAACAACCTTGCCTGCCGTATTTAACCAAGATTTCTAATTTTTTATCGAAAACCATTCCTTCAATTATTTTAACCATTCCTGCAACAGTGATTTTGTATGTATTAGTTTAAGCTTTGGAAATTGGCAATTTATGTTCGATTGTTTACACGACGTCACCCGCGTTACAGGTTCGTACGGTCAAACTTGGGTCGAAGGGTGTCCATCAAGACTCTCTGACGCCTTCTTGATATCATATTATTAGCGTGGAGACAATCGTGCACCAGAAAATATGACGAATTCTTGCGATTGAAAGGTGATAAAATTTAGTACGGTTATATGTTTCATCCATTCGTATCATGAAGTAAAGTTAATTACTGTTCAAAACCCGACCCCGACCCGAACCCGTCAGTTCCAAATTGGAAAAACTTGAACTCGACTCGAACCCGAAAGTTTAAAATTTCAAAAACCCGAACCTGACCTATATCCGAGAATTTCAAATTTGAAAACCCGGAACCCGATCCAAACCTAAGAAATTTAAATTTATACAAACCGAACTCGACCCGAAAGCCGAATTTCGTTGACTTATCACGAAACATCTTCATTAAGCAAACGAATTGTTCACTGATATATACGAAAGTCTTAATAATATTTACGAGCATCATTGGTCAACGTCATGGAGGTAGAATATGGAGTCAATAATTGTTGATCATCACGACGATCTCGGTTTGACTATTTAGTAACTGTATCCGTGTCCTCCGGTTTCAGGAAGATTTCCTGAACCTCTTTCGCTTCTACTCGATCTATAATCCGTAGCAGTACGGATCCAGTTGAGCCATCGCGAACTGCTCGTTGGTTTTGTGCGAAGAAGTTTAAGTTTTTCTCTGCTGGAGCAATGTCAAAATAATATGCTATTCAATACGAAAACTTTTCTAAGATGAACGAAATGAACGAACAACCGTTTATTAAAATAAACGAAATATTTCGTTTCATTCCCGAAAAATAATACCGTTTTCAACAATAACATTCGTGCAATGTACACTAAATATGTAAAATTTACGAAAACTTTCGTTCATCAAGCGGCCATTACATCACACTACAATCTTTCTAGTCCTCAAAGGAGGTGAGTAGGTTGAAATAAAATCGATAATCGTTGTTGTTATCGGTCATAGTTGTGATCCTAAAAGATCGATTGAAAAAAATATGGATATAAAATTCGAAAACATGTCTAAGATAATCGAAATGGATTCGTGCAACCAACGAAATCGTCTGTAATATACGCAAACATTTATTAAAATAAACGAATCATTTCGTTTCATTCACCATAATGATGTCGTTATCAACGGCAACAATCATGCAATGTACACTAAATAAGTAAATATTACGAAAACTTTCGTTCATCAAGCGGCCATTTCTTCATACCACAATAAAATCGATTTTGCCAGATCGGTTTTTTAATTGTGAAAAAAATTGGTGTTGTCGAACATCGATACCAAAAGATAGAATGCAAAAAATATGAGGGCAAAAATACGAAAAAATTTCTAAGATGAATGAAATTAATTCGTGTAACCAACGAAATCGTTCGTTTATTAAAATAAACGAAACGTTTCGTTTCATTCACGAAAAATAATGTCGTTTTCAACGATAACATTCGTGCATTGTACACTAAACATGTAAAATTTACGAAAACTTTTGTTCGTCTAGCAGCCATTACTTCACACCACAATCTTTCTAGTCCTCAATACAGGTGAGCAAGTAGAAATAAAATCCATCTTGCCAGATCGATCCTTTTAGTTAAAAAATCGTTGTTGTCAAACATCGATCCTGAAAGATCGATTGAAAAAAATAATATGCTAATAAATACGAAAACTTTATACATTCCTTGTTTTTAACGTGAGTCTTTGTTTTTTCCTTTCTTAAGAATTTTAATGAACGTGTCCACTAGAAAACAGACAGAGAAAGAATGACCAGAACGGTGAGAATGAAGAAACGGTGAAAATTCACCTTTTTATTGGGAACACCGAGAAAAGATATGTCCTCAAGCAGGAATCGAACCTGTGATCTCCCAAGTCTCTAGTTGGGTGCGTTAATCACTCCGCCATCGAGGAATTGTGATGATGTTATCACACATTCCCAATAGTATCGTGATCACCGCTACAGTCTCCAATTCCTCCCAATTGACCTATCGACCCCCAATGTCTCCTATAAGCAGATCGTCACCTCTTCCTCTCGTCGATCGGGCCAAATCTCTCTCGTTATCTATTTTTAGGTCCAGTAGACTGCACTCAAGGCTTGAGATATTTATTATCACTGTTTGCCCCTACCTAGTTACTCAGACGCCGCCAGACTTTGGCAGTGGGTAGAAGCTATGGAGAGGGCATGTTGTTGTCTGCCTCAAAACCTATCGGCAGATGCTAATGACAAATCCTGTCGTCCTTGATATATTGGACATATCTTTTCTCGGTGTTTCCAATAAAAAGGTGAATTTTCACCGTTTCTTCATTCTCACCGTGCCAGTTATTCTTTCTCTGTCTGTTTTCCAGCGGACACGTTCATAAAAATCCTTAAGAAAGGAAAAAAAACAAAGACTCACGTCAAAAACAAGGAATGTATAAATTCCATCAACGACTGGATTTGTCGTTAGCATCTGCCGATAGGCTTTGAGGCAGACATCAAATGCCCTCTCCATAGCTTCTACCCACTGCCAAAGTCTAGCGGCGACTGAGTAACTAGGGGCAAACAGTGCATCCACAGACATTGTCCCAAATCGTCGAGCTGAGTCGATTGGTATATAAGACTCATTTCTTTTATAAAAAAAATGTAAAAAAGACCTACCTTGTGTTCCTTCCTAGGTTGAGGGGTTTGACGGTATTGCAAACATCATCAAGCATATTGCGTGCATCAGTGCTAAAGAACCTCTGACAGACAATTATTTTAAGATGGTTATTGCATTAAGCCTGGATAGGAATGCATCGGGGAGACCGAGAGAGCTTATGGGCCTTTTTTATGTATGGTGCTTTATCATACTCCGCGCCTGCTCAAAGAAACGACCACTGGTCTGTGCACGCTGGCGTAGCCGACTCGCGGGTCGATGTGGATTGATTTTTGCTGCGGGCCGTGTTTGCAAACATTATTCCACAGCTTAATGGCGGGGTTGTTGGACACGGCTCGCAGTGGAGGCCATTGTGTGTCGATTTATCGGTCGACTTCGTCATCGCGCTAATTAATTAAAAAAATGTGTTAATTAATTATTGTGCTCATTTGAAAGTTTACGTTCAAGTTTGTTATAAATATATACCAAATTCGTTACTAATTCTTTTTTCCTTTTTTATTTCGACTATGTTAGTCACATTTTCTTTTTTACGTTTTAACGACATTCAATTAGCTAGAGATTACTGGGTAGGGAAAGTTATGAAACTTAGAGCCATAGTACTCAAGTGAGAGCAAGGATGTGAAGTAAACAGATCGGAAAACTAGAAGTGGCAGGGTCATTAGAACAGGCTTAATATCGTGCGGGCTAATGCGTTACTAATACTTTTTGCATGTTGGGGAATTGTGGGAAAAACCGACACTGTGAGTAAAACCGACACCCCACAACTTTCCCTAGAAATCAAATTTTTGTTCATTTCATAATTACACTTTATTATGAATACGATTATGTAGAGCATTTGAAGACAAATTGGATTTACGTTAGTTCGCCGAATGTCAAAAAATAAACAAAACATACGACAGCAGCGTTCATACTCGTCTGAATGTAAAATTTTCTTGGTAAATTTTAAGGTTTTAACAGAAGAAAAGCTTTCCAAATCACCACATTTTTGAGTACCTATTATTATTGGCTTTTCCTTTGATCAACTGGGTGCATTGAAGACGAGTTTGAGGTTTGAGAAATTCAATGTTTTTAACTGCTTTTTAAAACCGACACCTTTTGGTTAGGGTAAAACCGACACGCTGTTAAGATGGCTGCGTTTACATGCGATTCATTACAAAAGGCTGGGGATCTTTGTGACACTTCAATTACACTATTAGCACACTATAGTAATAGCAGAAATACACAGAAATACTTTTATTGTGTTTATTATTTATTAGTCTCTTTAAAAATAAAAATTGGAATTTTTGCTTATCAGATTCTATCGAAGCTTTTGCTCTTTCTGCAAAAAGCTCGTCAAACCGAAGTTCTAGTGTTCTCTTGGTTTGTCATAGACAAACTTTATCACAATGAGACAATGATCTTTTGTATACCCCAGTAGATCGTCGATGATCAGAGCCCGAAAAATCAAGTCTGAAAAAGATAGTTTTACTAAGAAGTATGTGTCACTTATAAGTGAATAAATCCGATTAGCAGAATGTAGAACGCCTGCAAATCTTCTCTTACGAAATAAAGTGACACTGAAGGTTGCAATGATGTGCGTAAGGATTATTTGTCAAGAAATTATCCTATAGCATAAAATACTCTTGTTTATAGCAACACGCTTTCGAACTCTCTTCCCCTCACTACATGACGAAGCTACAAAAAGCACATGTTTGCATCACACATACTCACACTTTATTAGTCACGCATAGATCACATTTTTAATAAAAAAAAGTGGAGAGAAAATAAATTAAAGGGGATGTCGATCTTACCCATATGGGGTGTCGGTTTTACTCGCAGTGCCTACAAAAAGTTACTTTGTTTTCCAAGTTTTGCAACCAATAATTTTTAATGAAATTCATTTTTTTAAGCACTGACAAAATTAAGCCTTGTTGAGAATTTTCTGAAGAAGAATTCTGCATAGAAATTATAATTTTATTGGTTTTGTGGCAAAACCAGAAAAAATGTTAAGCTTAAGGTGTCGGTTTTAACCATAATTCCCCTATAAAGTAACTAGCAGTTGGGAAATTGAATTCTGAGATGATTATGACGTTTATTGGTTTAGTTTTCAATAAAAATACACTGAAAAAAATCAGTTTGGACAAGGAAAAGTCTTTTTCAAATATTTTTTTCCTTGAAAGTGCCCATCTTAAATTTTCGACGGTAGGTAGGGAACATAAATACCTATCTTGGAACAAAATTTCATCCAAATCAAAGATGGGGTTTTTTTGTAAATCGACTATAAATTTTAAAACCGATTTTTTCAGTGTAGGAGTTTATGAAGAATTTTTTCAATATTTTTATTCAAAAATTTGACTAATTTTGTGAAAATCACTCCTAAAACATTTTTTTGCCATTTTTAGACTATAGCCAGGTAAAAAATTGGTAAAAAAAGTTCGACCCTTTCCAAAAGACAGTCTAGATCATTTTTGGAAAAACAAAATAGGCAAAGTGGCTTTTTGTGACAAAGTTCTCATATACAGACAATTTCATCAAAATCTGAGAGGGTGCTGCCAACATTTGTTCGAGTTGGCGCGAAGTCATCACATGGTTTAAAAATATTAAACTTGAAAAATGAGTTGCGTCTAAAAATATGTAATGATTACCTCAAAAAGTGATCAATGTCACCCCGGTTTACAGTACCTAGGAATTTAATACAATATGAAGCGAAAGCTGGAACTTCCAGAGAAAAATACTAGCAGTGGTGGCAGTAGTTGATGTAAACCGTAATTTTAAAGAAATTTCTGTAGTTGAGTAAACGGAATCACATAATTTGTTTCACTGTACAAGTCCCATCTTAGTGATAAATATTGTCCGTGCTTTTTCAAAGGTTATATTTGGTCGCACCTTAATTCGCAGCTCTATTCGGTGCGCAATTCGTCGCAATGCTTTTTTTACAGGATCGATCACACGATCGAAAAATATGGTGCCCTTTGTTGTAAACATTAGTAGTTTACAGAATTATAACAATGATTAAAAGTGGGGTAAAGTAGTTTCAAATTTCAAGAATATATTTTTGTTCATCCAAGATAGTTATTCTCAGTCTTAAAATAAAATGAAATGATTGATGCATTCAATTGAGCCGATATGTATTTTCCACTGAGGACATTAATATGTGATTGCAGTTCCTATGCTTCTACCCACGGCTAATCCAAAAGTGGAAAATGATGCACTCCGGGCGACACGTTCGACCTGTCGATAACTGTATCTGGTTTGAAACAACGATGAACCACGTGATCCGCCAGCTCGCATCCATCCGTATATTCATGACTATACATTTCTACGCATTCCGCAGTTTTCTGAATGAACGCTGCCTCATCTTCACCTTGTCCAAACTGAAGATAAACTCGGTCCAGCTGAGGCCCTTCACCTTGGAACCACAGACCGGCTCGTAGAACCACACATAGCGAAAGACAGGGTATTTCGAGGGATCGTTGGCTAGGTGGCCATGTGTTATCCAAAATTTCGATACATTCCAATTGAATCTGACGAAGTTCCCAATCGGTCCACGGGACAAATTGAGTTGTTCGAACTAAATTTCCGTATTGATGAAAGTAGCAACGGAAAGCTTCAAACACCATCGACAGGGAATCGTCAGCTGGAACTGTTAGCAGCATTTCATCTAAACACTGGGCGGTACGATTCAAGTATAATGTATCATCATTGTCAGCACGAAAGAAGCTCCCGATCACCGTCGGTTGCAAACCGGTAAAATCATCCCAGAAGCGCAACAATATTCCGACACAGCGGATAAACCTTTTCGTTTCCTCGTCTGTTGGATACTTTTCTACGTCGACGTATTCCGACAACCGGCTACTGCTGATGTTGAGATATTGGAGGCACTCACGCTGCACTTCGAAAACACTTCGCTCTACACAGATCGATGGTGTGATCTTTGTTAGCAGCACCAGAATGGTTACTATCACTGTCAATGAGCTCATCGCTGCACTGGTACTGGAATCGGTTCGGCGTACACTGACACTAGACGTCGGAAATGGTGATGTTTTATGTTCTCAGCATGATCGGCTGAAGGTATTAATTACGTGACCGTTTACCAAGTGCATTTATTTAACGAGTTTAAACACTGCTCTGAAACATGATTTGTTTTTAGATAAAACGTAAACAACTCTGCGTATCGTGATGATCTGATCTGCATCGGAGAGCAGCTAGAGCTGTAGTTGAAGATATAGAATTCAATGAGCCGTTTTGCTTCGCGATTTTCATTCATTGCTTCTCATATCTCAAACGTTATCTGTAGATAAAGTAATGACCCTATACTGGTTCTATAAGGACCAACATTGGATGTTTATCCACAAACTTGTAATTATAAATTGAGATGATCGAGCATTTTCGGGTCTTCAATTCTCCCTCTAAAAAACGACAAAGAAGAAGCTTTTAATTTCACTGGATTTTATAAGCAATGCTACTTGAAGTGATGATTTTAGCTTCCTATTTTGAGGGTTAACTACTCTGCAAACAAATGACTTGGTCGTTAATTACTCCAATTATGCATGCAATCTATGTATCTATGTCTACAAATTGATAACAGTAACTTTGTCTCGTTCCCAAGGACCAATATAATAACAACCCCCTCACACACACCCGCATGCACGCGGGTGTGTGAGGGGGATCAAACCCCACAACCCACAGCTACCACCCCAGCTTATTTTGGTATATCTCGTGGGTGGAGGCGATGGGAATGAGAGAGTTATGGATCTGTACGAGGTTGGATGGGGTGGTAGTCTTAGGGATGTATGATTGTGAGGGATCTGGGGGGAGGTTTAACGAGCGTGGAGCGGAGTTGAACGAATGGATGTGTGATATGTTAAAATTCAGAATATTTATTTAAATAAAAAGAATTGACCTGGATTAGGTTTCCGATTTTCAGAGTGATGGCAAAACCTTTCTATATAACAGGCAAAAATGTGCCAAAACAATCAAGCCCGAAACAGTCAATTTTCGTCAATTTTTTTTAATTGCATCAAAGCTCGACGTTTCTTACATTTAAAAGATACTTGGAATCTAAAATACAAATTCGCTTTTTAAATTTTCCTTCAGTCCCCCCTTTGAACATTATTCAGTTCCGGCTTCTATGGACTCCCCTAGTAACAATTGAGGTTTTATAGTAGTTTTATAGCCACTTATAAAACTTAGATTGCACTTGTAGCATACTATAAAACTTCAATTGTTGCTTGGGTCAGGAACCATCGTAGGTGCCAATGTGGTCAAAGCGACTTTAGGTTTGTAAATCGAAGTAATTTCGCCCCTTTTAAAAAAAAAATTACATCATTTTTATTTCATAGTGGCACCAGTTGATGTAGAAAATTGTTGTGTGGACGCACTCTTAAACCCGTAATTCCGGAACCGAAATTCGGAAATTCGAAAAAAATACATTCACACAAAAAATACACATAAGGAGCTGTGTCGAAAAGAAGACGCTAATCCCTGGGGCGTATCGAGTCGTGATGGCGAAAACAAAGGGCCCGTCGACGCCAAGCGAAATGTGCCTGGTTAAACTGAAGATAATCGTTGAACTGAGATCAAAGAAAACCCCCAGTTCTGATGCAATACAAAAATTGGTGCTAAAAGTAGCGATCCTGGCATTCCCGGACATGTTCAGGATGGTTCTGCAGAAGTGTCTAGATGAAGGCCACTTCCCCGAAATGTGGAAGGTAAAGAAGCTGGTGTTGCTGCCAAAGCCAGGAAAACCTCCTAGCGATCCAGCCTCGTAGGCTTATATTTTTGCTGAATAAACTTCTGGAAAGAATCATTATTAACAGGCTGACGAAATGCACGGCGGGCGAGCGCGCACTGCCCAAACTGCAGTTTAGATTCCTCAAAGAAGCATTGACAGTGGATGCAATTCGGACAGTGCTCGAGAGTGCGGAGAAGGCATCTAAACAGAGGCGAAGAGGAGATCGATACTGCGTTGTGGTCACGATAGATGTGAAGAATGCATTTAACACCGCCACCTGGGGAACCACCGCTGCACAGAATGAGGGTTTTTGACTATATATCGGATCCTGAAGAGCAGAATGCTGCTGTGCGAGTGACAGCAGGTGATCCTCAGGGCTTCATACTCGGTTCAACTTTTTGGAACAGGGTGTACGATGGGATCTTAGCACTGCGGCTGCCCAGTAAAATGAAAATCGCGGGTTTCGCGGACGACTGGTCACTAACGGTAATGGGTGAGATACTTGAAAAAGTGGCGGTGTCTGTGATGGAGACAATGTATGCGATCGAGAATTGGATGAACGGGGTCAAGCTGTAGATAGCTCACCACAAGACGGAGGTGTTGTTGCTCAGCAACTGTAAAGCGGTTCGGCGGATGCAGGTCGACGTTGGAAGGCACGTGATTACATCGAAGCGTGCACTGAAGTAAATGGGAGTGATAATCGGCGACCGGTTGAGCTTCAACAACCACGTCGACTACACCTGCGAAAAGTCGGCGAAGGCAACGAACTCAATAGCGAGAACCATGCCAAACATCGGCGACTCGAGATACTGCTATATGGAGTTTCTCGTCGCGCTGAAAACCAAGCAGAACCGCTAAAAGCTGAATAGGACGTTCCGGCCGAAGGCTGTACTAGTCGCAAGCACGTCCAGAACAATATCGTCATGTAGTATGCGTTATCGCCGGGATGATCTACATCTGCATCACCCTGGCGGAGGATATCGAGTGCTACAACAGAGAAACACCAGAAACGTGAGCAAGATGGTGTGAAGCTTTTTGATGGCGAGGTGCCAGCAGGAATGGAACAACACGGATAAGGGAAGGGGGACCTACCGGCCCATCCCAAACGTGTCAACGTGGGTTAATAGAAAGCACTTGAAACAGCTCCTGTCGAGCCACGGCTGCTTCAGGAGGTATCTTCATCGGTACGGGCACACAACGTCACCATTATGCCCGGAGTGTAAGAATGTCGAGAAGACACCGGAGCATGTGGTCTTCGAATGTCCGAGGTTCTGAGCGACGCGCAGGGAAATTCTTGAAACGGTAGGACCAGACATAAACCTGGATAATATCGTCTACAGAATGACAAGCGACGTAAACACGTGGAACACGGTCAACAGAGTGGTGATGCTTATCATGTCACCGCCGGGAGACTCTCCGTAGTAGCCTAGGTCGACCACCGGGAACTACCCAAGTAGACGGTGACAGAGCGTCGGGTATGGGTCGTCGCGTGCCAGCGAACCAGACGCTACGCTCCTAGAATCCGCACCTAGAATCACCATACCGACCACGATCCGAAATATGGCGAAACCCGAAGAAGAATCGGTATCGGGAGAGTTTCTTTCGCTGGGGAACTCTTCGTCGACGTATACTAGATTCAGCGCTAGATTCTAGACTGAGTACTGAGACTGAGTAAACCGCAATGAGATACGCGGGTCGTCGGGGCACTAGCAAACCAGACGCTCTAATCCACCGGAATCACCGAACTGCCCTCGGCACCTAGCTCGTTGTCTCGATTTCGAGAGAATTTCTCTCGTCGGGGAACTCCCCGTCGGAGTAGGCTAGGTTCATCGTCGGGGACGAGACCGAGTAGTTTGCGAACAAGTCGGAAGCTCAACGAGGAAGTGGTACTAAATGGTTCAAGAGAGCCGAAGTGCTCAGTAAATTAGACAGTCTGAGTGTTGCCGCCCAGATTGTCCTCGTAAGGGAAAAGTACTAATTCTCGACCCACAACTAGCTTTTCTATTGTCATACAGAATTTGCCACGTTGTGCGGATGGTCAAAACGCTACCCTATCCTAAGCGATTTGTAGCTGATGATTAAAAGTAGGCCCATCATTATCCGGTTCTGAAGGTGACCAAAACAGTTCCATCGACTGAGGATGTAATAGTTCTTATTTTCTGAGATAGCAACGGAAGTATCATAATGGATTACCTGGAAGACAGAAACCGTCAATGTGGAGCTTACGCGAAGAAACTGGATCCATTAGAATCACCAAAGAGGAGTAAGACTATTCCATCACGAGAACGCCCTCGTTCACACCTGTGCGGTATTAAAGGTTAAATTAAACGAATTACGTTTTTATTTATTTATTTCCTTATCTTCGGTATACACCGTACAGACGCATTTTAAAACTATATATTTCTTATTAATATCTTATATCTATGCTTGGAAACGTTAAAATCATACACTGAAGAAGCTTCGTTGAATCTGCAGCAACATCTTTCCAGTGGATTATTTTGTCCATATGAAGTACGGTGTCTAGGGATCCGCAACAGAGTGGGGTAACGGAGAACACGAGGAGGCGCATACAAATTAGCGCCCGAGAGAATATCGGGACTGTCGATATTACCTGACAGCAAGTCGAAAACAAAAACTCTTTGCAAGAAGATACGGCGAGTCGCCAGAGTCTGCAGACCGAGTAGCATACATCTATCGGCATAAGGAGGCAACACAACTGGATCATTCCATGGAAGTTTCCTGAGGGCGAATCGCACAAAACATCTTTGTATACGCTCTAGTCGGTCAATTTGAACGGCATGGTATGGTGCCCACACTTGCACAGCATACTCCAGAACACTTCTGATCAGGGCACAGTAGAGTGCTTTTAATGCGTAGAAATCATCGAAGTCCGCCGTGTTCCGCTTTAAGAAGACCAGCATTCCGAAAGCCTTAGCAGTTGTCGCGGTGATATGGTCGGAAAAGCTCAACTTCCTATCGAAGAGCACTCCCAAGTCTCGAATTGAGTCGACGCTTTCAATTATTCTTCCTTTTAGGCTGTATTCATAACGTCCTGGAGTAAGCAAGCGTCCGAAACTGATTACTTTCCATTAATTAACGTTGACTTCCATTTCGTTAAGCGTGCACCATTCTTGAATAGTACAGATATCTTCTTGAAGCACTACGGTGTCAAGTGCAGAAGCGATAGTTCGGAAGATTTTGAGATCATCCGCGTACAGCAATTTCCCAGACTTGATCCGACTACAGATATCGTTAATAAACAGAATAAAAATAGGCGGGCCCAGATGACTGCCTTGCGGGACACCTGTGGGTGTTCTGAATGTGCTTGAACGCGTGTTTTTTATACTCACGAATGCCGAGCGATCGGAAAGATACTACTGCATCCAGTTAGTCAGCCAGGTGGGAAATCCCAAACGCTTTAATTTCAAGATTGCGATGTTGTGCGGTACTTTGTCGAAAGCTTTTGAGAAATCGACGTAAATTGCGTCCACCTGATGACGCTTCTCGACGGCGGGAAACCACTTAGAAGTGTAAGCTATCAGGTTAGAAGTTGTTGATCGTTTTGTGACAAACCCGTGTTGATACTCCGAGATAATGTGGGATGCAGCTGCATACGTGACGTTGTAGACCAGCTTTTCGAGAACTTTGGAGAGACAGTTTAATAATGAGATACCTCTGTAATTTTCGACGTTGTGAATATTTCCAGCCTTGTGAATGGGAACGATAGCAGCTTCTTTCCAGGCGATAGGAAAAATGCCTTCAGCGAGAGAGCGATTGAAAATGATGCACACCGGAAGAGACAGCACGTGGGCGCAGCTTTTTATAAATTGGGGCGAGAGATGATCGGGGCCAGGCCCCTTCGATGAATCAACAGCAGTCAGAGCCTTCAAGACCTCAGCTCGGCTTACAGTGGGACGGGGGAGATTTATGTTGTACGATGGTAATGTTTCCAAATACTCTTCCGAAGGGACGGTATAGTCGCTTCTAAACACTCCGCGAAAGAAATCAGCAAACAAATTTACGGTATCAGCTGGAGATTGCGCGCTTGCGTTTCCAAGGAAAACGTCGGTGGGAGTACTACCAGATCGTTTTCTGCTGCTAACGAATTTCCAAAATGATGCGGGGTGATCGCGAAGGCTATTTTGCACATGATTTAAATACTCACGAAAAGCGGAATTCCGGGCCGTTTCGTATTACAGTTCTGTCTGTTGAAGAGTAACTTTGTTTTCGTCTGATTTATGGCGGAAATAACGCTTGCGTTGTTTTCGCAGTGCATTACGCAAACGGCGAATCTCAGCGTTTCACCATGGAAATTTGAAATCCACCCTCCTGTTGACTCGTTTCAGTGGAACCTTTAGGCGGAGTATGTCATATACTTTGCCATAAAACAGCGCGACTGCTTCGTCAAGCTCATTACAACACATTAAGTCGGTCCAGTCGACAGTGGCAATCAGTGCGGAGATTTCGTCAAAGTTGCAACGGTTAAAGTCAAAATCAAGCTCGTCAATCGAATGAAATGAATCATCTCCAGTGTTGGTACGTACATCTAGCCGCAGGACAAACGGTTTGTGGTGAGGATCGACTTTGAGAATAGCAGTCGGAGGTTCAAGCAGCTCTACGATATCCGTGTTGTTTACGAATGCAAGATCGAGGATCCTCCCGTTCACATTCGTCAATGAGCAGATCTGGTACAGACCGCCTGCAACCATAGACTCCGTTACAGCTATTTCTTGTTCCGAAGAGGCATTAATAGGTAGGTAACATTTTAGATCATTATCGAGCGACCACTGCAGGCGTGGGAGATTGTAGTCTCCAAAGACGAGAACAGTGTCGGTGCTGCCAGCATTGTCTAGAATTGTTTGAACGGCATTAGCGTGCGCGTGATACAAATCCGGATCACTATTTGGCCTGAGATAAACACAGCTAATATATACAGATTGATTCGGGAGGGCGATAATCATGGACCACCCACTGTATTCACCTGCACTGGTCTCATGTAATTTATTTTTGTTGCCTTAATTAACATGTCCAAGATGCTGTTTTAAACGACTGCGATAAAAAAGTTTTTCGAGCTTGAGCTTGAGCTTGTGCGACCACCCCTGGCTGCTACTCCGTTATCGATCTGGACTAGCTGAAGTTGCACAGAGAATAAGTAGATAATTATGCTTGGGAATAGCGAAACATCTTTCAATGTGCAACTCCTGGTAATCCTAAAGTATTGATCAATACCGGCGCCGGCCAGGCCCGAACGTAGATCGCTGAAGGAAAGGGAAGGAATGGTTAGCCCGATACTTGCTTTTGCTAGAGGCCGTATATACTACTGCGCACTCCACAAGTATCACAGGAGGAGGATATTTTTGTTAGTAAGAGTATAGAAGTTGGATCACTCCTTCTTTACCGACGCCAGAGAGGTGACTTCACTATCTGGACTAGATATCGATCCACCAAACTCATAGACCGGGGATCAACGGCTTTACTTCCCTTCCGAAGGAAGATGTGACCACAGATTTTTTTCACCTCAGAAAAATCTCATCGACCTCGGCTGGAATTGAACCCAGGCAAATTGGAATGAGTGGCGGTCACGCTTACCACTCAACCACCGGCGCCGTCACCTGCGATAAAAAAGTTTTTCGGGGGAAAAAGATCTAAAAAAACCAAGAAGATTACGTTGCACAATAAATTTAAATTTGTCTAAGTGTGTGCTTTTTCCACAATTAGGCCATGGCCTTTGCTAACCACGAATATTCTTCTAATCAATATTCGAAACCTGAAACATGTAGATGATTTATATCAAATACACACCCGTACTGCTCACAGTAATTTTACACCGGTCAAGTGAGAATGTCTACCTCATCCCCTGTCACATAAGCAGAAGGGGAACGAGGTGCAATAACACCATGTGGGGCCATGTTGCGATATTTTCTAAGAAACTGTAAATAATTTTCGACATATTTGCTTTCGTGAATAACCAGCATATCATCATTAGGTGATGTAACATGTTTCAAGCCAGCTATTATAAATAGACATTTTTAGGTGAATTATTATTATGTGAATGAATTATAATTATTGTGACACTTTCAAACTTGTGGAACTCTTTTCATACTTTCCCAAAATGCACCAAATTTTGCCCAGTTACTCTTTAGAGTGTATCATTCACATATATTGGCAGTTGTCAGTGAGATTTCAGAGATGAATCAAAATCATCAAACCGTCCGCGAAACAATTTTATTTATTTAGGGTGATGAGCCCATTTGCGCCATGTTTCTATTATCACCTTGAAGCCGTTGGTTAGAGCAGTGTCTGCCATCTTTGTTCAACGCATTGAGTCAAATGGTAGTGCAACAATAGGGGCACTCGATTCGAGTTTTCGTTTGTGCTCAAGCACGAGAATTTTACTGCTTTCAATGCATTTATTTTTTTATATGGTTCTTAACAACGAAGCAAAGCTGTTGATGTCAATTTTTACGCATTCCATTGCTTGTAGGGCGAGAAATTAATGAATTAGTGAGGCACCCTGATTAGTATGGTGAATATAGGCACTTTTCCCTACATACAAAATCCTCGGTAATCGCGTTGCGTTTTGCGACAATCTCAAAGATCCTCCAAGGGTTCCAGGAATGGATGACACTGAACCACAACACTGATGGCGGATGACACTGAACGTGAACCGAAAACCACTACACAAAAAAACTGAGAGAGCACTGATTGCTCATTTCAAGCGGAATCCGAACATTTCAACGCGGGACTTGGCCAAAAAATTTGTTCCGAAAAGTTTCGTGCAGAGGTCCAAGACACTATCCTGATTAAAAATGTACAAGCTGCAGAACTTCCCAAATCGGGGCGAAAAAAACGGTTTTGCTATATTATGTGTTTGTTATGATACCGAACCGATACAAAGGCGTTCAGCCGTAGGGTACTCATATTGCCCCACCTACCCCTATCACGTTTCGACATCCACACGATATCCACCTCGTTACATCACCGCATAGATGGATTTATTGCCTATATGTCGGGTTCGCGGTAATTCGGTATTTTGTCAGATCGTTTGTCTTCGTACCGCCTGTCCTGCCACGCGATGATTGTTTCAGGTGTAAGCCGAGAATGCCGCCATCAGCTACCGGCTTGATGAGCTCGTTATCTACGACAAAAGGCCACGTGCCATCGGCCAGTTCGTTTGGTACCTGTCTGACGCATGTTCCCGTGGGAGAGGTGCGGTTTTGTACTGCTTTTATTCTGCAGCAAGCGCTGAGAAAATGAGTTTTATGTTATTGATTTTAATTCTCGATATCCTGAGACCTGTTGCAGAATTAATGCAATCTAGAACATATTTGAGCATCCACTGTGTAACATGCCTTAGAACTAAAACTTATAAACAAATAGAAAAGAAAAATAGGAATAGAAATAGGAATTATTTTTCTAGGTGTACATTAGTCTACTATAATTGGACTATGATTGGAAGCTCAGAATTTGGAATTGCAAGTTGCTTGACTTCCCAGAGAGGGATATAATATTGTGCGGCGAACTACAAACTCGCTGACTAGATGCTGTGGATGAGGCGGACATGGAGCGTTTTTCTTCCACCAGTCCTTTAGAACAACCAAAATTGGAAAATTTGATCCATAGTTAAATAAGTTATGGAATTTGCGTTTCGATTTCGTCTCATCAGAATCTGACACTGTATTTTATTGTAGTGTATGGTATTGTATTGTACCGTTATTCAACCGAAAAAATATGGGGTTTTTACGCCAATTTGAAAAGAGTTTGCATGAAGCTTTACTCGAACAGGCTTTTCTCCATCTATATAATTAATATTTCATTAAGACCAACAAGGTCAGATGATAAAACACAATAAAATAAAAAATAAATAAAACATCCGGACACATGTGAACATTATTTGACCAGCCCTAGGGACACTGATGTCCGATTACCAGGATCGAATTTTATTCTGAAAAATGGTGACTTTTGTGAGATGAAATGGGATGTTCCATCTGTTCGGGTATTTCGTTCTTGTTCTGACTGCAGTTTATCGCTGAAAATAAAACATTGAACATCACTTCCACCCAGTCCCAATCCTTTCAGACTCTTTTCTCTTGACTCTGTAAATTTTTGATTTCAACCGTGACGAACCAGTCAGTGGCACTTAATCCACTAGGAAATTAAACCGCAATAAACTGTTGGCCCACATTCTATACAAATATCGTCACAAGGAGGGAGAATACCACCGAGACTTGTTGGTTGTGATAAGTCCCCATGTAGCAGGGACTATACAGTTAGCTTCCCATTAATATCTCATAGATGTAGGTACTTATCCCCTCATCCTTGCCAGTACAAACCATGTTCATGTCTTCATTAATGATTAATTTATTAACCGAGACTCCCTAGCTTTATATACTCTAGGGGTAATTAAAGTTTTTGATGACGACATATATTCCGATATCATTTAGTAAAGGTGATACATTTATCTTTTTGTAAATTGTTTATAATTTGTAAAGTATTCGTTTCGGGTATGAAAATTGTTCGTATCAGTGAGCCATTTTGTGTCCTTGGTGATGCCAAATAGTTTGGCTGAGTAAAATTCAAAATAGGACCAAAATACTCTCTCTCTAGCTCGATTGGGTTGGGTTTATTCAGCTGGTCAATCACCAAACATACGAGTAAATATCAAAAATATTAGCATTATGTGTATAAAACATTAAAAATAGTTTGCTCCAATTTCTAAATTATCGATCTTTATTTTTCTCCTCCTACAGGCCTCAACCTCCGAGCTGCTGAAGTGTTTGGGTATGTTCCTTCACGACCGGTGCCGAAACCTACGGGATTTCCAGGCAGGTGACGCCGTAATGTGGCTGCGGGCAGTCGATCGGAGTCTACTGCTTCAGGGATGGCAGGTGAGTGGAATGAGTTCAATCATTAAATGAACACTGACTGGTACATGCGGTGGGACCGCTTTTGGCATATAATTTATAGATTTCAATAAAGTCTGTCCCTGGGTTTAGTCTGCCCGCGTCATAGTATACCAAACAAACCGAGAACCGACAAAGGCACTGTCCCAATGTGGGGTATTGCAATATTAATTATTCCAGCTCCAAGGATATAATTTGTAGACCATTTTGGATTGTATTTTTAGCAGAAAATCGGGACAATTATTGCTTTTGGTGCAAGTGTAACTACGTCAGCATATTCAATCAAGAGTAGTACTAGTCATATAGTTTGCTATAGTATTGACTAAGTAAAGATGCGGAGCAAAAGGATCACTTACACACTTAGTTGAGCACGGCAATTTCCCGCACAGCCGAGTAATCAGCAAATGTTTGTACAGGTCGGACTCAATTATCCGGGGATTCGATTATCCGGGGATTCGATTATCCGTGATTCGATTATCCGGGGAAAATGATTCGATTATCCGGGTGCTTTGAAAAAAAATCAAATTTCAACTATAATGTCTTATTATAGTGCTAATTCAATCATTGCAGTCAATAGAACTTTTTTTTTGCAATTGGGGGGTCTAGGGTAACCTCCTCTCAAATTTTAACCTACCTCAAAAATAGCTTACATATGGGTTATTCCGCGCAAAGTGACCTAAAAAAACAAAACTTGGAATCGACCATCATGGATTGGAACCAGTTTTTAAGAAATTGTTCATTTAGAGATAATATATAATAACCTAAATTGTTGTGCCCCTCAGTCCATGGGAACACTCTTAACCCTCAAAAAGGCAACCGGGTCTAAGAGGCCCGGCACGTTACAATTTTTTAGTTACAAAAAAATGTGTATGCAGTATAAGCTTGGGCATGGAAATTTTGATAAGTAGCTTTGAAATCTATAACAAAAATAAAGAATTGTGAAATTTTCATCTATGGAGTTTTGCGCAGCTATGTTTGAATTTTTTACATGCACAAAAAGGCAAGCCGGGTCTGGCAGGCCCGGTGTGCATGCAATACTAGGCTACTACTACTACTAGGAATACCACGGGTTTTATACATTAATATTTATCTGAAAAAAACATTTGGATGAGTTCATCGTCATATTAGCAGGAATGTTTTGATTGATTTTATCTTTTTACCTTTTCTTTTAAGAAAAAAATCTTGAAAGTTTGAGCGAATTCTATACATTTCTTTTATAAGAAATGTAGAAATAGCATACGATAATGACGTGTGTCATATTTTTTTGGGTAAATACTTTTATTTCACTCACTGTGGTCTACTTGACAATTATTTGGATACAACATAACCTAACTCTGTCGTTATTGTCTATTAGTTGTCTATTCTTTCTGTTATAGTTTTCGTAATAATTCAAATTGTAGGATCTAAAAACAACAAAAAATTGAAATGGCTATAAGACGATATGCCCATGTTTTCAATCGTCTCAAAGAATCTGAAGTAATGGAAGAAATTTGAGCAAATTCAACAGCAGACGATTCCGAAACTGATTTGCAAAGCGAGGAAGAAGATGTGAATGATATTGCTTCCGATGATGAATTTGATGTAGAAAAATATGAATATGTACTCCGGTTATGCATCAGAAGAAATTGATAGCAACCCAGAAACATTTATTGGTCGTGTTCAAACGAAATGGAGCTTAGAACCAATCGACAGTCGACGTGATCTTCCGAGTACTACCCTTTTGGAAAAAAAAATTGAGCTTTTTACATTCATCGCCTTATACGCTGAAATCGGGATTTACTGCGTGTTCGTACTCATCATCCTGTAATTCCGGAACCGGAAGTCGGATCAATTAGAAATTCAACAGCAGCCAATGGGAATGCTGTACCTTTCATTTGAAACCAAGTTTGTAAAAATCGGAAAAGAATTCGCTGAGAGATAGGTATGACATTATCTTAGGAACTTGGTAAGTTCCCCCGGGGCATCAAGAACCGCCATAGCTGGCCAATGTGGTCGAAGTACCCTCGGTGGGTCATTAATGATCTAGACATGCAAAGCCAAGTAATGTTGCACATATTTTAATATATATTGCATCATTTGGACATCATGGTGGTATCAGTTTCTATGGAAATTTGCTGTGTGATTGTACTCTTCAACACCTAACTCCAGAACCAAAAGTCGGATCAATAAAAAAAAATCAATAGCGACCGATGGGAAGGCTGCACCTTTCATTTGAGACTAAATTTGTACAAATCGGTCCAGCTACCTCAGAGAAAAATCGGTGAGATTGTTTGCCACATGCATACATCCATACATACATACATACATACACACACATACAGACATTTTACGATTTCGATGAACTGAGTCGAATGGTATAAGAGATTTGGCCCTGCGGGTCTCGGTTAAAAAGTCGAAATTTCGACCGATTGCATAACCTTTCTATATGAGAACGGCAAAAAAGGAGCTTGAATTTAGACGGGCCTTAGAGGCCCGGCTTGCCCTTTAATGTTAGGATTTTAGCTTGCCTTCACAAGGGTTAACCGTTATGTGTCCGACGCGGTACCCGGATACCTTTTTAGGTTACAAATAATGAAATTCCGATGTTTTATCCATAGCTGGAAATTGAAACTTTGTGACATCTTAGAACTTCACTAAGTCAAGCTTTTGGGATAATAATGTTTTTGATGTAGTAAGAAGGGAGTGGGGAGGGGCTCCTGAATTTCTTACTACGTCACAGGCCGACGTGGATACCCGAGCACCCCCAAAACTGAAATGCCAATAACTAAGGTTCCAACCGATTTTGATGCTTTTGGGTGTTTTGGATTCAAGAACTCATCCACTTTTAGACTTGGTAAAAATGAATCGGTTTATTTCAACCGGTTTCCGGGAATCCAGATTTCCGGAAGCATGTTCCAGTGCTTGGATACTATTTGTGAATTTCAATGGAATACTAGCAATATGGGTATCAAAATTCTTGGCATAGCATCAATAGCCTGTATCTCGTGGTATTGGAACCATTTGGTGATTTCACCCCGGAACGGACATTCCGGAGCAGGTTCCCGTAGGGCCGTGAATGGCCATTCTATTCCAATTCCATTTTTCAAACTACCATAGGGTCCCGTAACAATAAATAACAGACTTCCGAGACAATTTGAAGAGTTTTGATACTCATTTTGCTAGGGCATTATTTAAATTTACAAATCATGCCCTAGTACTGGAACATTACTCCGGAAAATCCGGATTACCAAGAACCAGATCCATTCATCCGGTTCAATGTTACAGAATCTAAAAGTGGACGAGTCCCTGAATCTAAAGCATCTAAAAGTGTCAAAATTGGTTAAAGGAAGCCATAATTATGAGCATTCTAATTTGTGGGGACCCGGGTACCCTCGTTGGCCTGTTATAGCTGTTTTTTTTGTTGGACACATAACGGTTAATTTTAACAAATTGTTTAAAAAAATGTTTTTCTTCGGATTATATCTCTGGTACTGTTTGCACTAGAATCAATCAGCGAGATATTCTTTTATAAAGATTTGTTTGGAGATTCCAAAAAAAATGAAAAGTTTTGAATGCCAAATACGCAACTTTTTAATTTTACACTAAAAGTACATTTTTCTCGTAATACATCGGTTACTGTAGGCCACATAAAACATCATTATACCTACATTGCTCGGTCGGTTTCTGGCTATCTCTTGGGATAATGATGACATGCTTCTCAGGATTCTGTTTGGATACTTTTCAAGATTCTGATCGAAGTTTTCTTAGCATCCCAATGGAATCTATTTCAGAACTTCGATTCAATATTTATCCGTATTTCTACGGTTTTTTCTCTGAATTTTGATGCAGGATTCTAGAGAAAAGCTTCTTAAATGTATAGTGGAATCTTTCTCAAGATAGAATTCCGCTGAAGATTATGCTTTATTCCAGATACTGATAGAATCATGGTCCTATTATCATTGGAATCCGGTGTAATGTTCTGATGAATATCCTGCTTTGAGTTCCAGTGGACTTTGACACAAACAATATTGCTCTTCTCCCATTATCCCCTTCAATAAGTGATTCCTGCTCAGAATTCCAATAGCATCTTTAACCCGTTCGTGCCCTTCTGGTTGATGAACAACCATGTTTCTATATGACTATAACTTTTGGTTTACACAACGTCAAGTAAGGCTAATAACTGCGACTAAGATCTTTTATTTGAGCACTAAAAGATATAAATATTAGCATTAGACCAGAAGTTATTACAATTAATCTGATTGGGTTCCGCTGAAGCAGTGCTGCAGGTATAGTTTCAGTTAATGGCGAAAATGAAATTTTGGAATATTTTCGTAGCCTGGGAATATTATTGAAAACGCTAAAACTTTCTAATTTAGATTGCCCACAATTACCTTTTTCATGCAATTAGACTAGATCGGAAGGTAAATATTGAGCAGCTGCAAATAAAGCACCTATCTTTCTTAAACCGGGTTTTTCGTGTTTCTTGACGCCAACAGTTTTAAGGAAAAATAGTTTTGGGACCCTACGCGGTAAAAAAAAGTTGGTCAAGAAATGGTTAACGAGATTCTGAAAAGAGACCCGGCCGTCACTGGAGGTTATTTCAATTCTTGTGTATCTCAAGCAAAGATGGATGATAGGCTATGTAAAGAGGGCGTCAGCAGTACTTCTCGCTGAGGCGCCCGGGATCCCGGTAGTCCTTCGCTAGTGACAAGTATGAGTGGGACAGTTTGCGAAGACTACACGCGTAGTTATTACCTGACAATCCAGTATTGGTCAACTAAATGATACTACAAGTTCAAGGACAAGGATTGTCTTTGTGGGTGCGCAACACGCACTCTTCTAATTAGAATGACTAGACATGTTAGCTGTGATATGTGACACTCCACGTAAATTAAACTGGAGCCAAGAAACAGACGACCTCCAGTTTACTTACTAACTTGTTTTTTTTCTGGTATTCGAGTAATCGAATCAGTTACCTCGGAAAATCTAAGCCCTGGAAATTCACGTTTAACTTGTACACCTTATTAAAAAGTTTATCTTAGAATTCTTGTACAAATAGTATAAACAACTGATACGTATCGTTAACTCTTTACCAATATGAATAATAAATGAAAACGAACTGAAATTACAAATCACACCCTGAAAGTCTGAAAAATCGACTAGGGCCAAAATAGGTACATTTACATTTACCATAATAGGAAAATTTGCCCTGGTCATGGTCCAATTTCTCCACGAATGAAGCTTAAATTCATGAAATAACGCAAAAAAGTTTGATTCGATTATCCGGGTGATTCGATTATCCGGGGTGAGATTTTTTTCAAATCCCCGGATAATCGAGTCCGACCTGTACTGATATCTTGGCAAAGTATCATTTGTTTGCTGATTTTCAGCGAATCATTTCTCGCATCTCTGCAAGCAATTGTAGTTTTTAGCGAAAAATGAATTTGCCGAGTGCTCGGCTTTTCAAATCTCGGCAAAAGTTGCAAAAAATACTGAGATTCGATAGCAAAAAATTGGTGTGTACTTGATTTTAATTTACAAACACAGTGATGCCCCGATTTTTTTACCCTTATGATATTGTTTTACGACCTCTAACACTTTGAAACAGATGGGTGAAAATGTGACATGTAAAATTAAAAGAAATTGAAAGTAGACACAGTGAAGTGCGGGCTAAACCAGTAGTTGACAATATTGGTATAACGTGGCGAATAACAACTAAACCGAAAAGAAAAATGCTTTGTTTGGCAGAGGATGATTCGGCAAAAAGAGGGAATATTTTTTGAATTTCATAAGTTCATTCATTTCCCATATAATAACTAACTGTTACCCAGAATTCTCTATAAACTCCACAATTGTTGCCACGCGAGAGCCTAGTTAACCCTCTAGTTCCCAACACCGCCTCTAGGCGGTCTCTTTAAAAATCTAAATAAAACTACTAAACATGATTGTATGTTGTCATCCGCACTAGTATTTCTTCCCAACGCTCACACCTTTCATACACACATTGTTTGAATAATCGTACCTTTCTGTTAAAAGCAATTGAAGCTCAAAGTTGAAAATTCGATGAAAACTTGGAAAAAAACTATTTTTTGTTTAGTGGTAATCTTCATTAAACAAATTTTAATTATTTTTGGACATTTTAATAACTAAAAAAATATTTTTGAGTAGCCTGTTAGTAGCATTTTACTGTAGATGTGTAATGGTTTAGTGGAATAATTCGGATGTTTAGCTTTTTTGGTAAAACACTTTGCCCGCCTAAAGGCGGTGTTGGGCACCTGGGCGAAAAAAAAATTCAGTCTATTGTTATTACTTATCGTACCGAAACTAGCTTTATGTGCAATTTTAGCTGAAAAAAGCATGTTTTAAAATCTTTGGGTGAATTCTGCTGTTAGAATATGGATGTCCTTATCAATTAATTGTATTTAGGGGAGTCTGGAGTAAGTTGGCGGAATCTTTTTTTCTCCTTTTGTATTAGACATATGGCGCTGTTTATAGTCCTGCACTTCAAGTACTGTGTAATACATTCTCCCATGTACTTATGTTGCATTACATTCTGTTTCGTTCACGTTAAGCGTTAAGTTTTCGAGCATATTAGAGTGAAGAGCCCATTTTAGTCGTATTAGGGAGGGTGCCTCACCATTTCATTAATTACTCGAAATACAATTGATGCAATGCGTATGAATTGGCACCAGTATCTTTGCTTTCCAATGCGTTGAACAAAGATGGCTAACGCTGCTCTAACCACCGGCTTCACATGGTTTGGGCGAAAATAGGCTCATTACCCTTGGTGAAGTTTATAAATTTCAGCATTTTTGTTATTTAGAGCTAGCTCAAAGCTATTCCACGAATGACTAGAATTTTCGATAGCGCGAAAAGAACTTTCCGTGTATATACAATATACGTAACCACAAACAAAATGTGTTCTTTTTTGTTTGTTTACTTCGGAATTTCACCTGAAGAATCTTGAAAATTCTCTTTTACGCGATCTTCTTAAATTAAAAAATAAAACATGATAAGTGAAACCATCGCCAGCAGACACTGGTCTCCCCTACTCTAAATTAGAAGTCAATAATTTTTTTTTGTTTATTTGTGGCTTTAACCTTTTTAGGTCATTCGCCAGAGAAGTCAATAATTAAACAACCAAAGAACTAGAGAAATACTCCTTAGCTTGGGTAATTTGCGTTCTGATGGAGTCCAAAATATAAACCATCTGAATTTGCTTATGTTGAAGTAACTAGAAGAAAAAAAGTTTTTGTTTTTTTATTCGCCCAGGTGCCCAACACCGCCTCTAGGCGGCCTACTTATTTTAGGGCTTTAATCAAAAATCCATAGTTTACATGAATTATCAACATTATTTTCGTTTTTCTCATCACGATACCAACCCACAAAAGTTTTTTCAAGCTAAATAAAAATTTGGGCACTAGAGGGTTAACGTTATGCAGGGGCAATCATTTGTCTGTTATCCTTCAGGCAGGCTTGTTATTTGCTCACACAATGTGCCACAAAGAACGAAATACACCGATGAAAAATAGAGTAGCACAAAAACACTACCGCGATGTGCAGAACGACCGCACAAAGAGAAACTTAAAAATGGAAAAGAGAAAGAGCTGCACAATTTCGTACAAAGTGTCGCCTTGAAGAGCCACTTTTTTGTGTCTGGCAAACAGGCAGGAAGGTGGATCAAAAAATTCAGATAAAGTTTGAACGGAAGAATGTTTTTAAAATGTTTTTTGGTTGCCTTCTCTGCTTCTGTGCGCGCGGGACCAAAATTCACACTAAAGAGCATCTTTATTTCTACTCTTTGAGGTGTGTAGCCATGGAGTAGAATGCACGTATGGGAGCAACACACATCGGAGTGAAGAGGTTTATTGTGAAAGAGAAGAGCGGTGGTTCGCATGAAAAGTACAAAGAGTGTTTTTTATTCTTCTCTTTATTTATCCCTGCCTTCAGGAGTTCGTTGAGTTCGTTATCTTGAACAAATGCAGTCAGCGTCTATCGCTTTAAAGCCTTTCTAAATTTGAGAGAACTAAATCGGAACTAGCTTTGGTATTTATTCCGTACTAGCACCCTGGTGTTGGTGGCTACTTGCTATGAACAAAACTTCTAGTGTCCTGGAGTTTCAGTGTCTACGGCAAAGTATATTGCATGAAATTGAGCATTATTTCGAGAATTTAGAATTCGATCTAGATAATCAAAAACTTATCTAGATAAGTTCTATCTTTCGACATAGACAGCCTACCAAAAAATTTTCTTTTGCGAAGTTGGTTGTTTTGGTATTTTGACATGTGATTCTATGAAACCTTTGTAGATGGCGCTGTATGACATTATTTGAAGCATGTTCCCAAAAACGTATTTCAACAATACATATTCATTGAGACATCTCTGGAAAATAATATTTTACCATAAAATTTTCTTAAATATATACTCTTATTATTAGGATATTTTTTGATACATATCAAAAAGTATGTATGCTCTCTAATAATTTGAGGGTGGGCATTAGGGCATCGCAAAAAAAATTTTTTTTTAATTCTCAAAGGCCCCCTCTCTCATATTGTGACAAATGTCAAAGTAAGCTCAGATGCCAAATTTCACATCATTTGGACAATTCTAGACCCCCGCCCACTTCGCTTGAAATTTTTGAAATTGGTGCTATGGGAAAATGTGGAAGAAAAATATATTAAATGCTATAACTTTTGAAGTAGCAATCAGAAAATTACAATTTATACCTCTTTTTAAAGGAAATAACCTTAGTATTAGAATGGAGATATTCCTGTTTCTATAAAAAAAAATACGGGAAAGTGGGGTACTGGGTCATTTTGACCCCAAAATCCCCTATTTTTTTAATTTTTCTGCTCCGTTGTGCAAACCATACATATTTTGCAGTTTTTCTAATGTAAAAAAAATTCAGAAATCGAATGGAACCGTTTAGACCTTTGTCCGAATACGAGAAGTTGGGGTTATAGGGCCTTTTGTCATTTATATTAAATTTTATCATTTTCTTGTGCATATATCTCCATTATTCTTCATTCAATTTTCATAAATTGTACCTTGTTCAACGTGGAGAATCCTTAGGAATAAAATAAAAATAGATTCGTTACCGGTAAAATTCAGAAACATCAAATTATCTGACATATAGTCTCGATTTCACATTTTTATCATAAAATCGCACATATTAACTCCATTTAACAACAAAATTCTTATTTAATTTACTATTTATAGTGAAAAAAGCACTTAGAAATCACATGAGAAAAGTTTCATACCTGGAAAAATAGGTGAAGTTGGGGTATTAGGACATTCAATGAAAAAAAAATGATTTGTAGAGTTAACGTCAAAAAAATGATGTTTTTGAATTTTAACGCAAACGAATCTATTTTTGTTGTATTTCTAAGAATTTTCCACGTTCAACAAGGTACAATTTATTAACATTGAATGAAGAATAATAGAGATATATGCACGAGAAAATGATAAAATTTAATATAAATGACAAAAGGCCCTATAACCCCAACTTCTCGTATTAGGACAAAGGTCTAAAAGCTTCCATTCGATTGCTGAATTTTTTTCACATTAGAAAAACTTCAAAATATGTATGGTTTGCACAACGGAGCAGAAAAATTAAAAAAAGGAGATTTTGGGGTTAAAATGATCCAGTACCCCACTTTCCCGTATGTTTATAGAAACAGGAATATCTCCATTCCAATACTAAGGTTATTTCCTTTAAAAAGAGGTATAAATTGTAATTTTCTGATTGCTACTTCAAAAGTTATAGCATTTAATATATTTTTCCTCCACATTTTCCCATAGCACCAATTTCACAAATTTCAAGCGAAGTGGGCGGGGGTCTAGAATTGTCCAAATGATGTGAAATTTGGCATCTGAGCTTACTTTGACATTTGTCACAATATGAGAGGGGGGGCCTTTGAGAATTCAAAAAAAAATAATTTTGCAATGCCCTAGTGGGCATAGCGTAGTTGGTAAAACGATTGCCTTGTACGCAGCTCAACTGGGTTCGAATCCCAACCCCGCACATAGAGATTTTTCTTAACAGCTTTTTCTAACCCGAAGAGGCGAATGACCTTAAGGTTAAAACCTCTATAATCAAAAAAATTGTATAACTTATGAAGCCACAGACAGCGACTGCTGAAATGTTGCTTGTGACCAGTCAAGATTATGGATGTTACAACTTAGAATAAAGAAAAGTTTGGGAACCTGAGATTTTTCCACAGACGATTTAAATGAAAAATTTCCCTTTATTACAAGAAAATCCTAGTTTGTTTAGCACATTTAACTCACTTTTTCTATTCATTTTATTCATTTCATTATTTTGTCCATTTTATTAATTTTATTAATTTTATTCGTTTTATTTATTTCATTCATTTTATTTATTTTATTCATTTTATTTATTTTATTCATTTTATTCATTTTATTCATTTTATTCATTTCATTCATTTTATTAATTTTATTCATTTTTCTCATTTCATTTATTTAATTCATTTTATAACCTATGTACAGTAGAGTGGCTCGAAAATGACATTTTTCAGCACAGCACTTTTTGAGTTCCTTTTGTGGTCCCAAATGCCTGTGAAAAGTTTGGGAGCGGTCGGTTGCTTCCACGTTTGCGCATTGCGTTTAGAGTGTTTGTATGGGATTTTATATGGGGAAATCAATTATTTTGCATTTACGTTAATAAAGATCGCTATTTCACTCAAAATGAAAAACCAGGTTTATAAAACGATAATTCAAACCTTGGTTAACAACTTTGTCGAAACCGGTAACTAGCTACGAGTTTTCAAAAAATAGTTATAACGATTTTAAAACTTATGGTTCAATCCAAATGCAGAAATTAATTATTTCTTCCAACACATCAGTACACCACGACACCGATACTTTAAACTTGAACAAATGAGAATATATTCATCGCAGAAACTTGGTACCTTTGAATGAAATGTTCAGAATGAATTGCTGAATAACACAGACGTAGTCAGAAAATGAAAAGAAGAGGGAGGGGGAGGCTTGTGTACTCCCCAGATCCATTTTTAGATAGTTTAGTATAACATAAGCAGCACATCTTCAACGCAGGTTTGTACCATCGAATTAAAAATTAATCTTACGTGTTTGAGTGCTACTATTTAAGGGCTCTACTGTTATCTCATTTAAGGCTCAAGTTACCTCAAGGCTTGATAGTGTGCGTAAGAAAAATTATGTTCAGCTTTGCCACCAGATTATCCATTTAAACCTTTTCAAAACTCTAAAAGAAGAATATCAGTCGATTTATTAGATCATCAGGATTCAATTCATGCAAAATACCTGCTGGAAAAACCATCAGCTTAGCTAAATGGTGCTTTTGAAAAAGTGGCTGTGGTTTTTTCAGGGCGCAGTTGTGTTGTGTACCCCAGCACGGTGTGGTAGTGTGACAAAAAAATCACAGCCACTTTTTCAAAAGCACCATATAGCGAAACCGATAGTTTTTCCAGCAGCTATTTTGTACATAGTTGGAACCTGTGTACATTTTTCGCGACATGTCAAGCCACCCGTACATTCACGCTCTGCTGAAAATGTCTCATGTCTCAAACAGGTTAGCTTCCAAGCCTCGATGGTTGGTCTCGTGACATGTCATGGAATTTAAATGCGTCATCGGTCTTGAGACTGGTCATGAGGATAATTTACCTGTCGCGCGTAAGGCGATACCAGTCACACAGTTTACGAACCTGTACAAAGATGAACATTTTGTTATGGTTTGCTTGTTTGACCTGTATCTTATTCTTGATCGTTTAAGTACCGTGCAGTGGCAGATAAACGGAATGGTAGACGCTATATAAATTGAATTATTTTGAACTTTTTCAACTTTTTGATAGTAAATGTAGCGAGTTACGAGGAGTTAAAAATCAATAGTTTTAGACATTTTAAACGCACACTGGGAAGTAAATGCGTCAAAATCGAAAAAATTTCAACTTTTCACAGATAAACATTGTTTGTTATTGCGAGTTAAGAGGTGTTGAAAATCAATAGTTTTAGACATTTTAAACGCACACTGGGAAGTAAATGCGTCAAAATTGAAAAATTTCAACTTTTCACAGACCAATATTTTTTTGTTATTGCGAGTTACGAGGTTTTGAAAATCAATAGTTTTAGACATTTTAAACGCACACTGGGAAGTAAATGCGTCAATATCGAAAAATTTTCAACCTTTCACAGATAAACATTGTTTGTTATTGCGAGTTAAGAGGTGTTGAAAATCAATAGTTTTAGACATTTTAAACGCACACTGGGAGGTAAATGCGTCAAAATTGAAAAATTTTCATCTCTTCACAGATAAATATTGTTTGTTATTGCGAGTTAAGAGGTATTGAAAATCAATAGTTTTAGACATTTTAAACGCACAAGGGGAAGTAAATGCGTCAAAATTGAAAATTTTTCATCTTTTAGCAGATAAATATTGTTCGTTATTGCAAGCTACGAGGAGTTGAAAATCAATAGTTTTAGACATTTTAAACGCACACTGGGAAGTAAATGCGTTAAAATTTGAAAATTTTCATCTCTTCACAGATAAATATTGTTTGTTATTGCGAGTTAAGAGGTGTTGAAAATCAGTCGTTTTAGACATTTTAAACGCACAAGGGGAAGTAAATGCGTCAAAATTGAAAAATTTTCCGCTTTTCACAGGTAAATATTGTTCGTTAGTGCAAGCTACGAGTAGTTGAAAATCAATTGTTTTAGACATTTTAAACGCACACTGGAAAATAAATGCGTCAAAATTGAAAATTTTACAACTTTTCACAGATAAATATTGCTTGTTATTGCGAGTTACGAGGAGTAGAAAATCAATAGTTTTAGACATTTTAAACGTGCACTTGAAAGTAAATGCGTTAAAATCGAAAAACTTTCAACTTTTTACAGATAAATATTGTTTGTTATTGCGAGTTACGAGGATTTGAAAATCAATAGTTTTAGACATTTTAAACGCACACTTGAAAGTAAATGCGTCATAATGGAAAAAAATCTACTTTCACACATTTTTTTTTATTATTGCTAGTTACGTAAAGTTGAAAAACGATAGTTTTGGACTTTTTAGACACACATTAGTAAGTAAATGCGTCAAAATGGAAAATTTTTCAACTTTTCGCTATTTTGTTTTGTTTTTCGAGTTACAGTAAGATTCCGTTTTAGCACGTTCCGTTGTTGGCATGCTCCCATTTTGGCACACTTCGATTTTGGCAACAAATGGGTTCCGTTTTTGTCAACATTCTTGTTGTACATAATAAATCTTTTAAAAATGTGCAATAGATATTTTTTGTATCAATTGACATTGCATTTGACTTTGGTTCCAAACATGGGAGTCATATTAAACCTCAAAAGCCCAAATCATTTTTTTTAAATTTTGTTAAAATTGTCTTGCAGTTTCAATACTTTACTGTGATAATTTTGTGATGTTTTTCGCAATGTTGTTTTAAAAAAGCGTTATGCATTTAAAGGTTAAGGTGAAGATATGCGGAAGCCACGTTGCTAGGCACCGACTCGCTTGTTTACATTAGGAAAAACTGAAATCTGAAGTGAAAATTCAAACGCACAAATGAGAGTTTCCGAACATTTTCCTTTGGTCATCTGCACATTGGCAGAAAATTTGAAGTTTTGTTAGTAAACGATTAAAGTTTCGCGAGTGTTTTTGCAGTGGTGTGTGAAAAAAGTGCATTTGAAAAAGTGCAATGAAAACGAGAAGTGTTTCGAAAAGAAACCCCAAGTGAAGAGGGGAGATATTTTCGCACAGATGGCATTCCGTCAAAAACTCGGATTGATTGTATAGGAAAATATTCTAGCTTCCTTAAGTAGCAGTTTCGTGGCACACCAGCAAGGTTAGTGTGTTGAAAAACGTATTTTTATATTTGCTCATGTCAGATACATGGTTAGGCAGGGGAGAGGGGTGTGTGTGGCGCAGCAGCTATGTTGTGGCTCGCATGTATAATGTCCTTAACTATGTTTTACACTATATGTGTCGTATTTAATGATAACAATAAGTATAGAAATGTATTGTTTATGTATAATACAACTGGTAGCAGTGTAACTAGTGTTAGACGGAATCAATTTTTATAGTCGAATGCAGATGAATGCGCTACACCGCATAATACAACGTCACTACAAAACTTGGCACTAAATTTGCAATACATATCGAAAGCCCGTATTTAGGAATACAAAACTGATAGCTCCCAAATAGTTTACGATGTCTTTTTGAAAATGCATTTTCAGATATGTAATGTTGTAATTGCATTGTTGATTTTGCAAACCTCCTTTTAAATCCCTAAGTGCAAAAATTTTCGGGTAAAAAGAAATAATAAATTAACACCAAACATGAATTCAGCGACGTAAAATTACCCCAATGTGAAGTTTTTATCAAATTCGGATCCCTTTTGAGGTTTTGACCGACTTTTTTATGGAAGGTGATCACTGTGCGAAGACTGAATTTGATAAACATATGAATTAAATTGAATTTTCTTATTTTTTTCTTTCATCTAATTCCATTTCACACATGGTTAAAAATCCTTGAAACATTTTTGAAGTCGTAAATTGAAAATCCAAACTTTAAAAATAAGGTTCAATTTTTGGCACGGTTCCGGTTTTGGCAACAGCAAAAAATATAATTGTTGCCAAAAGCGGAATCCTACTGTACTAGGATATGAAAATCACTAGTTTTGAACATTTTAAACGCATAAATGCGTCAAAATCGCAAAATTCACTTTTTACAGATGAATGTTGCTTGTTTTTCCGAGTTATTAGGACTTGAAAATCAAAAGTTTTGAACATTTGAAATGCACAACGGGAAGTAATTTCGACAAAATGGAAATTTAAAAATGCGTTTAAAATTAGAGGTGTGCCCAGCGCCGCCGCGCCGGGCCGCGCCGACGGTTGCAGGTAAAAATAGTAAACAATTCGTAATAACAAACAATGTTTATCTGTGAAAAGTTGAAAATGTTTCGATTTCGATGCATTTACTTCCCAATGTGCGTTTAAAATGTCTAAAACTATTGATGTTCAACACCTCTTAACTCGCAATAACAAACAATGTTTATCTGTGAAAAGTTGAAAATTTTTCGATTTTGACGCATTTACTTCCCAGTGTGCGTTTAAAATGTCTAAAACTATTGATTTTCAACACCTCTTAACTCGCAATAACAAACAATGTTTATCTGTGAAAAGTTGAATTTTTTTTCGATTTTGACGCATTTACTTCCTAATGTGCGTTTAAAATGTCTAAAACTATTGATTTTCAACACCTCTTAACTCGCAATAACAAACAATGTTTATCTGTGAAAAGTTGATTTTTTTCGATTTTGACGCATTTTCTTCCTAATGTGCGTTTAAAATGTCTAAAACTATTGATTTTCAACACCTCTTAACTCGCAATAACAAACAATGTTTATCTGTGAAAAGATGAATTTTTTTTCGATTTTGACGCATTTACTTCCCAGTGTGCGTTTAAAATGTCTAAAACTATTGATTTTCAACACCTCTAAACCGCAATAACAAGCAATATTTATTTGTTAAATGTTGAAAGAAATACAATTATCTCATTCTCTATATTTCCAATTATCCGCCAAAGTACGGTATCCAATATTTTACCCATTTTCAATACCGGTTCATTGTCGACATGTCACATAACAAGCAAACCTGTTTTTCTATTGTCGCGACCGTTCGCAAACGAACATACATGTCACAGTTCAGTAAATGTACAGCCGCTTGACAAACCAGTTTTGTTTTGAAACATGTACAAATTTTATGACATGTCACGGGGAAAATGTATCGTGTCATAGTACACGCGCTTGTGTCACATGTCGCAAGATTCCGCAACTTGTACATGTCACGAGCAAACATGCGACCAGTCACCAGATGACTGGTCATAACCATGACATTTTCCAGCTATGATTTTGTATGATTTGAATCGTTGTGATCTAATAAATCGGCTGATATTCTTCTTTTAGAGTTTTGAAAAGGTTTAAATGGATAATCCGGTGGCAAAGCTGAACACAATTTTTCCTACCCATACTACCCAGCGTTCAAATCTAACACATGCTCGAAAAAGGTAACTTGAACCTTAAAATGGTACAACGGTTTATAAGTTTTATATATTTTAAAACCCTATTTCTTAGCCGTTCAGAGTCAGAATTTAAAAAAAGATGCATATCCTTAGATTCCTTGAAGTCTCGGAATTGTTTTTATTGAAGTTTTCGTTTGAGAATCTAGGAACGAAACCAGGATAGTTACTTCAAACAAGCGTTTTTTTATGAAATTGAGTTAGGTTCACGCAAAACAGAGGTGATCTTGGTGGACAAGCAATATACTTCAGGTTAGAACCCAACGCAATTTCCAGACCTGAGTTAGTTTTTGCATCAAGCAAAAATAACATAAATTTGTAGGTGTAAATCCTAAATATTGTAAATGTTTTTTCCCACAACAAAGATTGTAGTATGATTCATATTTGGGTCTATCAAAATATTAAGAAAGTTCAGTCGTTGACTTTTACAAGGACGTAATGATTCTTTGTCTTATACAAAACAATCTAAAAAGGGACTGGGGAGTACACAAGCCCCACCCCCCACCCCCGCTTCTTTTAATTTTCTGACTACGTCTATTTTATTCAGCAATTCATTCTGAACATTTCATTCAAAGATACCAAGTCTCTGCGATGAATATATTCTCATTTACCTAAATTTTTAACCGTTGTGTGTCCGACGCGGTACCCGGGTACCTTTTTAAGTTTCAATTCCCATGTTTTATCCATAGCTGGAAATTGAAACTTTGTGACATCTTAGAACTTCACTAAGTCAAGCTTTTGGGTTAATAATATTGTTGATATAGTAAGGGTGGGAGTGAGGAGGGGCTCCTGAATTTTTTTACTACGTAACAGGCCGACGTGGGTACCCGGGTACCCACGAAACTAAAATGCCCGTAAGTAAGGTAATATCCAACCGATTTCGTTACTTTTGGCCGTTTTGGATACAGGAACTCATCCACTTTTGGACTTGGTTAAAATGAATCAGGTTACTTCATTCACTTTCTCGGAATCCGGGTTTCCGGAAGCAGGTTCCAGTGCTGGGGTACTATTTGCGAACTTCAATGGAATACTAGCAATATGGGTATCAAAATTCTTGGAATTGCATCAGTAGGCTGTATCTCGTGGTTTTGGAACCATTTGGTGATTTGACCCCGGAACGGACATTCCGGAGCAGGTTCCCGTGGGGCCGTGAGTGGCCATTCCATTCCAATTCCATTTTTCAAATTGCCATAGGGTCCCGTAACAATAAAAAAAACAGACTTCCGAGACAATTTGAAGAGTTTTGATACTCATATTGCTAGTACATTATTAAAATTTACAAATCATATCCTAGTACCGGAACATTACTCCGGAAAATCCGGATTACCAAGCACCAGTTCCATTATTCCGGTTCTATTGTACAGAATCAAAAAGTGGATGAGTTCCTGAATCCAAAATATCTAAAAGTGTCCAAATCGGTTAAAGGAAGCCATAGTTATGAGCATTTCAATTTGTGGGTACCCGGGTACCCTCGTTGGCCTGTTAAAGGTGTTTTTTTGTTGGACACATAACTGTTAATGTCGATGTCGGTGGTGCACCGGCAGTGTTGGAAAAACTAATCAATTTCTGCATTTGGATTTTACCATAAGTTTTAAAATCGTTATAACTATTTTTTGAAAACTCGTAGATAGTTACGGTCTTCGGCAAAGTTGTTAACCAAGCTTTGAACTATAGTTTTATGTAGCTGGTTTTTCATTATCAGTGTAGTAGGGATCTTTATTAATTAAAATGCAAAATAATTGATTTCCCCATATAAAATCCCATGCAAACTTTGAACGCAATGCGCAAACCCGGGAAGCAACCAACCGCTACCAAATTTTGCACAGGCATTTGGGACCACAAAAGGAACTCAAAAAGTGCTGTGCCCGCTAGTTTAAATCATTTTGAAGTTTTCCCATACAACCGCGAGCCACTCTAATGTACAGTCGTTCCATCCAATCTATTATTTTGACTCAAGTTAATTTATTTTATAAATTTAATAACGTTTTTCATAAAGTGTAACCCCATTTTTATCGTTTTTTAAATAATTACGTTGACTAAATCGCGACATATTTTTTTTAACAAACTGAAGCTCAAAAAATTATTTTTTTTTAGATTTTTGCCTATTTTGCATCCGTAAGATAAGAAAAATATGTATAAAAATGAATTCATTCGAACTTGACTTCGTTCGTCTGCTGGAGCCCATCAAACGGATTTTCATATGAGGCTGAAAAAATTGACTCAAGAAGCTGACAAAATCGGGAGTAGATAAAGAAGGGGCAGACAAAATCGGAGGCTAGTAAAATCGAGTCTACATTGTATTGTCTAATTTTTCATTTAATGATCTGAAATCATTTGAATTATTTATTTTGTTCAAAATAGGTAGAATGTTTTATGAATTGGACAACCTTTTTTTCAATTTTTTGCTTTATTATTTTTAATTGCATTTGCTTTTTCTTTATTCTTTATAATTTATTCCGTTTATTCGAGGTTTTATTCGTGCGGGACTTGAAACTGTATTCTTTCCCCTTCTAGTTTGGTGCCTACTTGGCATGAGTTCTAAAAACTAACGAATGATCCGACAGTGATATGTATAAGAAATGTCTCATCTCCCGGCTTGGCGGATTAGATAGATTTTGTATAATTTAACTTGTTCGGAAGCCGATTTTTTTAAAATAATTCTTGATAAAATAAACCAGAAGCCTTGAATTTCAAAATGGCATCAAACATCGCCCTCTGTCACCTATTCTTCAAGACTATTCCGGAATCTTGAACATCTCTCTCCATCACTTTTCAAAGAATCTTCCAAGTCTTTTGTATAGTTTACAGTGCCACCTAGATCTAAAACTGTAAAACTAACGCATTTCTCAATACATTTGCTAAATTTTTCCCATACAACCATATGACGAATTTCGCGTTAAATCGTATTCAGAGTTGGCAGCACCCTCTCAGATTTTAATAAAACTTTCTCTACATGAGAACTTTGTCACAAAAAGCCACTTTGCATACATTGTTTTTCCAAATTGATCTAGACTGTCTTCTAAAAAAGTTCAAATTTTTTAACCAATTTTTTTCAAATAGCTATAGTCCAAAAATGACAAATCCTGCAAAAAAAATGTTGTAGGAGTAATTTTCACAAAATTAGTCAAGTTTTTGAATAAAAATATCGAAAAAATTCTTCATCGACTCCTACACTGAAAAAAATCGATTTTAGAAATTTATAGTCGTTTATACAAAAAAACCATCTTTGATTTGGATGAAATTTTGTTCCACGATAGGTAATTATGTTCCCTACCTACCGTCAAAAATTCAAGTTGGGCACCTTTAAGGGAAAAAAGTTATTTAAAAAAAGACTTTTCCTTGTCCAACCTGCATTTATTTTTTCAGAGTATTTTTATCGAAAACTAAACCAATGAATGTCATAATCATCTCAGAATCCAATTTCTCAACTGCTAGTTGCCTGATACATGCAGAAAGTATCAGTAACCCATTTAGTATATATTCATAACAAACTTGAATGAGGGTAAAGATAAGCCATTTAACATCATCGATATATGCTAGTCTAGTCTAGTCTACACATACACAGCCACTACATGTAGGGATCCTGGAAAATTGCAGACGTTCGTCCACAATTTTTCTTGTCATTATTAATGTTTGTGGCACATATTGAATATGACACAAGCATTAAAGCGGCCAGGCCAACTGTGCAGCGTACAAAATAAAGATGATTCAAAATTATACGGCTATCAAATTATTCATTCAATGTATAATTTAATCAACGAATTATTTTGAACCTGCATAAGGAAGAAACGTGGACAACCGTACACAACCGTTTCAATTTGATGGGGGTTTGATAAATCGTTGGTAGTGACTTTGCTGAAAGGGTTAATGTCACTCCTTTGGTTCCTGGGGTGGGACAGGGGTATTTAGTCATGGCTAATGAGCCAGGTTATAGCGCCTTTCAGTGTTGCACACTGAAATCGCATCGGGTCTAAGGGCGGCCCTGGGCCAGTCACCCCGTCCTCCTCTGTTGCCAACAAGGTGGCAGCAGAATCTGCCACTATCACTGATAAATCATCGAAGGATCTCGAGGATTCACACACAGGCGACTTGACCACCGTGCTCCGGTGGTTATTCACTGGCTAGTACTGCTCCATGTACCACTTTTAAAACCATCCTGCATTTATTCGACGAAAATTTTTGCTCGTGAAAAAACGCGACAGTTGAAAACTCACGTCCATCTCCCATTTAACATCATCGATATATGCGTGACTTAACTAAATACCACTTGGCCGTGTACGCAGAAGTATCTTTATGTACCCGCCCGGGAAGTAGAGATTGATGGTGTATTCTCCAACAGGTGCCTTAATTGCGAAGTAGGGAGTTCGCTCCTTCAAGAACCCTTTGCTTCGGCCAGTGAAAATTCTGGTTCTCAAGCAATTGTCTATGAAAACAACTTATTTTCCATCAGCCTCATTTCGAACCTTTCGCCGAATCTGCTCTTCCAAACTTTGGACGGGGCTAGTCTACCTGTTCGCCTTTTTGTGCCCATGGCATGAACTGCCGTTGTTGGTTCACAATTCGGCCTATAGCGACTTATTGTAGGAACGAGGCACGCTGTGGAAATGCGGAGAGTATCATGAAAAGTTTTCCTACTTTGGAGAGACTCCGCATGATCTCTCGACATATCCCGCATATAAATTATGTGGAGATAAAATGAAACATTATTTTATAGAACGCTCCGATAATGCAAAAGAGCGCTAGGCCACGGATAAAGACTAATTTCTACGTTTCCTTGTATACTAAAGAGCAAGCGGCACCATGTTTCAAATTGTGGGAATATATTCTAATGTGCCTATAAATTTCCGAAAGAGAAAAATCAGTTTTCTCTCCTAAGTTCCTCGTAAAGGCCTGAGAGTGTCCCTTGAAGGGCACTGTTACAAAACCGAAGTAAGTGGTTCTTGGTCTCGATAATCTTAGAAACTAGCAGGAATTTCCAAATGGGCCATCAAAAACCCCCAGTATCCTCATATTTCAATCCCTACATTTTCCCCCAGGTTTTACACAATGCATTTGCATTACGATTAAAGGTCAATTGATTGAGAACCAGAATTTTCGCTGGCCGAAGCAAAGGTTTCTTGAATGAGCGAACCCCATACTTCGCAATTAAGGCACATGTTGGAGACTACACCATCAATCTCTACTCCCCGGGCGGGTACATCAACAAGATACTTTCTGCATGTATCAGGCAACTAGCAGTTGGGAAATTGGATTCTGAGATGATTATGACTTTCATTGGTTTAGTTTTCGATAAAAATACTCTGAAAAACTAAATCCAGTTTGGACAAGGAAAAGTTTTTTTAAATAACTTTTTTTTCTTAAAAGTGCCCAACTTGAATTTTTGACAGTAGGTTTGGAACATAATTACCTATCTTGGAACAAAATTTCATCCAAATCCAAAATGGGGTTTTTCGTAAATCGACTATAAATTTTTAAAATCAATTTTTTTTCCAGTGTAGGAGTCGATGAAGAAATTTTTCAATATTTTTATTCAAAAATTTGACTAATTTTGTGAAAATCACTCCTACAACATTTATGTGTAGAATTTGTCATTTTTAGACAATAGCCATTTGAAAAAATTGGTTAAAAAAGTTTGACCCTTTTCAAAAGACAGTCTAGATCAATTTTGGAAAAACAAAGTATGCAAAGTGGCTTTTTGTGACAAAGTTCTCATGTACAGAAAGTTTTATTTAAATCTGAGAGGGTGCTGCCAACATTTGTTCGAGTTGGCGCGGAATTCGTCGTATGCAGAACCACTTTCAGTGGACCTACCAAGCTGAAATTTTCAGGGAAGCACATTAGCCACGCAAGATTTATTGCATTTTAGGCCAGGCTACTGTGCATAGCAATTATGTCGCAATCACAAGCCAAGCATTAGCATTCAAGGAAGTGTTAGCACGAACCTGTAAATTCTGTTTACCAACCCCAGTGCCAGTACTCATTCAAGGTGTTAAAATAGAATCAATTGTTTTTGTTGCAATCTAATAATTAATATACTTAAAGGGAAATCAATTTGAAATCTAACGACTGGTTGTTATAAAACAACCAAGCGTCTCCATAAGCAGCACTATGCTATGCGAACGCACAGTTTAAGTTCACTTTTTCTAGAGTGGGCACAGGTGACGTTGGTTGACATTCATTATCGTAATTTCGGGTATCACGCACCATTCCGTGACCAAATAAAATACCTATCTGATCATTGTAAGTTGACAAATGACATAATAAAACTAATGGAAATAAACTTATATTACGCTCAAATGAACAAAGCACCCAACATTTGTAAAAATATTGCAGTATCAAAGATACATGTTTTGCTACTATTTAAAGCACTAAAGTTCGCGTTCACGTTGTTCATGAACTAAACACTTGTACGATTAATCTGTGGGGTAAACATATGCAACTACAGGAAACACTCGTAGTTAGTTAAACTGATTACTACATACATATGGCCATCATTCACAATGGTTAACCCTCCAACGCGTTAGTACGTGCAATGAAGCGCCATTCGATTATTTCCAGCTCATTTGTTTGCCATGTTATTGCGGTGTTTCCGATATGATGGTCGGTGTCGGTCATCAAACATTCAATGCTTGACCAAGCGGCCTGGGTACTGGGCTGGCCGATGATTATGCTTGTGCATTATACAATCGAATGTTACAGCTTGCAACCAGTATATAGGCACGATTTGTCCAGCTGATACCCATCATGGGATGCGATTCGATACGCGATTGACGTCATTTGTGACGAGGTGGTCACACAAGCCATTTTGGAAGCTACAACCGGTTGCTTGCTGAACCTTTCCGTCCCAATAGTAATATCTGACGGGGAAGGTTTATTAATTGGAAAGTTTATTTATATTTCCAGCTATTACGTTATATCTTCTTCATCGAGATTTTTTAGCTTTGGTGTAGACGTGTAGTCGTACTGGTCTTATAACACAAATCCATCTTTATATCTTTGAGTAACAAATAGAATGTGTTCTTAGTATCAGTATCATCATTGCTCTTGTCCTGTATGCTTTAAATTCATTCGGAGTGATTATCTTTGTATAAATTCCTCCAACAAAGAAGTCTCATGGCCACATCATCAGAGTATTTAGAGCTCTCTTAAACTAAATAGCATATAGACGAAATTTTACAACTACAAAGTTAAAGCACCAACCTATTTTTGCATGCTCATTATTCAGGTGCCAAAAAATTATGTGGTACGATGACGTTTTTCTGATAAAAAAGTAGAATACTAACATTGTTTTTCTCAAAATATTTCAATCAGAACCTCTACACACTAGATTTGGTACACACTGCACTAATTGCCAATTCTGGGTCGTACTTATAAAAATAACCAACGTTGTGTTGCACAGTGCGAAATTCCATCATTTTATAATCGTAATTGGAGTAGTTGTGGTTAAACTTTCCACAGTCATTGTTACGAATGATAGAGTCAAATGGCTTCTATCGCAATAGGACACCCGGACACATGTATTTCCAATACATGAATATGAAGCACTAAACTTCATGCCATGGTGCAACATGGTTGCACGCGAATGCGGTTTTTGTTCCCTCGACATGTACATGCTAAATTAACATCTATAAAATATATCCTAAATAATCGTGGCCTGGCATTATCGTATCGACAGCAGGATTCCGATTCCAGAAGCACAACCAGTAACTTTCACGCAATCCCATCACAGGCCACCTAAATGTGTACTGGAAAATCGAATCCCGCAAAGCCGCAGCAATCGGAAGCAGGTCGTCGGTTTCAATTCAAATTTGTTTTTTTTTGTTGTTTTTGCATCATAACAGCTTCAATACTGTTCGAATTCTGGTGGTGTTAAAATACGGTTTCCACGATTTGGCCGCAGCGTCTCTTTGCGTATGCGAACACGTAAATCAGTCAACTGGTTTGTCAGTTTTATTTTAGCATCCCATTGATTTTGCTCTTCCGATATTTCCTGCTGATTCTTGCTTGCGTAGAGAGAAAGCAGGCCCCTTCTAGGCGGTCATTTTTTCCTAGCCTTTGTTAAAATCAAAACAACCTAATTCAATAGCAATGGCGACATGGAGCTAGAAGCGGTTAGGCCCATCATGTGTTGACTACTTTTAAAGTCTATAGGGGAGAGAGGGTAACGGTGGAACAGCAGGAACTAGGAAACATTCGTAATAAAATCATAAGAGAATCGAGATCCCTCATATTTCATGACTTCTAATTATTTACACGTGTTGCTATATTTTGGAAGGCCTCTGATAACTCTATCTGTTTAAATGGATATTTGTTTGTTTTGTAATAGCCAGAGAAAAAATTGCAATGAGGTACATTATTCCATTTATGAGTTTCCGTTCATTGAATAAATGTTTAATCTATTGCTATGTATAGCAAATTCTATGCTAAGCATTTGTCGTGAACTCAGTTTTTTGGTAACTTGTCATGGTTCTGTGTAATTTGACAATTTTCATTATTAGACCCACTGGGTAACTCCAGAGCCGTAGCGTGCTGTTGGCCAGGTTGACCCCCGCCAAGGGCGCCAACCTTAAGGAGGCGCTAAAGTGTTTTTTTTAAAATAAGTGAGGTTAAGTCGTGAAATTACTCAGAATATAAGTATCATTCCCAGGTACACATAAAATTATCGTTTGAAAGTCGAACTGAAAAAGAAAGCCAAAGCAGACAGCATAAAGGCGCGTAACTGAGACTTTACCAAAGGCGTCAGAAGACTACGCTACTGTCCGGTTAGTCCAGAATAAACAACAAACAAGACAAAGACTTCAAATTTTAACAAAAATTGGTCACTGCACAGCGACGCCATGCATTCAATGTGACAGGTGGTGGTCCTGTTGATTACATTTTGAACTTAGAGAATATTCGTATTCTCAAAATGATACATTGGGAAGCATTTGCAATATATTGGGAACTTTTTTTTGAAGTATAAATGTTCTCTAGAACGCCTTACAGTTAAATTGTGCTATTCCCTGCTGTGGTAAAATGTACATGAAAAATCTAATTATTTGTTAATCAATTACTTCTATTGTTCACTGACTCGGTAAGTAGTTTTGCGGTAAAATTTCTTGGAAATTAATTGTTAGCACTAAGCTTATTTCAATGGAATCCAAAATTGTTAAGTCCAAACTGTAAACAAAAGGTCAGGACTTGTCAAATTTGTGAGGTTGAGGCCTTTCATACAATGGTCAATTGCGAAAAAAATTGCCAACTTTTTCCACTTGTTTTCTCAGTTTCATAGGAACAAGGGGAACGAAAATGTAGTCAAGGTCAGTAAAGCAGACCGCCTTTTTAAAGCTGTGGCAAAGATCGTAGAGTAAGTTAGATCAATTATCATCGAGGATAACACCATGTCGTACTATAAAAATTGAACTCTCCTCGATGCCGGAAGGAGTTCCGTAATATCACAAAGTCGCCGGTTCCCAACTTAGGTCTAAGCAATCCTACACTAAGTTAAATCTCTGGTTGAAATGTCACATGGTTTTTTGTGTTCCTGGAAGCGTTGAAAATCTTGGATTCTTCGGAATTGACCAGGTGCTGTTTGCTTCAGATTACTGGCCAAGCTTTTTCTTGCTGGTATATTTAGCGGACTTTCAAAAGAAAAAACATTGTTACGAAAACTCATTTGCTTGTAATTAGTGCAATACTGCATGCATGACGCGCGGCACAAACAACCGATCATGCAGACGATCCTTTTGAAGAAGACGCAAAGCAGTCTCGCCAAAAGGTCACCCGACACTAGTTTGAAGGTCCGATGCGATTGTCACACAAAATCTTCGCTCACTGGAGTAAGGGATCATGGAAACAAACAATCCCGTCCTTCAGGTGATTCACGCATGCCAAGTTTGGATCGAAAACTACACCATCGATCTCAACTTTGTGAACGGTCCTGTAAACGCGTTAGTTCTTTATGAAACTTTTGTCGCCGAATATTAGAATACTTCACGGACTATCTTTGATCCGAAAGATTATCGAATATGGTCGTACCCAGTTCATTATGTTTGATGTTAATATTTACTCGAACCTTTGACGATGAATCTTGTTCGACATTCATTTTAGGATCAAGGAGCACACTTAATATATGGTAGAGTGCGAATTTACTTCTTGAAATTTCGAATCGGACATACCTCAAAAGTATTGGTACCTCGAAAAAAGTCCCCATGCAAAATTTGAGCGCATTCAAAAAACAATGTCATGAAGCGTCGAGATCTTGTATAATGTTGAAAAAATATATTTGTGGTACGAGGAATATTTTTGAATTGAGATGGGACTGTTCGTGCTTTCTTCAATGAATTCTATTGTAATTTTACATGTGGATTGAAAATTACATTTTTATTAAACGGAAAAGCAATGCACTTCAATGTATTTTTATTCGAATATTGCTGTAAAATGAATGACATGTAATATTACACGAATGAAAATGTAAAATTGTATGCTCCACTTGAGTGCATTGATTTTAATGTAATTTTCAATCAAATTTTAGATTCAAGCTTTGTATGTTTACGTTCGTATTGATTTACATGTTGTTTAAATTTCATTTTTTTTGTGTGCGTCCCTTCTCCACCAAGAAGTTCACATAAAGACAACATTTAACGCTGATTAAGCTATATAAATATTATATTTTTGTTTGTTTCAAGTGTGTCAGTATCGACATGTTGCTGATCAGGTTCGTGACAGTCGTGCACTTATAAATGCTCATCAAGTGTAGGGTAGGGTGGGGCGAATCCGACCTAGTAAATGATTTTTGCTGTAAAATGCTCATTTTATATCGGATAAAGTCGTTTTATATACCAAATTAAAGGTTTGTCTTCTGGGCAACTTTATATATATAGTATTTTATTCGCATCTTGTGAAAATATTGAGATACGAAAACGTTCATTTTTGCTGTCTTCAAAAATGGTGGGGTAAACCCGACCGCCTATGTTATCGGTTGATTTACCACAGATATTACCCAAATTTTATGGTTTTTCGATGATAAATCAATGAACTTTGTGTTATTTAGTTGAAACTTGAAGAAAATGGAATTCAATGTCAATCTTGGAATGTCAAAATGACGAGCAGTAACACGTAAAGATATTCCCATTTGCATCGCAGCAATTGAATAGGTAGCCTTTCTCATCGCAGCAATTGCTCGACGAATACTATATTCATCACGTTTTTGTGGCTTTCGTTTGTAATTATGAACCATTGTTCAAAAAATAATAAATAATAACAATAAAAATATATTTCAATTTGATAAATAAACATTTTCTTAGCAAAAAAGCGGTCGGATTTACCCCACTATTTGGAGGTCGGATTTACCCCACCGCGTTATTTTTCATTACGATGCAATTAAAAAAAGTTAGGAAAAATGTTGGACTAAATTCATCTATGAACTTTGTGGGACTTTAATCAAAGAATTTAAATCCATTTACATTTTTTATGCAATCACTTTAACAATCAGAAATATCCTGTAGTTAATAATTCACAAAAATCAAATCAAAAGTTGTAAAAACACACTTATTGTCGTTTGAGCATCTCAATGTAAACTAATAAAATGCTGTTATACCACCATTATGATTATTTTCAATTCTCCACACGACGACATTGATATTAGTTCGCGTAGTGCTTCCGATTTTCGATAACAGAGGGGGGTCGGGTTTACCCAATGGTCGGATTTGCCCCACCTTACCCTAATATGAATGAAATAGACTTTTCCACAATGTTATATTAAAAATAACCAGCCATTAAATCATAGTTTGGATAAATGAGAAAGGCACAATTGCACCACTAGGTGGATTAGAACAGGTTTTTTATAAAATATGCGGTTGGGGTAAGTTTGCGGTGCTGCACATGGGGAAAATTAGCGGTACTATTTACGGTTCAAACATAATCATCAAATATTTTTATTCCTGGAATTCAATCCAAAGTAATAAATTTGTATCTTGTGTATCTCGTCAATTCAGGAGACAAGACAGCCAATCGCCTCAAGAATTTCGAAAATTTGCTTTTGAATATGGAGGACGCGTCGAAGTCAAAATGCCGGGGTATTGAGACTGAAATACAAATATTTTCAATACATCTTCGTCGAATTTTGCAGTTTGTGAGAAAGGCAACGTATTCATTTTAGCTACAGTGTCCATAATAGCGGACTTTCCCTAAAAGTGCAAACAAAAGGATTTTCCTTCTGCGCCACATAACGCAACTTCTCTGCATTTACCGCGCAGTAATGCGGTAATCGTGAAGTATTCAGGAGCTGAGTAGCGATAATATTTTTATTTTGTTGTTCATACCTGTATTAATCTGTCTTTCAAAGGTCCAATCAAATTAGGACAAACTGATTATTGTTTATATAATTCCTTTCATTTGAAAAAGTTAGCGCCAAAGTTCAGAATTTTATACATAAAATGAAGAAAAAAAAGTTTGTGCGATAGGTAGGAAATCTCGTTAAATTACAGTCAAATCTTAAGTGAAGATATAAATTTTTAATGCTTACGAATGTTTTAGGGTCTAGAACGCACAGATTTGAAAGAACTATTTCCAGCGTATAATTCGAACATTTGTTTACTGTTTATCATAATTAATTATAGCATTACACGTAAAATGAAAACACTTTTTGCCAATACTTCGCGGTCTCACATAGCAGAAAAGGTAGAAAAAGTCTTACCGCATTGCGAAATTTGCGAAAAGGTAATTACCGTGACCGCATCGAATCCAACGCAACACGTCCTGCTTTGCATGCGATTGAAAAACCCAAAATGTAAGCAGTGGAGATCGAAAAAGAACTAAACGCTCTGGAATAATGGGCTGTGTACAAACTTGATGTTTAAACACGTAGGTAAACACGATGTTCATACACGTAAGTATGAACTCGAGCTCATGTTTTTGTGTACAATTTCGGTACACATGTGCTCATGTATGAAATGATCCCGTGTACAATCTCATGTACAACTTCGAGCTGAACTTGCGCTTGAAAATATTGTACGCAAGCTCAGCATGGTCTATGTTTACCTGAATACTGTTTCTTGGACATTATAAAATAATTTTATAAACTGTTGCGAAGACAGCAAAACTAGAACCAAATTCAATAATATATTCCGGTGCAGATAAATTCTTAAAATCGGCCTAGTTTTAGATACAAGTTCAAACAATTTCGATTTTCCACTTTCTTTTAGTGATCTAGTTTGCACTAAATCATCCGGCAACACTGTCCCTGCTCGAACCAAAGTATTCTATTTGCACATAATAATCATTTAACATTTTTTCTATAGTTCCCTGGTACAATTCTTACCTCCAGACCAATGATAATTTATGTTTTGTTCAAGCGCACGTTCGTCTAGTCATAAGTAATATAAGTTATAAATTCTAAGTGTTTCATTCATTTAATTACCACCTAGTTTAAGTTCACTGCTGTAAGTTGCATTTAGGTGCATTATTTGTAAGTTTATGTTTACGGTCACTAGGAATAAGTTCTATTTATATTGAAATAATTATAAGTTTAACAGTAATCGCACTAGTTCTAAGTATGTATTTATGATCACTACGAATAAGTTTCACACTCTCTGTTCGCACCCCGATCGTCTTCTACTTTGTTTTTGTCCTTCTTGCTGCTGATGATCCTTCTGCTTAAAGACGCTGAATCCCTTTTGGATAAAGACTATCCTTCTCGTATGTTTACCATTTATCCGTCAGTGTCATTCCTGTGCATCGAGCACGTGACCTGTCCAAAGTAATCAATCCGCAGAAAACCGCTTCGAATCCTTCTCAAACGAGGGCCATTGACAGGTCTCGTGCTCGATTGGGATAATACTAACAGATAAATCTCGACAAACATGTTAAATGGTCCTAAGTGCAAATGAGAGCCTCTCTTTGTTTACTTTCTCTTTCGATTAGTACGGCGTCAGCATAAAACTTTTCAATATCGTTTCAGGATATATCGAAACACGCTGATTTCGACTAGCATATTTTCGAAGACTCCATATCAAGAAGACTGGCAACTCTGTCCAGAATCCGGAGACAGTAACAGCAACGCCACTTGCGGGTAAAGGTGGTACTTTCCATAGTGATGCACACACACATATACATTTTTACATAAAGCTTCCTCCCTTCTTCCAATAGAGGCGCTGTAACCTCTGTCGCTTCTCGTTTGTATGGGGGAAGGAAAGAGATATCAGTCTTCTTGATATGGAGTCTTCGATATTTTCCTAAGAGTTAATGAACAAACGTATAAACGGACGAGTTATTACCGAAAGAGAAAATAAACAAAAAGAAACTGTCATTTTCACTTAGGACCATTTGACATGTTTGGCTAGAAATGGTAAACAAACGATAGACGTGTCGAATCCAGAGGGATTCAGCATCGTTACTTCTGTGGTTGAGAGTGCAGTGGCGTAACATTAAGTAAGATCAACTATGTCGTTTATGTCGACGGGGCGTAGTCCACAACACTCTAAAGAGAAACTAAGCAAAGTTTGATGCGTTTCGGATAAGTATGAAAAAAAGCCACATAAGTTTGAAATTGTCGCAATAATTAGCGACACATCCTTTAAATAAATATTTTGCTGTTATTTTGCATACGGAATCATTTTCCTAAACAATTAATTATTAAATACCTTGTACCTTCCATCTTCAAATTAAACACAGCAAATTTAAAAAAAAGTATTTTAAAGAAAAACATGAAATATATTCAAGAATTAGCTCTTCAATATTTTTTTAAGAAACTCTTTCGATATTATGTTACATAAGATCCACAGTTGATTGATTGAATTACTTTGAATGAATTGTATTTTATAAGTTCGAAGTAATTGTACCATTTCCCAAGGGAATACGGTAAGCGTTTTTTAGGCTATGACGATCATAAAGTTGAGACTTACATCGGTTGTTAGCCATGTTTCAGATAATGCAAACGCATTACATCTTAAACTGTTTAGTAAAAATTTTGAGATAATCGATTTTCAAGAGGATACTTCTGAAGGAGCCATCAAAGGATGCGATCGCTGCATCGCGATCGGGCTCATTTAGCAGTCAACTGCTTCAAAAATATTGTTACTATATGGATAAAAGCCAAGCGAAGGTTTTTAAGGGGATCAGTAATGTTGAAAGATGTTAACCCTAGAACCCTAGAACGACTTCTTTGGAGTTGTGTGAAGACGAGAATTTTGGCATTTCGTCGCTGTTGTGCTATCTTATGACAAACGCCATTTTGGGGTAAACTGAGTTAAATATGCCATATTGTTGGTCTAAAAAATCTCTACTGCTTGGTTACTGAGATATAGCGAGAAACGTGCTGAGAAATTCTGTGATATTTGCTTAAATTGACTGTGTCTGGGCATTGGCACAAGTTATCTTGATGTATAAGATGTTTTTATATGTAAAACTATCTGAGAAACACAATGGCATAATCATTTTCAAAACAAAAATGCACGAATTGTTAGAAAAATGCAACTTCAATTTTAAACTGAAAATATAGCATATTTGGCAGCACTGTACCCAAAAATTATTATTTTTTCTAGTTTCCCTGACTCATTTCCTTTAAAATGCATCTCATCGATTGTTTATGGACCAAATAAAGCCAAAGATATAAATAAAAGTTAATAATTGATGATTTTTTTTCTATGGAAAATTTTCCATGCACGATTATGACACGCCATACAAATTTTGTCATCAATACACACCTATGACACGTATGAGTGTGACTTTTGTTTACATGTTTAGCAAAAACTCGTAATATAGTCAACCGATCTTCATAATATTTGAGAGATTAATACAAAATAGACAGAAGCATCAATTTTATTCTCTGAATTGTTTCTACTATTTACCAATTGCAAGATATTCAATCTCAAACTTTAAAAATCGTTTTTCTCGAAATGTGCAAAATGGCGCTTGTCATAAGATAGCACAACAGCGACGATTTACCGACTTGGGACCCTAACCAAAATTCTATTTAGAGTTCCTAGTAAGAGTAGGAAAAGCTGGTATAGCCAGTTTGCTTATAGCCTTCGTGGAAGTAACAAACATTATTTCACAAAAATGTATAGTTCGTGGGAATCGAGTACTGAAACACAATGCGAGCTGGCGGGTTTTCTCAATACAAATTGTCGAAAAATCCCATACAAACTTCAGGCACGTTGGTCCGGTAGTTAGACTTGTCCGATTTGCTTCAAATTTGGTGTAAGTACCGTGAAGCACATAATTCCGCGCACCTAAGGCATGAGTAAACCTAAATTTGTTATTAAAAAATCAATCCAAATTGTTAGAGTTATGCAATTGCTGCCACTGGCTAGCAATTTTATCATGTTTCTATGGAAAATTATAATAACAGGAGAATTTAAACAGAATTCTACAAAAATTGCAAAAATGAAAGATGTGTTGTTGCACCAAAATTACGCGCATCATATATTGCACTGACTGAAATTCTGCGCAGCGCATTATTCAGCAGAATTCCAAAAAAAGTGGAAACTCATATACATCAATTGGATTTTTTATGAACGTATTGTTCAAGAATACGAAAAACTACCTGAATAGAATGTTTACTTAATTTTAGGGTAACGATCTCTTTTCTTGGATACTGGGCGGATTACTGTCTCATCTATATTGTTAATTCCAGAAGGCTCAGACTTCCAGTAACCGTTGGAAGCAGAAGTTTTGGGAGATTCGTACTAAACCAAAGACATAAAAGAGTATGGGTCAGGTACATGTACTCTTTTATCTTCTTGGTTTAGTTCGAATCTTTCAAAACTCCGGCTCAATGTTTCAAGACTCTTTGGTTTGATACTCTTCCAGATAAGTTTGAATGTCGCTGAAAGAAACCTTTTATTCATTACCTTCCCGGAGTTTTCGCAGCTCTTTAGAAGAAATGGTCTTAAGTCAGACCGGACTAAGTGACAAAATATTGATTTCGAGAAAAATGGGTTTAAAGTTTGAATCGCTGCATCCTCTACGTTATAATTGGAAATTATTTCTTGCCATAATTCTTGTTTATAGTTACATATTTCAAATCTGGCAAAAGTTGAATGTACCTGAAGAAATTCTTTATCCAGTGTTGTGATTATCTTATTTTTTAATGTTTTACGACTTAGTCTGGTCTGATTTAACACCGACCAAATGACCTTGCCAACCATAAGCAATGTTTTTGAAGTTTTCTAGAGTGTATTAGGTTTTTATTGTTGGCCGTGACTACGCTGGCCATTTTGGTCTTATGACTTGTTATTTAACACAAATTAGTTATACTGTCTGCATCATTGTCTTAACGCAATCGCCAATCAAACATGGCGTCCACAAGGACGTGCGTTCTATTTTATTATTTTGCAGGTATATGAGCCGCCAGAAAAAAATTATTTTTTTCTCAGTCGTTATGGATAAACAAGCAGCATATGTGTATTTGTGTTCAATTATTTTAACAAGCCTGTTTCTGCAATTTGACAAATAGTTCAGAGTGCGCGGAATTATGTGCCTTCACGGTGCTCCTGGTGGAACTAGAAATCGACTAAGGGGTGGACCGATTGAGTTTTCTAAAATTCATTATTTTTCTCGGCAGTCTATTGCTCATCTTTAATACAGCACTTCCAATATGATCGAGCAGTTTTGTGATGTTGACACCTTGCAAATTTTCTGCCAAGACTGAGTAATACGTCTTCAGATCAGAAATCTAGATCTTAAGAGCTAATAATTTATTTATTTGATTTTTGACGTAAGTGCCAATACCTTATTTAAGACTTTTTTGGTGGTATCCAACGGGGAAAACCGATCAAAATGGTCAGTGAAGAGAAACCAATCATGAAAAACCGATTTAATCCACCTAGCAGTGAAATGAGACATTTCTTACACATTTCACTATTGGATTAGTTTGCAGAACTCACGAGAAGTAGGCACCCAACTAGAGGTGGGATGAAAACAGTTTCTAGTCTTGCACGAATAAAATCTCGAATAAACTGAATAAATTATAGAAATCAACAAAACGACCGAAATAAAAAAGTAAAGCAAAAAATGAAACAATAGGTTTTTAAATTCATAAAATGAGTAGAAAAATTAATGTAAATCAAAATTATAATATACACGAATCAAATTAGATTAGGTTATTACATAAAAATTAAGATTATATTTAGAAATAGTTATAAGATTAATAGAATAAATTGACTCATACTAACAAATTGAATAAAATAAAACGAATGGCTGAACAATAAATGCATAAAATTAAAAATATGAATCAAATGAATCAAATGATTCAAATGAATCAAATTAATCAACTGAATCAAATGAATCAAATGAATCAAATGAATCAAATGAATCAAATGAATCAAATGGAGGGTGGGCGTAGCGTAGTTGGTAAATCGATTGCCTTGTACGCAGCGCACCTGGGTTAGAGTCCCGATCCCGCACATAGGGTTAGAAAATTTTCATAAAAGATTTTTCTAACCCGAAGAGGCGAATGACCTTAAGGTTAAAACCTCTATAATCGAAATAAAAAAATAAAAAAATAAAAAATAAATGAATCAAATGAATCAAATGAATCAAATGAATCAAATGAATCAAATGAATCAAATGAATCAATTGAATCAAATGAATCAAATGAATCAAATGAATCAAATGAATCAAATGAATCAAATGAATCAAATGAATCAAATGAATCAAATGAATCAAATGAATCAAATGAATCAAATGAATCAAATGAATCAAATGAATCAAATGAATCAAATGAATCAAATGAATCAAATGAATCAAATGAATCAAATGAATCAAATGAATCAAATGAATCAAATGAATCAAATGAATCAAATGAATCAAATGAATCAAATGAATCAAATGAATCAAATGAATCAAATGAATCAAATGAATCAAATGAATCAAATGAATCAAATGAATCAAATGAATCAAATGAATCAAATGAATCAAATGAATCAAATGAATCAAATGAATCAAATGAATCAAATGAATCAAATGAATCAAATGAATCAAATGAATCAAACGAATCAAATGAATCAAATGAATCAAATGAATCAAATGAATCAAATGAATCAAATGAATCAAATGAATCAAATGAATCAAATGAATCAAATGAATCAAATGAATCAAATGAATCAAATGAATCAAATGAATCAAATGAATCAAATGAATCAAATGAATCAAATGAATCAAATGAATCAAATGAATCAAATGAATCAAATGAATCAAATGAATCAAATGAATCAAATGAATCAAATGAATCAAATGAATCAAATGAATCAAATGAATCAAATGAATCAAATGAATCAAATGAATCAAATGAATCAAATGAATCAAATGAATCAAATGAATCAAATGAATCAAATGAATCAAATGAATCAAATGAATCAAATGAATCAAATGAATCAAATGAATCAAATGAATCAAATGAATCAAATGAATCAAATGAATCAAATGAATCAAATGAATCAAATGAATCAAATGAATCAAATGAATCAAATGAATCAAATGAATCAAATGAATCAAATGAATCAAATGAATCAAATGAATCAAATGAATCAAATGAATCAAATGAATCAAATGAATCAAATGAATCAAATGAATCAAATGAATCAAATGAATCAAATGAATCAAATGAATCAAATGAATCAAATGAATCAAATGAATCAAATGAATCAAATGAATCAAATGAATCAAATGAATCAAATGAATCAAATGAATCAAATGAATCAAATGAATCAAATGAATCAAATGAATCAAATGAATCAAATGAATCAAATAAATCAAATGAATCAAATGAATCAAATGAATCAAATGAATCAAATGAATCAAATGAATCAAATGAATCAAATGAATCAAATGAATCAAATGAATCAAATGAATCAAATGAATCAAATGAATCAAATGAATCAAATGAATCAAATGAATCAAATGAATCAAATGAATCAAATGAATCAAATGAATCAAATGAATCAAATAAATCAAATGAATCAAATGAATCAAATGAATCAAATGAATCAAATGATTCAAATGAATTAGATGAATCAAATGAATCACACGAATCAAATGAATCAAAATGAATCAAATGAATCAAACGAATCAAATGAATCAAATGAATCAAATGAATCAAATGAATCAAATGAATCAAATGAATCAAATGAATCAAATGAATCAAATGAATCAAATGAATCAAATGAATCAAATGAATCAAATGAATCAAATGAATCAAATGAATCAAATAAATCAAATGAATCAAATGAATCAAATGAATCAAATGAATCAAATGAATCATATGAATCAAATGAATCACATGAATCACATGAATCAAATTAATTAAATGAATCAAATTGATTTAATTCATCCAGTGAATACAATGTATCAAATTAATGAAATGGATCAAATGAATAAAAAGAATGGATGAACAAAATGAATAAAGTAAAAAATAAATTAAATGCATAAATAAAACAAACGAATCAAATAAACAAAATGAGCTGAAGTGATAAAATGAATAAAAAGAAGAAAATGAGCAGAATTAAATGCATTGATTAAAATGAAAAATTGAACAACAGTAAAAGGTTATAAATTAATATAAAGAAATAAATTGAATCAAATAAATTATTTGGATGAAATGATTAAAACTGAAAAAGTAGTCAGATTATTAAAATGAAGAAACTGAACAAAATGAATAAACTGGAAAAAATTAATAAAATGAAAACAATGAATTATATGAGTAAAATGCACAAAAAGAATAAACTGATCAGAGTGAATCCAAAGAATGAAACGAATAAAATAAGTCAAATGAACGCAGATGAACAAAACGAACAAAAAGATGCGGAATGAAATAATTAATTAAAATGAAATGGTTATATATTTGAAGCCAAACACATTTTTGAATAAAAAAAATGAATAAACAGGATTGTACGAATTTGAAAACCATTGTATCAGAAAGTTTTGAAATGTTTTTGAAAATCCCATCTTCTGAGAAAAGGCTAATAAATATGCAATGGACTTTCTAGGGCTTCCATCTTTTTTGGTTTTATTCTTTTTGTTTTCATGCTTCTTTACTTGACGAATTCGAAGTTTACTTCTTCGTCACATATTCCCGAAAAAAGATTTATGTGCAGAACAGAATTTACTGGTCCAGTTTTTTAACGCGCAATTGAATATAGTAAAGTGAGACAATGTCACATGTGCTTTCAAGCCTCTTGAACAGAGAACGACAGAGGGAGAATGCGATTCGTGAATGAGACAGGTAGATATTTCAAAGTTTTTATTTGCATTGAAGTAAATAGTGTGAAATGTCTAGGCTATGTCGATTGCATAAAAGCCGTGTTTGTATTGTTTCGTTCGGAATTCTCGTGCAGGAAATATGGATAAATAAGTCCTATACAGACCAATAATGTGAAAAAGAAATGGTTCAAACTACTCAGTATATCCAAATATGGACGACGATAAGTTAGAAGACACATTGTAGTTGCATCCCCCATCGAGAGTGGGTACTTTGGGAGACTTCTTTTCCTGGATCTAATTTGTGAATATTTTTAGTCTTTGATCCGTTATTTTTCATGAAAGTTCGTACCAATACAACGAATGTGCAGCTGATACAACTCATGGTTCATTCGCCTGCGCCACGTTCTGTCTTCCATCTGCACGCCACCATAGATGGTACGCAACACCTTTCGTTCGAAAACTCCAAGGGCGCGTTGGTTCTCCACGAGCATAGTCCAGGTCTCGTGGCCGTAGAGGACCACCGATCTAATCAGCGTCTTGAAGATAATCAACTTCGTGCGGCAACGAATTTTGTTCGACCGGAGCGTCCTCTGGAGTCCAAAGTAGGCGCGATTTCCCACTAAGATCCGTCTCTGAATTTCTCTGCTGTTATCATTGTCGTCGGTTACCAGTGAGCCCAAATACATGAATTCGTCGACCATCTCGATTTCGTCACCGGCAATCCGAACTCGGGTGGGAGGTTCACATTGTCGTCTCTAGAACCTCTTCCTCTCATGTATTTTGTCTTCGAAACGTTGATGGCAAGTCCAATCCTGCTGGCTTCAGCTTTCAGTCTTTGAGCATATATTTCATTCAAAATTCAATAGAGATACGAATAGTTTAAATATCGCACTTGGAATGTCTCTGTTGAAAATTTTCATCGTCAAACATTCATATTACCCCGTTAAGCCAAATATTTTTCTGATATAGCCATGAATTTCCTCAATTATAATGTAGATACAGGCTTTGAATACAATTGAATTAAAGTTGAGTTGATGTAGCAGCAGACAAAAAATAGTTTTGTTTTCTCAAACCTTCGCAATTACAATTAATAAATATTTCAGATTAGCAGAAGATCTTAGAAATGCATAGCTAGATAGATGCGATAGAAGAGAGACAGAGAGAAAAAGAGAAAGAGAGAGAGAGAGATAGGGGGGGGCGTGTGAGGAATGGCAAATGATGGTTAATGCAGTGACACTATTTTTATAGGTATATTATTATGATATATTGATTCTTACATTCTTATCATAAATAATGTAAGTTGTAATTTTTGCGCCATAACCAGTATAACCTAAATCTTGCAAAAGAGCTAAATTTTCGCTAGATTTTGGGCGTGGTGAATTACTTGTTGATCTGTGTATTGATATACCATCCAACATTTAACTTATGATTGAACGCAATGCCTACTCCAAGGAATAAATACTAGAACTCACTGTTTCTTTATCAACACATTATTTTGTCTTTGAAGTGAACTTATATATTGATTTTTGAGAAATAGTTCATTTATTATAAAGGTAATTCACAAAATGTTCTCAACATCGAATTCCTTGAATCACGTAGATGTGTTTTCATACCCCGATATTCAAAATCGGTTTAGTTTTGCCCCTAAAACACCAGTAAGCAATGCTCTGTATGAAACAATCTTATTTTCAATTAGTGGAAATTGGTAAGCGAGGACTAAAAATACAAAATGTTTAATATCTCCGCCGCTCGTGCACGGATTTGGACAATCTATAGCTTGTTAGAAAGGTATTTTTACAAGCTTTCTATTTATGTGCAGTTTGTGGGACAATATTGTATTATTAGAAAGTTATTTGCAAAAAACCTGCTGCGTTTTGACAAAATCGCCCATATCTCAGAAAGTAAACAACATATCGAAAATCAAAAATAATAGTGTCAAATAGCAACGTTAGGCCTTTCATTTGAAACTAATTTCATTAAGATCGGTTCAGCCATTGCTGAGATAATTACATGACATTTTGTACATACATACATACACACATACACACACACACACACATACAGGCATTGTCTCAATTTGTCGAGCTGAGTCGATTGGTATATAAGACTCGGCCCTCCGGGCCTCGGAAAAAGTTGTCAAACTTTGAGCGAATCCTATACATTTCTTTTGTAAGAAATGTAAAAATGTTCCTAACACACCAAATCGCTAAAATCAACTCCTAGAGCACCATTAATTGAACGCACGTTCTGGTACCGTTGCGACCACTGTGATGAGTGTAATATAAATATGAATTATATGAAAAAGTTATTATAAATTTCTAGGAGAGTTATATGATGATCTGCGTATTCATATACCATCAAAATTCAAATTCGCGATTCATCGAAATGCGTAGTGCAAAGGAAAAACACCTTAACTTTGGAAAAAGTTCGCTCTTTATCGTTGTAGTAAACTTACATATTAATTTTCCAGAAACAGTTAATTTATCGTTGAGTAAATTCACAAAATATTTTCGGAATTGTATTCCTTGACTCACGTAGAGGTGTTTTCATACCCTGATATTCAAAATCGGTTTAGTTTTACCCCTAAAACACCAGTAAAGAAATACTCTGTACGTAATGATCTCGTTTTTAGTTGGTGAAAATTGATAAGCGAGGAATAAAAACACAAAATGTTTAATATCTCCGCCGCTTGTGAACGGATTTTGACAATCTATAGCTTGTTGGAAAGGTATTTTCATAAGCTTTTTGTTTCTGTTTAGTTTGTGTGATATAATTGCATTGTTCGAAAGCTATTCGCTTCAAACCAGCCCTGTTTTGACAAAATTACCCATATCTCAGAAAGTAAACAACACATCGAAAAACAAAAATAATAGTGTCAAATGGGAGCGTTAGGCCTTTCATTTGAAACTAGTTTCATTAAGATCGGTTCAGCCATTGCTGAGATAATTACATGATATTTTGTTCATACATACATACACACATACACACACACACATACAGACATTGTCTCAATTTGTCGAGCTGAGTCGATTGGTATATGAAACTCGGCCCTCCGGGCCTCGGAAAAAGTTTTCAAAGTTTGAGCGAATCCTATACATTTCTTTTGTAAGAAATGTAAAAATGAAAAAAAAAATCCCCTAGAGGCAAGATTCGACCCCGCAACCTTCGAGACTTTGGCCCGGTGCACTAACCCTCATGCTATCCCTGGGATATGATGACATCCCATAAGAAGCTTATGATTATCGCACTATAGTACTAGTACTAGTGACGGCAGATCATCTTTCGTTGACCTCATTGGGCCACGCACAGGCTAATGTATTTCAGACAATGGTAACGGTATCAAATCAAAAGCAAATCAAGACTCCACCACACACGCGAGACATTAGAGCAAAACGATGCTTTATATTCGACTGTTGGACAACGAATGGTTGCATTGCAATATAAAATTGGAAGACGTAGCCTCTCGAACTCTACATATCGTATCGTCAAATATTTCAAGACGATTTGTAACTAAATTAGGTGAGTAGCTTCACAATTGTACCTTGTAGTACAACTATTGGGTCAACTGCTCTAACCTAACGAGATCAGTAGATGAAATAAAATTTCGATTCATTCGTCGTTAGTTCTCGGCTTCTGTACATATTACTGCTGCGAATCTTGGTAGGTACCTATATGTTGGGGTTTGTGACTGTGTACCAAAGGTAATCCCTTGAACTTGGCCAATTTATCTGCTTATTTAATCAAATAACACTACTTCCAACAGTTCCCTTATCTTCCAGACAAATCTGAGGTAACGAAGGTATGCAATCTTGTCCTTCATGAGTCAGCCTCCGAGTACCATTTAAAAAGGGTTCGAAAATCAACCTTCCACAAAATTGGATAACCACTATTTTTCATTCAACAGCTACTGTCTTATTTTTCACTCGAATCTATTTTCAATCTTTATTCATGAAAATTTCTTTCATTCTTCTTCAGGATGTTGCCTTCATCAACCCAGCGAACGTGGTTTTCGTGTACATGCTGGTCCGGGAGCTGGTGGACGGTGAAGAGACCAAGGAAGCGGAGCTGCAGGCAGCGGTGCTGACCTGTCTCTATCTGTCCTACTCGTACATGGGCAACGAGATTAGCTACCCCCTGAAACCGTTCCTCGTGGAGGACTCGAAGGACAAATTCTGGGATAGGTGAGTGCTTTTTGTTTTCTTTTCTTTTCTACCGCAATCTTTGCCTCAGGCTGGAATCGATCGGCTTTGGTACCTAGTGTTATTCATCACATTATTCACAATCGGTGTGTTTATTTCCATGAGTCCTTTAGAAAAGCTTCACGAAATTGTCGTTAACATATTCGAATGTATGATTGTCTGTTTATCTTTCGTCTATGAAGTATAGCGACAAAAACAGAACTAAATACTTTTTCGAAGTTGATAAAATTCCGTTGTGTATATTATGTTCCTGCTATTATTATCAATTTTTCATTAATTATTTTATTCAGTTTTGTTTAAATTGCATAGACCTTCCAAAATATCTAGCATCTTACCCAATCCAATATACTATGTTTCTCTTTCGCCCCCTTCAAGATGCCTCCTCATCGTCAACCGGCTGTCGTCCAACATGTTGCGAATCAACGCCGAACCGGGCTTTTTCACCGAGATCTTCACCGAGCTGAAGGCCTGCGGTATGAATTCGGGCAGCTCGAACTCCAATGGAAATCTACCGTGCGGTGCAGCTTGACGCAGCTCCAGCAACAGTCGACATCCCCGCGAAGTTGTTGTCCGGCTGTCGATTGCCGGTCAGCAGCAAAAGTACCAGCACCAAACTACCCTCCAGGAGCTGACCAGTGTGGTCTGAATGGCACTACCACTACCACTACCACTCACTGCTAGGATTGTACCGAGATGATGACGGTCATACACACACACAGTCAACGAGCGTCGAGCCTACGCAACAGCCTACTACTACTGCTACTACTAAAACTAACGTACAACCCCCATCATTCACAATCATCATCACCCAGGACTGTAACTAGTAGGCCTGCATCGTCATCGTCGGCATTGTCGTCGTTCGTATACTCACCAGTCACCATACTAGTTGTAGATGTAAACAGTAAATAGCGTGAATCTCTGCAGAGACTTTGCAGCACTTAGGCCCTGATGTTAGAATTTTTGGTTTTTGTCGAAAAAGCTGATCTGCCCCCCTTCACCCTACACCGGAACGCTAGTTTGTGCGGGTACGGCAGTCAGAACAGAAAACGTTAAGATGGTACTCATATTTATTGGATATTTTAATTCGCGTAGGCGAGAAGTCGAATACGAGACGATTAAGTATCTGAAGCTATGTATATTTATGTAGACTCGTTCATGAAACTCAAAGCAGTACGAATCCAGTGAGTCAGAGTGAGGTAAGCTGTAGTGATAGGACAGATTTATTATTTTACGATTTAATTTCCACTCTAAAAGAAGAAGAAAAAACAACAAAATGTGATTCGATGAGAAGTATGTTAAAAGTAGACAAAATTTATAATACAAAGATGGAAAAATGAAGAGAATAATGAAACAGGAATCTAAATTTAAGAAATTAGAATGGGAGGTCAAAAATTGCAATTTTTTTCGATGAAATAAGTTAAAAATAGTTCGGTTATTTGAACATTGGTAAAAATGAAAAATTTCAGCAGCAACATCAACTCCTCCATCTAACAGCCACTTTCTAAGGCCACTAGCACTGTGGGATTATCAACACAATATACATTGCTTCGACAATAACTCATACAACAATTGAGGTCAATCGGATATGATTTAGATGAGCCGTTAAGCGGTCCAAAGCGGCTTGAGCTCGAAGTTTCATGCATTTTGAATTTAAAAAAAAAATCGATTTACCAAATTTTATCCACTCTCCTAGGAAATTTTTTGAGATTTTTAATCGCCCAACCCCCAATTCATGTACGAAATAGCTCAAAATGATCATTGGATCTTTTTCAAAGCAGTCAATTTTTTCTATATGCACACTAAATGAATGATTGTTATCTCTTCTGTATTCACGATTAATACGTTTTTTGACACGGCTCAACACGTTAGCACAACCGAGCCGTGGATCTTTTATGCTTATACAATAAGTAAAAATACTAAAAATGCTTGTCTTCCGCATCTTGTTCAAGCAGTTTGCTGTTGCATGTTGAGATCCTCTTCCTTGTCTTGAAGCATTAGTTGCAGTATCCGCCGCCGCTTGGAGGTCATTCGGACTGGCTACTCTCGCATTATTATTCACGCCCATGTCCTCATGGGTACAGCTTTCTTACTGTTCACGGTCTGATGTACTTATTTGTTTTTTATTCTTACGAATCGCTGTTTTAAATCCGTCTTCATCGGCCTTTGCTTATTTATTTGGGATGTTGGTTTGGAAGCGCTCGTCGTAGTCCCTTCGCTATTGGTAGATTTGGTAAGAAACTTTAGTATGTCTCTGAGTTTTGGTCTCGTCTATGTAACGAGTGTCGTCTATGTAACGAATGTCGTAAACTCGAAAACGCAATTTCGTTACTGCTGGGCAGTTGCATATCAGATCATATGAGGTACCGTAGCCGGGTTCACAAAAATCACATGAAAAAGACTCAGCGCTCTGAATAGTTGCTATGTGATAAATGAGTTAGCAGTGGTCGGTTAAAGCAGTGGTCAGCATGCCGCAGTGGAGTTTCGAAAAATGTGGGAGAGTTTTCGAAATCACACGGCACGGTTGTTCTAGAAACGCCTTTGTTAGATTTCAATGATTGCCGTGCTCAGACCGCCAAGAACCGGATTTTTTCTCTTATCCATTTTGTCGAATTTGGCTATGCGGTTTCAGGAAGTCAAACGCTGAACCTGCTCTAGCCAATTCTAGCCAGTGTGTTGACAATACTTAGTTCTTCGATTTGGGTTCGGCATGCCGTCTCTAGCTTGGACTGTGATTTGTCTGAGCTAAAGCGCTTGATTGCAGCCTGACTAGCTGAGCACAATATTATAACTTTGCTGGACAAGCTCTGTTGGAGGGCCAATTGCACACCGATGTACAGTACAGTATCTACCTGGCAAGTGAGACAGTTCCAATCTCATTTCACGACAGCAGACACCAGCACCAGCACGTCCCTCTATTAGATAGCCGTCAGTGTAACAGATCACTTGCGTTTGTTGTTGTCAACCGTCAGAGAGCCAGACAACCGAGAGAGAAATTCACATGGGGTGGTCTGTAAGGAACACTACATGTGAGTGTAATGTCGGTGGGCGCAACAATATCTTCACTTCATGCATCCGTTTGTGACCACAGTCGTGTATGACTAGTAGAAAGATCAATATGGTTACTGTTACAAAGACCTGTAACCAGCTGTCTGTCTGCACATGATGTCTGCTTCTTGTTTTAGGTGTATATGTAATAGTTTAATATTAGGAAGGGCGCCCAGAGCAGCAGTCAGAGTTGTGGCTAAAGCCCCAGTCAACGCCATTTGCGCTATTCTTTGCAGATGGTGATGCTTTGACAGGATCGTCATCACCTCTCTCCTCTGCATCCATACAATGCATCCATATGACAGTATATGAAGTACAATTGAGCGATCGAAATTAAAAGTCGCAAGGATATAACATGCTTCGCAAAACCCGTTTCAAACATATTAGAATATAAAAATCGGAAATAAACTTCAAGCATAAAAATCGGACAGAAATTCTTCAGCATAAGAATCGCTTAAAAAGTTCTCACCCGTAAAACTCGGCAAGGGTGAACCTCCAGTATAAACATCGTTTAAAAATAATTAAATCGCTCGGAGGAGCATCCGTATATCTTGATGTTCATGATTAAAAGTCGGCTAACAAAAACTTACTTTGTAAGAATCGGATGTCTTTCTTTCCGATTTTTTTACTGAGTTTTTTTACCCGACTCTTACAAAGGGATCACTCAAAATCACTCAAAAAATGCTACGTCATTTATGGATGATCCCAAAGGAATGCCGCAGTCCGATATTTATGCTTGAAGTTTATATCCGGTTTTTATATTCTAATATATTTGAAACAGGTTTTACAAAGCATGTTCTATCCTTGCGACTTTTATTTTCGGTCGCTCAATTGTCGTGTAAATCCAATTGAAGTATTTGGGTTTGAGACCCCAGATCTTTCCAAAGGTTCGTCTGCACTGCCCGAAGGCCATGCACGCTTTCAGTTTGGAACCCAACACCATTCCAAAGTACTTGACTTGATCCGCACGCTGTAGCTCGAAATCAAAGAACTACAAAACAACGTGGCACGGCGCATATCTGTGTTGGCGGTTTATTTCCCAGTATACGGCCAGTGAGCGATATCTGACAATTTTTCCACTGTAAGTATCTACAGTCATGATTCGCTGATTGGGTCACAGTCTCTGTCCAACCAAAGAATTTGATTCGCTAGTTGGATCGACTGACAAATGTCAAAAACTCTCCAAAGAAGTCATTAGTAGTGTAAAAGATTGTTAGATAGATTGTCAAAGTAAATTTGACATGAGATTTTGATGTTCAGATGATTTTTAGTTCAACTTCAACAATGGTCCAACTAGCGGACGTCCAACTAACAAGCGGCCAAGTTAAAAAGTGTCCAACCAGCGAATATCTCTTGCAATTTCTCGGTGGAATTATCCTGTCCTGGATGGCTATCGTGTCGGACTCGATCACTACAGAGAATTTATCTCGCTTGTGCCAAAGTTTGCCATAGCCTTGTTAACCTACGGCTGCTCCAACTGGTGGGGGTGAGCATCGTGCACAGCTTTCTGCTTCCACTCTGCAATCTTGTATTGTATTGTATTGTTCATGAGGGATTTAACCTCAATGAGTCATTCCTTTTGCTCTGCAATATTCTCCCCCACAGTCTGTTGAATGGCAGTTAAGGTAGTTCCCTTGCGCTAAGTGAAGTGCGCTATAATTGCGGTCCGCAGCACAAACTTGTTTTATATACTCCATGTCGGTTGGTATTTTCCACCGTGTATTCTCGCAATCGTAGTACGTACACTACGCCTAGTGCATATATGTTGACTATTATTTGCTTCGTGGCAACGTGAATCTCTCCAGCGCTGACTGAGGATGGCGCATTCATGCGTGTCTAATTGTCTTTCTCAATTTGCTCCTAAGATCTTCCAGGTCAGCTCGGCTCCATGTGATGACGCCGAAACTCCAGGTCAACACGGGGAAAGCCAACGTGTTGATTGTTTTGACCTTATTTCCCGCGTCCAGGAAAGACTTCAAGATGCAGTTCACTCGGCTCAAGAACTTATCTCGGAGCTTAAGCTTGATATCGGTGTGGCGGATCTAGGAAAGCTACCGGAATCCGAGATATTTACGATTCGCCACGAACCGTGCCCCGAATCATCTCGCCTTCGTCGACCTCGCAGTCTCCAGTATCGCCACTAATCCTTTCCACTACACCCAGTCGTTTCGTGGAGTCAGCATAGATCTTGAGATAATCCATGTATAAGCTATGGATTACCTCTTCCGGTGGTTCATGCAATGGTATGGAGACTGAATTTTTTTCAGTTTCCCTCAGCGTTTTCGAACCGGGCTTGTCTACAATATGCCATCTGTTAACAGAACTGGTGCGTATTAATTTGATGTACAACTAGTTTTCTGTGTAAATGCACTACAGCATTTTCACCTCCAGCAAATGTTCCACATAACGATTGCTCGGTCTTATTCGAGAGAACTGGAAGTGACCGTGTTCGGACGAAGGACGATGTTTTATTGCTGAGACTCAATCATCTCGATGGATTACTACAGCAAGAATAAAAGTAACGGTTTCCTTTGTTCTTTAGATAAAACATACAAGATAAAAGTAACTGTTTTGTCGTTCGCTTTGCGCAAGTCGGGTTGACCTTCAAACGTGTATTGGAACTTTTTCGTAAGTTCCATCAAGAAATGGCGCGCACTTTTAGAAAACATTAAAGTAAGCGTAGCATGCGGCCTTCTTTGAGTGTTTATATGTTGACGAGCATGTTACGTACTTCATATGATGCAAGAGGAAATGCTGCCTAGTTTAGTTTCCAAAATTCATATACAATAAATAGTTTTTGAAATGATTCAAGTGCATAGATTTCATATTACTCTGTACTATTATAGCTGAATCGTTAAATATTGCGTGGCAGACCATTTTCTTTACTTGTTATTGTATTGAAGTGATTCATGAATGCGAGGTTACAGTATATAATTACCTCTTAGGTCACATACAATATTATGTTTACAAATTTTTCTAAGTATATATCTATGGCGATGATAGTAGTTTCTCTGCTAATTATTTATTGGGTTACAGTTCGTTATGTTGAAATAGAATTTGGTACACACTCAATTGAGTTTGGCCATTTCCTAAAAGCCGTGTGGTCAGCAGATTTAGAAACTGATATTCTGGTTGCAGATGAAAACTGAAAAATCTAACCAGCAACATTTTTTTTCTCTTGCTTAGTGCTAATCCATGTTGTCGGAAGTAGTGCGCTGGATAGCGCATCATTGTACGAATACAGCGCACTACTCCGATGTGATTCCATTGTTTAGAACTAGAGAAAATACGATTGTCACTGGTTGGATTTTCCAGTTTTCAACTGCAACCAGAATATCTTAGCAAAGTGAGATTTGTTTACTAATTTTTGGCGAAATATTTTGCGAGTCTCAGTTATCAAACGTCACTTTCACTGATATCTCAGCAAAAAAAAAATTGTTGCTGAAATCCTAGCTGTTGAGATTTCGGCAAAAGGTGCAAAAAAGCTGAGATCCGGCAGAAAAAATTAAGTGTGTATGCCATGTGTGAAATATAACGATTTCGTTTTGGAACACTGCGACTGTTTGGTATTTGGGCTAAGACTACCGCCGAGGGTCTGCCCCAAAGGGAAGAAGAGCGTGTCCGGATAACAATAAGAAGAATGGCAGATTTGACATGACAAACGCAAAACAGATTCAAGATAATCTGCATAAGGTGTATGCATGTGTGTACAATAATGTTGTTGGTGGCAAACGCCTTGAGAACCTCAAAATACCGAAAGCACTAGTTTCTATATTCAAAACATTGTTTTAATTAATTTCGTTTTTAATAACCTCTTTTTTGATAAGTGAAGCAGTATTTGCGCAATGTAGACGTTGCTAATTGTAAAATCGAAACTCTCGCTTTACGTATGCCTATACCTGGTATCATCTTGGATTTTCACGTCATTTGCAGTTTGACAAGATCAAAATTTGATAAGACCAAAATTTGACAAGAAAATATTTTGATGTTTGAAACGGTCTATCCCTGAGGGCTGGATGTTGTTGGCTCGAATCAAAATTTGTCGAAAGTAAACAAAGTTCATTTCATATCGTCAACCTGGCGCCCAGGTGGTGAAATCAACGGAGTGCTGGAGCGATGCCAAAAAAATATTTATTTCCAGATTAAATTTGACTAAACTTCCCAGTTTAACTCAGCCGGAATGCTGGCTGGTTCTAATTCGTATTCCGGCTCCTGTGACACAACCGATTCAAGTTAGAATGTTCAAGGGGTACCATTTCGATGCGGCTTAGCCGCATAACCGAGGCCTAGGAACCGAAGCGCCGTCGGAAGCAAGCGAACCTGTGACCCACTCGTTTGCCCGGCTTACTCAAACATAGGGGCTATCCCTAGTTTAAGTCCGACTGAGCGGTAGCGAAGTCGGACAGCACGCGCAAAAGCGATGTGGCGTAGCCACATTGGGTGCTGGACACAAAATAAAATTGGCAACGCTAGTAAAATGTAAACACAAATGAACACTCCGGATGAACCTATCGTCAATTGACATTTCGACGAGTTTTGATTCGAGCCAATAACATGGGCCCATCCCTGGGAATGTTCATAAAAAGGTCAATCCCTCGAAGACTACAGCCCAGTAAGCGAATACTACTTGCTAACTGGGCTGATCTGTCAAACGGCAAAAATCGCCAGGGGGTGATTTCGATGGTTCAGAATGATCAGATGTTTATGTTATGGTTACGAAGTCGATTCATTATTAGATCACCGAATAAAATCGACAGATGCTTTTCGATCTTTGCTCAACGACTAGTGAAGAGCTGGATAAATTGACGAATCAGATTCCTAACAAGCAAGGACCAATATTTTACTTGACGTGGGTGTAAGTTTTCAAGAAAGAAACAGGAAGTATTTTTGTGCCCTTTCTTCTCAAATGCATGTTGGCAGTTAACTTATTGGTTCTTTTATAAATCCACGGAAAATTTCAGCATTTTTCTATTTAATACTCAAATATTGAAAAAGCGAAAAATAAGTGAAAAAGTTTCATTTTAAATATATGAATTGGCAAATATTTTCCGTTATCTAATCCTATATTCAACTGATTACGCTTCTCAATAAGTTTATTACAAACAAGAAATTGTTATTAATATTATTGTTATTCATATGTCAATATTGTTTTCCATTCGCTTGCCCCTCATTAGTTGTATCATCAAAATGTCAAATTACGTTTGACGTCTATAATTTGATGAGTTATTTTTAATTGGGCTGCAGTCTATCTCGATTGTGCAAAGTTAGTAATAGTTCTCACAACATTTTTTAGCATGTAGAGGGCACATCCAATTGGTATTTTTTATGAAAAACAAAGTCATATACATTTCATTAAAAAATGAAATTTCTTCCAAAAGAAACAAAACTCCATACGAAATACCAAAAACATCCTAACGACTCCAGCATAATCCTAATCTAGAGATTACCTAGGCTCACCCCTGAGGTGCCTACAGAATGAAGTTGAATGAACTGTGAAAACATAACCTTGGATCACCAGAAGAAGAAAAACACGGCCTATGAATAATCTTTATGTGAGCTGCAAAGATACCTACGGGCGGTTGATGATGCTGCTGATAAGAGAGAAAAAACTCCTGCTCGGACAACAATTTGCTAGCCTGGCAGGCGCGACTCTGAAGCTAGGAAAATCCTAGAGAAAGAAGAAAGTGGGTGGTTTCAATGTCACCTGCTCTGATGAAAACCGGGAGGGGTAAATATAAGATAACAGGTTGCACAGAATAAGAAGAATGAAAGGTATACAGATTTCGCTCAGATTCCGGTGGGTAGTTCAACATTGTACATGTAGATGTAAAGAAGGGATAAGATAATGATTGTTGGGAAATTTGCCAACAGTGGGAATGAACATTTGTCTAGTCAGTAAATGAATGTTAACCAATGGATAGGTTGGACAAATATTAAGGGCAACGCACGAATGTATGAGAAAAGTACAGTGAACAAATCAATAGTCGAAAACTAGGGTGGCACACGAAAGAAATTCAGTGCAATGGTCGACAGTCAGATGATTTTTGTTTATTTGTTTTTGTTTTTAGCAACTACCGCCGATTTTCCAGACGATGATCTCAGCGGTATACTTAAGTTGCATTCCATTAGAAAATTTGGTCACATATCAGGAATGTACGAAACGATATACGTAAAAGGAACTAAATTCCTGAGATATTGTTCTCTACTATATTCAAGCTCTGTTACGATCATGTATAATTTTTGTTGTTTAAATTTATTAGTCAGCTTTGATGCTTTAGGAAACAAATTCAATATCAGATGCTTTTACATAGGTAATGGAACTAGGCCGTAACATTCAAACCATACAGACCTTTCCCGTCGGAAGGTTATCGATGATTTCACGAGTAAGACCGTAGTTTCTCAGTTTTGTCCTATATTGTTTTTTTTTTTAAATTTTGAAGTTGGATTACACGAATATTTAATATAAATAATTGTGATTCGCGAATTCGCAGTGACAAAGGCCAATACCAGAAAATAGACGAGCGACGAATTGAATTTTTTTTTAATTTTAATTATAGAGTTTTAACCTTAGGGTCATTTGCCTCTTTTCGGGTTAGAGAAATCTCGTTTGGAAAAATCTCTAACCCTATGTGCGGGGTTGGGAATCGAACCCAGGTGAGCTGCGTACAAGACAATCGATTTACCAACTACGTTATGCCCGTCCCAAGAAATTGAAATAGATTTTCAGGCGCCCGTTCGTCCTGACTTGAGAAGTTCTGGTTCTTTCACGTCTTTAATCCGGATCTTTTCTTGGTCCTCTGGACGAAACATGAAGTTTTTTGATGAATTTCGCTTTAAATGAGCAGTGCTTTCTCGTTTTTTTGCGCATTGTTTCCGGTGTTCGTTTAGCTCCGGGCTTGTGGTCTACTGTCATCCGTTCCTGGAACTTACGGGGGACCTTTCAGATAGTCGAATGATGTTACATAAGTTTCCTCAAGTCGCTCAACTTTTTGCATAATAGGCTAGTGAAAGCCTTGGTCTTTCGAAATATACTGCTGGACTTCTCCAAAGTTTTATGGTGGAGCAGAAATAATGTAGATGTATTGCTCGTAGCAGAATCGATGCGAGTTGGAGAACAGGCATTAAAAATCAAAAAATCACGAGCTTACTAGTCAATAGCGTTTCTGCGAACCAGCCAAGCACGTTCGTTGACTGAGATTCCCAAGCACTGTAATGCGCATTGAAGTGTCCAAGGAACATTATTGAGCCTTCTAGTTCATCAAGCGGGTCGTCCAATACTCCCTGGCATTGTTAAGTGGAAGGTAGGATGCAGATAGCCATAACTCTTGCCTGTTATTGGAGGGAGATACGTGCGGTGACGACCTGTAAACTGGTGTTCAGTTACACGCACTCAAAGAATATGTCTTCTTGGATCGCAAAACGTACCCCATGATACCAATAGTGTTGGGAGTTCAATTTCAGTAGCAGCGTATAGTTCTTTCCGACAAAACTCGTTTCTACCACGCTTTGGTTGACTTTCCTTTCTCGCAGCACTGTTACGCAAGGAGATAAGCAGCTTCAGCTCGCTAATGTCCGTTCTGAGATGGCGCAGGTTCCATTACACCGCGAAATGTCCATTAGAACGACTGTGTTGAGAATCAAGAGGTCGATACTCTGCGCGTTGGTCATTGTGTAATATTGGCGTGTGATGTTCCTTCACCAGCCAGAAGGAGAATTGCGAGTACTGTATATCCGGGAGGTAGAGACAGTCCTCTTCTCCCTGGTAGATCACTTCATGTTTAACCCTCAAAAAGGCAACCGGGTCTCAGAGGCCCGGCACGTTACAATTTTTTAGTTACAAAAAAATGTGTATGTAGTATAAGCTTGGGATTGGAAATTTTTATAAGTAGCTTTGAAATCTATAACAAAAATAAAGAATTGTGAAATTTTCATCTATGGAGTAATGGGCAGCAATGTTTGAATTTTTTACTTGCACAAAAAGGCAAGCCGGGCCTGGCAGGCCCGGTGTGCATGCAATATTTATTAGGAATACCACGGGTTTTATACATTAATATTTATATGAAAAAAAACATTTTGATGAGTTCATCTTCATATTAGCAGGGATTTTTTTCATGTTTTGATTGATTTTATCTTTTTACCTTTTCTTATAAGAAAAAAATCTTGAAAGTTTGAGCGAATTCTATACATTTCTTGTAAAAATAGCATACGACAATGACGTGTGTCATATTTTTTTGGGTAAATACTTTTATTTCACCCACTGTGGTCTACTTGACAATTATTTGGATGCAACATAACCTAACTCTGTCGTTATTGTCTATTTTTTGTCTATTCTCTGTGTTATAGTTGTCGTAATTATTCAAATTGTAGGATCTAAAAGCAACAAAATATTTAAACGGCTATAAGATGATATGCCCATGTTTTCAATCGTCTCAAAGAATCTGAAATAATGGAAGAAATTCGAGCAAATTCAACAGCAGACGATTCCGAAACTGATTTGCAAAGCGAGGAAGAAGATGTGAATGATATTGCTTCCGACAATGAATCTGATGCAGACTCGGAAGAGAAATCTGAATATGTACTCCGGTTATGCATCAAAAGAAATTAATAGCAACCCAGAAGCATTTATTGGTCGTGTTCAAACGAAATAGAGCTCAGAACCAATCGACAGTCAACGTGATCTTCCGAGTACTCACCTTTTGGAAAAAATTTGATCTTTTTGCATCCATCGCCTTATACGCTGAAATCGGGATTTGCTTATTGTTTGTACTCATCATCCTGTAATTCCGGAACCGGAAGTCGGATCAATTAGTAATTCAACAGCAGCCAATGGGAATGCTGTACCTTTCATTTGAAACCAAGTTTGTAAAAATCGGTAAAGAATTCGCTGAGAAATAGGTATGACATTATCTTAGGAACATGGTAAGTTCCCCCAAGGCATCAAGAACCGCCATAGCTGGCCAATGTGGTCGAAGTGCCTTCGGTGGGTCATTAATGATCTAGACATGCAAAGCCAAGTAATGTTGCACATATTTTAATATATATTGCATCATTTGGACATAATGGTAGTATCAGTTTCTATGGAAATTTGCTGTGTGATTGTACTCTTCAACACGTAACTCCAGAACCGAAAGTCGGATCAATAATAAAATTAATAGCGATCGATGGGAAGGCTGTACCTTTCATTTGAGACAAAATTTGTACAGATCGGTGCAGCCACCTCTGAGAAAAATCGGTGAGATTGTTTGCCACATACATACATCCATACATACAAACACACATACACACACATACAGATATTTTACGATCTCGACGAACTGAGTCGAATGGTATAAGAGATTTGGCCCTGCGGGTCTCGGTTAAAAAGTCGAAATTTCGACCGATTGCATAACCTTTCTATATGAGAACGGCAAAAAGGGGCTTGAATTTAGACGGGCCTGAGAGGCCCGGCTTGCCCTTTAATGTTAGGATTTTAGCTTGCCGTCACAAGGGTTAAGTGGGGGAGCTACTTTCCTCTTTTCTTATCCAAAACAGTTACTCGTTCCATGCGTGCTGGCCTATCTGCAATGGAAGAAACTGTGGCAGAATCCGTTTGTAATAGAAGTGGAGTAGGACTGACCGCCGCTGTCGAAACTACTACACGATTACTTACACCGACAGCGATCGGCACTGGGGAAGCCCGAGCAAATACGCATGGGTTCAAACACCTTGAAAAGGCCTTAAACATGGTCCGTGACAAAATTCACAACAATCAAGACACCATAAAATGGTCTCGATAACCCATAAACACACCAACATATAGTATTTTATATGGGATCAACCGGACCATGGTGATGGTGTTCTCATGGTTTGAACCCATTTCAAACACCCATGTCAAACCTCATGACCATAGGGGTATTATGGGCTTTTCGTTTGCTCGGGAGGACTTTGTGTAGTTTTTGACGATTGCTGTTTCAACGCTAGTGTCGCGGTGATATCGATGCCGTTTCGGTTAGGACCTTCCGATTAACCTTCTCCGGGAGAAAACAAGGCACGATGCGAAGGATCGGTGATGTCAGCCAAACCTGAAATTATGTTCAAGGCAGCAGAACCCGCAATAGGAATGACAAAACCGGAGCTGACCTCTATTTTGCCCAAAAAAACCGACCGCGGTTGGCACTGGCAAAAGGCTTCGTATAGTTTTGCTGGTCTCCTTCTGTTCATCGATCAGGGTTTTATGGCTTGGTGGTTTACACAAGCTCCACAGCGATGAACTCCTTATGACCGGGTTGGTTTACAACGGCCCGGATAGTTCCTTCATCCAACTGTATTTGCGTTGGAAAGACTACACTTTCCTCACTTCCAAACCAATCGATTTCGTGGACAGTATACGTGCGAGGGTAGTCTTTGGTATTCAAGCGATGGACAATTATCGAAGAGGCTGGCTAAGGAACGTCTCGGCAGAGATGCCAGGTACTTTTTTCAAATGTCTGCAATAATAATTTTAAAAGTCTGGGAAGTACAAAAAATGTCAGAAAAGCTAGTGTAACCAAAAGCCTTTATATTCAAAAATCTGCAAATATCTGCAACAAAACATAAAAATCTGCAAATATCTGCAACCAAACTAGAAAATCTGCAAATATCTGCGTCATCCAAAAAATCTGCAGCTTAAATTAAAAGTCTGCGAATTTGCAGACTTGTCTGCAAATATGGCATCTCTGCGTCTCGGTATTTTTATGACCTCTTTTTATATACCTAAGAGAAGAGACAACAGGCTTCTTGCTCTTCTTAATTTTCGCGAATAGGCCCTGCAGTAAATCTAAAGACAACAAGCGTTCGTCGTTGCCAGATTCCTTTTGTATGCTTTTCGCAATTGCTGAAAATAATTGTACCTCGAAAATCGCACCTCAACCAACAATTTACAATGCAAAAGCTGCATTTAAAAATTTAATTAATTTTTTATTCGTGTCTCTCTTAATAACCATATCGTCTTTCAGGACTTTTATTCAATTTGCATGAAATGTTGATGTGTATAAAAAGTAGCCAGAATAGATTCAGCAGCACTGTTTTCCATCCCGTTGATAAATATAATAAACGCTCATGATTGGCAAAACGACCAATCAGAAGCTGGTTCAATATTGAGGTTAGGATTGGATCAAATTGGCTACGCGATTGTCTTCTCTTCTCTTAGTTATATACCGGGCCTTGAGATCGTTGGACAATTTTGACAGATCGCAGCTTCTTCACACTCTTCTTTGCTGTATTGTTCGTCAGAGCAGGTTAAGCAGCGTTTTGGACAGGAACATCGAACACATGCATGGCCGTAATTGAAACAGTCATAGTAGAGTTTCGGAATCGGAAAATATGGACGAGAAAAGTGCTCAGGGTACGTGGTTTTACAGAAGGTCAAAATGAGCGCTGGAGTATTTATTCTCTCTCCGGCTTCAATTCGTGTGATTCGCTGTACACGAATTACTCTCTGGCTTCGAATTTCGGTAAGAACATGATTCTCTTCCGTAAGCATCAAATCGTAGCAGGAAATTACGCTTCTGCTTACGTTCATATTCGGATGGGCTTCAACCACAACTTCAATGCTGTCATTGAAGCTAGGTCAATCTCAGCAACTTGGCCACTTGCACAGGATCCCGAACTCTATCCCTTCCCGTATCCCTTCGGCTGCACCCGTTACCAACCCTATATGAACGAAAATGTAAAAACGAAAGTTTATTCAACGCTTCAACGTCAACAATTTGCGCACGTTCCCAAACTTTTAAGGCGCACTGTAGGTGAGCAGTATTAAAGCCGCTTGCTCTGCTGCTTCAACGTTGTCCTTAACGACTCCAACGTGCTTTTTTACTGTTCACACAATTTTGATACGCGTTGTGATGTCCCACTTTTGGTGCGTTACCTTCAATACCTTCAAATAACAAGTCAGAAATATTTTAATATTTTTCTAAATCTTTCCGTATCTTTTACGGTTTAGCCCACTGTCATACTCGCAGCCGGCAATCACAACGTGTGAATGAAATGTACCTCTTGGTACTACATAAAAAATATTGTTTATTTTCGATTCTCTATGCTCGATAACACAAGAAATAAGACATCCACAGAGAAAATGTTTTATGACGTAGTGTTCGACTGGCGCTCCGCCTAACTATGAATATAGGAACTATAAGCCACAGAGGTTGCTGTTTATTGTACTTATAGTACCGCGTACGAAAATCTAAAATCCACTTATTTCATCCGTTTCTTCACCGATTTCCACCAAATTTCCAATGTTAGCCACTGTAGAACTATTTCACTCATCTATACGAGCTAGTGTGGACCTCATCGATTGCGAAAAACACCGAAACACCGAAAGCACCGTGTAAAGATCAAACATGCGTGTTGTTTGTACCACTGCACCGTACGGAACAGTGTTTCCAACTGAGATGAACAACGAGAGGCATTTATTTGCAGACTGGAACTAATGAACAAAAGACTCCTATCAAATACTTTACGCTGATGTAACAAATTAACTCTAATGCTCATTTTTGACGGCTCGTTTGTACTGTTTACATGGACTTAGAAAAATACTTTGCAGTTTACTTCGAGCGAATCTAGTTGTCCACAGCGCTTTTCTAAGTCCATGTTACCAGTACTAGTGAACTGTCAAGAAACGTGAGGTTAACTTTGTCAGTAAAGAAACTTATTGAATACTTTACGGTGACGTCACAAATGAACTGAGTGTTCATTTTTGACAGTTCGCTTGTACTGTTTACATGGACTTAGAAAAATTCTTTACGATTTGCTTCGAGCGAATCAAGTCATCCACAAATTTTTCTAAGTCCATGTAAACAGTACAATCGAACTGTCAAGAAAAGTGAGGTTAACTGTTTCAGTAAAGAACCTAATTGTACATCATCGTGTACTCCCATCAGTTCGCCAGTAGTTTTGGGGTATTAATAAGATGGAGAGTTGAGCTTATATTCGTTATTTTGGGAAATACTAAATGATTAAATAGAAAATGAGAAAAAAAACACGGGAAAGGTCCATTTCAGAGGCGACGCGTGGTTCCACCGTCAACCTGTTCAATATACCACCAAGACCCTTAAAACGTCACAATCGTCTCTATGAGACGTTTCTGTTCAGCTGATTCTTTCGTCGTCGATTTGATCCAACATCTAACGAATAGGACCAATGAAAAATGTTCGAGGACATAAAATTTCGCTGGAGCTGACCAAAACAAATTTGTTGTCAAATCCCAAAATCCCACCAGTGAATTGTCCAACAAACTTCTTGTAGAATGCTTAATTTACCGTGGAAACAGAAATAAAAATAGATAGCATATCCGAGAAAGTTGCCACTTAATTAGAATTGAAAAAGATTTCTTAACAGAAACATAAGCAATACAACCATGTATAACCTTCCGACAGTCGCGCTAGTGCACTGAGTGCACGCTGGTCTGAAAATCTAGCGAAATCGTCTTAGAGCAGCTGCGGCTGCTCTTCAGTGAGCTGTTTACGCGACTTCCAGAGGGATAAAGAGATTAAAACTTATATATCGTTATATGATTTGAATTAGCTTGCAATGTAGAATCTTATTTTCTATACACCGAGAATTATTCGTCCTTCTGTTTAAGATAGATTGAAACATTTGTCAACCAGTTTAAGAAAATACCTTAATTCCTTCAAATTTGATAGAAATTTGAATGTTGTATTTTCCTCGTAAATTACAGTAGCAAACAGGCATTTAACATCCACGCGTTCATGATTAGAACAACCCCTGATTTGAGTTTGTCTGTTTTACACATTCTGTAGATATATTTTTAGCATGTGAATGCAAAGATCAAGCGATTTCTTTGGCGCAAAAGTGGACGGTTCATTATTATAATTGAACCAACATACGCGCTTGTAACTAGTATGTCCCAGGGGCAGAAACATCTTGTTAGAATTTTCTTGTCTCCTAAGAAAAAAAAGCATTCGATCAACAGCTATGACCGTACGGCGCAAGGTGGTCGAAAATTATAAAGCGCTCTCGTTTTGCACACAGCACCAACGCCCATATGTACATCGCAGCAATGCACGCTGGTTCAATATTTGATTTGAACCGGTGCAAAAGAGAATAGAAAGAGCCTCGCCCATGACATTAATGCTGCTATTCCAGCCGTCGCTCATGCAACTGCTCCCTCTAGAGCATGCGGTGAGAGTACGAGATGCGTGCATGTTTCTGGTTGGACCGGTCATAGGAAAGCACTGCTGGAGACGCTAGGTTGATTTATCGTTCAGATCAAATTATCGAACATCAAGGTTCGGAGATTATTACTTTCATTAAAAATAGTTTACTTGCTAATGCTTTAATGTTAACGCAAAATTGGTTTTGGGTCGTCTGATTGTTCCTACCTGTTCAGTGAACAGGTTGAACGTACCGACGCGTCGCCTCTGGTCCATTTAAGTAGGCACCCAGTTTGTGTAACTTTGCCCTGAACGCTTTCCACCATTGATTCGTAACATGTAAATATATACTTCTTTTGAAAACTCTATCTCTCTCTAGTTGCAATGGCGATAAGATCTGTACTTTCATACTTAGAATAGAAAAAATTACACACCAATCCATCCATAAATTTAGTTGCAAATTTTAAACACTAAAAACGTTCACTGTTTTGCCTAGTTTTAAACGATATCATGTTTCACTGAACAATTGAAAATATCTATCCTGGTTTAAATTATACATTCGAAAAAAAAACAATAAAAAAAATAACTGTGAATATAAACCACCCGTGATGAATATCCTTAACCGTAATATTTCCGTACTTTGTTCGTGTGAAATTTGTTTATAGTGTTTTCATTGATAAGTAAAAGGAAAAAGATATCAAAGTGATAATTTGTTTAAAACGCAAGTCATTTTCAACCGTGCACTCAACTGGCCGGAATATGTGCAATTAAACAAAAGAAAAATCGTAAGATCTGTATAAAAAAATGTATGGTAAAGAAGGAAAAATGAATGAAAAACTTGTGAAGTGAATGGTATCGGCCATCTATCTGTGCAATAACTATTAATAGGGTCAACACGATCAACACTATTCAGTTTCCGTCGTGAGAGTGAAAGAATTACAAATGTTTTAAGTTCAAGAGACGTTCTTATTATGACAAACATGAGCGAGACATGGGTTTTTTAATGCACGTTAAACACAAACTAGTTGAACGGTGTTTCATAAGCATTATCACGGCATTTCTGGGATCAGGTGACGGCCCAACTCGAATAAACTTCAAATACTGAGCTCAAATACCTACGTGTATCAAATGTTCTCAGATCGCAGCCTACGTGTCGAAGAGGTTATGTTTGTTTGCCGCTTAACAATGAAGTCACTCAAATCACACTTTTATGCTTTTAGCTGCTAAATACTGTCCGTATGTCAAATATTATTGTGATTCAAATATTACGATTCCGTCTTCTGGTGTGTATATTTTTTTCGAATCATAATGACGATGATTGGAGTGAGCGTGACGATTAAAAGGACAACGCAATGCTTCATAAACCCTACACAAAATCGTTTGCCTTTGAAACGTCTTCAAAAAATCCGTAAAAATCGAAATATCTTTGTGAACACAAACAAGAATAGTAATACTTAGTCCAAAGAAGTAAAAAGACAGAATTCTACCAAGGTAATAATTCGTAAGCTCGACAACACAAAATTGAAATGTTTGTAACTAGGAACAATACTTGTATGAAGCAAGGACAGAAAAAGCTCTCACAAATAAATAAGAAAAAGAATACTGTTGAATGTTGATTACAATCCAAAAATAAACAGAATTACACATTATAAGAGTTATTAACAAATTGGATAGAGCAGTTTGAATCTTACGGAAGACGGTGCAGACGGATTCTCCCTGCAGTAAAGCGAAAACAGCGAGTTTCATTACAAAATTACAATGGGTAAAATTAAGAACAAATTTTACACACAAGAAAAAGTTCATTAGCAAAGACTTAAGACCAATGAAATATTAAAACATTAGAATCGAACTGTTGTTAAAATAAATTCTTGACAAAAAAAAACCAAAAATGTAGCGTAAATATAGAGAACAAAAACAAAATGGTTGCTACGTTTGTGAGAGCAATTATGAAAAAATAAAAATACTAGAATGTACTTGTTGTAGGCAACAAGCACACAGAAAAAAAAAAATAGCTGTACTAGGTCGAATGATGTCTGACAAACTGACTCCTACACTTTGAGACCAACAACAGGAACGGAAAATAATTGCCAAAACAACAAACAGCAGCTCAGACCGATCAACCAGTGGACACTAATTAAACCATACTCAGATCGTGGAATAGACGCCATTAGCGGACAGAACATCACGAAATCGTAAAAACTCAAATTCTCAATTCCGAATTTCCGTTAAACTAAGGCATATTGCGAATTGCCGAAAAGCGTAATAAGTTCAGCCTATGTGAGGAGCGCAGCAAGCGTTGTAAAGCGATGAGCAGTGGTGGAAGAAATTTTGCAACCTATTAATCCCAGTTTGATGAATTACTTGGCGAAAAAGTAAGAATTATTAAGCAAACAAAATATTATATGATAAATGATTACTACTGATTAAAACAATTATAATTTTTAAGTAGAAAAATAAAAAATACAAAATTCCAAAAAAATTGAACTATTGTGTTTTATTTTTTCTTATTTTAAGGAACTCCGTACAATGCACAGTCGTCCAGAAGGTAAATTCATCAGGATTTTTCCCCAAAACTTGATAACTTAGCCTTATGATATGTATAGGAAAGTTTTTGTACTTTGCAAGGCACTTTATTTTGTTCGAATAGATGCTAGGGTGGTTGTAATTTTAGCAAGATCTAAAATTGAACTTTTTAACGGTTTAAGATAGAGCATGACTGTCTTCAGTGAAGCTATAGACCAGAAAATTTCAGACAAATTTGCTGAAGACACGCAAGCTCTATCTTTCATACTTTCATTAAACGAGAAATCCAAATGTATGCTTTAGGATGTCTCTTAAAAAAAGTGCGAAGTTTAAAAAATATCGTAATCGCCGTTTTTGCTCGATTATACCTCGAATCACAAGCTCATATGAAATTGAAAAAGAATTTTTGTTTAGTTTCCCCATATTGATATTCGAAAAAACTGATTTGGACGAATATATGCGCATAACTTTTGAACGGTGATAGTTAGACATGTAGTGCCCTGAAACATATTATTCGCCCTAAAACAATCTTAAGGTTGTCTGAAGACTATTTTAGTTTTAAATTAATACCGCAAAGGTTATATAAATTAAACAGTTTTTCTAAGAAACACTAAAAACACCTAAACGTTGATTACAAATTCTTCGTAAAATGAAAAGTATGACGGATAGAGTCTACATGTCTTCAGCAAACTTTTCTAAAATTAGTCGTTCTATAACTTCACTGAAAGTAGTAGGGCTCTAAACTTTCCCAAAGACATAGTAAGGCTAAGTTGTTTAATTTCTGTTAAAAATTCCTGCTAAGTTTGCATTCTGTACCACTTGGCAATGATTAGAAGAGTTAGGCTGCCACGATATCCGAAACTATCGACTCGACACAGGCACTTTCTCCAGATGAAGAGTACAAGTTTTTGTACGACTTTATTCTCGAACTTATACGAAACGAGTACCTAGCACGAACACCTAAAAATGTCTCCAAATGCGTTGTGTGACAATCAGTGTTCAAAAGTATACTGGAGAAGGCTGTCGCGTATAATGCCTTCCAGGACGACGAGTTAGCCAATAACTATCGACAGTATACGATGTAAGAAACACGGATGAAAAGTTCGATGAACGCCAAGAAACATGGCTACTAACGCCGGTTGGTCAAGTAAACGAGAGAAACCTCGATGACCACTCTTTCGAGCCCGGCCCAACGTATGCGAAACACCTACCGCGCCGTGTCGATGTCGCAGGTTCACGAATTGTTAAGCTTGGTGATTTACTTTCATTGGCCAAAATGTTTTTCACAGGAGGGTGTCACTTTGCTGTCATCTGCTATGGAGATATACAGACTTTGACAGTAGTCAGCATATGATGGGCCTAGCCGCTTCTAGGCCCACGTCGCCCGTGCTATAGCATTGGGTTGTTTTGATTTTAACAAAGGAAGATGTTGGCTAGTACAAAATGGCCGCCTAGCAGAGAGCTGGTTTTTCATTTGTTTCTCGAGCGAAAAGCACCAATGATTTACCGACTACAAACTTCCAACAACAAGGAAACATTTTTAGGAAGGAACAGGGAGTCCAAAAACGAGACAAAGTGAATAACAAAGATATTGGCGTAACACATTTTTGCTAGGACAAAATCTCTCTGCTACATATCTTTGTTGCTTACTTGAAACAACAAAGACAAACATCATGAATATATTGTCGCCAACACGACCGGCTAGCAACAAACGTATATCGTATTAAGAAGACGATGAGTAACGTGTTGCATTGGCTATGTGTTCTAACATTTCAAGCAACGCCACATCGTAGTGTGTGATCTTATCTCCATTCTCTCATCCTCTTATTTTTCTACTGTTTCTATTATCACTCTACTCATTAGAAAGCATTGGTTAAAGCAGCGTCTGCCACCTTTGCTAGTGCTATAATTGGGGCATTAGCTTGCAATTTTCGCTGCGATCAAACAGAAGTATTGCACAATTCTCAGGTCATGTTTGTTATTACATTGATTCTTTGGGAAGAAGCAATTATGCTGATGCCAATTTATACGCATTCCATCGATTGCAGGTCGCGTAATTATTGAAATAGTGCGGCACCCTTCCTTCATTCCGGGCAAAGTGAGAACGACGCGATGACCATCATACGTTGATACCACTAAGTTGTAACGTGTTTTAACATTCAGGCGGTAGCACTCAATTGTATAATACAACTGGCAGCGTTATGTCCCAACTAAATATTTGTTAGAATAGCTGTACGAAGTTATATTTCAATAATAAAGCACTGTTTGTCAAAACAATTGTTTCTTATATCAGTGTTATGGAAACCAGTTTTTCGTTTTATGAACAATCTGTTTTAAACCACCCAAGCATTATTGTAATTGTGCCTTTCTCATATTTAACACAGTTAAAAAAATCTTAAAATAATTGGCAAAATCCTCGTATTGAAAAATCTCATGTGGTCGCACAGTGGCGGGTTCCCGAACAAACCAAACCAACCACCAAACCAAAACTGTTGCTTAATCTGGCTGAAAATCACATGTTACGCTAATTTTGGGGTGGTGAGTTCATTTTCAATGTCTAAAGTTATAGAATTTAAGAAAAAAATTCCATGCAGTGTTATCGAATCTTTCTTATTAATATAATGCCACTTTTCTGATGAATTTATTTTACTGATTAGCTATATCAATAACAATGTAATAATATATCTAATAAAACTACTTCCAATCTCTATATAAAGTGTTTGTTTATGTTTGATTCACTTGTTATTTGGCGCTAATCACCATGCACCTCCATACGCATAGAAATAATTTTTAATTTCAACAATATTCTGTATTGAAATCAACTAAAAAAATGTTTTTTCCCGGCTAATAATAAATATTGTTTACAACATTTTTTTTTATTGAATTCAATGAAATATTTTTTTGGTTTTAAAAGAACACAGATTTTTTTGGAAATGACGAAAAATTGTATGAACAACAATTTTCATTTGCTAAATCACCCGTGTATGTTGGTTGAATCAAAAATATTTTTGCCTTTCTCATATAGAAAGGTTATGCAATCACTCTAAAAATCGTCAACCTAATCCCGGCCCGGAGGGCCGAATGTCATATGCCATTCGACTCAGTTCGTCGAGATCGGAAAATGTCCACACAGCAAATTCCCATATAAACTGAAATGAAAAATTCGCAAAGGGGGGAGTAAGGGAAAATTTCAAAATCGAATTTGCCTTTTTGATGCTAAGTGACTTTAAAATGCATAAAACGTTAAGATTTGATGAAATCTCGAAAAAAAAAATTTTGACCAAATATTGACTTTTTCGGACTTTGGCACCTTTTTGCTTTTCTCATATAGAAAGGTTATGCAATCACTCTAAAAATCCTCAACCTAATAATTTTTTTTTGACTTATTTAGGCGTAGGTAGGAATTTGCAATGAGGGGTTGCTACTTTAAAATTGAAACTAGTTTAAAATTTCAAGTTGAAAATTTTCGGCAGGGTCAGGACCCCCCGGATCCTCTTCCTTGATCCGCCGCTGGTTTCAAGCGATGTTTCAGTGTCGGCACATAGCATCTCAAGATCGTGGCTGTCGATCCATTGTATGTATGTGCAAATCGTACTGAATATGTAATATTCATTTCCACCGTTGTATTGAACATAACCAGCCATGGAATCGTGCACCACTAGGTGGATTAAAACAGGTTTTCTTTGAAATAATACAGCAATGTTTGAAACAACAATATTTATTTGTTGAGTCGAAATAAGATATCTGTTGAATGTATTACAGGCCATATTCGATTTTCCGTAGTCTCGATTATCCGTAGACTCGATTTTCCGTAGAAAATGACTCGATTATCCGTAGTCCGAAGAAATTGTTTCAATTTTTCGCATATTATGTTTTCTAAAGCTACATTACATGTCTATCATTGTTATCAATTACAATGATACAGTTTCTGAAAGAATTAAAATATTCTAAAAAATTATGAAATCTTCATAGAAGTTTTACTTAATTAGCATATTATTTTGAATTCGATGCGATGACTTACATATTTTCGTACACCAATCGATTACAATTGATACTAGCTACAGTTTTTGGAAAACCAGAATTTTATGTTCTCACAAAATATTCACAAAAATATGTGGAAATATAGAAATTTTGCATTTTCAACAAATAACTTTTTTTGCTATCCTAATATTTAAATACACAATTCCATAGAAATTGATGTCAGCTACATTTCCTGGAAGCACAAAATTTTAAACTCTTGAAAATTACAATAATTAGGAAAAAATAAAGACATTTTATTTAATCAACAAATATTTAAATTCAATTCGGTGTGCTATGAAATTTGATGCACCTAATCAATTGGCTACAAACTACATTTTCCTGTAAATGCCTGTGATTTTCTGTGTAATTTTTAGAATGAATACAATGACTGATTTTGTGAGCCCCGTTGTGTATTTACGACTAACGAAATCTGAAGATATTTGTTTCAGATTGTTTGGCACTATCTAAGGTATGAAATAAAACCCTAAAATACTCTTCGGAATCAGTCTATTAGCGCATCAGTTTGAAAAAAAGATTGAAATTTTTTTGATACTTGAGGAGCATCGGCATTTTGAATTCTTAACACACTTACGCAAAGGCTTTCGTTTTGATTCTATCGTGTAATATATGGGAATTCAATCAGAAGACGTTGTCTTAAATCGTCGCTGTTGTGCTATCTTATGACAAGCGCCATTAAGCACATTTCGAGAAAAACGATTTTTAATGTTTGAGAATTAATAACTTGACACTTACAAATGATGCAAACAATTCAAAGAAGACAATTGATGCTTCTATCTATTCTGTATTAATCTCTCAAATAATACGAAGATCGGTTGACTATGTTGCGAGTTTTTACTATGAATGTAAACAAAAGTCGCACTCACACGTGTCATAGGCGTGTATTGATGACAAAAATTGTATGACGTGTCATAATCGTGCATAAAAAATTTTCCATAGAAAAAAATCATCAATTTTTAACTTTTATTCATATCTTTGCGTTCATATGGTCTATAAACAATCGGTGAAATGCATTTTGAAGGAAATGAGTCAGGGAATCTAGAAAAAATAGTTATTTTCGGTTACAGTGTTGCCAAACATCCTTTATTTCCAGTTTAAAACTAAAACTGTGTTTTTCTCACAACTCGTGTAATTTTCTTTTGAAAATGTTTATGCCATTGTGTTCCTCAGACATTTTCACACATAAAAACATCCAAAACTTCAATATAACTTGAGCAAATCCCTAGATACAGTGATTTGAAGCAAAAAACTCACAATTTCTCATCATGTTTCTCGCTATATCTAAGTAACCAAGTAGAATTTCAAAATTCTGAAAACGCCACTTTGTGGAGATTGTTTAAACAAGTAATGTGGCATATCTAACTCAGTTTACCCCAAAATGGCGTTTGTCATAAGATAGCACAACAGCGACGAAATATGGTTGACAAGATCGGCTCAAAAAGCTGACAAACTCTGTTGTAGAAAAAATCGGAAGTGGACAAACAAAGGGACGAATAAAATAGGATCTTCACTGTAGTCAGTATTGTGCACCGCTTTGAAAAGAACAGCGCTAATAATTTTTTACGAAGTAGATGCATTGAACATCCTTTAACCTTCCGGCAGTCGCGCTAGTGCACTGAGTGCACGCTGCTCTGAAAATCTAGCGAAATCGTTTTAGGGCTCTAGCGGCTGGGTCATAAGTGCGACTTCCGGAGGGTTAAGCGACTCGGTAGATTGCCGAACAATGGCCAAATGAAGATCCTGGATTATGTTTCCACCAAAAAAAACAAGAGAAAAAAGTTTACTGTGCGACGATGTATAACAAATTGAATAATTTAATGCGTTTGAACAAGCATATTTAAAGCCAAAATATCAAAGAACCAAGATTCAAATAGTTTCTGATTGGCTCGCTAAACAATATCTCTAGAGCGCATGATGACGATGATGATACTGCTGCTGATTCAACAACGCACGCTTCTTGGTGTCGTGCGCATAAAAAGTTGGGCATTTTTGATATTCGCAACGTGTGCAAAATTCATCCGCTTAAGAAATCCATGTTTCAAAATCGTCCAATGCTGGTTCTTTGTTGGACCAACGTTGGGCGACGCCCAGCAGGCGGCCATTACTGGATTCGGGTTGAATGGTTTTGAATCAAATTTTTTGGGCTTATCAGTGGAATCTAGCATGTTGCTTCTCTTAGAGGATTCCCAAAGATTTGTTGTTGTATACAAACCAGTGGTGCGTAACTTCAAATTCAGTTGTTATTTCTGTCTGAATTCACCGAAACATAAGTATATTAATCCAAATTAATCAAACACAATACTTTAAGGTTGCACAGAGAATGGGCAAAATCCGAAAATTAAAAAAGCATTTTTTTTCCACACCGTGTGTTAGATCTTTATAAAAATCAATCAGCTGTTCAACCTTAACATAAAATAATTTGGCTAAATAACTTATTACATGTCTTACTTTCACTTTATAGAATATAAAGTGATCGATATTCGTCCATAAGTCAAACATTAATGCATTTACCATAGGTCCAGCATTGATGCATGTACCTTAGATACTGTTTTTCAACATATAACAAATATATTTCATGAAGAAAAAAAACTTTTTTTATTCGATTATCCGGACGATTCGATTATTATTATTAAGCGAAATTTTTCTGCACCCTACGGATAATCGAATCTGGTCTGTACTTCTAATCTTTGATTTAACAACATACATAGCTGGTTCAATAAGATTTTACTTTTTTTATAAATATTTGAGAAATCAAAAATATTTTTCAAATATTTAATTTATATTTGATACTTTCTACATTTATAAAATTTTACCGTTTACTCTAAGTAATTCTTCTATTATTGGATGATTAGTTGCTGCTTGAGCGAAGAGTCATACGAATGAGTATCCGAACACTTTTGTTGTAGTACACAAAGGGGCCAACGGAAATTAAAAACCTGGCAAGGGTATGAAGGCCCTATATTCAATACAAAAAACACAATATATACAAAATCTATTGCCTTATTGCAAACAATAAATAAAATAAAAAAATATCTGATGTTTTCTCCAGATATTTACTTCATAAACGAATTTCACCTCAAATCGTGTACGAGCTGCAGAGAACATAAACTTGAAAATAATATTCAAGAACAAATAATAAATTACTCACCGATAAGGCACTCAACCGTATCTTCGTATTACTGAAATCCGTCCAAGATATCCACAGTTGTATTAGCGGACACTTCTTTCACCACAACATGTTCGGCAATTTTTACGACGAACATTTAACTTTTAATTTTTACCAAAATGGTGGTAATTGTTGATAACGCTAGCAATATACAATATCTGCCAATAATTTTTTTGTTGAACCGACAATTTATATTTCAAATAAAAAAAAAAAATTTTCGGATTAACAAACAAACATTTTTGATTTAACTTTAAGTGTTTTACATTTCTTATAAAAGAAATGTATAGAATTCGCTCAAACTTTCAAGAAATTTTCCGAGGCCCGGAGGGCCGAGTCTTATATACCAATCGACTCAGCTCGACGATTTGGGACAATGTCTGTGTGTGTGTGTGTATGTAACGGACAAATTCTCATTCGTGTTTCTCAGCAATGGCTGAACCGATCTTATCCAAACCAATTTTAAATGAAAGAACTAAAAAACAGTATGAACGCTATTAATTTGTTTTTGATTCTGATGTTTAATTTCCAAGATATGAATGTTTGAATGTGTAAAAATGGCGTTTTTTGCAGTTTTTTTAAATTATCTGCCGCTTTAACGAATGCCTTTCGAACAAGCTATGGATTGTTTAAATCGGACTATTATCAAAAGAGATATTTAACATTAAATGCGGACGAAAGATTTTTATCATTTCCCATAGCCAGAAATATGACCAAAAACATGTAATCTATTATTAACGCCAAAACGGCTTATTTTAGGTCAATAGTATCTTCGGAGAATTTAATGGAGGTAATATGCCCTTTCTTTTGGTATTGTGCTTTTGCTGATTAATCCCCCTATGAGTGAGATATTTTCACAAATTTTCTTGGAAGTGATTATATCGAAATGATGCCTACAGCAAATTTGTAGCACTTACTTTTGCGAATAACTTTACTAATGACTTTAAATATCTATTTTGAATATTTTAAAAGTTATGGCTTGTTGATTGTTGATTACTCTTTGTCGCCTATTTATTGTTCAATATAGTAATAATCCATTGAAATAAGCTAAACATTATTTCGATAAAACGAATTTTGTATTTCATTTTACTATCTACAACCGCTAGAAATAATCACCGAACACTTCCAAGTTGTCTGGAAGGAACTTGATAACTTATCAGTACAAAAATGTTCATTTGTGCGAACCTTCTGACTTATAACCATCGGTTCGATCTGAAACATATCGGAAAATGAAAAGCGAAATAAATAACTTCAAGCAACGGCGTAGCCAAGAGATGGTTTTGTGGTATAACACCATACAATCCCCCCCCCACCACACCAAAAAAAAATTGGATTGCAGTTGAAAATTTATAGATGCTGACTGATTTAATTCAATATTACAATAACAATTATCTGATCCGTACATTGATAACCTGTTGTTGTAAACATCATGAGGAGTTTTGATAAATTGTCGGAATGGGGTCCTGAAATGTAACTGATCTATTGGTCTTGATTTCACAGTTGTCTAATAGCATCAATATAAAATTCCTGCCTGAAAACATTCCAATAGAAAATTCCAGAGCTCTGTAATCAATCATAATTCTCAGATTTCTTTTCAAATTGAGCTCGCTTTTGTAGAGATGTACTGTAATAAGGGTCTTTATTTAATAGGAAGCGAAGTTAAAATTGATTTAATGTCTATGAAACATAGAACTGCTCACCAAAAAAAATGCATAACTTTCAACATTTGCTAAAAATGTTTTTGCCGTACTCATTCACTCTAAAATTCGTCAATCTAATCCCGACCCGGAGGGCCGAGTGTCATATGCCAATCGACTAAATTCGTCGAGATCGGAAAATGTCTGTGTGTGTATGTATGTGTGTATGTGGAAAAAAATGTGACCTCTGTTTCTCAGAGATGGCTGGACCGATTTTCACAAAGTTAGTCTCAAATGAAAGGTACAACCTTCCCATCGGGTGCTGTTGAATTTTTTTATTGATTGGACTTCTGGTTCCGGAGTTACGAGTTGAAGAGTGCAATCACACAGCAAATTCCCATATAAACTGAAATGAAAAATTTTCAAAATCAAATTTATATTTTTGATACCAAATGACTTTAAAATGCATGAAACATTGAGATTTGATGTAAACTCGAAAAAAATAATGTTTGACAAAAATTGACTTTTTTGGACTTTGGTATAATTTTGCCCTTCTCATATAGAAAGCTTATGCAATCACTCTAAAAATCGTCAATCATACCGGCCCGGAGGGAGTATGCAGTGAGGGGTTGCTACTTTAAAATATATAACCCCTTTAGGAAAATTCAGCTTTCCCACCACAATGCATTGAAAGAGGAATTTAGATATTTTATTAACAGAGCATTAGCAATAATTCGTTTGTATGTCTATTTTAAGTGCCATTTTTTCGCTTTCCCATTGATTTGGGTTGAGATTTCTAGCACTGATGTTGTCCTATGCTGATTTGAGCGATTCTCTGAGTCCTGCCACTATCCCATGTAGTATGTGTATTCAAAAACATCGCGAAGCATCAAGTTCTAAATGTTCTCAAACGATATAATATCCGAAGAGAGTGATAAGAGTTATAAGAAATGTCTCATCACACTGTTAGGTGGATTAAAAGCGTTCTTGTATATAAAAAATCGAATTGTTGAGTTGAAAAATGATATATTTGATTCAACTACACGAAATTACTCTGCGTGTACAAGAAAAAATTCAAAAATGTCGTTATTCACCGTTAAATTGAAACATACCATCCCGATCAGAAGAGGATAACAAAACAATAACATTGTTTTAACTATGGTTGATATTTATAACAACTGGAGTTATATTCAGATAACGGAATTGAAAGTGGATGGCGGGTAGTTTTATATACTATCAATATTATAAGATAATCTATTATGAGACCACCAATTTATGAATTGATCGTTTGTTACAGGTCACTGTCATTAGATGATTATATCTAATTCTCACAGAATACGTATAGGGTAAGGTGGGGCAAATCCGACCATTGGGTAAACCCGACCTCCCTCTGTTACCGAAAATCAGAAGCACTACGCGAACTAATATCAATGTTGTCGTGTAGAGCATCGAAAATAATCATAATGGTGGTATGACAACATTTTATTAGTCTACATTGAGATGCTCATACGACAAAATGTCTGCTTTTACAACTTTTGAGTTGACTTTTGTGCATCATTGACTACAGGATATTACTGATTGTTAAAGTGATTGCATAATAAATGTAAGTTGATTTAAATTCTTTGATTTAAGTCCTACAAAGTGCATAGATGAATTTAGTTTAACCTTTTTCATATTTTTTTAAATTGCATCGTAATGAAAAATGACACGATGGGGCAAATCCGATCTGTAAATATTGGGGTAAATCTGACCGCTTTTTTACTAAGAAAATTTTTATTTATCGAATTGAAATATATTTTTATTGATATTATTTATTATTTTTATGCAAAATGGTTCATAATTACAAACGAAAGACACAAAAACGTGATGATTATAGTATTCGTCGAGCAATTGCTCCGATGCAAATGGGAATATCATTACGTGCTACTGCTCGTGATTTTAGCATTCCAAGATTGACATTGAACTCCATTTTCTTCATGTTATAATTCAATAACACAACATTCATTGATTTATCATTGAAAAAACATAAAATTTGGGTAATATCTGCACTAAATCAACCAAAAACATATGGGGTCGGGTTTACCCCACCATTTTTGAAAACAGCAAAAATGAACATTTTTGTAAAACGCTTGTATCTCAAAATATTCCCAATATCCAAATAAAATGCTATATACAGAAAGTTGCCCAGGAGTCTAACCTTTAATTTGGTATATAAAACGACTTGATCCGATGTAAAATGAGCATTTTACAGCCAAAACCATTTACTAGGTCGGATTTGCCCCATCTTCCCGATCAGAATGAAATAACAAGATTATAACAGAACACAATTTTTGTAACATATTGTGTAATAAATTAGGTCTCGTTAGTAGTTAAAATAACAAAAATTTATAACAAGTAACAATGCGAGATATAGTTTTGAAATATTTCTGTTATGTGTTTCTGATCGGGTTACCCTATACTTTTGGAAAAAAAATTATATCTCATTTAGTTTTAACTTTGATAAAATCATATCAAATTTTGTTGCAATTTTGTTACAATTAGCCAGGTTTTTGTTTTATTTTTTGTTATTTTAACAACTAACCAGCCGGATCTATAACAGGTTCTGTTTCAAAATATTTTTGAAATAAATAACTCCAGGTGTTATAAATCAGTTATGCCCTTTTGATTGGGATACCACCTTTATAGAAATCCAATCTCACAAATTGCAACATCCTAACTTCTACGGATAATGCTTTACAACTATTGGTGCTCAAATGAAAGGTAATAGTCTCAGTTATTAGTCGTACTTGTTTTTGTGAGCGAATTTTGCCTAAATCGAAAGTTAAGGACCATCCATAGATGACGTGGCATTTTTGAGTGATTTACAACACCACCCTCCCCCGTCGTAGCATTTCGTCACAAACCTCTAAATACTCCCCCTGGTAATTACGTAGCTTAACGGTAACCCTCCTCCCTTGACCCGTAAAAAGTACAAAAAAAATAAAAAAAGATGTTAGATGAAACGGGTAAGGTTGTCGTAACATCAGGTCAACCCCTATTCCCCTTTAAAAAAAGACCCCCTACCCCCCCCCCCCCCCTGTCTTCATACATCATCACAAAATACAAAACTCCCCCATGTAATGCTACGTCATTTATGGATGGTACCTTTTAGGTATTTAAAAACGTTGTTGTTTATAAACAACATGGGCATGAAGAAGTTAAGATCAATATCAATTTCAGAAGCATAAGAATTTTGTCTACTCCCGATTTTATAAGTCAAATGAATTCGACCAAAATTCATGTTCATGTAGTGTCACAATTCAAATCAATTCTCGAGTACTTTTTCAAATGGACGTAAGTAACATTGAGAGCCTCTCTTTGTTTACTTTCTCTTTCGTTTATTACAACGTCATTACAACACTTTGTACTAATTTTCCAGTACATATCGAAAGCCAACGGTTTTTACTACAATATTATGCAAAGAGTAGAGTAGTAAATGTTGAAATGGCCGAGTAATGAACAGAAGAGAAAGACCTCAAAGAGAATCTCTCATTGTTACTTACGTCCATTTGAAAAAGTACTCGAGAATTCCTCTGATGATGGTAAACTACACTGCGAAAATTTACGATGACGCAAACAGCCATGGGCATACTGGACTTGGAGACTGTGATTTGCGACGGCAACATGCGGAACGCTATCGAGAATCCTGTTGGAGTGACGAAATTAACAGATATGCGTCAACGTAGGCTTATATGATAGCCTGATGTAGTTTATGAGATTTAAAAATGTGTAAATGATAATCAATCTAAATAATGAGAAATATTTATTAGACTATTTCAATAGTAATTCTTCAAAAGGGCTAATGAGACTTTTGTATCGCTCATTATTCCGCTACCGAGTTGAATTTCATGAAAAATACACATGAATCAACATCTTTATCCTTGGTAGAATCAATTTCAAATGTTTTCTGTGTTGAAATGATAACAAATTAGGAGAAATCAGCAAAACAAAAGTTTGTTTACAAATCTTATTAGCCCTATTCAAATGTTGATATGGATTTTTAGGGACTATAGAAGAATATTTAAATAGCTTCGGTTTATTAAATAGAAAAAAATAAACTATGCTCCCTTTGGTCAGATGGAGCTGATAAAACAGGCCGTCACTGTAATAATATTTCAGTTGAATAACGTTTTCAATCACACTTCAACTGATTGTGTCCATCCATGTTAATGGTTTCTGAAACAACGCGAATGTTTTCCCAACACTTTGCTTACCAGAGCGAGGCCGTGGACTTTATATCTCTCCTAATGTTCCTTGGGCTGTGGTCCTGCTTCCGTGGTTGGGTTTTCTTTCTTAGAAGGACGTCTGGAGTTTTAGAACTTTGAAACTTAATTTATTCAGAAAATATTTACAAAAGTTATCTTAAAGCTACATGTTGCCCGCGCGATTCATATATCGCTACGGGAAAATTTGTCCCTTTTAGTCCTTAAGTTTTTCCCTATTCTCCTGAGATACGGTGTAGATTTCCTATGGCCTTAGAAGTGCGCAATTCCTATTTGTTTACTTATATATTTGGCCTGCCTCTTCAAGACTGACGTATTTAACCACAATACGGATTCCTGTTATTCAATCCTAGTCCAGTCCCGCAAGGGCTCACAAAATATGCGGTTACATTTGTACCGCTTTCTAAGATTTTATTACTATCCTAACCGCAGAGTAAGTGAGAAGGAAAAACCAAAGCTAGCTAATCGGACTGCGTATGGCACGCTTATGTATATTAGGCGCGGGAGGTTGATAAATAGACAGTGATCCCTTTTTCTGTGTTCTTTTCATTTCATTTTCGGGTTTTTAAGATCAACATCAACCTTCCCTACGCGTAGCAGTGATGCATTTCTCATGCACTGCTGACATTGTATAATTAACTCATTTGCGCGGCAACAGTTGGCAACACAAGAATCACACAATTTGCATCGAAACTTAAAGAAATATGCCAAGCTAGAATGAGTAGTAATTATTTACAGATAAGTTCTATTAAATTCAATCCATGATTAAAGTTTCATTAAATTGCGCTATGATTTGCTAAATGAACGTCTATATCTAATGATCGTTGATAGCAATCGTTGAAAATCACTATTCACCGTCCAAGCAGTGTAGGGTGGGTGCTCCTATAGTTGAGGTGTACCAATAGTTGCAGTAGTGGGTTATACGCCTAACTAAGATACCAACCATCAACAAATATTTTTTTATCGATTCATCGCACTAAAATTATGCGACAATAAAACTGTTATCCTTGAAATTTGCTCAAATAACTATTGAAAAAAATTATTTTCTTAGAATTTTGAGCTCCCTTGCACCTATAGTTGATGTAGTGTACCTATAGTTGCAAGTCCCATAAGAAAGCAATGGGATTTGCAACAATAGGAACCGAAATTAGCAATTGCACCACTATTGGTACATGTGTTCCTATAGTGATACAAGCGGTTTTGAATACATAAATTGGTTACTAAGCCATCTTTATATTTTTCCTATGAAGTAGGGACTGAAAGCTTCCGTTTAATGTATTAACATTGCCCATAGGTCTATTAATCGATTTTTTATCAATAGTTTTCCTTAAGCATGCGACTATTGGTACATCCACCCTACACCAATAAATGAACTACCGAGCCGCCTGCGAGATGCGCATACAGCGCAACGACCAAGAACCCATATCTGCTTCAATAAAATGTCCCAACAAAAGTTTGTCATGATCGCAAGGAACTAGGGACAAAAACAAAGAAGAATTTTGTTGCTCTTCTGTGTGGACAAGCGTACTGAAACACGCATGGTTGTCACGAATAAACTTTCTCTGCAATGTATCATTCTCTCATAACACATGCAACATTGCTTTATCTCAAATTCTCTTTGTGTGTACATTTCTTGCTTCTGAGGGTTGTGTGTTGCTGCGCGACAGAACAAACTGTATGTCGCATACTGTGTGTATCGTTTGTTTTGGTGAAATAATCGCAGCAAATTGACTCCCTGATCATAACACACGTAACGAAACACCCTTTTTTCTTGAAACTTTTTCGTTTCGTTGTTCGTGGTACTCGTACAGAGAGGGCATTCTAACGCCACCATCAAATCGGAGGTACATATATGCAGAGATGCCAGATTTGTAGACATGTCTGCAAATTCGCAGACTTTTAATTTCAGCTGCAGATTTTTTGATGACGCAGATATTTGCAGCTTTTTAAATTTGGTTGCAGATATTTGCAGTTTTTTTAGTTTGGTTGCAGATATTCACAGATTTTTGAAAATAAAGGCTTTTGGTTACACTAGTTTCAAATTACAGCTTTATCTATTTTAGACATTTTTGGCACTTCCCAGACTTTAAAAATTATTATTTGCAGACAGTTGAAACAAGTATTTGGTATCTCTGCATATATGGAACGAGCACCATCTGTCAAGTTGTCCCTGGGTTGATTTACACAGAGATCCAGCGTCTTTGATCTCTGCCGTTTTTCACGTATCTTAAGCGGACCCATACACGAGACAGAAATATTGTCAATAATTATATTGACAAGACTGCTTCAATCCATCAATCCCATTTAAATTCTACAGAATCAATATTTTCAAAATGACCTTACACCATCAATATATTGATCAATATATGATTTATTGTCAATATTTCTGCTCGTGTAGGGTCCGCTTTAAGGAGACCCTAAACGAGAAAGAAATATTGTCAATAAATATATTGACAAAACTGTTTCAATCCATCAATCCCATTTAAATACCACAGAATCAATATTTTAAGATGACCTTACACCATCTATATATTGATCAATAAATGATTTATTGTCGATATTTCTGCTGGTGTAGGGTCCGCTTTATGCAAAAATTGTCTCTGACTTCACCGTTAAGCGGACCCTACACGAGCAGAAATATTGACACTAAATCATTTATTGATCAATATATTGATGGTGTAAGGTCATCTTAAAAATATTGATCCTGTAGAATTTAAATGGGATTGATGGATTGAAGCAGTCTTGTCAATAAATTTATTGACAATATTTCTGTCTCGTGTAGGGTCCGCTTTAAGCTGCGTTGCTAGATATATCGACTTATCTAGTGATATATCTTTTTACTCGATTAACGCAAATAATCGATTAATTTCTTAAATAATCGAAAAATTAATAATTGATCAGAAGCTTTCGGCATAATCGAGTAAATCGATTAGCTGATATCAGTTAATCGACAACATAATTCATGAAGGGTATGTGTGCTAACGCAAATATGCAAACCGCAGAACAAAATTTCCAAATAGACCCAGCGACCTTTTCTTTTTTTGTTGATAAACTAAAATTTACTACCTAATCGATAAATCGAATCAATTCTAGCCAAACATGTCAAATGGTCCTAAGTGAAAATTACAGTTTCTCCTTGTTTACTTTCTCTTTCGCTAACAACTTGTCCGTTTATACGTTTGTTAATTAACTCTTAGCATAATATGCTAGTCGAAATCAGCGTTTCTCGATATATCCTGAAACAATATTGAAAAGTTTTATGCTGACGCCGTAATAATCGAAAGAGAAAGTAAACAAAGAGGGGCTCTCATTTGCACTTAGGACCATTTGACATGTTTGTCGAGAATTAATCCAGCTCTCAAAAATTACTCGATCAACGGATAATCGATTATTTGCAAAAATCAGACATCACTAGACTTATCTGTATTTATGCCGAATTTTATACCAACGTATCACGCTCAATGTAAAATTTACATTGAGCGTGATACGGTTTGGGTATAAAATGTTGTATACAGTCGTGATTCGCTGGTTGGACACTTTTTAACTGGACTATTTTTAGTAGGACCTCCGCTAGTTGGACCATTGTCCAACTAAAAAGCATCTGAACACCAAAATCTCATGTCAAATTTACTTTGACAATCAATCTGACAATATTTAGAGATGTGAACAGATGCATTTACACTACCAACATCTCCTTTGGAGAGTTTTTGACATTTGTCAATCGGTCCAACTAGCGAATCAAATTCGTTAATTGGACAAGGCTGTGCCCGAATAGAAATGTACAGTAACAAAACCATGATTTTCACCAACCAGCGAATCACGACTGTATTATGGCTTTTTGAAAAAAGCCTCAAGACTTCCCAAAAAAAAATTCTGGCAACGCTCTTGTTCACCATTAACAGAGTTGCCAGATGATTTTGTTGAAAATAAGAATCCTCGTTAGATGTTTTCTGTTCCATTTTTTATTTTTCATTCCCCATTCTACTCACATACGCTCTCATTCTGGTTTACACATCCCTAATAAACCGAAATTATACACGAAATTTAACCCATATAGCGTAACGATTCCACATATGATTTGGATGATACTCTGAACACGTCGTTAGGCTCTTGAATCATACGATATTTATTAGGGCTACCATCTCATTCTGGCACACACTGGTTAAAAATAAAGTTTGAGAGCTGGATCAATTTGGTACTTGTTTTTTTCTATCCGCATGTCCCGTCCCAGCTTTGTATCTTTCTGTGTTCCATGAATAAAAAAATTTTGATACTTAATTGATGAGCATTTAAAAGTTTGATTATTATCTACTATTACTTCAAACATTGAAAAAAACTAAAAATGAACGCTACAAATTAGCGTCGGCTTTGATTCTCAATAAAGAAACTGTTATGGTTTATTTATTGAAATAATGGTCATTGTTAATGAAAACAGCTGCGGCGAGGATCCGCCAAAACCGTTGCGCTTTAAAATCGATTTCTTTTAGATAAATCTGTATAAATGGCGGCTCTGAAACGGTTCCCTGCCGGAAAGTGAATTGACGCCGAGAGCACGTGCTGGAACTCAGGTAACTCATTTTTCCATCACTGACGCATCTAGCTGTCAACAAAAATGGGAACTCAGCAACATTAGCTGTCAATTTTTGATCGCGGTGAGAGTCCCAGCTGTCGAATAGATGTTGGTACGATTTTCGATGTGTGCAAAAATATAATCGCGTAAATCCGAAGGTTCGTATTCCGTTCATTGGTGCTCCCCCGCTTGGGAAAATACACGAATTTCATTCGTATTGTTTAATCCGCCGATTAGTCGTTATCGTTTGTGCTATTTTGTTAAACAAAATCGTTATCTACCGAAAAAGTTTCTGGATTAGAATCTTTGTTTTCATAGTTCCTGTGCGTTTATCGAAGAAAACGGTGCTGTTTTTTTTGCTAGAGTTTTCTCCGTTTTGGCCTCAGTCAGTGTTGGTCTTTGATTCGTGTGTTGAAAATTTTCATTCAAAACCACCCGAGTGTAGCAGAAAAAGAAAATCTATTCGAGATCGAGAGAAGAAAAAAGTGAGACGAGTTTAGGTGCTTCTTTTTCGGGTGTTGGAAATCCGACCAAGTTGTGAAGGAAGTCTCAGTGTGTGTCTATTGGCCTTTGCCTCGAGTGTCCCCAGTGGTCAGAGTGAGATAAAAAAAAATCGCATTAATAGTTTGTTTTGACAAACGAAAGTTGATCAGTATTATTGGTGATAATTTTCCAAGAAGGATTAATTTTCTGCTGCGCCTGAGGATTTCGCCATCACACTACAATCGAAGGTAAATAGAAAGCCGTTCTCGCCCTGCACGATGCGCCTTGGTGGCTTTTGGCAGTCAGTAGAGTAGGTCACTGATGCGCTATTATGTCATCGTAGGATTGTGGGAAAATCTATATTGTTTGCATTGTCTTGAATACATCCCGCCTCCGACATTCCGAATAGGAAGATGTAAAGGTCAGCAAACGACATACCGGGAATGAGTCGCAGATAGTCCGATAGCGACCTCAAAGACCACATAATTTGTTATTGTTTGGACGGTTTTGATCGCACGGACGGCAGCTTATGAATTTACGACCTGATGTCCAAAAGGTGCGATCGCTAATGACCTCGACTAACCGCTTTGCTTGACTGGTGATGTGTTTTTTAATTTTTCACTTCACTTTTATCATTTCAATTTTGGCTGTTGTTCTGAAAAGACGGCCATAACCTTGATTGGTCGGTTGTTGCTGTCTTTCAAAACGCTATAGGGATCCCCATTACATTGAATTCGCAAGAGCGGCTCATGGGATGTTTTGAAACTTTCTGGTAACAAAGTGTATGTCGTTGTAATTGTCCGGAAGTCAATATCTTTTTTGGTTGAAGTTGTTTATTATTGCGTTGTATTTCAGCTTATCATCATCGTGACCGATCCATCCAGGTCATGGCCCCGATCGTGATCCAACGTTTCTTGGATTCTCTGATAGTTCTATCTTGGGTCATCTCAATCTTCATTTGTATTTGAACATTTTTTTCCTGAAACAAAACAGATGGTTAAGCATTTTTTAAATTAGCAAGAGACGCCATTGGAAATAAAATCAGCTACCGTAACCCGGAGTGACTTTGATTATTTGTAGCTAGGAAATTTATTATTGAATTTACTGAAAAAAATAAACATTTGCGAAAAATCTCAACCCTTCAAGTTGCGATGTTGGCCAGTTTTGAAATTTTAATTAACAATCTGTAAATTTTGTGAGCTCGTAACATGTTTTTCGGTTTTCTGATTCCAAAATCTATCAACAATAGTTTTTTTTGCAAGCAAATCAAAAACTTGGGCTCTAGGGGTTAAAGTCAACTTGTTCGTGGATCTATCGGACTTTCCAAGGAGACGCACATTTATTGAGTAAAATATTTTTCCATTTGACACGAGAATGAGAAAACTAAAGCCGGGTGAATTAGCCTTCGATCATAATACGCATCGGTGGATTGAACAACTACCGTGTATTAGGCAATTGTTGGGTAAAATTGCCCTACGACGAGAGTAACGTGTTTCTAGGGACAAAACATAGTTCAGGAGCCGCGAAAAGAGAAGCTGACCGTTAGCCAGCTTGTCAGACAATTCCATCATTGTATTCTCATGTTTCCTGACTTCCACATCAAAATAAGCTGGCGTTTACTTACCAGATTATTAGAACTCGTCATCAGCGAAGCTTGAACTCATAGTTACAGGAGTTCCTAACACAGCTTGGGTGTCTGACAAAATGACCATTGCAATGCCCCTTAGGCCGCTTCTAATCACTCTCTGGCACAGCTCTTATTTGACGATAACACCGCTTGAAAGACTGGCAGTGTAGAACCCAGAACCTTGTAGAACCTATAGTAAAGACCACACTACACCCGCACCATAATCTCTTTTTGAGCCATCAGTGTAATATTCTACGGAGTACTACGCTTGCTTGCTGACCCTCGTGCATCCATTCATTACGGTCAAACCTTGAATGTAAGACTATAGACTTTTTTAATCGACATAATATCTATGATTGTGTTTACGTGAAACTGTCACGAGACGGCGTAGAATTCCAGAAAGTGCTTTGATAGGACTTATTTAACCGTAAGGTTCCACGTGCTGCCTCATTTTTAATGCTAAGCTCGGTCTAACATTACTTCCAAGGCAATCGATTTCATTGCCCACACGATCAAAGCACATGTCAGTAAATTGGTCTGATAACCGAAGTGTAAAGTCAGCACATCATTTTTGGTTTTCTTCCGAAAGAGATTTCGGCACGATATTATGCATTTAAGGTTTTCTCTAGTTCTCTTGTTATGCTGATTCCTCAGCAATTTACCATCTGCTATTTTATTTTCATAGCGAATTCGATGGTAAAAATGGAAGTTTAAGAATACGTGGTTTCAGTTGACTGTCCTTTTCCTTGTAAATTAATTTGGATTAATTTTTGGGAGATTCTCCCTTTTACATCTTTGCCGTGTCACGTTTGAAGCGGTTTAATTACAAATCGAAATTGTAGATTAATCCTTTCCCCTAACAGTGAGAACAATGTCGTCTGCGAACCGATTTCCTCGAATCCGAAACCTTCCATTTCATTCAGGCGTCCGTCTGTTACCATAGACCACAGAATGAGTGACAGCAATCCACTTGAAGAATAACCTCTACTGGTACTCATGGTTACAGTTTCGCCACAGTCGAACTTTCACCTTTCAGCGACGCAGTCGCAATCGGGCAAAACAAGACATTTCAGTAATCCATTCGAAGGTAGAATACTCTATCTCCTTTGATTTAACAGCACGCCTGAGCAAATTCTCAGCCCATAAATCATAAATTTTGTTCGTATCAGATCTTACAAGCACCAAGTCTGTCTTATCGAAGGCTCCCACAATGTCGATGATGAGCGATATTGTGCATTCTTTGTTTTAGTGCATTTTTAACTTTTTGTTAGGATTGCGCAATACCGTAACGGTTGATTTCTGAGGTTGAAAGGCGCTAATTCCATATTAAACTTACAAAAGGGCGAATAAGATTTGTAAACAAACTTTTATTTTGATGGTTTCTCTTAATTTACTATAATTTCAAAGCAGAAAACAATTGAAATTACTTCTACGAAGGGTAAAAATTTACATTAGCGCATATTTTTCATGAAATTCCACTCTGCAGCAGACTAATGAGCGAAACAAGTTTGTTTACAAAAAACACTTTCGCCCTTTTGACGAATTAATATTGAATTGATCTGGACGCTTTAGGGTGGTCGACGTCACATCTACCAGCCTTCGGTATAAACACTACCCGGATTTCCGACCCAACACACCGGCACGTATCCTAAGGTTTAGTTTACCAGATGTAGAAGAAAATTTAACCCTTTTTGAATGAGTGCGGGAAATACTCTATGCAAACCCTATGATTTGTAGGGTTTGAAAAATAACAACGGTCATAGCATGTGTTTGAGAGGATTTTTGGATTCAGGATCATCTACACAATGAGACAAGGGGAAGTGAGCGGGTGCTTCAGAAGGAGACAACAATGAAAAACCAATTTGCTTCAATGAATGTTTCTGTAGTTCTAGTCAGCGGACGTGGAACCACGCGAAGAAAGGTATTGATGGCCCCTTAGTTCAGGGAGTTTGATGTAGTTAGTATGATGTCCCAGCTCATGGTTAAACACTACACGTTAGATACGCATAGACGGACTAATGGGTTGGTGGAGAGCAGTCTCTGTGCTTATGGCGACGTTTATCACAACATTGAACACATTGTCTGGTCATTGCTGAGAATTATGACGCCAGGTCTCAGTTAAAGGAGTCCCTTCGGGTCAATGGTCCAGCTCGGGATGTTCTGGCAAGCCGCGATCTCTCTGATGGGTCATTCTTTTAAAAATCGCGCACCTTTAAATTTTGACATTTCTAAATTGACTGATTTTTAAATGTAATTTCTGTGTATGAAACTACTTCACAAATATTTCAGCATTTTCCTAAAAATAGTTTTTTTTTATTATTGACACTTTAATGCCCGATCCTAGCAACACTAGCGACATGTGATGGCCGCGTTTTGTTGCATAACCATAAACTTTTGCGAGTGCGCCTTTTTGGTTACCAAATCAGTTGAATAATGAGTAATGTACACTTCTTTTCAACGAATTATGTTGTAGAAACTGCTAGTCAACAAACTGCGTTGCTCGGAATGATTCTCAATATTGCCTCAAACCTGTTGCCAAATAAAATTCCTCTCCCCTAGGTTGAGGGGCTTGACTGTATTGCAAACATCACCAAGCTTATTCCGTGCATCAGTGCTACAGAACCTCTGACAGACAACTGCTTTAAGATGGTTATTGCATTACGCCTCGATAGTGTGCATCGAGGAAACCGAGAGGGCTTATGCGCCTTTTTATGTTTTACGTTTTTTTTCATACTCTACACCCGCGTATACTAACGCTCAACCACTAGTCTGTGTGCGGTGGCGTGACCGACTGGCAGGTCGATGTGAATTGACTTTTGCTGTGTGCCGTGTTTGCAAACATTGTTCCACAGTTTGATGGCGGTATTCGTGGACGAGGCTCACAGTGGGGGCCATTGTGTGTCCATTTATCGGTCGACATTTGTACATCTATTAGTTTGCTTTTCCATTACTCTTGTATACCAAAATAGTATCGGTCAATTTATACACTTTTAATCAAACGCTTTGCATCTTTTTCCTTTATTCGGCATGTTGTGATTCTTTTTATTAGTATATTTCTACTATACTCGATCTATACTCATATAAGTACAAAAGCACAAACACTCGCGACCATGCAATTGCAATGATGTACACATACTTACGCCCGCGATCTCGTCAACATGCAAACACCCCTGTAATTAAGTAAACGTTTTAGCATGTATAAATTTACACACGCGGTCTCAAGCATCAACCCACCGCTCGCGCAATCATAAATCGGTTACGCCTGGAAGTCTCTACAATCGGTGATAGCAGTCTAGACTCATGCCTTCAGTTGGACCAATAAAAAATGAAGCTCACATTCACTAGACAACATGGTGACATGATTGGAAACTCTAATGATATAGGGAAACTGACTCACGTCTAGCACCTCTACCATACACTAAAAATTGAACATCAGATTCACGTTCTGCTCGCGATCATTCAAGAATACACGCGAATATGCGAATGGCTACACGATTATAAAATCGAATTTATGCACACGAAGGCACATACACGCTAGCGCAAGCGACAGACACGTTAACATACAGATGCTCGTGCCCTTCGCGATCACACTATTATGCAATTAGTGAACACCCACGCCAACCCAGACAGATATGCATCCCTGGACTGGAATGCTAAAACTCACTCCTTCCACGCACACACCACCACAGGACCCACAATTAGACTTATACATACAAAGTCACACGCAATAATTACAGGTATTCGTCTGACAACCGGGAAGTGCATTTCAAACGCAGAACGTATCATTCCAATGATGGCTTTGGATCTGCGTTGCCTGTGCTCAAGGCACCATAGTTTCGTCCGTCAGGTCAAGGATGTATGAATCTAGCTAGCCACCACCCTCGGCCCTAGCTGCCCATAAAGGAATATAACAAAAATTATCGTCAACCGGCTGCCCAGAGCAATAATCACACCACAACACTTCTGAGAGTTGCATAGATCGTATCACTTATCAAGGCGAATCCAGATTTGTATAACTCTACCCAAACCTGTTAATAAAAACTCCTTCCCATGGCAAACGTGGAGATGCAGAAATATAGACGGTTTCCATAACAACGTTTGTTACACTGACCGGCGTCGTTATTGGCATTTCAAAATATAGAACTCTCGAACCGTGCACAATGAGGAGGTATAACTACTCCTAGCTTTCTCTGTGCAATTTCGCTTGTGCTGGTCAATCACGGAGTAGAAACTACATACTTAACAAATATTTACATCTCGCAAGATGCACATGAAAGGAGCGTCACAATTCACTTGAATTTACATTCAAGAACATGTAAAAAAGCACTTGGTTCGCAAATCTCCATCTCCATTCAACCGAGTTCTACATCAAAAGAGACACAATATTTTACTTCACGTCTCAAAACATGTAAAATTCCATTACTGGACAGCAAAATACGTCGCAATGTTGTTTACGTCAAATGTAATTTTAATTTTTTCTAAGTGTGTACGAATTGTACGGTCGTAATGCTCATTCTCATGTTCATAACTTAAATTAGATCCATACTAACACTCACTAACACAATCGTTTGTATATTCTCTCATATATACTCACAATCTTCCCCCATTCCAAACGTACAAATGGTCGTGGCCTTCGAAATAACACAAAACTGGTCACAAACACGAATATGTAATTGAAATCAACCACACATACTTACACCCGCGATCTCACTAACATTAAAACACCCTGGTAAATAATTGAACGGTTTAGGACATATAAATTTACAAACTCGATCTCAAGTATTAATCCACCACATGCGCGATCATGAATCGGTCACATCCGCAAGTCTCTACTATCAATCCTAACAGCCTAGATTCATGCACTCAGTTGGACTAAGCAAAAAATGATGCTCATATTCACTAGACAACACGTTCCATGGTGACATGACTGGGAACTCCAGTCATATGAAGAATCTCACTCTCTTCTAACATTCAGCACGTTAACATACGAATGCTTAAGACCTTCGCGATCATCTCCGCACACCAAAGCCCGCGATCTCGCAATCATGACGATTAAGCGAATGTTTTAGCACTATTAAACTAATAAACGCTGTCGCAAGCGAGAATCTACAAACACCCATGTTCACGGGATAATGAATCGGTCACACCCGAAAATCTTTATCTTCGGTTCTAGCAGCCTAGGTTCACGCCTTCAGTCGGGTCCATAAACAAAATAACGCACATATACACTAGTGACTAGACAACACTAGTGGCGATATAACCGGGAACTCTAGTGATAGGTGGAAACTTACTTTCTACTAGCATCTGAACCTTTTATATTGAAAATTAAGTATCAGATTCACGATCCGCGCGATCATCCAAGAACACACGCGAATATGCGAATGGACGCACGATTATAAATTAAAGATCGAATTTATACACGCGAAGTTACAGCACACGTAACATACAAACGCCCATGCGATCGAACACGTTAATTTACAAATGCTCGAGCCCTTCGCGATGATACACAAAGACAAACATGCAATCTCAATCATCCACGCACAACTACGCCAAAGATTTCGCAAACACAAAACCGCCCCAATGATTTACTGAACGCGATCGTAAATTGCCTATACTGAATCCTAAAGGGCGAACACGAAATTATTGCGACACCGAAAATGTCATGCCAATTTTCTTATAATGTTTAAAATCAAACCAAAACTTATGGGTCGTTTTATACATATATTCACTTCAAAAATCAAAAGAAAAGTTAATCGATGGAGCCTTGAGTGTAAAATTGAACGCATTTTCGCTTGATGCCCTCCATCAAAGTCTTTACAGTGTCATCCGGTCCAGTTTCTCAGTTTTTTTTCCATTTTCTTAACATGTCCTTCTCGTCTTTGACTGTCTTCTTGCTCTTCCGAAGTTCCCGCTTCATCATTGCCCAGTACTGCTCCACCGGGCACAGCTCCGGACAGTTTGGCGGATTCATGTCCTTGGGAACAAAATGGACAGAATTGGCCTCATACCACTCCAGGACACTTTTAGAATAGTCGTGCTGCTGCAAGAACGACAAAAGGCGCTTCTCAAATTTGTAAATCTCGCCATTTACTGTGCCCTTTATCACGAAAGGCTCACTCATCAGTCCGCAAGAGCAGATGGCCTGCCAAATGAGATATTTGGAGGCGAACTTCGACATTTTCTTCTTCTTAAATTTGTCGTCCACATAGAACTTGCTCTTGCCTGTGAAAAACTCCAACCCCGGAATTTTCTTAAAATCGGCTTTAATATACGTTTCGTCGTTCATCACGCAGCAGCCATATTTTATCAGCATCTTCTCGTAGAGCTTCCATGCCCGAGTTTTAGCCGTCGATTGTTGCCGCTCATCGCGGTTTGGGAAGTTCTGTACCTTTTTTTATTTCGTTTATTTGACACGGCTCATAGCTGTAGCTTAACGGAGCCGTGGATCTTTTATGTGTTTACAATATGTAAAAATAAAAACTATAAAACCTATTTTAATCCACCTAGCGGTGCAATTGTGCCTTTCACGAGAATGTGTGCGTTGTTTATATTCATTAAAAGCTTTTAAATGCATATATTACATTTTATTATTGTACATCACATGACAACTATATACAGGAAAATAAATCATTATTCGAGTTCTAAAATTTTGAAAAAGAAAAAACAGCCACGGTAATATTGAACTGAAAAACCTGTTTTAATCCACCTAGAGGTGCAATTGTGCCTTACTCATTTCTCCAAACTATGATTTAATAGCTGGTTCGTACAATATAACTTTATGGAAATGTCTTTCATTCTTATTACACTTGGTAAGTATATATAAGAGCACCTTTTTGCATTCATCGCGGTATCGGTTTGAATCGGAGTTTTCTATGTGATCGACCTCCACAACCCGTAAATCCGATGCTGGAAGTCGGATGGAGATGGAATTTAATATCAGTTTCTGGGGACGCAACTCCTTTCATTTGAGACTAAGTTGAGCAAATCTAGCCATTTTCGAGAAACCAATATAACCGTTATTCTGACTTTGGATGCTTCCGGATCCGTCGATGGTGGCCAGTGTGGCCAAAGAGACTTTGAATGACTGTTGGGGACCTAGATCTACAAATTCAACAGTTGTGTTTACATTTTGGAAAAAAAATCACCTTTTTACATTCATCGCAGAATTCGTTAGAATCGGGATTTGCTGCGTGATCGTACGTATCACCCTGTAATTCAGGAACCAGAACTCGGATCCACACAAAATTCAACAGCAGCTGATGGACCTTTCATTTAAAATTAAGTTTGTCAAAATCGGTTCAGAAAATTCCGAGAAACCGATTTGGAAAAATCAACAAATTTTGTTTTGTAACCATACCTTTCAACTCGTAATTCGGAACAAGATGTCGGTTGAAAATGAAATTCAATAGCAACCTATGGGAATATTATACCTTTCATTTGAATCTTAGTTTGTAAAAATCGGTTCAGCCATCTCCGAGTAACCGATGTGGACATTTTGTTAACAAATCCGCACATACACACACATACATATACACATACACATACACACATACATACATACACACATACATACACACAGATATTTTGCGATCTCGGCGAACTGGGTCGAATGTTATATGAGACTCGGCCCTCCGGGCCTCGGTTAGAAAGTCAGTTTTTGGAGCAATTGCATAACCTTTCTATATAAGAAAGGCAAAAGAATAATATTTAATTAGCTTAATAAGCATGAGTTCAATGTTATCTTCATGTGATTATAATTTGCAAAGGTTGGTGGAATGCGTTTGAACGTGTAGGGAATGGGGGTTTAGTAGAGTGGGTGTGGAGGATGCGTCAGAAATCCTTCATCTTATTTCGGTATACGGGGTGGATGAAGGAAATCTGGGCGTGAGGGTGATCCAAGAAGAGGGGAGTGATGAAGGAGGGAGGTGTAAGGGCAAGGTGGGGATAGGGGGGGGGGAAGGGGCGGCTACGCAATACTCAACTGCATATTTTGCCTTCCATTTGAGACTTGGTTTGAGAAAATCGGTTCAGTCATCACCGATGAACCGATGTGACTTTAATTGTGGAATATGCCCGGAATTCCGGACTTCCGGAATCGTCGATAGTGGACAATATATTCAAAGAATGTTTGATTGGCAATCAGTGATCTAGATCTACGATTAGAAGTAATTTGGTGACCATTTCAATAGTTTTTAGCCTCTGAGGTATTACGATTGTACCGATTTATATGGGAAATTCCAGTGTATCCTTACTAACACCCCTGTAACTCCGGAAGCAAGAGTCAGAACCGAATGAAATTCAGCAGCAGTCAATGGCATTACTGTATCTTTCATTTGAAATTAAGTTCGTAAAAATCGGTAGAGAATTCGTTGTGGAATGGGTGTGATATTAGCTTAGGAACTTGGCGGGTTCCCCGAGGGCGTCATGAACCGTCATAGGTGGCCAATGTGGTCAAAGCTGCTTTGATTGATCATTAGTGATCCAGACCCGCAAACTAGAGTAATGTTACATCAATTTTAATATGTTTTACATCATTTGAACATTATGGTGGTACCAGTTTATATGGGAATTTGCTGTGTGACCGCACTCTTCAACCCGTAACTCCGGAACCGGACGTCGGATCAACTAAAAATTCAATAGCAGCTTATGGGAGCGTTATACCTTTCAGATGAAACTAAGTTTGCGAAAATCGGTTCAGCCATCTCTGAGAAAATTGTGTGAGTTTAAATGACACACACACACATACACACACACACACATACACACACATACATACACACACAGACATTTCCCGATCTCGACGAACTGAATCGAATGGTGTATGATACTCGGCCCTCCGGGCCTCGGTTAAAAAGTCGATTTTTACAGTGATTGCATAGCCTTTCTTTATATGAGAAAGGCAAAAAGGTGCGAAATCGGCAAAGTCCCAAAAAGTCGATTTTCATAAAAAAAATTTTTCGAGATAACATAAAATCTCGACGTTTCATGCATTTTAAAGATGTTTGGCATCAAAAATACGAATTCGATTTCTGAAATTTCATGGGGTCCCCCCCTTGAAAAAAAATTTGAGTTCCGGCTTATATGGGAATTTCATGTGTGACCGGACCGTTCAGTCTATATTTCCGGAACCATACAAGCGATCCGTGCGAAATTTTACAGACATCTGTGAGGATAATATAGCTATCATTTGGGACTAAGTTTGTGAAAATCGGCCCAACCATTTCCGAGAAACTGATATGAGTTTGCTAGTTATGAAAGATGGCCGCTTTTCCCGGGTACTTCCGGAACCGTCTATGGTGGTCAATGTAGTCAACGAAAGTTTGTTTGGCCGTCGGTGACCTAGAACTGCAAAGTTAAGTTATTTGAGAGACATTTTAGCGAAATTTTTACCTTTTTTGCTTCCATCGGAGTATCGGTTTGAATCACAATTTGCTATGTGATCGCACGCCACAACCCGTAACTCCGGAACCGGAAGTCGCTTGAGGATAAAATTTAATAGCCATTTACGGGGACGCAATATCTTTCATTTGAGGCCAAGTTTAGTCGAATCGGTCTAGCCATCTCCGAGAAACCGATGTGACTATTATTCTGAATTTAGATACTCCCGTCGGGGCTTCCGGAATCGATGATGGTGGCCAATGTGGCCAAATAGACTTTGAATGGATGTTAGTGACCTAATACTACAAATCGAAGCAGTTGTGGTCATATTTTGGAAAAAATTTCACCTTTATACATTCATTGCAGAATTTATTAAAATCGACATTTTCTGCGCGTTCGTACTCATCACCCTGTAATTCCGGAACCGGAAGTCGGATCCATTAGAAATTCAATAGCAGCCTATGGGAACGTTGCACCTTTCATTTGGGACTAAATTGTAAAAATCGGTTCATCCATCTCTGAGAAAAGTGAGTGAGATTGTGTTCGCGTACACACACACAGACGCACATACACACACACATACATACACACACACAGACATTTGCCGAACTCGACGAACTGAATCGAATAGTATATGTCACTCGGCCCTCCGGGCCTCCGTTAAAAAGTCGGTTTTCAGAGCAATTGCAATACCTTTCTATTGAGAAAGGCAAAACAAATATTATTGTTTGTCCGTTGGATCTCGTGCGCGCAACTTTTTATTGCGAGCGGAGACTTTCTTTCGCGGCTCGCCTACTGCGTCATGGGGACCGTTTAATTCTCTCCTGTCTTCTGTATCAAGGTCATCATCGTTAAAAGTGCCTTGGTGCTCACGACCAGATGTTCTTTCCTGCTTCTTGCACTTACAGGTGACCAATGTAAATCCGCCGTCATTCTTATTATCTTCATCACCGATGTTACTAACAGTTGTTTCAGGGGTGCTGGATGCTGCTTTGGCAGTTGTCAATATGGACTGAACAGCTGCCACAAATTTGGCAACCGTTTGTGGTTCAGGTATTGGTATTGAAAATTCTTTTTTGGGTTGGTTTTCCGTGGATTCGTTGGCAATCGGTAGCGATACATTCTCCTCTGTATCTTCCGCGCAAGGTTGTCCGTGGTGTGCTATCTGATTACGATACTTGCACGTAGGAGTTTGCCCCCCCCATGAGTGCATAACGTAGTTTGATGAATAGTAGCTTCGTGGGTTTTAATTTTTATAGTCAAGTGGGAGGGGATAGGTCTTTCGATCCGCATCCTTACCACAAGAACACCGTTAGGTGCACCCGGGAGGAAATTTCTCCACGTATCACGTGTAACGTGCTAGTTGTTGTTCACTTGGTTCGATTGTACGTCTGACTTGGGCAGAAGTAGAAAGTAGACTGAGTTCTGTACCTTGTATGTATGTAGTCCAGCTCTCTTCTTTGCATTCTGGACGTAGCTCTGCGACATGCCGATCTTTTTAGCCAAATCACGGCTTGAGACGTAGGGATTTGCTTTAATCATCCGCTTCACCTTTACCTCCGTCTTTTTGTTCTCCGGTCCCGGTTTTCTTTCAGCTCCTTTGCCGTGGTCCAACGTCAACCGCTCCTGGAACCGCATCAGCACTCTGGAGATGGTTAAATGGTGAATGTTCAACATTTTACCCAACTGCCGGTGCGACAGGTCAGGAAATTCCAGGTGTTTGGAAAGAATTTGTTCTCTCGACTCGCGTTGGTTCACCTCCATTTTCGTTGAATCGAAAAACATGACTTCGAGTTTGACAGCATGTAAACAATACACATCAATGAGAAAGTGTGCAAAATTTGGTTGATTTTTACCCAATGGTAAAAAAGTTTCGCCCTTTACAATCCAGAATCACGCCCCGCTACAATGCACAGTGGTCCAGAATGCAAATTTAGTAGGAATTTTGAAATTTTACTAAAACTTAACAACTTAGCCTCATTAAGTCTTTGGAGAAGTTTTCATAGTTTGTGAGCCCCTTCTTTTTATTGAAACAACAGCCAGGGTGGTTCTAATTTTACCAAGATAAAAAAAATAACTTTAATCATTCCAGCTAGAGCCAAACGACCTTCAGCGAAGTTGTAGAACGACAAATTTTGGAAAAGTTTGCTGAAGACATGTAAGTTCTAGCTGTCATACTTTTCAGTTTACAACAAATTTAAAATCGAAGGTTAGGGTGTTTCTTAGAAAAACTGTTTTATTCAAATAACTTTTGTGGTATTGATTTAAAACAGAAGTAGTCTTCAGACAACTTTGAGATTGTTTTAATGCGAATAATTTGTTTCATGACACGACATATCTAACTATTTTCGTTGAAAAGTTTTGAGCACTTTTTCGCCAAAAATGGGGTTTTGTGGAATACAGGTATACCTCGATAGTACGTACTCTCGTTAGTACGTACCCTCGATAGTACGTACATTTTGCCCGTACGTACACCTACCGCCCTTTTTTGTTTGATTTTGTAACCTTCAACACAATGCGACTCAGAAGTTTCACGGGTTCCATGTTACTTCTGCATACTTTAGATAGGTTATGTCAAGAGTTCTGTGCTACTCAGAATAGTTCTGCAAACTCCAGCAAAGTATTCCAAAGTTTAAGTAAACCATAAATGCATCATGAAATTGCACCTAGTATGAAAAGAATCCTACGAGCTTTAGGGACGTCGTACAAGTATCTTGAAAATCTTAAAAATTTTTGGCAGCTTACTAACTTACAAGGAAATCCTTAGAACTTCAGACAATTTGTGCGATATTCCTACCAATAATAGTTTTTTTGTCAAACATCAGAGAATCTCAATGAGCTTTAAGGATGACAGTTCGCCGGTTGTATAAAATTTAGGAAATTACTTCAAATTTCAGAGAATTTACATGCATTCAAACATTTTACATAAACAGCAGAGTGTTCACGATATTCACTTATCTTTTACCTAACTCGGGGTAATTCTGCGAACTTCAAAAAATTCTACGATCTTGATCGAAATCTGTAGAACTTCTGGAAAGTTTACGAAATTTCAAGAGTATTTAAAGGATTTATGGAAGAAAAATTCAAACATCAAGGGGTGTCTTCAAGTTTTACAATATTACTCCAAACAAATAAATTACAACGAACCTCAAGTAAATTTCTGAAACTCACAGTTAACTTCACAAAATTAGGAAAGTTTGACCAAAAACTTGTGCATGCTTTATGTACGGTATGTCTCACTAGTATCACAGAAGTATTACTAACTTCGAAGTAACCGGTAAAATTCAAAGAAAATTTTCTGAAGACCAAAAATAATTTTAGTATCTTTTAAGGTATACTATCTAGAGCAATGATAACACGAATTTTGCTAATTGATTTTCAAATATTATGCACATAAAATGTGATGCTGAATTCATTACATTCTAGGAGATACTAAGTTTTGAATGGAATGGGTGAGATTCGGATCAAGTACGCCTAGCGAATTTGATGGAGGCTTATAGGACTTACAGATCTGGACAAACGCAGCTAAACGAGCTTTTTTTCCTCTATGAAACTCTGTGAAACTTGTGCGAGCAATTAAAGGAAGTATTCTACATATTGGCGTGGTTCAAGGATTAAGGTATGACAGGGAACTATGTTTTATATATCTTTAAGCTCATATGTTGTCATAAAATATATTTAAAATTTAATCGCCTTTGCAAATATATTTAAATATCCGTTTTGCGACCAAAATAATAAAGGAATAGAAAAACAATATATAATCCTGTTCGGAGAAGAATTGTTAATGGCATCGCGCTCGCGGAAATGCTACCAAATTCAAAGAATTTATCAATAACTCTCGAATATCCTACAATATTCAGAGGCATCTTATTCCTTTCGGTTTTTTATTACAAATTCAGAATATTTTATGCGAAATTCAGAAAAATCGTACGTAGTCAAGGAACTGAATAAATCCGAGGAAATGCTTTTACATGTGTAGCAAACCGTTCTTCTAAAATCAAGTCACAGTGATTGAACAGTTTATCACTAATATGGTGACTAATTTAATGATAAATCTTATTGTTGTAAGTTTTCATTCAATCTTAAACATAAAAAGTAATATTTTGAAGTTAATTTTTGTGATTCGATAGTACGTACGTTTCGATAGTACGTACACTAAACGAAGCGAAGGTGTACGTACTATCGAGGTATACCTGTAACAATATCACTCATTGGGGCAAACAAAAGACAATTATTTTTAGACTATAAATAAGATCATGATTAGAGTTATTATTGAGCAAAAAATGGCGAACGCGATATTTTTTTAAAACTTTCATGAAATTGATTTAAAAAATCTAGTTTTGATATATTAAGTGCTTATATCTTCTGAATAATAGAAGCAAGAGTTTTTATGTAGTAGAAGAAAATGTTCGTCTTCAAAAACTCTAAAAAACATCTGAAGGATAGGTAGGAAAAAAATGAAAACTTATATTAAAAATTTGGTTTTTCATGAATTGACTCTTTGTAATATGTTTAAATTACTTTTAAACGGTGAACAATATAAAAAATATAGTTTTGTTTTCATTATAAAATATTGCGCTTTACAATACTTTTCTATTATTTTAAATATTGGGTAGGGTGGGTCTAAATTTTTTAAAATCGTAAAATTAACTTTTTAATGTTTCGAGATAGAGTTTGGGTATTTTCCAGAAAATAGCAGAAAATCAAATTTAAAAAAAAACATTGCCCATGTCGTATACTTTTCATTTTACAAGAAATTTATCAAAAAATTAGGGTGTTTCTTAAAAAATCATTTTCTTTGTATAACTTTTGCAGTTTTGATTTTTCATTAACATCACTTTAGAAATACTTTCAGATATTTTGTAGGAGCACAATTTGTCTCAATATACCGAACCTCTAGCTTCTCTCGTTAGAAAGTTACATATGCTTTTTACTACAAATAATTTGTAAATATAGCAAGATATAAAAAAAATATCGCATTTGCCGTTTTTTGGTGATCTGTACTACAAAGCATGCTATTTCATATGACAGCAACGTATTTGATGTTAAGTGCCCGAATCGAAGATAGTTCTATTTGAAAAGTTATATTTTTTATATGAAAGTTCTTATAACTTTGAAACAAATAAGTTGAGTAGTTGGTGTTTTAACCCTTAAAGGCGCAAAGCAATTTTTTTCAAATTTTCTGAAAATTGTCTCTCAAAATTAATACGCTACTCTGATAATTTTAAGCTGGTTTTCGCAATGTTGTTTTAAAACAACATTGCGCATTTAAGGGTTAAGGAAAATTATGCGCCCTAATATAATCTTCAAGATGTCCAAAGGGTACTTTAGTGTAAAATAAAAACCTGTTTTAATCCACCTAGCGGTGTAATTGTGCCTTTCTCAATCATGAACACGAGAATGTTTGCGTTGTTTATATTCATTAAAAGCTTTCAAATGCATATACTATATTTTATTATTATACATGACATGACAAATATACAAAAAAAGAAATCATTATTCGAGTTCTAAAATTTTGCAAAAGAAAAAATAGCCACGGCAATATTGAACTGAAAAAAGTCCCAAAAAGTCGATTTCTACAAAAAAAAATTTCGAGATAACATAAAATCTCGACGTTTCATGCATTTTAAAGATGTTTGGCATCAAAAATACGAATTCGATTTCTGAAATTTCATGGGGTCCCCCCTTTGAAATTTTTTTTTGAGTTCCGGCTTATATGGAAATTTCATATGTGACCGGACGGTTTAGTCTATATTTCCGGACCCATATAAGCGATCCGTACGAAATTTTATAGACATCTGTGGGGATATTATAGCTATCATTGGGGACTAAGTTTGTGAAAATCGGCCCAACCATTTCCGGGAAACTGATGTGAGTTCGTCAATTTTGAAAGATTGCCGCTTTTCCCGGGCACTTCCGGAACCGTCTATGGTGGTCAATGCAGTCAACGAAAGTTTGGTTGGCCGTCGGTGACCTAGAACAGCAAATTTAAGTTGTTTGAGAGACATTTTAGCGAAATTTTTACCTTTTTACATTTCTTACAAAAGAAATGTATAGGATTCGCTCAAACTTTGAAAACTTTTTCCGAGGCCCGGAGGGCCGAGTTTCATATACCAATCGACTCAGCTCGACAAATTGAGACAATGTCTGTATGTGTGTGTGTGTGTGTGTGTGTGTGTGTGTATGTGTATGTGTGTATGTATGTATGTACAAAATGTCATGTAATTATCTCAGCAATGGCTGAACCGATCTTAATGAAACTAGTTTCAAATGAAAGGCCTAACGTTGCCATTTGACACTATTATTTTTGATTTTCGATATGTTGTTTACTTTCTGAGATATGGGCAATTTTGTCAAAACACGGCAGGTTTTTCGCAAATAACTTTCAACCAATGCGATATTGTCTCACAAACCGCACATAAATAGAAAGCTTGTAAAAATACCTTTCTAACAAGCTATAGATTGTCAAAATCCGTGCACGAGCGGCGGAGATATTAAACATTTTGTATTTTTATTCCTCGCTTACCAATTTTCACTAATTAAAAATGATATTGTTTCATACAGAGTATTGCTTTACTGGTGTTTTAGGGGCAAAACTAAACCGATTTTGAATATCGGGGTATGAAAACACATCTACGTGATTCAAGGAATTCGATGTTGTGAACATTTTGTGAATTACCTCTATAATAAATGAACTATTTCTCAAAAATCAATATACAAGTTCACGTCAAAGACAAAAAAATGTGTTGATAGTGAAACAGCGAGTTCTAGTATTTATCCCTTGGATTAGGCGTTGCGTTCAATCATGAGGTAAATGTTGGATGGTATATCAATACACAGATCAAAGAGTAATTCATCTAGCAGTGAGATAAAAGATTTCTCATATAATTATACTCGTGGCGTCACCGAAAGCAATTGTATGTTTGAAGCCCAAAACTCTAGCGAAAATTTAGCTCTTTTGCAAGATTTAGGTTATACTGGTTATGGCACAAAAATTTCTACTTACATTATTTACGATAATAATGTAAGGAATCAACATATCGCATAATATATCTATAAAAATAAGGTCAGTACCTTAACCATCATTTGCCGTTCCTCACACGCCCCCCCCCATCTCTCTCTCTCTCTCTCTCTCTCTCTCTCTCTCTCTCTCTCTCTCTCTTTTTCTCGCTGTCTCCCTTCTATCGCATCTATCTAGCTATTTCTGTATCCATTTCTAAGTTGTGTGATAAGATCTTCTGCCAATCTGAAATATTTATTCATATCCAAGCCAATTTCATGTGTGCGATGTAATTGTGATGGTTTGAGAAAACAAAACTATTTTTTGTCTGCTGCTACATCAACTCAACTTTAATTCAATTGTATTCAAAGCCTGTATCTACGCTATAATTAAGGAAATTCATGGCTATATGAGAAAAATATTTGGCTTAATTGGGTAATATGGATGTTTAACGATGAAAATTTTCAAAAGAGACATTCCACGTGCGCTATTTAAACTATTGAATTTTGAATGAAACATATGCTCAAAGACTGAAAGCTGAAGCCAGCAGGATTGGAATTTCCATCAACGTTTCGAAGACAAAATACATGAGAGGAAGAGGTTCTAAAGACGACAATGTGAACCTCCCATCCCGAGTTTGGATTGACGGTGACGAAATCGAGATGGTCGACGAATTCATGTATTTGGGCTCACTGGTAACCGAAGACAATGATAACAGCAGAGAAATTCAGAGACGGATCTTGGCGGGAAATCGTGCCTACTTTGGACTCCGAAGGACGCTCCGGTCGAACAAAATTCGCCGCCGCACGAAGTTGATTATCTACAATACGCTAATTAGATCGGTGGTCTTCTACGGCCACGAGACCTGGACTATGCTCGTGGAGGACCAACGCGCCCTTGGAGTTTTCGAACCATCTATGGTGGCGTGCTGCTGGAAGAGGAACGTTGCGCAGGCGAATGAACCATGTATCAGATGCTGGAAGAACCATCCATCGCGCATACCTTAACAATAGGACGTTTGTGGTGGGCTGTACACGTCATGAGAATGTCAGACGACGACCCGGTGAAGATGGTTCTTGAGGGCGACCCTACAGGAACAAGAAGACGGGGCGCACAGCGAGCACGGTGGATCGACCAGATAGAGGACGACCTGCGGACCCTTCGAAGACTGCGAGGCTGGCGACAAGCAGCAATGGACCGAGTGGAGTGAGGACGGCTTCTGCATACAGCAAGAGACAAAAAGGCTCTAGCCTGAACGGTAAGGTAAGTATATGCCCAAATATGTCATGTGAAAACTAAGAACAACTTTTTTGTAATGATATTATTGAAAATGCACATTCGTTGTATTGGTACGAACTTTCATGAAAAATAACGGATCAAAGACCAAACATATCCACAAATTAGATCCAGAAAAAGAAGTCTTCCAAAGTACCCACTCTCGATGGGGAATGCAACTACAATGTGTCTTCTAACTTATCGTCGTCCATATTTGCATATATAATGAGTAGTTTGAACCATTTCTTTTTCACAGTATTGGTTTGTATAGGACTTATTTATCCATATTTCCTGCACGAGAATTCCGAACGAAACAATATGCAAGTTATAAGGATGAATGGAAAGAGACTGCATTGCAATCAACTGAATGCATGGCTTTTATGCTATCGACATAGCATAGACATTTCACACTATTAACTTCAAGGCAAATAAAAACTTTGAAATATCTACCTGTCTCATTCAAGAATCGCATTCTCCCTCAGTCGTTCTCTGTTCAAGGGGCTTGAAAGCACATGTGCCCTTGTCTCACTTTACTATATTCAATTGCGCGTTAAAATACTGGAACAGTATTTTAACGCGCAACTATGTGACCAAAAGTATTCCAAAGCAAATTGAACGTTCCATGTTCCTGATAACTAATTAAGGTCCAACAATAAAGTAGATACACCAGATAATCTTAAAACGACGTCGTCAAGTAAAGAAGCATGAAAACGAAAAGAATAAAACCAAAAAAGACGGAAGCCCTAGAAAGTCCATTGTATATTGATTAGCCTTTTCTCAGAAGATGTGATTTTCAAAAACATTTCAAAACTTTCTGATGCAATGGTTCTCAAATTCGTACAATCCGGTTTATTCATTTTCTTTATTCAAAAATGTTTTTTAACCTTAAATATATGATCATTTCATTTTAATTACTTATTCCATTCAGCATATTTTTATTCGTTTTGTTCATCTGCGTCATTTTACTTCTTTTATTCGTTTCATTCTTTGGATTCACTCTGATCAGTTTAGTTTTTTTGTGCATTTTACTCATATTATGCATTTAACATATTTTATTCATTGTTTTCATTGCATGCATTCTATTCATTTTTCCAGTTTATTCATTTTGTTCAGTTTCTTCATTTTAATAATCTGACTACTTTTTCAGTTTTAATCATTTCATCCAAATAGTTTATTTGATACAATTAAATTTAAAGAATATTATTTTATAACATTTTACTATCGTTTAATTTTTCATTTTAATCAATGCATTTTATTCTGCTCATTTTCTTCTTTTTATTTATTTTATCACTTCAGCTCATTTTGTTTATTTGATTCCTTTGTTTTATTTATGCATTTCATTTATTTTTTACTTTATTTATTTTGTTCATTCATTCTTTTTATTCATTTGATCCATTTCATTAATTTGATTTATTGTATTCACTGGATTAAATCAATTTGATTCATTTGAATAATTTGATTCATTTGATTTATTTGATTCATTTGATTCATTTGATTCATTTGATTCATTTGATTCATTTGATTCATTTGATTCATTTGGTTCATTTGATTCATTTGATTCATTTGATTCATTTGATTCATTTGATTCATTCGATTCATTTGATTCATTTGATTCATATCTTTAATTTTATGCATTTCATGCTCAGTCATTCCTTTTATTTCATTCAATTTGTTAGTATGAGTCAATTTATTCTACTAATCTTATAACTATTTCTAAATATACCTAATCTTAATTTTTATTTAATAGCCATCTAATTTGATTCGTGTATTTCATAATTTTGATTTTCATTAATTTTTTTACTCATTTTATGAATTTAAAAACCTATTATTTCATGTTTTGCTTTACTTTCTATTTCGTTCGTTTTGTTGATTTTCTATTATTTATTCAGTTCATTCGAGATTTTATTCGTGCAAGACTAGAAACTGTTTTCATACCACCTCTAGTTGGGTGCCTACTTCTCATGAGTTCTGAAAACTAATCCAATAGTGATATGTGTAAGAAATGTCTCATCTCACTGCTAGGTCGATTAAATCGGTTTTTGATTTCATCGGAGTATCGGTTTGAATCACAATTTGCTATGTGATCGCACGCCACAACCTGTAACCCCGGAACCGGAAGTCAGATCGGGATGAAATTAAATAGCCATTTACGGGGACGCAATGCCTTTCATTTGAGACCAAGTTTAGTTGAATCGGTCTAGCCATTTCCGAGAAACCGATGTGACTGTTATTCTGAATTTAGATACTTCCGCCGGGGCTTCCGCAACCGATGATGGTGGCCAAAGTGGCCAAATAGACTTTGAATGGATGTTAGTCACCTAATACTACAAATCGAAGCAGTTGTGGTCATATTTTGGAAAAAATTTCACCTTTGTACATTCATTGCAGAATTGATTAAAATCTACATTTTCTGCGTGTTCGTACTCATCACCCTGTAATTCCGGAACCGGAAGTTGGATCCATTAAAAATTCAATAGCAGCCTATGGGAACGTTGCACCTTTCATTTGAGACTAAGTTTGTCAAAATCGGTTCAGCCATCTCTGTGAAAAATGAGTGACATTTTTGGTCACATACACACACATACATACATACACACACAGACATTTGCCGAACTCGACGAACTGAATCGAATGGTATATGTCACTCGGCCCTCCGGGCCTCCGTTAAAAAGTCGGTTTTCAGAGCAAATGCAATACCTTTCTATTGAGAAAGGCAAAACTACAAAAGTTATAGAAATAAAACGTTTTTTAAGAAACACCCTAAAGCTTACATTTGGAATTCTCGTGCAATAAAATCTAGAGTTTGCATGTCTTCAGCAAATTTGTCTAAAATGTATTGCTCTACAACTTCATCGAAGACAGTAAAGCTCTATCTCGAACCGTTAAAAAGCTCAATTTTAAATATTGCTAAAATTAGAACCACCCTAGCATCTGTTTAAACAAATATAAGGACATTGACATTGAATAACTTTGTTTAACATATTGCAGGGCTAAGTCATTTAATTTTAGCAAAAAGATAAAATTCCTGCTAAATTCACATTCTGGACCACTGTGCAATGGGCCTTTCCAAGTAACAATTGAAGTTTTATAGCATGCTACAAGTGCTAAGTTTTATCAGTGGCTACAAAACTAGCATAAAACTAGGGCTTAAGCAGTATTTTAGTGGGTTACATTTCCCGTCTCATCTGCAATTGTAGTGAGTGATTCTGACGGGGAGCTCTTCTGAGACCCTAGTTCTACAGCTTCAGTAGGACAACTCTCAAAAGAAAAATTCCCTTGCAATATGATTTTAGGTAAATGTCCACACCTTTTTTCCTGATAAGGTACTGATTTGTGCCAAAGATCGTATACTCATGACATGAATTACACGCTCGTGTTGTCCTTGTTTTGACTTATTTGGTTGCTAAATACCTCTAAATAAAATGTAAAAGACTCTTTGGATGTAGTCAGAATACTAGGATACAGCGTAGTTAATGAAAATTGTCAAGAAAGGTCTGGTTCGCGATAACAGTGCAATGCTGGCTCCCGGTACCATTTGAATGTTCCATTTCGCATATCGGTTTTGCCTGGAGACAAAATTTCAAACTACTTGAACCAACAATTCTACCAAGGTACTGAAATTTTAATAAATCAAAGTCTTGAGATTCCGGTACATGTTTATTCGCGCTACTTGGGTGCAGAATTCTGAACTATTCGGTGTATCACTTTGTACGCGTTGATCTCCTAAACAGCTTAGTCGAAGACGCCGACTAGCTTAAAAATAGTAAAATTTATATAGAGTAGGTTTAACAAATGATATACTCACTAGCGCTGCATAATGACAAGATCCCGAACTGTTAGATAAACCACCGACCTGATAAAAATTAGTATCAACAACACAACTACAGGTCACAAAAAATATATTCACATTGGCGCCAGCTAGTGATCGATTTTCGAACTATTCGATGCACCTCCTGGTAGCTTATAATCTCATGAACAACTTTGCCGAAGATACCGTCTCTTAGCTGGATGAAACTTAAAAACTTTAGATACAGTAGATCACAAAATTGACATGAACGACCAATACCGTCGCTTAGCAGCAGAATACTTCAATATTCAGCATACCATTGTGTAGGTTTTGATCTTAAGCGTGGGTTATCTGCCCTTAGTAAATTATAAAACACGCTATCTATGATTTTTGAAAATCGCGATGATGTGATCATATTCATCATCTACAATTCCCATGCAAATCTTGAGCTCTTGTCTCCGGAGTTTAGAGTTGTCTAACTTCGCTCGTATTTAGACAGTGCCATGATGCTTTTTCATACACTCCAGGGCACATACTAGAAGAGAAGCACCAACAATAAATACTAACGGAATTACATTTACAATTTTTTTTTCTAGGAACGTATAAAAAATTGTCATTCGGATAAATGATGTTTCAATACAGTTGAGTATTTTCGATATTGAACTCCAAATGTAAATTTGCGGGCGGAGCATTTCGATCACACCTGCGATAATTTCACTGATAACAGGAGCGTAATCCGCTCCGTATCGAAAACATACGTCAACCATGGGGGCTTAAAGCCCGGTATTTTTTCACATCAGGTGACTGTGATTAACTTTATTGAAACGACAGGCCTTTTTGCTCAAAGGCCTGTCGCGTTCGCTAAAAAAAATAAAAAAAATGGGTCTAAAGAAAACGTTGAAACAAGCGTGTGTGTTCTCCCGAACTGGCGCCATTTTTATCAACTAACGGGTACGGCGAAATGGGTTTCATTGGTGGGTTTCAAGAACCAAGGTTGTTTTACTGACCTTCCCTAAGACTGTTAGTAGCTGAAGTGGTTAAAAGAGGAACAGTGACTGGTTTCATTTATTTAATTATACTTTCGCGCGAATTTCCCACCGAATTCGTTAGAAGTTCAACAAACTGGAAAGTGGCATAACAATGCTCAGCAACAATTGTTGCTGGTGCTGTGTACTCCTATATTTTTACATTGTCTGGTAAAAAACCCAGACGATTTACCGGAAATGTGCTAATCGTCGGTTCGTGGTCAACATGATGTGATGATGTTCGTTTCGATGTTTTGCTACAGTTGCATTTCAGTTGGTAGCAAATACTCTTAATTGAACTTTTGAGCCTTCGCAACTCTACGCAGATTTATATTTGGCTTGAAAAAAAAAGAAAATCAACAGCCCAATGAATCAATCGATCTTATTGCAGTATCAACTATTAACACTAAACACCACCGCTTGCCAAAGCCTGCGACTCTTACGTGTCCTATCGTGAACGCAGGTACATATTGATCCAAAACCCACTAATCGCTCATAAATGTTCGCGTCCTTCTTTTTTTCTTTCAGAATGTGTTCCGTCTACGAAAATGTAAACCGTCGGCGTGTTTAAATGTGCTCTCCTGAAGCCAAATGAGCAATCAGCTGCTACTTACACCGGTGCATCTCAATCAGCTGTGAAAGCATCACTTCATCTATTAGTTCGCTCAAACACCGAAGCACCCGCAGACGCATACGCAACATACATCAAAACGGCGCGACAATTATTTTCCAATCAGGTAAGCGTAAACGGTGCTGCTTAGCGAACAGTTGAAATGATAACACGAATTTGGGCTCATAAACACCTATGGGTGTTGAAAGGAGACCGAAATTAGATCATCTCTCATTAGAGGCTTTTTGCGTTGGTTTACTGCATAACAAATGATGAACTGTCACATTCGTTTTCGTTGGCGATTTTCAGCGAAACGATGTATAGCTGATTGCTTCTTTTTCAAGTGATAAGGAAAGCGTTTTGCCTTTAGTGATTACTCTATAAAACTGCTGATGTGTCACCACTTCTGTTTAATCAAGGGTGATTCAATCTAAATAACAACCTCTTGCGTTAGAAGTGTTTACAGAATGTTTACTTTCGTAAATCAAATAGAATCATTAGTAATGTTCCAAAATTGAGAGAAACCCGAGTACTGTAATCCTTTTGAGAAATTTGAAGCTTTTATTTCGACGTACAGATTTCAAATTTGTCGTTCAACATAGCACTGGAAGTTGCGAAACGACGTTCTGGTATGCAAAGGAACGGAACTATCATAACAAGATCTCACATGTTTCCTGGCTTCCCGGACTACATGGGCATCATTTGCGGCCCTTACACGTTCAATACTTTTGTTAAATAATGCTTCAACACGTCAATCCCATTTGAAATGCACATCGTCAATCCAACTTTTTTGCATTACACGTTTCATACTTTCTCAATACTCGCTAATATTGGCAAAAAGGTTGAACGTGTAGATGAAGTCGATTGAAGAGAAGTAGAAGAGGCGTTTATGTTCTTTAAAATAGAGGTTTCGAAAATTGGACTGACAATATTCTCTGACATGACAAAGTTTTCAGTTCTGAAGTGGAAATAGTACAATGTAGTACATGCAGATATTAGTAAGATGAATGAGTGGTGTTAGTGATATCAGTATAAATCGGCTTGCTTTCGTCATACCGCGCGTTCAGCTCCCATTGAATCTTGCGAGTGTTATGACGTTGACTTTTTGTGCTTCTGGATTGTTTACATATTTTTACATTTCTTACAAAAGAAATGTATAGAATTCACTCAAACTTTGCAAACTTTTTCCGAGTCCCGGAGGGCCGAGTCTCATATACCAATCGACTCAGCTCGACAAATTGGGACAATGTCTGTATGTGTGTGTACGGGTATGTATGTGTGTGTGTGCACTAATGTCATGTAATTATCTCAGCAACCGCTGAACCGATCTAAACGAAATTAGTTTCAAATGAAAGGCCTAACGTTGCCATTTGAACCTATTATTTTCGTTTTTCGATATGTAGCTTACTTTCTGAGATATGGATGATTTTGTCAAAACACAAAGGGTTTAAAGCAAATAGCTTTTGAACAAAGCAATGCATCCATATTATTCCACAAAATTAGAAAGCCTGTAACCTTTCAAACAAGCTATAGATTGTCAAAATCCGTTCACGAGCGGCGGAGATAATAAACATTTTGTATTTTCATTCCTCGCTTACCAATTTCCACAAACTAAAATTGAGATCGTTACATACAGAGTATTGCTTTACGGGAGTTTTAGGGGCAAAACTAAACCGATTTTGCATATCGGGGTATGAAAACACATCGGCGTGATTCAAGGAACTCGATTCTGAAAATATTTTGCGAATTTACTTGATAATTAACTATTTCCCAAAAATTAATATACAAGTTTACCTCAAAGACAAAACAATGTTTAGATTCACTTCAAAGTGAAAATTTGTGCAGATTTGATGTATTTATCTGTTGGATTAAGCATTGCGTTCAATCGTGAGCTAGATATTGGATGGTATTTGAATGCACAGATCGCCAATTTATCCACCTAGTAGCGAGAAAATAGATTTCTAACATAATTCATATTCATATCATACTCGTAGCATTACCAAAAGCAACGGTGTTTTTCATTAGCAAAATTCTAGTGAAAGTTTGTCTTCTTTTGCAAGATTCATGTTAAATTAATTGTGGCGTAAAAATTATCAGTTGCATTATGTATAATAACGATGTAACGAATCAAAATTTCGCCCATGTACAAAAATAATGCCATAGCACTAACCATCATTTACCATTCCTCACTTGTCGTCCCTCCCCACCCTCGATCTCACACCAATCGTGTTCGTGGCAACTATCACGACTCAGATCTATCCTAATATTTCCAAATCCATTTCTAAGATGTGTCATAAGATCTTAAACTAATCTGAAAAATTTGTTAATATCCAAGCTAATTTGATCTTGCGATGTATTTGTTCAGGTTGAAGCAAACAAACCTATTTTTGTCATCTATTTCCCTATAAACAGTTTTCCGTTTTAGTGTAGAACAGAGCCACTTGCGGAAACAAACTAAATATTACATTCTACTTGAAAAAGAAAATATTTATCGTCCTGGCAAAATTTTCAAAATATTTGTATTATGAGAAAACTATAATTAATTTATGTTCCAACCCTGCTTTCCTCTGAAGATGAGGGGCTATTCCTTCGAAACGTTGCACTAAGGAGAGTCATATGACCGAAAACTACATCAACTCCAATTTAATTCAATTCTATACTGAGCGTTTGTATATACTATAATTACGGAAATCCTAGGGTATTTCAAAGTGGATAATATCGTTGTTTGAAGACAAAAATGTTGAAAGAGACATACCACGTGCACTTGTCTATTTTAAACTTTTCGTATCTCTACTGAATTGTTTAATGAAACATATGCTCAAATGTGTTATCTGAAAATTGAGAATACCTGTTTTGGATTGATATTATTGAAAATGCGGATTTATTGTAATGCACTTTTATGAAAAATAACGGACCAAATTCCAAAAATATCCACAATTAGATCAGGGAAAAATGGCGCCAAAGGTCCCTGAACTATCGAACTATACTTGCATCCCTGTAAAAGTATTCTTTTAACTTATAGCGATGGCTCCAATGGCCCTATGCTGAGAACACTTCAATTGAAGCTTCAATGACAGAATTAGTACAGGCATTGGACAATTCAATAGACGTTTTGTTTGAGTGCTCCGTATTCTGCACGTAAATGAGCGAGGATTATAATCACAATTTATGCATTAGACAGAAAATTTATCTCGCTGAATTTATGTCATACATATTACTGTGTAATTATAACTGATACTGAATTGTACTGGAAAACCCAATATACATTTTTCATGATCAATGTGACTAAAAGCATATTGATTATATATTTTCGATGAATTTAAATACTTATTCTGGTAGTTTGAACCATTCCTTTATCATGGTATTGTTTTGTGTAGGACCAATAAACCCATATCTCCAGAACGAAAATTTCGAACGAAACAATTCTCAAGTGATAAGGATTGCTGGACCTGAATATTCTATTCTGTACAAAAATCATTTTCCAGATATCTGTGACCAAAAAACATCTTTTAATTCCAAGACAAATTCCTGATTTCTAGATTTCCTTATGACTAATTAAGGCCCATCAATAAACTAGAAACACCAGATAATCTTAAAACACCGTCAAGAAAAGAAGATCGAAAACGTGCTATTTGCAATGAGATTTTCACAAACACTTCAGAATATTCGGAAACAATTGGTTTGGAATTCGTGAAATTCGTTTTATTCATTTACTTTATTTAACTAACTTTTTTTTTAATTTTATTCTATATACTCATTTTTCCAGATCATTCATTTCATGGATTATATTCGTTTTGTTATTTTTTTTTAATTATAAATATTTGACTTATTTTAAATATATAATCATATCATTTTAATTTTATTTTTCTTTTAGCATTTTGTTGATTCATTTTGTTCATTTGACCTCATTTTATCTATTGTATTCATTTCATTCTTTGTATGCATTCCGATCAGTTTTTCATCTAATGCATCTTATTCGTATCATTCATTCAATTTATTTTATTCACTTTTTTGTGTTATGCAATTTTATATTATTTTTCGGGTTTACACATTTCATTCATTTTAATAATCTGACTAATTTTGTTCAGTCATTAATTTTATTCATTTCATCTAGAACATTAATCAAACACAATTTAATTTATTCTATTAATTTTATTACTTTTTAATATCGCAGATTTTTTTTAATTTCAATCATTTTATTGTTTAAAAGCAAACAAAATGAAAACAATTATAAAATATATAGAAAGAAAACACTTTTATTCATTTTATCACTTTATTCATGTTGTTTATTTTATTCATTCTATTCATTTTATTGATTTTATTAAACCTCTGCATACCCTGTTATTTATGAACAATTACGTTTTCGAACAGTTATAACTTTGGGGACAAGATTTCCTCACCAAAAAGTAAAACTAATAATTGTGACTATCACCGTTTATTTGAGCGTTAATAGTTACAAGAAATATTAGTAGAACTGAAGTTATTGCAATTGTTCTGATTGGATTTCACTGGAGCAGTGCTATCAGTTATCGGTGAAAAATTATTTTTGTCTTCAAATATTGTTGAAAACTGATAAATTTCATCAATGTAGACTGCTTTCAGCTATCTTTTCTGCCCAATCGAACTATTGACAATTTTGCTGGAGATGTGTATTAAGGATCGGTATGTGAAAATTGAGCAGCTTCTCACACTGATAGACAAGCATCTATCTCGATCAAAACAGGTTTTGTGTGTTTCTTTACTCTAACACTTTAAAAAAAACGGTTTTGAAACAATATATGATCTAGAAAAACGTTAGATATGAAATGGTTAATTTTATCCATATTATTTATCTCATTAATTAAATTCTTTATGGTTTTATTCATATTATTTATCATTTTATTAAATTGTTAATTTTCCCCAGTTCATGTATTTTATTCAGTTTCTTCATTTTATTAATTCGGTTTCGTCAGTTCTTTTTACTAGTGGATGACAGTTTGTTAGCTTGAAACAATTTAATTTACTCTCTTAATTTCATAAATTTTTAATATTGTCTAATTTTCATTTGAGCTAATTTGATTTATTTTATTAATATGATTTATATTAATCATTCTATGCATTTTAAGTTATTCACTTTTTTATTGCTTTGCTTCATAATTCAGTTTATTCGAAGTGTTATTCGTGCAGTACTCGAAACTGTGCTTATCTCACATCTAGTTGCTTGCCAACTTTGCGTGTGTTCCGCAAACTAATGAGTGATACAAGAGTGATATGTGTAAGAAATGTCTCATCTCACTGATAGGTGGATTAAATCGGTTTTTTATTCATTTCGTTTATTTGATAGGCACAAATGCGTTAGCTTGGTGGTGCCAAATTCTTTTGTTTTTACATTTTGGATATCTTAAAACTAGGAGGTTACAATGTTGAAATTTTTTTTTATAAAAGAGAAAAATTTTACAACTATTTTTAGACTAGAAATAAGATACTATATACAAGAGAGGGGGCAAAAGATTTTTTTATGAAAAATTTTAAAACAAGGAATTCAATAGTAATAGTTTTTTACGAAGTATTTTATAGTTATCTTAAAACTAACAATATAGTTTGGTACATAAAAGGGGGAACAAATATTTATGAGAAATTTCACAGATGTTTTAAAACTAGGGATACAATTATATAATAGTTTTAACAAAGAGTAAAAATTACAACTATCTTAAAACTAGAAATACGGAATACAAATTTGATTTTTTATCGGAGACTTATGCTTGGTCAAGATATACAGAGGGGGGCTTATTTCCCACATCGGTGTAGAAGCAGTTGTATCAAGGACAGGGAAAGAAGGCGTAGATGGTGACCGGGAGAGAAGAGCAAAACTTGCAACTTTCGGGTAAACGGGAGATCAGCGAAACAAATTAGCTCCTCAGTCTAGTAGGTCGGATTTGCGGATGGTATTCTTCGGACCCGTGGGGAATTCTTCAAAAGTCATCGGACCTCGAGTCGCTCTCGCTTCAGTTTCCATAGTGGTAAGGGCGACGGCGGTTACATAGTGGCAGTCTGGAGCTGATCGGTTCCACAAGGCAGGAGGAAACTTCTAAAAACGAGAAATAAAAGAGAGGGGCTAAATTGGGATATTTATCGTTTTTATGAAAGTATAAATAAGGGACATATAGGGGAAATCACGATTTGCCAGTATATCTCGGACTGGGACATTGAGTGGTCTACCTCGGGCCCAAAGAGAATCCTTTAACTGAGACCTGGCGTCCAAATACCCGGCGCATACCCAGACAACGTGCTCGATGTCGTGATAGCCCTCGTCACAAGCGCACAGACTACTCTCCGCAAGCCCAATACGCCGCAAATGCGCATCCAAGGTGTAGTGATTGGGCATAAGTCGGGTCATTACACGAATAAAATCCCGACCCACATACATCCCCCTGAACCAAGGCTTCGTTGATACCTTTTGGGGTAATCGAATGTAGCCATCGTCCAAGTTCACCATTGCTCCACGAGGTTTGCTAACTGTTGAGTGTCCTCTGGCGACAAATACTAAAAAATTCGTTGAAGCAGATTGGTCTTTCGTATATGTCATCATTTAATGCGCCCACCTTTGCTAATGAGTCGGCCTTTTCATTGCCCGGGATAGAGCAATGAGAGGGGACCCAAACAAAGGTAATCTGATAAGATTTTTCAGATAACGTACACAAGGACTGCCGTATCTTCCCCAGGAAATATGGGAATTGCTTTTTGGGCTCCATCGAACGAAGAGCCTCAATAGAGCTGAGGCTGTCCGAAATGATGAATTAGTGATCTGTGGGCAGAGTGTCGACGATGATCCCAAGGGTGTACTGAATTGCAGCTAACTCTGAAGCGGGATCATTGAGCTTGAATGAAGCGGTGATAGTATTGTTGAAGATACCGAAGCCAGTGGACCCATCGAGATTTGATCCGTCAGTGTAGAACATTTTGTCACAGTCGACTTCTCGGAATTTATTATAAAATATATTGGGGATCACATGCGGGCGTATATGGTCCGGGACATCACGAATCTCTTCCTTCATGGATGTGTCGAAGAATACAGTAGAATCAGAAGCATCTAGGAAGAAGGATTAATGCTCTGTACCATGTAGTCGAAGTACAAGGACATAAATCAAGTTTGAGAATTAAGCTCGACGAGCCTCTCGAAGTTTTCAATCACCAACGGGTTCAGAATGTCGCATCGGATGAGCAATCGATATGAGAGTTCCCAAAATCGATTTTTTAGCGGAAGAACGCCAGCCAACACTTCGAGAGTCATCGTATGGGTCGAGTGCATGCAACTCAAGGCAATGCGCAAGCAACGATACTGGATTCTCTCCAGTTTGATGAAATGTATGTTCGCAGCGGAGCGGAAACAGAAACACCCGTACTCCATCACCGACACTATCGTTGTTTGGTATAACCTGATCAGGTCTCCTAGGTGGGCACCCCACCATGTTCCAGTTATTGTTCGGAGAAAGTTGATCCTTTGTTGGCATTTCTGTTTCAGATACCTAATGTGACATCCCCAGGTACCTTTAGAGTCGAACCAGACCCCGAGATATTTAAATGTGAAAACCTGATTAATCGTTGCACCCATTAATAGAAGCTGGAGTTGCGCCGGCTCACGCTTCCTAGAAAAAAACAACCAACTCAGTTTTCTCCGTGGAGAACTCGATACCCAGTTGAAGAGCCCAAGCAGACAAATTGTCCAAGGTATCTTGTAATGGTCCTTGCAAGTCGGCAGCTTTGGGCCCTGTAACAGAGACCACCCCGTCGTCTGCAAGTTGCCTTAGCGTGCATGAATTGGCAAGACAATCGTCAATGTCATTCACGTAAAAATTGTAGAGCAGGGGACTTAGACATGAGCCCTGGGGAAGACCCATGCAGCTAAATCGCGATGTTGTTAAATCGCCATGCGAAAAGTGCATGTGCTTTTCAGACAACAGGTTTAGCAAAAAAATATTTAAAATTGGTGAAAGACCATGCTGGTGCAGCTTCTCTGACAAAATATTGAGAGAAACTAAGTCAAAACCCCCCTTAATATCCAAGAAGACTGATGCCGTATGCTCTTTGTTAGCATAGGCCATTTGGATTTCTGTAGAAAGCAACGCAAGGCAATCGTTCGTCCCTTTGCCTTTGCGGAAGCCAAATTGTGTATCTGACAGTAAGCCATTTGCTTCAACCCAATTGTCGAGGCGAAACAAGATCATTTTCTCTAACAACTTCCGAAGACAGGACAGCATTGCAATCGGTCGAAACGAGTTGTGGTCGGAGGCTGGTTTTTCTGGTTTTTGGATGGCGATGACCTTCACTTGCCTCCAGTTTAACAACGAAGCAAAGCTGTTGATACCAATTTGAACTCATTCCATTGATTGCAGGCTGAATAATTAATGAATTATTGAGGCCCCTCATTAGTATGGTGAAAATAGGCGCTTTACCCCTATATGATAGACTTAGACTTGTAAAACTTGTCGAAAATCCGTAAAATCTTCTATAATAGACACTATTCATGACTTCTGATAGAATAGCAATCGTGTGAGTGATAAATTTAATGAAAATGAGACAAATATTACAAAAAACGTGATTTTCAGTGAAATTTCATGAAAATCTCTAAAACTTTATTGTCGTAGTTTTGGATGTTCCGAAACTTTGCCGAAGACACCAAATCTCTAAGATGCGAAATAAAAAAGTTAACATCGCAGCGCCACCTATACAGTGAAAACCCAAACTAATTTACATCATCAAAATAAGGCGCAGATAAAACCACGATGCTTTTCTAAAAATAGCAACTGAAAAAATGTACTCCCATAGCACTAGTGGTTTTGCTAATTTTCGTTCCTGCCCCACTGTGGATTGATTGCAAAGGATCAGCGCAGCATTCGACAATACAACGCTTTTGAAATCATCAGAGGGTTACGATTCGTTATGTGGCAGATATGCCGAACAATATACACTTCCTGTATATGTTACCAAAAGTAACTGTGACAGTACAGATACTGCGAGTTGTAAGCTCCCAGATAAGACACGGGTCAATAGCTTTGTTTAGAATAATGCATGTACGAGGCATTTCACGTAGATTAGGCCTGTCAGCCTTGTTGTAAGTAATAAAGGCTATGTTAAGGGGGCCCTCTACCCTCGAGGCTCGAAATTGAGCTATTTGGTGGGGATTGAATTGCAAAGGATCTACTGAAAAGATTTCGCATTTTGATTTTTTAAGCTACATGTTTTGATTTTTAAATTTTGATTTTAAAGACCAGAAGAAAAAAAACATTGGCAAACTATCAAACGTCATTGAAAACATCGATGTTGAAACTGCTGCCGTAAGTTCATAAAAGTATTGGTCCGATTTCAACTTTTTTTAAATTATAATGTAAGCATACCACTGCATTTTTCCATGTACGATTTGTACTTTCCTTGGGTTATGATGACGTCCCAGGAAGAACACACAATGCGATTATGTTCTTCATGGGACGTCATCATAGCGGGTAGCATAAGTCCAAAGGGTTGCAGGTTAGAATCCTGATACTGGGAGAATTTTTTCACATAATTGCTTTTGTTTAATGCACCATTTATGTTTTTCCTATTGGATACCACCAAAAAGACAAAATATTTTTGTTGTAGTATCGCAAAACTGTCATTGATGAAGTATAATTTTCTTCAGAATAGAAATAGAATCGAATTTGACAGCTAAATCCGTTTGCTTTTCGCCACTGTTTAGAGTGAAAAATTAACGCATCTATAGTCACATATACAGTTATATATTGGTTCAAACAGTATTATTCTTAAAGTTCTTAATTATGTTCATTGTCAGCACGAAATTTCGTCGAGTCATCACAACTTCACCCAAGAAGACAACGCGTATTGAAGACTATCTCCCCTGGAACCTATGGTGCGGCGGTTCAGAGCGTGTGGTGGGGGTCTCATAAGCCTGTCGTCACATGTTCGTATACCGACCAGAAGGGATTCTTAGTGTCAGTAAGATAGTAGCACTAGTCGTGATATTATTCAGTACGCTATGAAAATCGGTGGCGAAGTCAGTTGCGAAACAGAAGGCGGAAATACCGCAATGGGATTGTAGTGCAATCAAACAAACCCCAAAGAACTTACTACGTGCCTGATTCCGTATAATCCGAACATGTAGATGTTAAAATTACATCTTCCAGAAGTCTAGGATGCAAATCTACGACCTTCCTAAAAATGAAAACAAATACTCATCATTTCCCCAGTATACCGTCTGTACCGGCTGCAACATTCGACACGAAAGACAATCTCTCTAGTATATGACGTAAGCAATTCTAGCGAACGTCTGTAGGAAAAAAAATTCCTTCTCCCCTTTTCTTCACAGAAAATGCATTAGCCAGCACCACGTGACAAAGCTGCTTCCGCTGCCAGAAAGCGATATAGTTTGCTTTCAGAAACCATTTCGACCGCACGCCTGTAGCAAATCGACCGACCTGCCGGCACATTGGGAGCAACAACAATTTGAATGCATTTGATGAAGCAAATTCCACGTGCCAGCCAAAAATAAACTCTCCCGATACTGGATGGCCAAAATCGAAACCCGGTTGCGAGTGCAGTATAGTTTCTTTTCGGTAGATGCATGCGAGAGACGCTTTTCACTGCGTCGTCGGGTCTTAATTTCGCGTCAACTGTTGTAAGACATCGCGGCCGGTCGACTCACAACAATTGACGCGAAATTTAGGCAACTAATACTACTATAGTGCTATGAGGCTATGACTGCTTGCACATACGAAATGACTCGATGCAACTGCAGATTGGTAGTTTCCTAAATTTAGATTTTGGACTTAAGGAATCTTGAGAGACTAGCGGTTGCTTCTCTAATGCTTCAATCTGACATTCTTTTCTCCTAGTCCGAGTAAGTGTTTTTGGTCACATTTTAGATTCCACTATCACTATTACTCTACGACAGACACAAGTATTCCGCAAAACTACTTGTGCATATCATCAATCACTTTTATAAATATTGTTATTACTTTTAACTTTACTTTGATATTTTTCACTGTAGAAATAATGGGTCTTAAACCTACAATAGACAACTCCGAATGATCTTTATCAGATCATCTAACCTACAATCAAAATTTTCCAAACGAACATCACAAATTAGGTAAAATTACAAGTTGTGAAGATACATTAGTATTATTGGATAATTCAAATCGAGATGGATTTTTCGAAAAAAAATTGCTTGGAAAAAATATTACCATTGAATGTTTCAGTATGTTACAAGTTATGGAACAAAGCGTTTTGAAATTTAATTCGAACTTCCGTGCTTGCCTTCTGTGACATCACTCGGAATCAGCCAGTCGTTTATGTTCTTACGAGACGTATGATTTTTTGGATTTAACGTCTAACTAGGGTCAATTTTGGTACTAATCTAGCATTATCATCAAAGTGGCGCCAAAACTGTGCTAGTTACTGACGAGTGAAATCCGAAACGTTAAATGCTAATAGCAAAATCGGTTGAAATGTGTCAAAGTTATTAAATTTTTCCCACATTAGAAATTTACTCGCTAAAACTTTTGATGGGTTTATCTGACATTGTCGTGTGATAAATTCGTAATTTTTCCAATTTATACCTCACGTTCTGCACACATTCTTTTGAATTACTGTTCGACTGTGATGATTTCTGCTGTTCTCTCGGACTAGTTCAATGTGATCTTTCGCCAATATTATTTATATTGTCATATTGTCAGAAAAGCACATGCATTTTTCATATGGCGATTTGGCAATATTCAGAATAAGTTACATGGGCCTCCCACAAGGTTCTTGTCTAAGCCCTCTTCTCTACAATTTTACGTGATTAATTGTATTGTCAGCCCATGCACTCTAAGGCAACTTACAGATCTATGCTATATTTTTTAGGGTAAAATAAAGCGTAGTGCTTTCGCATAGGCCTGCTAAGCCAAGACAAGTTTCGGCTTCACTGTGTCTCATCGGCATAAACAGAACTTCTGCTCGGACTGGACATCACGTTTGATCAGTCATTCGATTGAAACACAAAGTGTGTTTTAGTTTTAAGGGATTTGCGTCAAGCCGGCGCTAATCTACTCCGACAAAAAGTTAGTGTCGGTTTCTGATGAGGCGAAGCCGAAACGCAACTGTGTAAGAACTTGCAGATGATGGCTTGATTTCTATTAAAGGCCAAAAACCATAAATTTACAACAACCGTTAGATAGTTTGAATAATTTATTAAGTAGTGCTTTGAAGCTTGGCATCGATTTCTCTACGGAGAAAACAGAGTTGGTTATTTTTTCAAGGAAATTTGATCCAGCTCAGCTTCAGCTACAGTTGGTTGGTCGAACGATAACCCAAGTCATGACGTTCAAATATCTCGGAACTTGGTTCGATTCTAAAGGCACATGGGGAGGCCATATTAGGTATCTAATAACGAAATGTCAACAAAGGATAAATTTTCAGCGAACAATAACTGGATTATGGTGGGGTTCCCATCCATGTGACCTGATGAGATTGTATCAAACAACAATACTTTCAGTAATGGAATATAAGTGCTTCTGTTTCCGTTTAGCTGCAAACACTCACATTATTAAATTGGAACGAATACAGTATCGTTGTTTACCAATCGCCTTAGGTTGCATGCAGTCGACCCATACGACGAGTCTTGAAGTACTAGCGGGAGTTCTTCCTTTAACCCTCCGGAAGTCGCGCTTATGGCCCACTGAACGAGCAGCCGCTGGTGCCATAAGACGATTTCGCTAGATTTTCAGAGCAGCGTGCACTCAGTGCACTAGCGCGACTTCCGGAAGGTTAAAAGACCGGTTCTGGGATCTCGCATCTTATTTACTTATGCGGTGTGAGGTTATAATCCACTAGTAATTAAAGATTTTGAAAGACTTGTCGAGCTTCAATCCCTAACGATATTCATGACAGTGTACTTCAATCACATGTCACAAGAAATAACACCTTCTAGTTATGTTATGACATATGTCAATATACTAGATACTCCCGATTCCACTTTATTTCGACACATCCATGGAAACTCGTGGAATCCCGGATCACCTGCGATTTCTGGAGATCCCTAAAATATTCATAAGTAAATACCAACACATTGACTGCCATGAAATTATCTACACTCAGGCCCGATGAGAGGGGGAGGCAGCCAGGACAATTGCCCTGGGGCCCGGATTGTATTTGGGGGCCCGCGATCTTACCCGAAAGATTGGCGAACACGTCCGGTATTCATAGAAGATCAAAAAATAGCAATAGTAATTTCTTTGTAATCATTCGCCTTAATAAATTGTTATATGATGCAAGCGTATAAAAATGAAAACTTTATTTGATTGTTGACATTTGTTAAAACAAACGTTCTTAAGGGAGTTGTCTACTTTGTGTACAAGTTTAAAAACGAATTTTATTGCTTGAATCGACGGAATAAACTACAAAATATTTAAATTTAAAGTATTTTCGAAGAAAGCAATAGAGCGTCAAACATAAATGTGAGTGTACGGAAAAACGCATGCGTCCTCTTCTACGTTCGCTTTTTTGCTGGTGGTGCCGGTTGTTGGCTTGGAGACACTGGGCGTGATTGTTGTTGAGTGAATAATTGTTACTGTCAGATCCGTAGATAATGGTTTTGTGGTCGTTTGTGGTTTGGTATAAGATAACAGTGTGCTGTTTACGGTTATAGTAGGTGTACTTTTCTTAGCTGCTTTTGCATAAAGTTTTCCGTGGTGCAGGTCTTTTAGTAGAATTCGCGCATAGGAATCTACCATGGTTGCATAACCAGTATTGTATGATGAAACGTCCCATTTTTGGTTGATCCGCATAACATGGTTACGTATGAAAAAGTTGGTTTGTACGGAAGCATTCTCACCACAAGAACAAAGTTAGGGGTAGCCGGGAATATGCGAAGTTACAGCTCTTATGGAAGCCACTTCTCCGTATCTTGACATAAATTTATTATTCACGATGTCAGAGGCGTGTGGAGATAATTCGTGAAACCATATCTCTCGTGAGCCCTTGTCTTTGTATATGGGGATAATGTTGTTAACGTGGCAGCTTTTGTTGGTGTGCTGCACGTTGTTCCGCGAATGTTTCTTTACGTTTGATACGGTGCATATGCATGGCGTTAACTTCTCCCGGATTGAGCACAATCTGCACATTTAGTTATTATTTCACTTCCCGAGTAGCTGGTCTTACAAGACATTTCCCAAAATCAATTGCAACACAATTGTATCTATAGCGGAACGATTTTTAGTTTCTACTCTGGGCGAGATGAAAAGGTAGACTGAACTTGATTAACAGGTGGTTAAAATTGATAACCTTTTTGTTTTTTTTTGTATTTTTATAGCACGTTAAGTTCAGTTCATCCAACAGCAGTAGTACTCGGTTATCTACTGTACTCGCAGTTGTTTAATTTGCGTCTTCTTATTTCTTTCTGTGTCTATATTGTTGTCGGGTCCTACATATTCTCACAGCATACAAAAACCGGCTCCTACGTTAGCCATATCACATTGTTTATTATTTAAACCTGCATAAAATCTACGATTAGAAACGGTTTTCTTGGATTTAATATGAGATAAACTTATATAAATTGAAAATATTTTGGATGTAATAATTTTAAACGAGAATATCGAACTGAATTTGCACCTTCTCATTATGCAAAGCTCAAAACTGCTCCATTGCTACCAGCAAATAAATCATTCCGTGTATCGCTTTGTCTGCACAGTATAAGCAAAATGTCGTGTTCCAAACCACTATGGCTAATGTTCACACCCTGCAATTTCACCATGTTAGTAATAGCCTTCTGATTATGTTCCAGACCATCAATCAAGCAGAAGTGTTTGTTTCGTGAAACGAAATATATCCGCTCACCGTTAAAATAAAAATTCCAAAATCCTCCGGTAGTTGGAAGTATTATTCCTGCTATTGTAACTCCTGCAGATCGTTTAGAAGTGCAAACTGCTCTGCTTTAATTGTTTTGTGTCGTTACCCAAGTAACCATAAGCACCAATTTAAATTTCTAGATAAGCTATAAGATAGCATTTCCATTGCTAACTAGCCATAGACAAGTATTTTTAATGCTTCAATGCACCTAAAATGTAAAGCGTTAAATCTATCACTATATCGACATACAGAACATAGACATCGTGCTAAAAAGCTTTTAAGATAAATACACTATGAAGCTAAGCTGCTCTAAGTGCTAATATAGAATAGGGTGTCCCAAAATGACATCATGTTAAAAACGTCATAGGGCTCACTTCTTAAATGAAAGCTTAGGGTATCAGGACCACTTTCTTCTTCGGAGTCAATTTGCTAAAACGCTCCCTACTGGTGGCGAATTTTGATTTTTCGAAAAATGGGTAAAATTTCAAATTTATGCTTGTTGAAGTGCTTCTGAACTGTCTTAGATTTTTTTTAGCATTTTTTTTTTATTTTTTTGGAGATCAAAATGGAGAAGTTTAGTTAGTTAGTTAGTACAAATTTTGAAATATAAGAGCAGCTGAGCCATTATAACTTAGTAAAAAGTGTAATTTTTGATGTTTTTCGTTAGTTTTTCTTCAAAACTGGGTATCTACAAATTTTTAAAAGTATAGAGAACACTTCAAATAGTTGAGCCGAATAAAGGGGCGTAATTTTGTCGAAGAAAGTGTATATCCAAGGTAAAAGGGGTATGAGTTATATAAGTTTTTGTTATACAACCTTCGACATTTTCAGTAATTCATCAAAAATAATAATGTTCCAAAAAATAAAACAATTCAAATGTGCTTAGACCACATATTGTTTTTTGGAAAATGGAAGGAAAATGATTTAAAACGGCGTTTTCTGTTTGTCTTTAGTTCATCAGGATCGGGTTTAATGAGAATTTGATGATTTTTTGTACCATCAATTATAAAAATAATGATAACTTTACTAATGATGCCAAGTCTCTAATTATTTTTAGAAAAGTTTATTCTCCATAATTACTTTTTGTAGGCTTATCTCCAAAATTATTGTACTAGAAGATGCGTTGTATTCTGTCGCAGAGCTTTTTCGAAAATACAAAGCCTTCAAAATTGACTATTTCGGAAATGTGTGATCTAAAACGTAAGGATCAGTTTTTCAACATTCACCCCACCCTTCTGCATTTTTCTCCACTCTAAGGTACCTAACATGGGAATGAGACTTTATATACAAAATCTGAATGCGTTAATCGATTCGGCATACAAATATATGCCATAACTTGCCACTAACTCGACATATTTGTTTAATTTTCATGATTTTTAACCCCACTAGGTGGTTATTAATATACTAACTAATTTTTAAAAAATCGTCAAATGCTCATAAAAACCGATTCTGATGTACTAGAGACAGGAAGAAAACGCCATTTTTCATCATTTCCTCCTATTTTATGAAAAACAAAAAGCGGACTAAGCACACTGAAATTGTTTTATTTTGTAGAACAGTGTTATCTTTTATGAATAGCATAATATGGCAAAGGGTTATCTAGCGAAAACTTATATAACTCATACCCCTTTTACAGTGGCTATACACTTTCTTCAACAAAACCCCTTTATTCGGTTCAACTATTCGAGGTGTTCTCTATACTTTTAAAAAAATTTAGATACCCAGTTTTGAAGAAAAACTAATGAAAAACACCAAAAATTACACTTTTTACTAAGTTTTAAAGGCGCTGTCACTCTTATAATCCACAATTTGTACTAACTAACTAACCAAACTTCTCCATTTTGATCTCCAGAAAACTAAAAAAACGCTGAAAAAATCTAAAACAGTTCAAAAGCACTTCAACAAGCATGAATTTGAAATTTTACCCATAATCGGCCCATTTTTCGAAAAGTCAAAATACGCCACCAGTAGGGAGCGTTTTAGCCAATTGACTCCGAAGAAGAAAGTGGTCCTGATACCCTAACCTTTCATTTAAGAAGTGAGCCCGATGACTTTTTTAACATGATGTCATTTTGAGACACCCTAATATAGAATCTTCTCATAGTGCTTCGAGACACCGAACAATATGAAATATACGTATGCGTTCCAATAGAAACCAAAAGTTGCCTTCATGTAATAAATGATGATGCAATAAACCTAAAATCAATGCGTAATTTCAACCAACATCTAGGTAGAGTTTGGATTAAACCAAATGTACATGCAAATCTTCTCACAGATCAGTGAAGTGATCAAACGCGTATACCAAATTGAGACGAGATTTTCGACAGCGGATCGAATCCCATTTCTATAGGCACTAATTCGTCAATTTAAACAGCCGGCTTATCAAACAAAAGAAGAGAGGAAGGGTGGGTGGGGATTCATGGCAAGGTACAAATCTACGATCAACATGGGGAACGTGCCATTTGAGCTAGACGCTACTGCTTCCTGATTCCTGAGTACCCACAAATTGAAAAACTCGTAGCTATGGTCATTATACCCGATTTGGATACCACGGAATAAGAAGCTGTCGAAATTTACCTGTCAGGCACGCTATCTGTGGATGTGGCAATATGAGTCAACCGGAGACAAATAGAAACCACGTCAACCGGAGACTAAAAGAAAACCCATGGCTGAAGAGGCACTAACTCATACTGAACTAGAGGGCTTAGATTTAAAAGGGTCCGGCAGTAATACAAGCCTTGGGGCCCGACGCGGCTATCGACGGCCCTGTCTACACTGATAGGCCATGAATCAATGAGGCCACTGGCTTCGGTTTTTTCAACAATAGCACCTCGATCTCTCTCAAGCTTGCAGAAGCTGCCTCTGTTTACACAGCCGAACTAGCAGCTGTTCACTATAGTCTGGAAATCAAGTCAAGACTTCCAAGCCATTATTTCATCCTCACAGATAACCTAAGCACAATTAGGGCCCTAAACTCATACAAGCTTGATAACCACGCTCCGTTCTTTTTGAAGAAGATATGTGAATACTTAACTCAATTAACAAATAAATCTTATCAATTTACTTTAGTGTGGATTCCCGCTCATTGCTCCATACCGGGTAATGAGAGAGCGAATAATTTAGCCAAAATAGGGGCACTGGACGGTTACATCTATGAAAGACCTATTGCCTTCAATGAATTTTATAACGCTTCTTGTCAGAGGACGCTTACTAGTTGGCAAACATCATGGGACAACGGAGATCTGGGACGGTGGTTGCACTCAATTATCCCTAAAGTATCGACGAAGGCATGGTTCAAAAGGTTGGATGTAAGTCGAAACTTCATCCATGTGATGTCTAGGCTCATGTCCAACCATTATACGTTCAATGCGCATCTCCGCCGTATTGTTCTCGCAGAAGATAATCATTCGGAGAAGGTCACCACGACATTAAACATGTTGTTTGGTCTTGCACTGAATATCGTGAAGCCAGATCCCAATTAAAAGACTCCTTACGAGCCCACGAAAAAACGCCCTATGTTCCTTTTCGTGATATCCTCGGTTTACGAGATCTTACATACATGGGCCATATTTATCATTTCCTGAAAACAATAAATAACGTGATAGTCTTAAAAACTTTTGTATTATGTTATGTAAAAAAACCCCAGCGTAAAAAAGCTTTAGCAAATGCCGTGTCAAATAATCGAGTTTTGTTTCTATGCTGACTCTAAGTGAAATTTCGTAGTTAACTTTTGTTCGAAAATTCAGAAGATCCCAACTTCTGCCTTCAATTTATCCACATAATAACAAATTGGTTTGTTGTTTGGTTTGGGTGGTGAATGGATTTACATGAAACGTCAGTTAGCTTGGAAATGAGTGAATGAAGGAGGGGTTGAAACTGAACGTTGTTTTCAGTAAATACACACAGACCTAGGCAAATGAATTCGAAATTTCGAACCACTGGATCCGAGTAAATTCCTAATTTGAGAAAAAAGTAATAGCTCTGGAATTTTCAACTGAATTCGATGATAAAAAAATCTCATTTTTTTTTGAACAAGGACAATATTTTCTAAACATTTTATAAAGATGTTGAGCAATTTACACCTTTACAATTGGTATTTCCCAATGTTGCTAACGCTGTGAATGGCTAACTGATTGAGGTGGTAGGCACCTCGTAGGGACGGTTATTACTGTCTTATGATACCGACGCTGTTGTGCTTTCTTATGGTAAGTGCCATTTACGATATTTCGAGAAAAAACGATTTTTAAAGTTTGAGCTGGAATATCTTGTAAACTTATAAACGGTAGAAACAATTCAGAGAGGATAATTGATGCTTCTATCTATTCTGTATTAATCTCTCAACTATTACAAAGATAGTTTGATTATATTGTGAGTTTTTACTAGAAATCAAAGTCGCACTCAAACGTGTCACAGGTGTATTGATGAAAAAAATTGTATGGCGTGTCAGATTCATGCATGAAAAATTTTCCTACAAATAAAGCATCAATTATTAACTTTTATTAATATTTTTGGCTTTATTTGGTCTATAAACAATCGGTGAGATGCATTTTGAAGAAAATGAGACAGGAAATCTAGAAAAATAGTAATTTTTGGTTACAATATTGCCAAATATGCTATATTTCCAGTTTAAAACTTAAGCTGCATTTTTCTCACAATTTGTATATTTTTTTTCTGAAAATGATTATGCCATTGCATTTTTAAGATATTTTTACATAGAAAAACATCTAATACATCAAGATAACTAGAGTCAATCCACAGAAAGTCATTTGAAGCAAAAAACTCTAACTATCTAACGCAGTTCACCCCAAAATGGCGTTTATCATAAGATAGCACAACAGTGACAATATGTTAAAACTTGTAGGATTATGTATTGATAGAAACTGTCAGTAAGGGAGGTTGGGTTGGGCTGTGGACAAAAATATGTCGGCAAGAAAATATGTTTCGAATGCGCATTATATATGCTATTGAAAAATCAATTGACCAACAATAGAAATTTCGAACAACTTTGCAACAGAGTAATCCTGTACATTCCATAGGAAGGCTTGTTTCGCAACACCAACTGGAGCTTACATAATTGAATCATACCAATATTCGAAAAATACGCTAAACAACCATTAATTTGTGATACTTTACACAGTGAACTTGAACTTCCGCAGTATCGCTTCGTTATCTCCACCGTACTTAGTCACGATCCAACAAATACCAATACACATAGTAATTCCCTGACAGTATCGACGACTGGATTGACATCGGGCGAAGGGAAAGTAGTGTTGGTTTATGTCTTATCTTTAGCAACGCTGCGTATGTGGGTACCTATCAAAAAAAGAAAAGTTCGTGCTCTTGAGAAGGCCGTTTGAGTTTTCTCACCTTATCTGATAAGCTGCTATTTATGAAATGTCTAAAAAATGGGAAAGAGTTTAATCTACCGCGCCTCCGTATAACATTTGCAAAGATTATCTCTATTTCACTATGCTGTTTTTCATTTGTAGTAATTGCTGGGTCCTACCTATCGTAGTGTAAAAGATCCTTATCTACATATTGTATTTTGTATATGTATTCCACAGAAACCGAAAGAAAAATTTCTCTACGGAATTTTTACCTTTTGTTTAGACTGACTTCGGTTCTGCTGACACTCAGAATCCTGTCCGATCGGGGATCGAACTTATCACAACTGCTTTATGAGACCAGCATTTGGTCTGGGCACCACCAGACCAACACGAATAACATACTAACCGACTTCTGAATCAGTTTGGTTGTCGAAAGCGCAGAATTTCATCATTATTTCCATTATTACCAATCGACATTATTCTTGGTCTCCGAAGGTGTTGTGAAGTACGTTTATATCAAACACGCTTAACATACTCGGTGCTAGATAGTATTGTAATACGATGAAATTACAACCACAGGTGCGCTTTCCGTCCATATCTACCGGTTGGTAATCCCATTTCTGCATGTTCAGTGTAGCTTCAGAACAGTTTATGGGAAGTTGATTTCCAGCTGTTTGTTTAGATACAATGTGTGTATATTTTTCGATAATTGCTTTATTCGAACTCTGTGTTAATCGGTATAGTTTACAACAATGGTATTTCAAATATTCCTGAAGGGTCTTCCGTTGGCATGCTTGGTAAGTGTTAGATTTTATAATTCGACACCAGTTAGGAATGGACGAATTTGTCATATATATGTAGCATATTTTGCTTTTGAATTTTGTGCAACATTGAACTGATAAGCTTTGTAACCTATAACACATCGTGCGAAGTTCAATTAATTGCACTGGTAGTAACATTTACTTGATTTAAAAAATAAGTTTTTATTTCATTTTGTTGCATCATCATCGTGGTCGAACAATACTGGTATTTCGAATCGGACACATTTTAGATTTCCTGGTTCATCGATATTGCGTGGGCGACGGGTTTACGATAGTCTCTTCGTAAACCCATCCTTCACGCTTCTTCCGCGATTGTAGAAAGTCAGTAGGTGTGAAGTCTGCCTTCTGGCGACCGCTTCGAGGTTCTCTGTTGAATATTTACATCAATATCAGTGTTGTCTCAACCTTCGGATTTTATTCAGTGTAACTAAATATTACTTAAACATGATCTAAACAATATTAGAGTGTATAAAATTGGCATTAAAATAGGTAACGCAAAATAACGCTCAACAATTTTCTTTAATAAACACAAAGTATGAGCTGGTCTTTTACTAGTTCAACTTTTAAATCGAAAAATTCTATTTGAAAAATTTAAAATACGCAACCCGTCAAAAGTTTAGAATCGTTTCAATAAGTATTGCCACACCCATATTGAATATTGCAAGACTCCCAAAAGTATAGCATTACTTAAAAATTTATTTCGTTATCCTCACCACCTGAAAATGATAGTCTGTTTGGTTCTAAACTCTGTCATTACGTGGCACTAGTGCAGACACTAAGTTGTGCATTTTTAACTTGTTTAATTTGGACTGTCTAACGATCTATAAAACGTCGAGTCTTCAGAAAGTCTATATTAAATGATGCATTTTAGAACTCCAATCATCTAGTGAAACGTATATCTTCGGTGTAAATGTACAGGTAAAATAATTAATTGTAACAATTATGTGTTTGTGAAATATATCGAACCTGAAAGGTTCGAACCTATCCTGAAAATCTTGGAATCACCGAGACATTTAATTATTATCAGGTAAATAGGTTGAAATAAAAATATACCCCATTAGTATCAGTAGCGTCTGGCTCAAATGGCACGTTCCCCATATTGATCGGAGATTTGTGCCTTGCCAAGAATCGTCTTTTCATCATTTTCCTGATGGGAAGGATTGGGGAAGTGGTAAGGTTAGGGGTAAGGAAAACAACGACACAAAACAATTAAAACAGAGCATTCTGCACCCCCGGAGTGATGCTGAACGATCTGCAGGTGCTACAACAGCAGGAATAAAACTTCCAACCCCCGGAGGGATTTAGAACCTCTACTCAAACAGTGAGCGGATATATCAACACCCCCGAGGGGATATTGAGATAACAGAACGACCACACCCCTGAAAAGATATTGTCATTCAAATACGGCTAAAAAACTATAGCTCTTTACCACACTGGGTTAGGAACAAAAGCATATCCTTAAATTTCAGCTCTCTGTACATAGGTTCATCTATGTATGGAGAACCAAAAATCCGGATGCGCAATTGCATTAATACAGGGCAATTGCATATCAAATGATATGATGTTCCGTAATCGGATTCACAAAAATCACATGAATAATACTCAGCGCGCTGAATAGTAGCCATGTGATAATTGAGTTTGCAATGTGCAGTCAGTGCCCTGACCAGAATACTGCAGTTGTGCTTGGAAAAATGCAACAAATTTCTTGACATTTTCGGACTCACATCCGGCAGAAAAGCCTTTGTTTGAACGCAAGTTTGCAAGCTACGCCAATGGTTGGCATGTTCGAATGCAGCCCAAGAGCGAATCTTGTGCTTTATCCAACTTATTGACAGTGGTAGAACTGGTTCTGGACCAACGAAATCAGTCGCCGCGCCAGCTCTAGACAATTCGTCCGCCCATTCATTTCCAGTAATAGCGGAATGACCGGGTACCCATAGAAGGTAGATAGCATTTGAAATGCTAAGTTCTTCGATTTGAGTTCGACATGCGATTACTAATTTCGATCTCGAATCTGCCGAACTAAGTGCTTTCAGGGCAGCCTGACTGTCAGAGCAAAAATAGATTCTTTTACCGCAAATTCCCTGTTGAAGTGCGGATTGTACGCCACACAGAATCGCAAAGATTTCTGCTTGGAATACGGTACAGTATCTACAAAGCGAATGAGATTGGTTTAATATCATCTCATGACAATAGACACCAGCACCGGCTCGGCCCTCCAACAAAGAACCGTCCGTATAACAAACTACGTATTCTTCAAGTTGTCGCTCTATCCAGCCAGACAGCCATTCCTCACGAAGAGGAATTCTCACATTGAAAGTTTTAGAAGGAAAACTACATGTGAGTGTAAGGTCACTGGGAGCAAGTGTATATTCATCCCAAGTAACCATTTAGGGCCATTATATGATAATCATCGGCGAAACCATACGTCGGAAACCCAAGCTCATTTAGTTTTCTCAACAAGCTATCGGCGACAAGGTTCCATAGAAGTGGGGACAGCACACCACATTGAGGACATCCGCAGACACTCAGTTTCCTCATCTCTACTTGTCTTAACGATGAGCACAGATGTCGGTTGCTAAGCATTGCGTGTATCCAGTTCGTGATATATGAAGGTACTCCATGATCTCGTGCTGCTTCCAAAATGGATTCGAAAGACACGTTGTCAAAAGCACCTTCAATATCGAGAAAAACTCCTAAACTTGATTGCTTTTGTGAAAAAGCTTTTTCAATGTTGTAGACAACATTCGTAAAGGATGGTAGTAGACTTCCCCCGCTGATATCCATGTTGCATTGCATGCAGCGGGTGCTCGCCCAAGCTACCATCCCGAATGTAGTGGTCGATTAAACGTTCCACTGATTTGAGAAGGAAGGAGGTCAGACTGATCGGTCTAAAGCTCTTTGCCTCCTCATAAGTGACGCGGCCACCTTTGGGAATGAATTTGACAGTTATTTCCATAACTGACATACTTCAACCCGCCGGATGCCACGCGGCCTCTAGGCTGGTTTTGTCCGGAGAAAGATAATAGAGTTATCAACCTCCTTTTTAACTTGTTTAATTTGGACTGTCTAACGATCTATAAAACGTCGAGTCTTCAGAAAGTCTATATTAAATGATGCATTTTAGAACTCCAATCATCTAGTGAAACTTATATCTTCGGTGTAAATGTACAGGTAAAATAATTAATTGTAACAATTATGTGTTTGTGAAATATATCGAACCTGAAAGGTTCGAACCTATCCTGAAAATCTTGGAATCACCGAGACATTTAATTATTATCAGGTAAATAGGTTGAAATAAAAATATACCCCATTAGTAAGCTATTGGCATATTTATTCCATTCAACTTATATACCATAACCGTACTCCACTCATTAGGTTCTATACAACATGTGGCTGCAGTTTTTTCTGTACGGAAACCCACTTTTTCTTCATATCTTCCTCATGAGCACATGAGCAAAGCGCTTGCCAAATCATGTATTTATTGGCAAATTATAAAAGCTTCTGTTTCCTTACTTCCTCCGGAACATCAGAGTTGTGCTGGGTGGTGAAGAACAGTAGCCCAGGAAGCTGCCGGAAGTCTACCTTGAGTCTCGACGTAAGTCTCATCATCCATGATGAGACAATGAGGCTTCATCAGCATTTGGGTGTACAGTTTTCGGGCCCGTGACTTTCCCACCGTATTTTGACATTCGTCACGATTTAGAACCTTCTACACCTTGTACGTATGCAGTACCTTTCGGTACCTGGCTCTAGCCAAAGACATGGACAGATTGAACTTTTTGGCCACTTCCCTGATCGAAGCATTGGGATTCCGCTTAAATAACAAATAACGACCGCAGAAGAACTGAAGGGTGCACTGATCGAGCAGTGCAAGACTATAAGGATTTGGAAATCGTATGGAGGCACTCAAACGGCGGCGATTCGACTACCGGTTGTCGGTCGGTGTGCTTCGCGAGTTACCAAGCAGATAGAGCGATGCTTCAGGTGCTTGGACCTCAGACATCAGGCGATGAACTGCAAAGACCCGTACAGGTCTGTTCTGTGAAGAAAATGCGGAAGAAAGGGGCACGTTGCTAGAGACTGCACGCAGCAAGCGAGTTGCATGATCTGTAACCGGAGGACGGAAATGCCACATGCCGGGAGGCTTCAAATACCCTGCATACAAAAAGGCGAAGGCAGGTCAACAACGATGGAGATAACTCAGCTTAATCTCAATCATTGAATATTGCACTGCAACTGTTGTGGCAGTCGACAACAGAAACAAAGTGCGACGGTGCAATTATTGCAGAGCCGTATCGTGTTCCTCCGGATAACGGTAACTGGGTGGTGGATAGTGCAGGGATGGCTTCGTGATCGCCAGGATCAACGGCGTCTGTAGCTCCTATGCTCCCCTAAGATGCACACCAGAACAGTACAATCGGATGCTGAACGCACTAACCGACTCGTTAGTCGGACGAACGCTGGTTGTTATAGGAGGAGACTTTAACGCTTGGACCGTAGAGTGGAGTAGTAGTCTGACCTGGATCTATGGCTGTGCAACAAAGGTTCCGCTAGCACATTCTGTAAAGCCGGTCGCGAATCCATCATCGACATAACATTTTGCAGTCCTTTACTTATGGATAACATGAACTGGCGAGTTAATGAGCAGTACACACATTGTGGCCTCCAATACACCAAAAAAAATGGAACCGAGGAACTATCGGTGTCCGGCGTACCGGTGGAAAAAACACGCCTAAAAGCCAGAAGACGCGTTCAGAGAGCAAGATCTGAAGCAGGCAGAGAAGCGTGTCAGGTAACATTCTGGACGGCCGCTTTTAAACGCAAGGTAGTTCTAAGAAAGCTCACCTGCTATAAGGAGCTCCATGCAGAGAAGTAGATGCTAACCCCTGGGGCAATGCTTAACGTGACCAGGATCAACGGTCCAATGACGCCAGTCGAATTGTGCTCTGACAAACTAAAAATTATCGGGGAGGGTTTTTTCCCGAATCACGGGCTGAAAGCGACGAAAGCTCCCGGACCGGATGGTATCCCCAACGTGACACTGAAGAGCGCGATCCTGGCGTTTCCGGACATCTTCAGGATAGTCCTACAGAAATGACTGGACAATGGCTACTTCCCGAATAGATGGAAGATCCAGAAGCTGGTGTTGTTGCCAAAACCAGGAAAACCACCAGGAGATTCTTCGCGATCGCGGAGAAAAAATAGAAGCAAAAGAGAAGGGGTAATCGTTACTGCGCCATGGAAACGATCAACGTGAAGAACACGTTCAACAGCGCCAGATGGAACCGATCGCGCCGTAGCGCTGCACAGAATGCGGGTTCCAGACTATCTGTGCAAGGTTCTGAAAAGTTACTAGCAGAACTACGGATACTGGTCTACGAAACGAATATGAGGAAGAGGTCGATTAGGCCAAAGACAGGAGTAACTCAGATCTTCATAATTGACCCAACGCTCTGGGATATAATGTACAACGGAGTGTTAACACTGGAACTGCCCAGGGGAGTTGTGATCGTCGTCTTTGCAGATGATGGTGTCCTAACGATAACCGGCGAGACCTTTGAGGAGGTATAAATGTTGACGGCAGAGACAATAGGCATCGTGGAAACCTGGAAGGCTGACGTAAAGTTACAGCTGGCTCACAACAAGACGGAGGTAGTGCTGGTCAGCAACCGTAAAAAAATCCAGCGTGTCGTGATCAGCGTTAGGGGACAATCCATCCCATCGATGCATGCCTTGGATTACACCTGGGTGTGATGGTCGATGATCGATTAAATTACAGCAGCCATGACCACTATGTGTGAAAAGGTTGTGTGGACAACTAACACATTGGCAAGAATCATGCCGAATCACGGGGAAGCAGGATGCGGCACGAGACGTTTCCTGGCGGGTGTCTCATCCTTATTACTGAGGTATGACGTATCGGCCTGACCTGCTGCGCTGAACTCAATGCGGAACCGAACAAAGCTGACAAGCACGTTTCGCCTAATGGCTGTTCGTGTCGCGAGCCCGTACAGATCGATTTCGTCGTAGGCGGTGTACGTAATTGCCAGGATGATTCCCATCTCCATCACTCTGGCTGAGGACGTGGAATGCTACCAGCGTTGCACATAATGCAAAGAGACTGGTCCGAGCGGACTCGTTGGCTAAGTGGCAGCAAGAGTAGGACAACGCGGAGAGAGGAAGGTGGACCCACCGACTCATCCCAAATGTGTCTGCCTGGGTACATAGGAAACATGGAGACATGAACTTCCATTCGACGCAGTTTTTATCTGTACATGGATGCTTCCGGATGTACCTGCATCGGTTTCGGCACGCTTCGTCTGAAGAGGTTTATCTGGGTAACAGTGGACAATATCGTCGAAGAGATGTGGCACGACGAGCATATCTGGGACGCCATTAACAGAGTGCTTACGAGTATACTCCGAGCTGCAGAGGAAGTGGCGAATGGACCAACAAAGTAGCACCATTGGCTAGATGTCAAGCTTCACCGGAATCGCCGGACCGACCTCGACACCCTACCGTAGCTCGTGAGTAGATCCACCGCCGGGGATTGGACCGAGTAGACCGCGTCGAATAAGTAGCAGTAGATTGTTGGGATGCCAGTTAACGGAAGCTACGCTCCTCCCGGAATCGCTGAATGGACCACAGCACCTACTGGCTGGCCCGTTGAGGCTAGGTTCACCGCCGGGAACAAGATCGAGTAGATCGGGACGAAGCGGGGAGTTTAATGGCTCGCGGAAACGAAGTATCGGAAGAAATCAACCACCGAGGAATTCACAGTAGGGTAGATTCGCCGCCGTGGACTATCCGTCAGAATCATGACGAAAATGGGAGCTAATTTGACTTACGAAACAAATACCGGTACCGAGAGAAATTCCGTTGCCGGGGAACTCTCAATCGGAATAGGATAATATCGGAGTTGATATCGATAAAGCTGGGAGCTAAATGGCTCAAGGAAGCAGATATTGGAGTCGGGAGAAATTCCTCCATCGGGGAACTATCGGTCGTAGTAGGGTGAGTTCACAGTTGGGGACTATCGTGATAAGGCCGGGAGCTGAATGACTCACGGAAACAGGAGCTTAATGGCTCAAAAAATCAAGAGAAGAGTCGAAAGTTAAATCAAAGCTTAAAGGTCGAGCCATTTCATGAATCAAGTGAGGTTCCGAGATAAAGCAGAAGAAAGAAGTGCGAAGAAGGCACAACAAGCTCTCCACGAAGTAATAACTTGACGTAGTTCCGTGGGGAAGAAAATGAGTAAGGAGTGTTTTAGTGGTTAGGCACGAACGTGAGTACTACACAGTGCCAATACATTACAGGTCAGGCTTTTGAAACTTTTAAAACCTTACTACAAAAAACGCACACACATACATGAACACTCAAAAACTTTTTTTCGAACTGGACGAACTGAGTCGAATGGTATCAGACACTCAGCCCTCCAGGCCGGGATTAGGTCGTTGATTTTCAGAGCGAGTGGGTAACCTTTCTATATGAAAAATGCAAAAAACATCAGCACCACTATTGCGAACATTTCGCTTGATTGCACAAATTCGAAATTACTTCATCATCCCTGTTTGATGTCAATAGTCAATACCTGATCGGTTTTACCATGTTCCCGTTTACTTTTCACTTGGAAAACGTGTTAATGTCAGTGTTAGACAAACAGTATAATGCTGACACGATTCCAGCGCGCTGATATCACGCACGTACGCTTCTTTCTCACACCGTAAAGCACTCTACACGAAAACGCAGTAGGACGGGTTGATATAAATAAATCGAAATACCCCCGAAAGACTTATATTTTTTTCATAAAAGGCTGAAGTTCAAAATGTAAACAAACAGCTCTTATGAATGTGTCTTCCATGTGTGTAGAAAAAATGAGAGAATAAAAAATGGCGGGGCTACGGGTGTTGCTGCGAAACGTGTCAAAATGGAATTACAGAAACCACTTCATCTTCACTATCATTGTACCGATTGATCTGATTTTTAATGTAGAATACATTTAAGCTTTCAATATAGGGGTCCCGTTTCAAAATATCGGCTGCGGCACCGCGTCAGATTTTGAACGTTAATAACTTTTATCATACTTAACAGAATGATTTGATTTTTAGGCCAATTTGTTGAAAATATGTTCCTCTATGCTGTATTAAAATTTTAAGTATGTATAACATGCACTAATAACAAAAAATTGTGTTTTGAAAAATCTTTCGAAAACGACTCGGAAAAGTGAAAATTTTCAGCCCATCCCGCACAGAGCCGTCAAAATGGTGGACCAACCGAACAATAAAATAATGAAAAGTTTATATATAGGTCCACTACATGTTTGTTTTATGATTATTCGTATTTGGTTGCTTGACGAGAGCAGTTAGTGGGGGAAAGACGGCATACTCCTTAGAAGCCGGACGGAAAGGAAAGGCTCACGCACGGCACGAGAACGAGCGAGAAAGCGATAGTAGTGCATATTAGCGCGATTATATAAATATCTGTCGGTCGGTTTTTCTCATTCGTATTCGTTCAAGTACTAGCAAGCAGCCAGTCCACCGAAGTAAAGCAGTTGGCAATGACGACGGTCCGAAAAAGTGCCCCAGCTACTGGTGACTCATCGGAACTGTCGCCCTGCAAGAATTTCGCCCCAACTAAAGGGCAACTAATCTGTAGGCTATCGTTCCAGCGTCTATATAAGAAATACGATGTGTGGAACGAAAGAAAGAGAATTTAAATTATCCTCTCTCGCTCGTTTTCGTGCACTGCTTTTCCATTCCTTTCTGCTGCTAATACCATCATAACTTAAACGAATGTGCATGTTCCCCCACCATCTCATGGCCAGTGTTGCCACAATTGCATGTTGCTATTACACTTTGAATTATTTTATCGATCCTCTCTAGTATTGATAAAATATAGAACGTGCAAAGTACACTAGTCGCATGCTTTTATTCGAACTTTTTGGCAGCCTCCGTTGATTAACTGCATAAATCGATTTGTTTGTGCAGCTCCTTGCTAGTAGCAAACTAAATAGCCTTTATCAGCGCTAACAAATAACACAAAAGAATTTAAATTTGTGAAAATATTTTCCTTCCTTCTTTTCAAATCTGTAACATTCTTTGAAAATATTGTTTGAATGTTGTTATTGAAAAACTGAACATGCAAGTTTGCTAGCACTGGCCACTACATTGAAGGCGATGGAAAGACAGAATATTCGTTTTGGTTATGCTAGTATTGGTAGCCGAACGGAAAGGAAAGGCGCAGGAATGGAACGAAAACGAGCGAGAGAGCGATAGTAGTGCTTTCTCGTGTGTTTATATATGAATATTGGTCAGTCGGTTTTTCTCATCATTCGTATTCGTTCAAGCACTAGCAAGCAGCCAGTCCACCGAAGGAAAGCAGTTGGCAATGGCGATGGACGGAAACAGTGCCCCAGCTACTGGTGACTCATCGGAACTGTCGCCCTGCAAGAATTTCGCCCCAACTAAAGGGCAACTAATCTGTAGGCTATCGTTCCAGCGTCTGGTTCGTGAGATTGTACAGGACTGCAAAGTCGAGCTACGCTTACAAACCTCAGTCGTAATGATGCCCCGAGAAGCCAACGATGCCTACTGGTTCGAGAATGCAAAATAGTGCGCCTGGTTTGTTCGAGAATGCAAAATACTGCACCAAACGCATAACTTTCAGGCCAAATATATTAAACTGGCTCACCGTGTCGCGGGGAGTGCGTCTGAATTATGCTCCCGCAATAAAACAATAAACGGTTCTTTTCAGGACCAATTAATTGTGTTCTAATAAGAGTTAAACTGAAATATCCATTTGAGGTGTTTAACAATTTTCAGCAAGTAGGTTAGAAATACGATATGTGGATAGAAAGAGAATTTAAATTATCCTCGCTCGTTTTCGCGCACTGCTTTTCCATTCCTTTCTGCTGCTAATACATCATAAATTAAACGAATGTGCGTGTTCCCCACCATCCCATGGCCAGTGTTGCCACAATTGCATGTTGCTATTACACTTTGAATTATTTTTTCGATTCTCTCTAGTGTTGATAAAATATAGAACGTGCAAAGTACACTAGTCGCGTGCTTTTATTCGAACTTTTTGGCAGCCTCCTTTGATTAACTGCATAAATCATTAGATTTAAATTAACGTCACGAAGTGAAGTCACGATGCTCCGGTTATGTCACAGACATTACCCACCCATCTTTTTTTAGTTTAGTAGAGCGAATACGAATTACTATCGCTCTCTCGCTTGCTCGTTTTCGGGCTATGTTCCTTTTCATTCTTTCCTGCTACTAATACTAGCATAATCAAAACGAATGTGCGTCTTCCCACCATCCATTTAGTGAGCAGTGTTGCCAAACGCATTTTCAGTTTTTCATCAATAACATTTCAACAATATTTTCAAAGAATGCTGTAGATTCGAAAAAAAGAAAAATAGTTGGTGATGGAAAAGAATTCCCAATTAGAATTTTTAACCATAATTATAACGAATCATTTGAAAATTTCACATGCAAACGTAATTTCGTTGCATATCATTAGATTTGGATTAACGTCACAAGTGTAGTTACGACACTCCAGTTATGTCGCAGACATTACCCACCCATCTTTTAATGTAGAATATTTAGTCTAGAAATCAGAATGTTCCAATGGTCGTTTCAGGCGACTTCAACATAGATGTTTCAAAACAAGAGAATTTGAAATTTGTTTATTTTATGAATGAATGTTTCAAGCTTCGTTTGATCTCTGATCCATCACAAGCAACTACACTTGCAGGCACATGCATTGATCTTGTATTTGTCAAAAACGTCAATGCAGAAACCCGAAGATATATTTCGTACTTTTCATATCACAGACCAATACTTTTTTTAATTGATCCAGTGGTTTAATTTCAAATGTAAACAACGCTTGAAAAATTATAACCGGTTGACGACCTACACCTACACCAATCATGTCAGAATCACCTCCTGGACAACAGCTAAGCCCGGAAATAGTAAGAAGTCAGAAGCATCCAACGAAAATCGAAGCCAGCGCATCTCCCCACCAAGGCCAACAACGCCAACAAAAACGGTCCTTGTCAGGACCACCATCATTTTTGTAAAGAATAATTTGAAATATTCCTCGCCCAAATCACCTTTTGTCCGAAAATTCCAATGAATATCAACATATTTGAAGAACGTGTTCCTTATGTATTCTACATCTCTCCGGTTATGTCGCAGACATTACCCACCCATCTTTTATTTCAAGATTTTTTTCCTACTATTACCTACTATAACTATATATAAAACAAGAAGAATGAGTTTTACAATCAAAAATTATTTACGTAATGGCGATGAATTATCTAAAGAAATATTTTTCAGGTAAAAAAATTAGTTTTTTCATTTTTAAAACTTGCTAACAAAACATTGAATTTTGCCGAGTAAATTTTTTTCAGATTAAAATCCTTATCATTGTAATCAAACTAAATAGTTTTTTTGTTTATTTGGTATTCCGTCGGACTTTGTCCATTCTGAGTGCCAATCACCGACACCAGAGAGGTAACTCTATCATCTGGACCCTATATATCGACCCATCAACTCATCGGGACCAATGACTTTACTTCCCTTGCGACGTATTTCACCTCAGAAAAAGTCAACGACTTCGACTGGGATTGAACCCAGATCCACTGGGGTGAGCAGCGGTCACGTTTACCATTAATTTTTTAATATGTTCTCATTATTTTATGCAGATCCACGATTGATGCGGTATTGATTAAAAATTGTCTTCTTTTCTACACGTCTTAACTGTTTTGTATGCGACTTTGAATCACAAAAAAATTGAATTTTACTGAGTGCAACGGTATGTAACCCATTAGGTGACTTTTCAAACTGATATCCACTTCATGCGGCCTTGTCTGCAGAGAGCTTATTTATTGGTTATGTAGTTTCTAGAAATGCGCGGTTGCTTGTTCGAGTGGAAAATTAGGTCAGACTTGTACTTACTGTCCTGTTTACTTTATCAGATGGAATATCTAGTCTGTTATCAGCAATTTTATGAAAAATCAAACTCTGAACAAGGTAGCTTTCAACAAGCTCAATTCAATTATAAGTAAAATAATTCAGCCAAATCATCTCCTACTCGAAGTATATTGATTCCAACCTCTCGCACCATTGGCGTTGGCGGTCATTGATAAATAAGCGCCAATCACCTGTTTATTATCAAAATTCAATTTTTAGCAAGTATCAACCGTAGACCATATGTCTCGTTCAATAATCGGCTAGACGTCATTCATCGCTCGTGACCGGTGTAATCAGTTGGCAAATCAAAAAAAAGTCTACTGCGGTAACAAAACCGATAGGAAAGTAGAGGAAAAAAAGCATCAACGCTTCGTTTGCTTTCACCGCTTCAGTGGGGCGCTAAATCGTTATCAGTACTTTTTAGAGAGGTGTGTACCTTAAAACCAATAAGAGCTTCCTGACTGAAGCTTGTTTGGTGGGTTCTAAGTAATTTGATCGAAAGCTATTTGGCCGAATAAAATTTCGTCGAATGTTATTTGAAAGTGTAGCCGTCCAAACGGCATGACTGCAATTTACTACGCTCAGTGCCGTCAGAACGTAGGGTAATGGTCCTACGTTCATATTATCGCCTTACCCATTTAAAGCCATTGGTTAGAGCAGCGTCCATAATCTACGCTCACCACATTGGCTCAAATGGTAGAGCTTATAATTCGATTCATTGCGCTCAAACATGTACAGTTCAATGTTTTCAGGTCATTTTTGTTATTACATACATATTGATTCTTAAGAAGGAAATAAAGATGTTGATGCCAATGTCTATGGCGGGGTGTACCCCATTAGGCATAAATACGTTAGGCATACGGACGTTTCGCATACGTACAATAGGCATAATGGACGTTAGGCATAAATACGTTAGGCCTAATGGACGTTCGGCATAATATACGTTAGGAATAATAGACGATTGGCATAATGGATGTTAGGGATAAATAATCACTCCCAGAAAATAAATTTTTGGCGGTGATAGCCTAGAATGAAAAGAGCATAAACTTTTGAACTTTTTAGATGTGGTAGAATTACTCTGGAAGCATATCAAAGTCGATCAACATTTTATTCTACTGTATATACTCGAATAAATCTGAACTCAAATAAAAGAAGCAAATCGAATGCGTGGTATGCGGGAATTCAGCTTGCGTTAATTTCTCTACGTAAAACCTATAATTTGCAAATGACTAAAATAGAAATTTTCTTTAGACTGATATGAACACTGAAGAAGACTACAAGTAATAGTTGAAATACTAGTATCTGATTGATGTTGAAAAGAAATTGATTTTCATTATTATTAATATAGTGGAATTAAACGGAAGACATCTGTCTTAAGAAGATTAATTGTGACATTCCGCCAAGTCGCTCAAAAAGTTTTGAATTTTGTGAAAAAATTGTAATTCATCTTGTTTTTTCTATCTTTGATAGTACTCCTAACGAACTGTCTTTCGCATTTTCAAATAAAATTTGCAGAAAACCCTCTAAAAAATCACGAACTTAGCTCATTTTATCGCCACAACTATGTATATAAGCCCTTAATGTATAAATAACGCTCATCAACTTGGATTAGCTCTTACATACATGTATTGGTGCAATTGTCCAAGAAGAAAATATTGCTCTTGAAGAACAGCTCATGAAAGAAAGAATGATGCATTTCATTATTTATTCAACGAATATAAGAATATTGCTGCTTCAATATCGATTATCTCCTATATTATTAAGTTCAACTATTATAGTCTAGAGGCCAACAAAATAGAACTACGGAACTGTCTGATACGAGGGAGATTTTATTTGTGTACTGTGACGAGGTACCGCAACGGCTTTTTTAAATATTTGGATCCAACTAACTGTATTGGCTATACATATAATAGGCTTGAAACATGCTTGTACCAAACTGTTGACTTAACACTAGAACGTTGCACTTGCGTTTTCCTAGAACGTTGCACTGGGGTACACATGTCCCCTACGCGTTAGATCGCAATTTGCAAACAAAAGAAATGTATAATACGTCATTTTCTTCGTTTTTTAATTGCGAAAACAGCTGTATAAGTGAAAGTACGGAATTTATTGAATCAATGATACATAAATTGGTTTGAACAAAATAAAAAGTGAAGAAATCGCGGTTTTAACTTTTTTCGCAAATATTACTATAACTTTGTGAATTTGCAACCGATTTGAAAAAAATCAAATGATTCTAAAAGTTTAAAGAATGGTCTTGGAAGGGTATAAAATGGATTTTCCACATTTTAAAAAAGTGGAATTATTTTGAAGAGCGAAATTTTAAAAATCGGGCTTTGAAAAGACCAGGAAATGGGTTGGAAATTGAAATGAAAAAAATATTTCTGACCAGTATTACATTGGTAACACGCAATGTTTCTACAGTTATTGTGCGCAAATTATACTTGCGAGACATTGCTTTGAAAAACTATAAAAAATAAACAATAAAACAATAAAAATCAGCAAAAATGAAAATGATTTTTTGTTCCGCTTCAAAATTAAATTAAATTAAATAAATAATTAAAACGATTATATAATACTAATTGGTACTTACGTAGTAAAACAACCAGTATTTGAACTGGTATTGTCACGAATCACATTTTCACTGACAGCACGAAACCAGACGAAACACTTACGGCAACCGTACACTGGGGTACAAATGTACCCCACGCTAACTTTGATACCTGGTTCCACGAAGGCTATAAGCAAACTGGCTATACATACTATCTTTTCCTACTTTTACTAGGAACTCTAAATTGAATTATGGTTAAGGTCACAGGTCGGTAATTACCGAATTCTCGTTTTCACACGGCTCCAAAGAAGGCGTGAGGTACATTTGTATCCCAGTGCAACATTCTAGGGTTAAATCAATGGATACTTTCTTCATCTCGTCCAAGAAAAAAATAGAAAAAAACCCTACTCCTACAAGGGATAAATATGTCACATGGTATTTTTCATTCTGGAGTCTCTCGTTAAACCCGAAAAAACAATTGTAGGATTGATATCTCTATAATAACGAAAGCCTTACAATTACTTTTATATTTTTGTGAATTATGCCTAACGTACATTATGCCAACCATCCATTATGCCTGACGTCCATTATGCCTAATGTACTTATGCCTAACGTATGTATGCCTAACGTACTTATGCCTAACGGCGACTGCACCGGCAAATTTATTTGGAAGAGTCCGCGGTTGTAAATCTATCTGCCGTGCCGTGACCCAGAGCCAAAAACTAAAGCGGTTTCGATTCCTTAGAACGATAGCAAGAAACACACGAAGGTTTTGGTTTTTCGCCGAAATGGCACACTTTTTAATAGACAAACGCGGGAAATATCATGAAAATCGGCACAAATTGCTCAATACTAAATTATGCAATAAAAAAACTCAAATCCCTGTAGAAAACAATTTTGAATAGGGTAACCAACCTAATATATTGGACCATGTTAATGTATTTGCCTCCTGCACTGCTAGGTTTCTCTGAATTTGTTTGGTTTGATGCAACAATTACATTCCTTGGGTTATCTATTAAGGTTCAATATCATTATTCCATCTCGCTCCTTCCCCTAGATTCAGGGTTTTGACGGTATTTCAAACATCATCAAGCATATTGTTTGCATCAGTGCTAAAGAACTCCTGACAGACAATTGCTTGAAGATAGTTATTGCATTACGCCTCGATAGCGGTGCATCGGGGAGACCGAGAGGGCTTGTGGGCCTTTTTTATGTTTTGTGTTTTTTCATACTCTGCACCTGCCCATACTAACGATCAACTACTAGTCTGTGCTCGATGACGTGGCCGACTGGCGAGTTGACGTGGATTGACTTTAGCCGTGGGCCGTGTTTGCAGACATTGTTTCACAGTTTAACCCATTATAACCCAGGGGTTTCAAAAAGTGAGCCAAATGCAGTGATATCTTCAATTCCACCAAAAAATGTATCAAAGATTATGGGAAAAATAAAATCACCGCTTAAAATGGTTTTGAGAATGAAAATATCTCGTGCAAAAAATTTCGTACGCTTAAATAAAAACAACAAATTTTAAGTTGTTTGACATATTTCTTCAGATTTTCTGATAGACAACACTTCTCTTACACCTGTAGGAACGTTTTGTCACATAATGGAATTATTACCACGAATTCCAACAATAAAATTCAATTAAATGTATTGCTTACTTTCGGGCGTCATTTGCCCTAACTATACACGGTTCAAAAATGTAAGCAAAATTATAAAAAATGGCAGTTGTCTATTTTCACAATGAAATATGAGGTTCAATGATCCCATTAGTGCAATAATAAAGCAGTTAGATGTCAAAATTCTGCAGTAAATACGCTTTAAACGATGGATAGTTCTGCGTATGAAATTTCATACGCTAGGATATAATGGGTTAATGGCAGTGTTGGTTGTCGGGGCTCACAGTGTGGGTCATTGTGTTTCCATTTATCGGTCGACATCGGCATCGTGCACAACCTAATAAAAAAGAGAAAAACCTAAGCCTATTTGTGGTCGTTTTATACTATTCGTAGTCTTTAGTGCTAGTGTAGAATTATGCACTGCACGTAAGCCTATCTGCGTATGTGTTCGTCTGAGTATTTGTGACAGCTGGGTCAGGAAATGGATGCAAAACTGGCGTATATGATAGAATGGTGATTAATACTTCCGGTGCTCAATTTATGCCTTCGTTTATTTTCATTCGGTAAGATCGGAGATAAATTAAGGTACAATTAATTTAACGACGTACGTGAACCATCCTTTTTCGGTTAGTATAGCATAATGAAATTCTAACAGCATGAAATTGTTGATTCTAAATTAGATTCATACTAACACTCCCTTACACAATTAATTGCATATTCGCTCATATACGTACAAACGCTCGTGTCCTTCGCGATAACACAAACCACACACGGTCACAAACGCGAACATGGCATTTCAATCATCTACACATACTTACGCCCGCGACGAACACGTTCCATGGTGATATGGGGAAAGAGACATCTGTACCATACACTAAAAATTAAGCTCACGGTCCGCACGTAATCATTCAAGAACACACGCGAATGGCCACATGACTATAAAATCGAATTTATACACGCGACAAACACGTTGACATACAGATGCTTGAGCCCTTCGCAGCCATCCACGGTACGTACACACGCGATCTCGCAAACATTCCGCCGGTAAGGTGAACAGCGCTTATAAATTTTCAAACGCGGTCTCAGGCGTGAACCTAAAAACTCCCGCACTCGCACGATCATTTATCGGTCACTTACGGAAATCTCTAAGGATATGAACACTTCAAGCATATTTTGAAAAAGGTTCTTACTTGCAGTCTTGCAACAGGATACATTCCATTAGCGTGGCGGGAAATAACTGTCAAATTCATTCCCAAAGGTGGCCGCGTCACTTATGAGGAGGCAAAGAGCTTTAGACCGATCAGTCTGACCTCCTTCCTTCTCAAATCAGTGGAACGTTTAATCGACCACTACATTCGGGATGGTAGGTTGGACGAGCACCCGCTGCATGCAAAGCAACATGCATATCAGCGGGGGAAGTCTACTACCACCCTGTTACACAATGTTGTCTACAACATTGAAATAGCTTTTTCACAAAAGCAATCAAGTTTAGGAGTTTTTCTCGATATTGAAGGTGCTTTTGACAACGTGTCTTTCGAATCCATTTTGGAAGCAGCACGAGATCATGGAGTACCTTCATATATCACGAACTGGATACACGCAATGCTTAGCAACCGACATCTGTGCTCATCGTTAAGACAAGTAGAGATGAGGAAACTGAGTGTCTGCGGATGTCCTCAAGGTGGTGTGCTGTCACCACTTCTATGGAACCTTGTCGCCGATAGCTTGTTGAGAAAACTAAATGAGCTTGGGTTTCCGACGTATGATTTCGCCGATGATTATCATATAATGATCACCGGTATTAACACACTTTTTGATTTGATGCAACAAGCCTTATGTGTTGTTGAGCGGTGGTGTCTTCATGTTGGACTATCAGTTAATCCAAATAAAACCCCAATGGTGCTTTTCACGCAACGAAGGATTACAACCGGAGCTCGTCCATTGCAGTTTTTAGACTCTGAAATTATTGTCGAAGATCAAGTTAAGTACGTTGGGGTAATTCTCGACTCAAAACTTAATTGGACAGCTCACATCGATTTCAGGATCAAGAAAGCTTGCATGGCCTTTGGCCAATGTAGACGGGCTTTCGGCAAATCTTGGGGACTCAAACCCAAGTACATTCAGTGGATCTACACAACAATTGTTAGACCAATACTGGCATACGGGTGCCTTGTTTGGTGGCAGAAGAGAGAAGTCATGACAATCCAATCAAAGTTAAACCATCTTCAGAGGATGGCCTTGATGGCGATGACTGGTGCGTTCTCGACAACACCTACTGCTGCTCTCGAGGCACTCTTGAACATAAAACCACTACATGTGTTTCTGAAACAAGAAGCACTTTCTTGTGCATACCGTCTTAAGGTTACTGGGCTCTGGAACAGTAACCCAATAGATCGTGTAACTAGCCACACAAGACTGTGGCCCCAAATGGTTACTTGGGATGAATATACACTTGCTCCCAGTGACCTTACACTCACATGCAGTTTTCCTTCTAAATCTTTCAATGTGAGAATTCCTCTTCGTGAGGAATGGCTGTCTGGCTGGATGGAGCGACAACTTGAAGAATACGTAGTTTGTTGTACGGGCAGTTCTTTGTTATATGGCCGAGCCGGTGCTGGTGTCTATTGTCATGAGATGAGATTAAACCAATCTCATTCGCTTGGTAGATACTGTACCGTATTCCAAGCAGAAATCTTTGCGATTCTGTGTGGCGTACAATCCGCACTTCAACAGGGAATTTGCGGTAAAAGAATCTATTTTTGCTCTGACAGTCAGGCTGCCCTGAAAGCACTTAGTTCGGCAGATTCGAGATCGAAATTAGTAATCGCATGTCGAACTCAAATCGAAGAACTTAGCATTTCAAATGCTATCTACCTTCTATGGGTACCCGGTCATTCCGGTATTACTGGAAATGAATGGGCGGACGAATTGGCTAGAGCTGGCGCAGCGACTGATTTCGTTGGTCCAGAACCAGTTCTACCACTGTCAATAAGTTGGATAAAACACAAGATTCGCTCTTGGGCTGCATTCGAACATGCCAACCATTGGCATAGCTTGCAAACTTGCGTTCAAACAAAGGCTTTTCTGCCGGATGTGAGTCCGAAAATGTCAAGAAATTTGTTGCATTTTTTCAAGCACAACTGCAGTATTCTGGTCAGGGCACTGACTGGACATTGCAAACTCAATTATCACATGGCTACTATTCAGCGCGCTGAGTATTATTCATGTGATCTTTGTGAATCCGATTACGGAACATCATATCATTTGATATGCAATTGCCCTGTATTAATGCAATTGCGCATCCGGATTTTTTTGTTCTCCATACATAGATGAACCTATGTACAGAGAGCTGAAATTTAAGGATATGCTTTTGTTCCTAACCCAGTGTGGTAAAGAGCTATAGTTTTTTAGCCGTATTTGAATGACAATATCTCTTCGGGGGTGTTGTCGTTCTGTTATCTCAATATCCCCTCGGGGGTGTTGATATATCCGCTCACTGTTTGAGTAGAGGTTCTAAATCCCTCCGGGGGTTGGAAGTTTTATTCCTGCTGTTGTAGCACCTGCAGATCGTTCAGCATCACTCCGGGGGTGCAGAATGCTCTGTTTTAATTGTTCTGTGTCGTTGTTTTCCTTACCCCTAACCTTACCACTTCCCCAATCCTTCCCATCAGGAGAATGATGAAAAGACGATTCTTGGCAAGGCACAAATCTCCGATCAACATGGGGAACGTGCCATTTGAGCCAGACGTTACTGATTCCTGATTTCCAGGCGTGAACCTAAAAACTCCCGCACTCGCACGATCATTTATCGGTCACTTACGGAAATCTCTATCCTTCTTGATATCAACAGACTAGGTTCATGCCTTCAATTGGACCAATTAAAAAAAAAGAAAGCTCTCATATCCGCTGAACAACACGTCCCATGGCGACATGGCCGGGAACTCCAGTGACATGGGGTAACACACTCCCTGCCAGAATGTGATTCGTACACCAAAAACTAAATACAGTGTAAACCCGTTTTTATCAGTCCCTAAGTGAACTTTAGGCTGATAAAACGGAGCATTAATAAAATCGGGACACATATGTTTTCTTTTTTTATTAAACCAAAGCAATTAAAATATTCTTCAGTTCCTAGATATAGCCTCGTGACCCTTTCTGATTATTTAGTTTAAATTTCCCTTAGGGGGGTCTGACAGTGCAAAATTTATATAAAAAAAATAATTTTGCGTATTTCGTATCTCTAAGATGAAAAAAATATGCTCAAGAAAGGATTTACTCAAATTCAACTTGGTTCGTCTGCTAGAGCTCATCAAACTACCAACTATCAATTTTTATATGAGGCTGACAAAATCGGGTCAAAAAGCTGATAGAATCGGGGGAAAACAAATTCGGGGATAGATCCGCGTGGCCATCCAAAAACACGGCATCGCAAAAATTTTTTTTGAATTCTCAAAGGCGGGGACTCACATTGTGACAATCATTCCACGCGCGAATATGCGTAAGGCTTAAAAGCCAACTGTTAAAATTATCTTTGAAAGGAAATTCCAGACAAACCGTCACTGGCTGAACACAGTTGATAGCAGTTCGTCGCTGTTGTGCTATCTTATGACAAGCGCCACTTTGCACATTTCGAGAAAAACGATTTCTAAAGTTTGAGATTGAATATCATGAAACTTATAAATGGTAGAAACAATTCAGAGAAGACAATTGATGCTTCTACCTATTCTGTACTAATCTCTCAAATATTACGAAGATCGGTTGACTATGTTGCGAGTTTTCATTAAAAATATAAACAAAAGTCGCACTCACACGTGTCATAGGTGTGTATTGATGAAAAAATTTGTATGACGTGTCATAATCTTGCATGGAAAATTTTCCAAAGAAAAAATCACCAATTATGAACTTTAATTCATATCTTTGGCTTCATTTGGTCTATAAACAATCGGTTAGATGCATTTTGAAGGAAATGAGTCAGGGAATCTAGAAAAAATAGTTATTTTTAGTTACAGTGTTGCCAAATAGGCAATATTTCCAGTTTAAAGCTAAAACTGCGTTTTTCTCCCAATACATGTATTTTTCTTTTGAAAATTATTATGCCATTGTGTTCCTACGACATTTTTACACATAAATGCAACTATAATTTTATTATAACTTGAGCGAATCCCAAGATATAATGATTTGAAGCAAAAAACTCACAATTTCTAATCACTTTTCTTGCTATATTTCAGTAACCAAGCAAAATTTCAAAATTCTGGAAACGCCATCTTGTAGAGATTCGTTAGACGAGTAATGTGGCATATCTAACTCAGTTTACCCCAAAATGGCGTTTGTCATAAGATAGCACAACAGCGACGAGTTAATGAAAGAGTAAACTTTTCTCTTTTGTATACTACCACCATCTGTGATTGGCGAGTAACGGTTTGTCCGGAATTTCCTTTCAAAGAGAATTTTGACGGTTGGTTTTTAAGCCGTAATCATATGTTTGTCGATTTGTTCGAGTTACATTTCCGGCCAGCTCAAACAATGCGGTTTCAAGAAAAACGCGGTTAAAGTTTTCAGTACGGTCGGGATATACAAAAAAGGCGTTGCGGCAAAATTGAATATTTAAAAATTTATATATTGTTATCGCCTTTCATATTTCGACATATCGTTTTTAAGACCCTAATGTACATTTAGGGCCAATAAACATCGATTTTTTAAAAATATGTCTCGAACCGATAGAACTCTCATTTTCTTTCGAAGAGACAACTGACCTGTACAAACCGTATATCGTTTTTGCGCAAACCTTCCACTAAAGGTGAATACGTGAGTTTCTGCACAGGTATAATGCAGCCGAATCGCGAGTGTCGGCCAATCACTTGTGTGCAGAATTGAAACTGTACACTCTTAAATTAGGTGTACAGTTTCCAAATAGTTTTCACAAATAAGTTTTAATATAGGTTGGAAGATAATGAATACATTTCGTGGTTCGTACGTACGACGAGATTAGTTTGATGGATTGCACGAAGATGATTTTGCTATACGTCCAATGAAATATCATAGGCATCCGACATTTAGTATATATTTCAATGAATTTTAAATAGCTTTAATAAAGATACGTTATTACCTTGTTATTAGATCCGATTTGAAGGCAACTTATTTAATGTCCAAAAATTGTAGTTTTGTCATTTGCTAGACGAATTAATCGTGATGAGCCAGAAAACAATGCATACAATATTCTGCATGTTCGTTTTCTTCGTGCTCACCTTTAAGATAAACATTACTCCGTGTACAACATGCTTCAATCAACCGCGAAGCAAGGCCCGAAAATAACAAATCATCATTAGCCTTGTTACGATTTTTGCTAGCTCCCCTCAACTTCTTACGGTCGATGTCGATGCAGAGGTTTCGCAAGCGATGCTATTGACCATGTTGCTGCAGTTCTGCGTTCTGGAACGCATTAGCAATTACCAGTGCTGCGAAGCCCACACTTCCTTCCGTAGATCTGACGTATGGCGACCACCAGCCAAAATTGAGTCTGCCGCGAGCCCGAAAAGTTCACTTTTTTCCAACGTTGTTAGCTTAGTCAGTCGTCAGCGTTTTGGCTTGCGATAAGGGTGTCGTTAGAGAGATTGCTATTGAAGAAGTACATATTCACAATTGTTCGCTATCATCAGAGTTTGTGATTTGCGAATAGTACGCATTTACGGCAAAAGAAAAAGTCGGTTTCGGTTCGAGATGTGTATCACCAAGAATGATCATGCTGTGGTAAGCTGTTTAAATTTCTCTTATTGAACGGAAACAAGGGAAATCCCAGTCGATTCAGACAGTTGCATCGAAACCCGGTGCTCGTCAGCTTGCTCGGTGAAAATGTATGATTTTGTCTCACGGCGACCAGCTTGTTTGACGGTTCAATCGATTGAACCGTGCTTATGTGCGCGTGTGTTTGCCGGCCTAAAGGTCACATGAGTGAGTTTGTTATCTTTCAATCGCGGGGTAAGAAACTTGTAGCTTTTACCGTTTCCAGCTGACAAAACCGTACTTATCGTGAAAATCTCAGTCATTCTCTATGTAAGGCTAACAAGTGTCGATATGTAACTATTTTTTTGTTCATTGCGCATAGGAAAAAACCCTATGGTACAGATTCATTATGTTTTTGTGGAGTAATATCAAACCAAATCGATTAATTGTTCAGAATGATTTCATAGTTGCCACCTCAGCCCTGGAGAGATGTACATACCAGGTGGACGGACTCTAAGAGAAGAGACGACAACACACTTCTCGTATTCTTGATTTTCTTCACTATTCCATGACGAAAATGTAAAGACATAAACAACCATTGTTGCCAGAGTGATTTCTCATACTTTTCAAAAAATTTGAACTGAAATTAACTTCTAAGATAGCAACTAAACCAAAAATTTCAAATCAATCTGCATTTAAATTTGGTTAATTTTTTTATTGTTCTTGCGTAAAATTTCAATTTAGCTCAATGTAAAGCTAAATTATAATTTGACTCAAACTGATCCTTCATCTCTTCTATTCCAAACATTTCTCGTAATCGAGAATACTAAGGCAACGAAGGTATTTAAAACTTCTTGAACGAAAAAATTCAAACAATTTGCGACAGTTCCTGTATTCAAATGTATCACGACCCCCTGTTTATTTTTACTATTCTTCAAAATCGCGACCTTACCCTCTCGTCACTGTTTGAAATGACAGCTAATGGTACGTTCAACGATAAAATGAAACTTGTGTGAGTCGCTTGCTTGCGAATTTAGAACCACTTAAAATAGTGTTCGAATTTTTGGCTTCTATCCTTTCGGTATACATCTACGGTTCACCGTTCGTCCCAGTTATTGAATATGGCCGGTCAACCAATTTGCCAATACCGTCCAGGCGTGAGGCCAGCAAAAAGAATGACTCAATTTTGTATTTTGGGATATGTGTAAGCTCAATCTAGTATGACATATTTTGTGTCGACAAAACTGATCCGAATCGTAGCAGAACGTTTCTGGCACTCGTTCAGACTGGTAAACATTTTTCAGTGAGTATCGAGTACGACTAGACGGGATTGATGTTGCTCTCGTGAGCAGAACGTTTGGCCTATGTTTTCGGTTTCAGGAGAGATCGTGAGAACATAGGTCAGCTGGAATGTAAGATTTAATATTTTTTTGTAAATAGCTTAATTACTAATCAAAATCTTTTCTTATTTGATTGCACATACATTGGTATCTCCCAATTAATAAGTAATAACATATTTCTTCTCTCACAGTGATATTTTCACCCTATTCCTATTATCACCCTATTTAGAAGCACATGATTAGAGCTGGGTCGACCATCTTCGTTCAACGCCTTGGCTCAAAATTGAGGCATTCAATTCGAGTTTTTTTGCGCTCAACCCATTTTTTTATTATTCAGCAGGTTCTTAAAAACGAACCAAAGATATTGATGCTAATGTACAGAAACTTGATTGATTGATGGTCGAGTAATTAATAAAATCGTGCGACAATTACCCTAAGTAATAGCGCATAAAACACAAATATCCGAGTTTAGACATCGCGGAGCTAAAACAACTCGAGCAGGTTCTCTACTCTCGGGGCCCAAAATTTAGCTGTTTTGAGTACTAAATTGAAAAGTTTCTGTTGAGTAGCTTTTGAATTTTAATTTAAAAGCTACTTTTCTGAACTAAATTTTATATTTGAAAATCAGGAGAAAAGCATTGGCGACAGGGCTGGACATAGTGTAGTTGGTAAATCCTTGTGTTGTACATAGCTCACTTGGGTTCGATTCCCCAGCCCGCACATAGGGGTAGAGATTTTTCTAAAGAGATTGTTCTGACCCGAAAAAGGAAGCGAATGACCTTAAGGTTAGAACCTGTAGAATTGAAATTAAAAGAAATCGTTGGTGACCTTGAAATGTCTTTGATTACATTGATGTTGAAAGTCACGCGTAAGTAAAATTGTGATCAGTTGAGTAATTGATATTTTTCATAATCATAGTTACGTTAGCAGTGTTTCCAGAGACAGATTTTTTTATTTATCGAATTGTAAAATTCATGTAACGATTTAAAATTTAAAATTTTGCAAATAGCTCTCTGGAAACGGTATGTTTAGTGAATAATAAAAAAAACTACTGAAATCGGACCAAAATTTTTGGTAAAGACTTACTCGTCAGCAGTTTCAACATTAATGTAGTCAATGCCGTTTCAATCTTAGCTTATCGTAGTTGACCGCCCGTGAGGTTCCCGTGATTGATCAAAGCCTGTTGAAATTGCATATTGAACCAATTGTATGATATTTGGGACTAATACATCATACTCAACGTGCAATATAAAGAGACTAAGCTCATAGTATGATCAATAACGTAGATGGCCACGCCCATGCGGGTCAATTCTGGGATGGGAAGGAATGTTAGTTCAACACTTGCGACTATTATGACCGAGGAATTCTCTGCATCATCCACATGTGTCTCAGGATAGGATTGGTGTTAAAAGGTAGGGAAATGAATCAGGATATATTTTGGTAGATATTGTGAATTAGCTAAGTACTCACGTGCTTTGTCTTTTCATTTTGGATCAAAGTTCTCAGGAGTGCGACCTTCAGTAGAAATATGAATGGCGAAAAGGCATTTTAACAATTATTCTTCCGCGGGGCATTGCATAAAAGAATAAAGATGCGTGGAATATAATGGCGGTATCTATTCATCTATAGACAATATGATCTTAGCAATATGTACGAAAGTCGCTCGCGATCAATTTCCGAGAACTCGAAACCAGCAATTTGAACTCCGAACAGCCGGCCATCGGGAGTATTGCTTCAATGATCATTTCCAAAGTTTGCAGTACAAAGCAAGCGTACAAAAAGTATAAAAGATATACCAAATGAATGTGAAGAAATTCACTGCGAAATGCTAATGATAAATTGGCATTTCCACTCTCCCTATCAGACACGTTTCCATAATTGGGTTTATTGCTTTGTTTTCATCACCGCTAGCAAATTTGGTATGGACGGTCATCGATTTTTTTCGGTGAAGAAGAATGGATGGGAGTAGAGCAATACTGGCAAAGACCGGTTCAAACCCGAAAGAGTGACGCAGAGTACTGCACTGGAAGATTTTTAAGAAAGGACCAGGAGCGCGATTTTACGAAATTTCAGTTTCCGATGACCCTACATTTTCTGACAGAGTGAAGCTCTGGAGTGTTGAATGTTTACCACTGGATAGCAAAAGCAAAAGTAGCACAAAGCTAGTTTCGGACCTTCATGAGACCGCAATAGTCACTTTTGAAGGTATTCGTCAATGTAGATTTGTCGGTAGACGGTTCCAGATTTATTAAAAAAATCTGGCTTATTTTGACACATTTGCAGATCGCTTGCCACACTAAAAAAAACTTTATCTTAAGCCAATTCAATAAATTTTATACCTGGAAGTTTGCTTTCTTAAATATGGGGTTTAAACCAAAGCTTTGAAAGTTATACCTTGGTGTGGAAGAGCCGGTATATTATAAGGGTTTCAGCGCGAAAAAACACTCTTCCCGCGATTCCCTCTACAAATCTGGGTGAAGCGAACTAACCAAAACACATGTGCTCTACAATACATCACTCCAACAATACCCCGTAATCCCCTCAGGCAAAAACATCGACAAGCGACTCGGCGACGAAACCTCCTGCAGAACATCTCCGGAAAACACGATCCACGCCGCCAACCGCCACTCAAAAACTACTCAACCGATCCACGTCAAATCCCGCACACAAATTCCATGCAAAAAATACCCAACCCTCAGGCTGAACCCCCGAGACAATTCTTCGATCAAGGGAGCCTTCCACTCATAAAACGGCGGATGTTTTCGTGAAAGATTTCAAATGAGTAAAAAACACTCAACCGAAAAACCACATTCAAAACCCATCGCAGGGGTCAGGCACTTCCTACATAGAATGTGCAAGCAAAACCTGAAACAAATTGGCCAAGCAGCTCCCAAAAGGCAGTCAACAACGCAAACCGTGCCCCTCCCCCCCAGAGACGCACCACAAAAAGCCCTATCACCGAGCCGCACGCCGATACCCCCACCTGGAAAAATTACATAACGCTGCCAAAATGACACACTACAATTTACAAAAGCCCTCAACTCCCCTCACCCAAAGTTCCGAAAAAATCACAAAAGGCTCTTCTTCGCTCGACGAAACCTTAATATATGCTGTTACTTAGTGTAGAACTAGACTTCATCCTTTACGGCTATTGAACAACCGCCAGAAGAAACTTAAAACGTTGGTACACAATCGGGAATAGCGAATCAGAAATGGTGACTATATACTTAAGTCTTCGGTACGGAGCAATACCTTGACTTAGGAACCCCTAGCATGTTGTTAGTCGCCTCTATTCTTGGCTGAAATAGTGCAAAAAGATTTTAGCCCGCCGAATACCACACGGCCTATAATAATACAGTGTAAACCATACACTCTAAACTACTTCTAGTTCTACCCAAATTTTCAAGAGAAAGTACCTAATGGGTTATTTTCTACAGTGTCTTTCCGTGATGCAACTTGATGTAGGACACCCTTTAATAGTGTTTTTCTCAAAACCGAGTTTTTCAAATTAACGAACACGATAACTCAAAAACTAATCAACCAATCGTCTTGATTTATTTATGAAAGTGCACAGTATGTGTAGCCTGCCGATGAGCCACGGAAAACTGTTATTGTGAAGAGAAGTGAGTGAATTTTACAGTATCTAAAATATGAGATTTTCGGTTGTCTTCAAGCCATTTTCCGAAACTGGAAAGTTTTTTGGTTCTAAGTCTAAGTCTAAGCTTTACAAATCTTATTGAATTTCCTGTGTCAGACAATTTTATCAAGAGTTATCGTGTTCGCCGCGGCGCTCCTCGACGTGGAAATGGTTCAACGTCTGCTCTTGAATCGCTCGTATACATGTGTGACTCTGCGTGACTGAAAATTTTTTTTTTCGTGTACAATGAATATATAAATAAATCCTAACATTACATAAAAGATCCATTGTTGCCTTGCCTTCAAAATCGTAAAAAACTAACATTAGGTTTGAGCACTTTACACCAGCCGCCCCTCTTAAGTGAACATTCTAGCATTTATAAATGCATAGAAGTTGTCTTATCTCAAACGCGAACATATCAACGCTCGCGCGATCATGAAATCTCCACGTCCCTACATTTGAACCATACACTAAATACCACAATCAAAATCGCAGCCCGCTGCAACTGGCCTTAACCAGTATTTTAGTGGGCGACATTTCCCATATGGTCTGCAAATGTGGTGAATGATTCTGACAGGAAGCCCTACAAAAAACCCAGCTCTAGATAAGCTCTCTTCAACAATTTGTGGTTCAGATCGGGTTCCTAAAATTTTAAATGCTCCATCTGGACCACTTAAAAAAATACTTTTTGCTTTTAAGCGCCAGTTTTTTAAAATTTTGTCACACCGATTTCGATGAAAATGAATTTATTTGTGCATATGTGGGATGGGCTTCGGTCAAATATTATATTCCAAAGCCAACACACAGTGGGACGAGCCCGGACTAAAGTCCATATATGAAGGTTATGCGATATTCTCACTAGTATTTTTCTCGTATCAGCTGAGCTATCAGAGACATTTTCGCGAGATTTTAGGTGATTTGAATGCAAAATGAATTTTTGACAGCTTTTTGAAGGGCATAACTCAAGTGTTTTTTGCATTATTTGACCATAGGAACTACATACGGTTATTCTCGTTTTTCAAAGAATTGGTTGATTTTATGAAATGCATTTCTTCACCAAAATTATCCGTGTGCTAAATTACATCGTAAAATCGCCAAAAATAAGTCACTAGTTGGTTTAGTTAATGTTTAGATAACTGTTTGTCATGCATTTTTATTGAATTCGAACTTCTAAAGCGATAACAACAACGACGCCCATGAATGCCCCCGATCACACTATGCTCATTCGAAAGCTTTTCATTTTCTCTTTAAAATGAGCATATGCTAGTTTTGCGAAAACTTACGATAAGCAGTCAAAATTTGAAAAAAAAAAACTGTGAATGGAGACGCATGGTTATTACTGATATTTAATTTGAATATTCACTTTATGACTAGAATAATGACACTAATTTATGCACAACTTTCAATTAGCATTTAGAGCATGATCTACAAGCGTTTTACTAGTGATCAAGAGTAAGGAGCCGAGTGGGAAGTATGGTTTTTAAGTGGTAAAGGAATTAAGAATGTTTAAAATTCAGTAAATATTTTCAACCATCTGAAATGTGTCATAAAATGTTTCATAAACTATTTTTGCTAACTTGCGCAATAACTGTCAAATTGACTGAACACAATTGAGTTCTAGTCATTTGGTGAGACTATTTTTTCCGAGTTTGCATAGCACTGATATAGCCTAAGGGTATGCGATATTATCCAAATAAAATAAGACCATTTTTAAATGAACCATATACGCGAAAAAAGGATTTTGGATTTATTTTAATTTAAGGTGTGAAATAAGCAATCTAAGCAACTTAAAACACACCTGCAAAAACAAAATTGTTAACCATCTTGTTGATTAGTGAATTTAAAACAATATTCCACTAAGACGCTCAAAATGTTTGTTTTGAAAATGAAAAAATGTTGTTTTCGTACCAAGTAACCCACTAATGAATCAAACATTCCAAACTGAGTCGATCACATCTTATTTAATCCATAAAAATAATATAATCATTTCTAAAGCCCCATAATGAGACGTCAATTAATTCGTTTCAATACGGAAAATAAATTCCAAAATTACAATTGAAAGAAATCTTTATAAAAGACAAAATATTTACTTTTGAGCCACTTTAAAAAGTAGTAAAGTTAATTTCTTTTTTCTATAACCAACATAGGAATTCAGAGCACAAAAATGTCTTTAAAAAAAATTTTGAACCTTCACAACAAAATAAATTTTTTTGAGTATAATGATGTTTTGCAGATGTTAATATCAAAAACGATTTAGCACACGAAAATTAACATACACAAATTTTAAGAAATTTTAGAAAAAAAATATTTTTGAGACACCCTAATGAATAGTAAATGTTCATTTTTGAAATGTTTTAATATCGAAAACGAATTCAGCGTACCAAAATTACATAAAAACGTCCTATATGAACCGATACGGAAAAGTTTGGACTTTAGTCCACCTTTTGTTCTAAGTCGTGCCACTGTGTAACAGTCTGAACGCCTACAAAGTTTCATTAGATTTTGAGTGTGTGCTACTAATCCTGTAGACGAATTGGCGCGAAATACAGCAGTGGTCATCGTTTAAAAGTTGCTGTTGACATATATTTAAGAGGATTGTTAGGGAATATGTCAGCTCTCCAAATATATTGTTATGCTGGCAACAGTGATTGCTTCAACTCATCTTTATTTCATCCTTTCTAAATCTCCCCTTCAATAAATATATGTAATTCATATACCTCAACGTAGATTTTTTTTCATTCCGCTGTGAATGAATCCCGAAAAGTCCGGTCACATGAGTTACGCAGGTTTGCAGTTGATCTGTTTGTGTGAAGCTGTTAACCGGCAAATCCGGGGTGATGCAAACCAGAATTCTATTTCGGACGTCTATTCAGGAAATGCTTCACACGTTCGCATTTTCCACAGAACGGCTAAGCGCCCACGTGTCTGTCTTGTTGGCTTTCTTATTTTTTGTGTCTTTCAGTTTTGTTTTGAATAATATTGATTAGGTTCTGCTTAACCGTGAGCAGCTGCCATGAAAATAACTTTGTTGTCACCAAAACAAATTCGGTGTTGCGTATTTTGAAACTACATAATTAACCCTTAAAGGCGCAAAGCAATTTTTTTCAAATTTTCTGAAAATTGTCTAACAGTTTTAATACGTTACTATGATAATTTTGAGATGGTTTTCGCAATGTTGTTTTAAAACAACATTGCGCATTTAAGGGTTAACTTTCGATGTTTTCGACTCATTAGCTCTGCGATGTCAGCCATATTGAGGGATCGGTTTAATTGTGAGAAACTCAGTTCTATTCCGATTTCGGTTGAATCGCTGGGAGCAACGGCACATGTTATGCTTCACCTTCACTTGGAAGCCAAAGCGCGATTACTTATTCATCCATCGCCTATCACAGTGTATAGCTTATCAGATTGTACCAATGCTGGTTTCTGGGAAATTTCATATACAACCAACGTTGCTCGAAGTCAGACTTTTACTTCCGTGTATAAGTTATGTAACGACTAGTGGATTGAAAAGAATAACATTGTTTTGGTGTCGATCGTGTTCAATCTTGTTCCATAGACCACTTAGAGTATTCTATAGTCTGCTTGAGAAGAAATTGGCGAGCTCTTATCGAGCAGAATTGAAAACGCCATTTTTCTCAATTTTATGCTAAAAGTGGAATTGAAACAAAATAACGGTCGAACGACATCGCGTTCGTTGAACTGTTCCGAGTGTGACAAAATTATGGATGGTGATCATGTATTTTGCATTCTATTTATTTACCAGTCAAAGCGATTCTCAGACTAATGTCACGCATAAGCGAAAATTGTTGATTATATTTCGGTAACATATCAATCGGTATTATTAAAAGACATCATGTCGATATAAATTATTGTTTATTTCACAACACGATTTCATTCTACTTCTTTGGTATCACTCTCAATTATAATCATTGCATAGATTAATCTAGCTCGTTTGGAAACTTATTCCAGCATCAAAGACGAACAGTATTGGATACAGTGGAAAGCAATCGCTTTGAATAAATAAAATGTCGATATTGTTAAATGCGATTTTTATGTTGACGATGGATATACTTCCATTTTCGTTTAAACTCTTAACAAGTGGGTTGAAGTCTTTTGCGTTTCCATTATATAAACTATGGTATTGATATATGAGAAATGTTTGTACCATGACACGAATTCATTTCCAGCCCAAGTCCGAGTAAACCGGAAATATATCCGGTTCCACCCCGTTTATCCTAGATTCAAAATCTAAAAACAATTTTATCGAGCTCAAACCAAATTGAACCAAATCTCTCCGTGCTTACGTGATTTTATGACTTTTATCAACCGTCCGATTATTCGTACTTAAACAAAAGACAAACCTTAATCTGATTCCCATATCCCAACAATAGCGAACAAATATCGCACACATCTCACACATCACTCAGCCAGCCGCCCCGGTATCGCGTGCTTGTACTTGAAATGTCAACTTTACAGACGACGAAAGTGGCGCAAATGGTTCGCCAAAATCACTTTCAACTGCTGCCGCCGTCGCTCTCGATCCACGCAATTGACTTGGCCTTATGTATGTACGAACACCCGAAACATAACACACAAACGGTCATCAAGTGAGGCTTGACGTCTTGTAGACGCCGGACCGTTTGTCTCCTCTGCCATCTATGTACTTCAGCTCTGCTCTGCTCTGCCCAAGACCAATCCGCCAACTGATATGAGCTAATTTGCCATAACAAAAACAGCAAGGGTTAAGCTTCTCGGAGAGATCTAGTGACGAGCGTGAATCACGCTTCGCTTACTTATACTTTTATGTAGTGTTGGTTTACTTACATGCAATGATTTCAAGTGCAAATTGCGTATAGCCGCATCACGAACTCACACCTACTCGGTGAGTTGGTGCAATAATAGATTGCAGTGCAACTGCATGCATAACCAAGTGGGTGAGCGATGTATTGAACTGTGACCAAACTAGCGGGACTCTGCCAATTGGTACAATATGACTTCCGAGGAGTACCGGTTAGTTGGTTCAATCAGTGTGAAGATACATGATTAGTTTTGTTAAAAGTTTTGCTGCTGAACTCAGAATGGTGTGCAAGCATTTCAATATTCCACAGCTTGCTTTCTAACGTAAAAACAATAAACATTAAAGTGTCAGTGAGATTCCAACGGGAGATTACGAAAATGTGAAAAATAACCGTCTAAAAATAGGAGTGAACTTTGTCGTGAGATCAATTCTTGCGCGGAGCGATGCTTTTCTACCCAAAATGCATCTTCGGCTGCGCTATATCAAACCAACAGTTTCCGCTGTTGAAATTCGTTCAATATGTGAGTGTGCTAAAGACGTGTGTTAATAGTGAATATCGAAAGAATTGTGTAATGTTTTTCGTTCCACCAACAGCAGATCGTTTATTATTTGCTTTTATTTTACACTATATATTAAAGCCCTCCATAGGCTCTTCAGTGCCCTCTTCCAAGTTTATTCATCTGGTACAGGACAATCAAAAATGGGGAAGCCATTGCAACGAGCGACATCCCGAAAAACTTCGCCGTAAACAAGTACGGATTTTTGAGATTAAACGGAAGCGGATTCTGAAGAGAAGTGAAAAAACGAAAATAAAGGGTTAAAATGTTTTTTTGCCAGCAACTCGGTCAAACCTTACCCGATATTTTTCCGGATTGATGTATTTGGGCTTCTCGAGAGTCTTGTCCACTGTATCTCGACAGAAGCCTCTGCCTGCTTCCTCGGTCGACATTACGAGAAGAATTTTTTTGCTTCCTTTCTAAGATATTCTCGAATAAAACAAGCTTCCGTCCGTTCAGTGAAATTGACGATAGGTTTATGGCTGAATTTAATCAAAGCCTACTACGATTTTGGTGAAACTGGAACAATTGAATTTTAAGGAGAGAAAATATACCAATGTAAAACCAAGCAAAGGTAAAATAAGGCACATCAGAAACCGGTATTGATATGAAATTTAATATGTAGGTGCCTATTTGTGTGTACATTGTAAGTCTTGCATTGGTAATAGTTGCAAATGTAAAGTTCATCAATTCTCAGTCTTGCGTTAAAACCTATGTGGTGTATAATGTTGAATAGTAATATAATCTTAACCGAGAAGTAATGTTCTTCTAGAACTGAAATATTTAATTTTATGACTGCAATCCTATACATTTTCAATGGTGATATAGCTTCAGAATACTTTAAAAAATAAAAATCAGAAGACGGACGAAAATATCCTAGATCAACAAGTTACAGAACAATTTGCAACCCTCATCAATTAGCTTATCACTGTTAGTGACAAGCTTTATAAGCTCAAATGATCCATTCATTAGAGTGTCGCTTTCATTGACATTGTTATTATTTATATTTTACCCCCACCAACCCGTCTACACTCTTCTTATTATGTAATCTAATCGTATAATCCATTCTGTCACTTTTTAATTGGACTTCGAGCTCAATTGCTAGCTGGCACACACACTATGTGTGCGTGTGTGCCATTTGGCAAGTTGTAAAACTCAATCTAACTAATGAATGGTGGCCAAATTTTGTAATCGCTAAATTGACTTAACCGCCGGTAACTTGATTATTGCGGCGGAGTCAATTTAGTAAACTGGTGGGAAAAAAATCGAAATCTTTATCAATCGGTTCAATGCGGTAGCTTTACTTGAACTTGCTTCAGTTAGAATTTGGACGTGACCTGAGACGATACATGCGAAAACGGTCTTCTTTTTCCCTCTCGATTTTGTTGTTATTTTACAGGGAAAAATTCGTGTGTAAATAATTTCAAGCAAATGTCGATAATAGGGCTGTGCCAATGCGGAATAGATTTCTGCCGATGAGGTACAGATTTGAGCCAAAAATCATATAGCTCAAACATGACATAAATTATTTTTTTTAATTCGTTTATTTGGCACGGCTCAAGGCGTTAGCTTCACGGAGCCGTGGGTCTTTTATATATTTACATGAAGTAAACAATAAAAATAACAAAAAATTAATGTTAAGATTGATCCCGTACGCGCGACTTGCCATTGCGCGCGGAGATCCGTTTTCGTGTCGGGGAAATCCTTGCATTCACGTCAACTATATCAAGGGGGTCATTTGTATCTTTGTCGTCTTCGCACATGTCCGGGTCATCATCGGGGTTACTGCCTTGATGTTCGCATTCAGGTGTTATTCCTAACTCCTTTCCCTTTCGGGTCACGACCGTGAACCCTCCGTCGTTGCTAGTAGCTCCCTCGTTGCTAGAATTAGCTGTTGAGTTTTTGGTACTTGACGCGGCTTTCGCAGTTGTCATTATTGCTTGAACAGCAGCCACAAAGTTGGCAACCGTTTGTGGCTCAGGGAATGATATTGGAGACTGAGTGTTGGTATTTCTTTCTGTAGATGAGCTTTTCTTAGCGGTTTCTGGGCAGGGTTGTCCGTAATGTGCCGTTTGTTCACAGAACTGGCACGTGTTAGTTTGTCCTTGATATGTACATAGAGTTCGCTGTATAATGGTATCACCCCCTTCTGTTGTGTACTGCAGGGTAAGGTAGGAGGGAATGGGTTGGTCTACCCGCATTCTCACCACAAAAACACCATTTGAAATACCTGGAAAGTAGTTCCTCCACGTATCCTCCGTGATTGATTCCACTTCTCCGAAATACGACATGAATCTGTTAATGGCCACTTTGCAAGTACGTGGTGCCAAATCATGTAATTTTACTTCCATGTTCCACATCACCAATACTCGGTCTTATGCGGAAAGACCGGAAGACAATGGCCACCGTGTTGGCTCAAAGAATCACATTTTGTTGTCGAGACTCAGTCATCTTGATAGAATAATAGTAACGGTTCCCTTTGTTCTTCAAACAAAGCACACAAGAAAAAAGCAACTGCTTGCGCTGGCTTGAGTAGCAGCAGAGAGCACACTGGTATTGTGACTGATGCCTTTGGTGGTTGAGAATAGACTGATGACATAAATTATGCTATCGTTTGTATGAGATGTGCAAAACAACATTTACCATAACTGTCGAGCAGACTAATTCAATTGCACGTATCGCCCTTGCATTTTGCATATTTGTTTCTGTGTACATAAATTCATTTGAAACACACGTAAAATATGTGTTCGTAAAACGCCTTGCGTATAGCCGGGATATAACAATACTACCCAGACACTATTTATTTCAAGAAAATGAAAATCACCAAGAAAGGTCCGGTTCGCGATGACAGGCCGTTGCCGGTTCGCGGTGGCATTTGGTTTTTCTCACTTTGCACGTCCCGTCCCAGGACGCGACAAATCAGTTCAACCTTGAGATTGGTTTTACACAGAAAAAAGACTGTTTAATCCACCTAGTAGTGGGATGAAACATTTCTTAGACCATTTTTGCTCATTCAATATTTTGCAGAATTTATGGGCCGTGGCGTGTCCATTTCGCTCCTTATCAACTATTTTGCACATGGTGATTTGTCATTAATGCTATGATTTAGTATGAGTATAATTCATAGTTGCTACTACGTGATTGACAAGAACAAGTGAACTTTTACAGAGAATCAACGAATGGGGCCTGGAAGTAGCTCCATCCATCCTCATTGTGCACGTTTCGAGAGCTCTATACTTTGAAATGCCAATAGCGGCGCCGGCCCCGTTTTCGCAGTCATCGGGGAAGGGAAGCAATGTTATGGCATATTCGTTTTTGACAGTGCACTACACCGGTGTAGTCGGTGCTACACTCATTCAAACTTGGGTGTAATCAGTCTATCTCTTTCTTTGCACTACACCGGTGTAGCACCAAGAAAAAACGAAAACGCCATTAGTATAACAAACGTTGTTATGGAGACCGTGTACACCTCTGCATCTCCACATTTGCCACGGAAAAGAGCTTTTATTAGCAGGATGGGGATTACACAGGTTACACAAATCTGGATTCACCTTGATGAGTGATATGCAACTCTTAGTAGTTTTATGTGCTTATTGCTGTAGGTAGTTGGCTGCCGAGAATCTATGATAGATTTTATTATTCCTAGCTTCATTCTGGGAAACACGGCATTCCGAAAACAATACAATATAATGAAAAGCGATTACTTTTAGTGTCTCGAAACTGTTATGTAATTAAAAGTTTCGTATTACATACATTATTTATCGCGTATAAATTTTGGTATTATTACAAATGACAGTTATGTATTGGCTTCTTGCTTCGGGGACGATTGATTCGCGCGCATTGTTATGGTATCTAAGGCACATTTTAAACGGTATAAAATGAGCCCTACCGCAATACCTGAAACGACTAACTTTTTATGTCGGATTTACAACCGATGACATGTGCGCGGTTTTTACGCTAAATTCTAGAATAAGATTGAACACAATAAGAACGAAAAGAAACTAACTTGTTATCTTTTGCGTCAATAATCAAGCTACAATATTTTTATACACATGAAGAAATATGGTTAGCGTGACAGTAATACAGTGCATGTACTACTCCAAAGCATATGCAAGTACTCAATACAATATGAACAATTAGTATAATTTATTAATGATTTAATGAACTAAAAATAAATCAATGAATATGATGAAACATTTGTTCTTCGTGCTGGTATGACTGCCGAAAATTGGTTCTGAATTCTTGCGAATTGTTAATTCTCAACCCTCATACATAATTCAATGGTCATCATTCACTCAAACAAGACCATGCGTATTCCCACGTGCATTAAATGGATTAGTTTTCTAGTTGATCAAATAAACACTAAACAAACAAAGATTGCTCAGTCTAAAGAAATGTCAGCTCGATTGACATCAACCGGCGGATACGTGTTTTCTTACAATGCCATCAAATCAAAGAACATTTAAAATTACATACAACAAAATATGTGCAATTCAGAATGTAACGAAATGAAGACTGGTGGTTCATTTTCAAAGGTTATTATAAATCTATTGATCAGTTTACAAATAAATACGCGAAGTAACTGATATCAACGAAACAAAAGATTGATAACAAACTAACAAATTGTCATAAGCACTTCTGATGAATCACTTTATAAAAATATGTGATAAGGGACACGGACGAAAATAGCTGACCACCGCCTGATGATTTGCCAGTAATGCTACGATTGTAAGTTAGCCAGCATAGAAACGTAATTAGATTATTTGGACACTTATGCATCTTCCAAGCTGACATATTTTAGAACTGAAATATATTTGATTTGTTTAGATGTTGTAGCGTCTGATTACAAAAATGCCCACTATGACAATTCAGCTTTTTGTTGGTGGCTGCGTTCCCAAATGAACACTCCTCTTTGACAACTCCGTCCGTTCAGTGTCAATTTTGACAAATCGTCAGTAGTGTCAATTTTGACAAGCCTCACCTTCAGTGTCACAAACTATAACCTACCCTGCTCATTTATGTTCTGTTTTAGTTCCATATACCCCAAATAGATGACGCCAACACTAACTTTCAAAAGGAACGAGATAGAATAGGGACATGTTCACAAGAGTTACTGTAGAAGGCTTGTTCTAGAACTTTGTAGAGGATACTCACTCTCTTATTGCATTTGACCCATATACTAATAATTAAGTATCAGATTTACTCTCCACGCTGAATAATTGAAGAATACCCACGAATATGCGAATGGCCGCGCGCTTATGAAATAAAACGCATGCACACAAATTTACATACGCGCGTCAAACACGTTAACATAGAAACGCTCGAGATCTTCGCGATCATTCACGTTCAACTACGCCCGCGATCTCGCTAACAAGATAACACCCTGGTGACTAAATGAACGTTTAGCACTACGAATGTGGTCTCAAGAATGAACCTACAAACGCCCGTGTTCCCGTGACAATGAGTCGGTTACGTCCAGAAGTCCTTACTCTCGGTCCTAGCTGCCTAGGTCCATGCCTTCAGTTGAACCAATAGAAAATGACAACACGTTTCATGTCACCATGTAGCCGGGAAATCTAGTGATATCGAAGAACTCACTCTCTTCTAGCTTCTGAACCGTGCACTGAAAATTAAGTATCAGATTCGCGGTCCGCGCGCTACCTGCCAAGAACGCATGCGAATGGTTATAAAATCGAATTTATACACGCGAAGTTGTGTACACGTAACACACGCAACATACAAACGCCCCTGCGATCGAGCACTTTAATATATAAACGCTCGAGCTGTTCGATGATAAACGCAATCACGAAGTCCCTACGCCCGCACATATATGAACCGTACACTGAATATCACATTTAGAATCACAGCCCGCTGCAATTGGCCTTAAGTAGTATTTCAGTGAGTGACCGAAACTGCTCAATTTTTACCTTCCAATGCTCAATACAGTTCTCCTAGAATATTTGGAATAGTCCAATTGCGTGGAAAATGCAGCCAAAGACAGTCTAAATTGATAAGTTTTATCAATTTTCAGTAATAATGCAACATAACGAAGATGCATGAAAAATTATTTTCCGTCGTCAACGTAAATTGTTCCTGGCAGCACTGCTCCATCGGAATCTAATCAGACTAATTGCAATAACTTCAGTTCTACAGCTGGTCCTTGAAACTATTAATACTCAAATAAAAGGCAATAGTCACATTTATTAGCCTTACTTGTTTTGTGAGCAAATTTTGCCTTAATCAAAAGTTATAGCTGTTTAAAAACGTTGTTGTCCACAACCAACATGGGCATGAATGAGATAAAATGTTGCATTTGGCAAATCTTGTAACATGATAAGTACATCCTAATTGTTGCAATAATCAATATGAAATGTTCGCGAACCCGCTTGATGCAAATTCTCTCAACTTCGGAAAAAATTCACTTTTTATTTTTAAAGTAAACTTACATAAAAATTATACGGATTCAAATTGCATCACTTTCAAATTGCTGTAATATGTTCTCCATTAGGTCAATTCTGTTAAAATTTGATCTCTCGTACGGTGTGAAGGATCACAAGCGAGTAGTTGAAGTTTTCAAGGGGAATCCAAATAATTTAGTAAGAGACGTGGCGAAAAATTACATTTTAGCAAAAATACAAAATTCAAAAGCGTGAAAAACTACATACGTACAAAGCCTAAACGGCGCCGAATCGCGATGAACGGCAGAATACAGCGAGGAAATCACGCGTCGGAAGCTCTACACACAGCTGTTGAAAATGCATGTCATCATGGACGACGCGTCCTATGTGAGGGCAGATTTCCGGTAGCTTCCTGGGCTTTGTTTCTTCAGTGCTCACGATTGCAGTCATAAGTTCGACGCCTCTGAGGAAAGCAGAAGATGTCTAAGTTTGCCAAAAAATACATCATTTGACAGACAATTTACTCATGTGGAAAGCGTAGCATCCCGTTCGTGACAAGCAGAGGCAGGCGTACTTGAAAAAATGTCTCCAAAAGCGTCTACTTCCATCTCTTTGATCACAAGATGGCCCTACGCTTTTCTGGACTTCCTAAGATGCCTCTCGAGTGGCTCCTCCATGACGGCCTAGTATTGCTCAATTGGTAATTCCGGTTCGTTCAGGAGATTAAGATCCTTTGGCACCACCACCTTAGACTTTTGCCACTCAAGAACATCCTCAGAAGTGAAAGTAGACGGTTTTAGAGGCAGTCTTTCAAGTACACATGCCCATTAACCGTTCCGGTTGTTACGAATGGGTGCTGCGCTTTCCATATGATTAAATTGCTTGCCAAAGCATGTATTTTTGGCAAACATTTTCTGCTTGCTAACTTCCTCAGGTGCGTCGAATTTATCACGAGCAGTAAAGAAAAGAAGTCCACGAAGCTGCCGGAAATCTACTTTCACATAAGTCTAGTCATCCATGACAAAGTGGGTTCGTATTCTGCGGTTCATCGCGATTTGGCGCCTCTAGAACTTTATACGTGTGTAGTACTTCGCATTTCGTAATTTTTTCATAAATTTTTTGATTAAATACAGTTTTTTTCGCCACGTCTCTTACTGAACTATTGGAATTCCTCTTGAAAGTTTCGACTACCAGCATCAACTTACAGTAACTATGAACTATGAATCGATTCCACCTTCTTTACGAAGGAAAAGCTTTGGTTCAAGTTCAACTGTTGTTTCATAAAGGACCTCACAACTCGCGATATTCGTACCGTCGTAGTCAATATAACCGATGATTATGTAGACAGGAAATGCATCTATTGCTCGGCATATTTACCACAAAATAAATCATCACCTTCAGATGGTTTCAAAAGTGTTGTCATGTGGCAGAAATGGATTTCCACTCATAATCTGCATCGATGCAAATGCCCATAATATTATTTGGCGTAGTTCAGATATCAATTAGGCTCTGAAACTATGATATACTTAAGTAACACGAATCTGTATATACTCTACGCCGGAATTCACATTTACACGATATGGAAGAGAGGAAATGTTAGATGTAACTCTCTGCTCTGACAGTATTATACATGAGTTGGAAAACTGACTCGTGTCAAAGGAGTCCGAATCGTCGTTATCTGATCATAAATACATCTTCTTTAATCTTTTGAACGCTGCTCTAGATAGCGTCACATATGGTAACCTTTATCACTGACATTGTTCCTAATAAGGTGAAAATAAAGGTAACACATCTAATTGTTTCCGAGAAAAAATTTATTAATTTATTAAATGTATTATTAATTTATTAAATTAGTTTATGATGACGAGATCAACTTAAATTTAATTTATGGTAACGAGATGAACATGGATTCCGGTAGGTTCTTTTTTTTTATTTCAATTATAGAGGTTTTAACCTTAAGGTCATTCGCCTCTTCGGGTTAGAAAACGGTAGGTTCTCGGAAGCAAGCAAAAATCAAATTTGCTTCTTTTTAATACATTTTGTGTCAAATAAATGAGCGATGAACGCAATATAAAGCAAATTTGATTTCTGCTTGCCTCCAAGAACCTACTGGAATCCATGTTCATCTCGTCATCATAAATTAAATTTAAGTCGATCTCGTCAATAAATTAATAATACATTTAAAAAATAATAATATTTTTTTCTCGGAAATAGTAACATTTAATGTGAATTTACTGTATTATCATTTCGCTGGAAAGTAAAATTATTCGTTACATGACGTTTTACTGTAAAAGTGAGAAGAACTCTGCGTCGAACAATGTTGAAACAGTAATATCCATTGTATCTATTGTTCTATGATCATTTGTAAATGCCATTGTTCATTTCTGTCCGGGTTGTTACACGTACAATGATTTTCTCTTTTTTCATTACCACCCATTTTTCTTCCGCTGTCCTACATGGCCCATTCTTGCCTTTCGCGGGTAATATTATGTCATTTTCGTTTTGGCACGTGATGCCACCCATGAACTACATTCCGCGATATGCGAACGAGATGAAACGAGCTGTTAGAGGAAAAGTGTAGATATTTTTCGTAGCTGCTGTACCTGTCAACATCGGTGAACCACTAAGCAAAATTTCAATTTCACTTGGAAAGTTCAAAGTTGAATCCCGCCAATACTTGATTTACAGGGTCTTACGCGGTGTGGTATACAGAATAGGCGCTTCTTTAGTCTGCCCTTGACATTGTCTGACAGTGATCATTCATTTACATTGAATTCTGAGAAGAACAAATAATTCATAATTCGACATAGTAATCTCTTAAGCATGGGAAATTTTGGACAGTGTGCTGAAAGCCAACCTTGAATTGTGATGCAGTAATTTAAGCAAAAAAGATGTGCCATCTGTCGTCAATGTCTGTCGAGATGTATGATTTTTAAATACAATTTCTCGCGGAGCTAGAATCAATTCGTCTAGAATTCATATCTGTCGTTTCTTTTTTTTACTTTCAGGAACATTACCAGTCCAAGCTGGCAGCCTCACAATGTGGGGCCAGGACCCCCCTCAGTCCTGTGACGCAGGCGACAATCGAAAAGCACCTGCCAGGGCTACCCCAGCGACGGCTGCTGATGCAACAATCCTACAAGCAACCACCCAAGGTGGAGAAACGGGACGTGGGCTGCTGCACAGGTAAGCGGCAAAATTTCGCTTCGAACGCGTGGAAAATACGATTTCAGTCAAGCGCTGTGCTGTTGTGTTTTGTTGAATTGTTGCAAAAAAGTTTTTGATTTTTGAATATATTTTCAAACACTAATTGTAAAGATAAGTTGATATAATCGAAACAATCTACAATCGGCATGTTGTCTCTCCAAATAAAAAATCTGTTTCCAGAATGATGCCCTGTAACCTTTCTATATGAGAAAGACAATGCTACAAAAATATTGCTTTATTATTACAATGTTGTCCACATTAAATTATTTTCGGGAAATCATCAAAGAAAAGATTGATCTGAGACTAATTAAAATTTCTCATTTAGTTCGGTACCGGCCGCTGAACGCCAAATCAAATGCGTGGAGTGAAATCTACATTGCGTAGATCGGTGAAAAGAAAAACATTTTTCTCTACCTGCGTCAACATTGTTGTAAAATAGATCAGCCAACATATAGATATAGTGGCTAATTTAAGAAACCATACGGCAATGATCAATAAAAATATTGCTGCGCGAGCCCCTCTCGGGGTATTTGCAAATAAAAATAACCTTGATAAACTCAAATGATTTGGCACACATATACCGCATCGATGATCGGTATTAGAGTACATATGTGATTTTTCATTCGATTTTGTTTAACAAAACTGAACGTAGTGATTTGGCTGATGATTCCCACTAATGCGTTATGATTTTACATATGTTGGCAATTACTTGACTCTGATTTAATTTAGCACGTAGAGTGAAATAGATTTATTTATTCATATTAGCCCTTGTTTTTATAACATCTCTTTGAATCCATCAGTGAGCTTAACAAGGCACGTGTTCTTTACATATTCACAATAAATTAAAAAAAAATCAGTGTGCGTCCATCGAATTCTTTACAAGCATTTTAGTAGTGCATGCGGAGATTCTTTTCCGCGGCCGTGGTGCATTTTTAGCATCGTCTGGTCACGCCGGGGGGCAATTGGTTCGTTTCTTGATCGTAGATTTTATCATCCTTGCTGCTATCTTGGATATTGTTATATTCTTTGATTCGTTTTATTCGTTTACGGTCGAGATACTATCTTGTTTGCCATTTTATCGTTGGTGGCGCTGATTGTGGCTTCAAACTCACTGTAAGTGGTAATAGTTAATTTTGCATTCGATAACGGTTTAGCAGGTATTAGCGGGTGGTGGTCCAAAAGGTGGTAGCATGCATTTTGAATTTTTTGTAGGAAGCATTACAAAAACCCAGACGCCAGCTAGAACTGGGATTACATCCATTATCAGCTTGGATTATGAATAGCAAAACAACTAAACGTAATTTTCAAATTTATCAAATGACACATGAAGATTACATTGTAAAATTGAAAACTGCAAAATAATCAGTTTCGGTTAAAATATGGGTTACCCCCTTTAAGACGTCAGTCATTCAGTTTGTGATTTAACTGAGAATGATAAACCCTTTGTATTTACTTTTATTGTGATAAGCTCCTTTTCTCCCGTAGGGGCCTGATTCCGTGTAAGTTCAGGCTACTCCAAAAGCACTTAGTTCGGCACATTCGAAATCAAAATTAGTAATCGCATGTCGGATTCAGATCGAAAAACTTAGCATTTCAAATGCTATAAATATGGGTGCCCGGCCTTTTTGATATTACTTGCGATGAATTGGCGGACGAATTTACTAGATCAGGCGGTGTGACTGACTTTGTTGGTACATAACAAGTTCTACTAAGCTGCTAAGTTGGTACAGAACAAGTTCTACGAACATGCTAACCATTGGCGTAGCTTGCAAACTTGCGTTCCAACGAAAACTTCAAAGACGGATGTCAGTCCGAAAATGCCAAAGAATTTATTGCATTTTTCCGAGTACAATTGCAGTATTCTGGTCAGGGCACTGACTGGGCATTGCAAACTCAATTATTACATGGCTACTATTCAGCGTGCTGAGTATTATTCGTGTGATCTTTGTGAATCCGATTACGATCCGAATCCGATATCTTTTAATATGTAACTAATCTTCGATAATGCAATTGCACATCCGGATTTTTTGGTTCTCCATGCATTGATGATCAAATCGAAATTTATGAAATGAAACCCTTCTATATTTTTATTGCTACCTAAGGACCTCGACAATGTGGAAAAAATAATTACAGTATGTTTTATGTAATTACTTTTTGTTCTGATTTTTCAAAATTCTCTTGGTCAAGTCTCCCCAGGCCAAAAAAAAATGATCACAGAAAAGCTTTTATAACTTTCGAAAAATTAAATTAAAAATTCTGCAAAAAATCATGGACACGCACAATAATATGCACATTATATCACAATGACTTTTGAAGGATTGAAGGCTTTTTGGAGATTTAAGCAGGTTTAGCAGAAAAGCTGGTAAAGTCTCCCTATGTTCCCCTGGTGGTGAATCAGTTCTCGATTCCGACGATTTTTTTTTGCGAAATAATGGTTAGGTTTTATTGAACAGTATGTTTGGAACTATTTTAGTACATGAATAATCTTTTGACTATAAAATTTTTGATTCCATATTTCACCACGTAGAGGGCGCCATCACTAACATTTTAAACAAAAGAGATAGAATATGGGCATGTTTACAAGAATTACTGGAAAAGGTTTGTTCTACGACTTTGTAGAAGACACCTAATTTTAGTGTTGGCGCCCGCGAAATGTTGAACTAATTTGTTCTAGTTGAAAGATGACTTATATCATGTACTAAAATTCTTTAAAACATAGTATTCAGCTAAATCCAATCAATATTTCGCAAAAAATAACGTTCATGGGAAACGAATATTGATTCACTACCAAGGGCTGTTAGGCTGACTCACACATCACTTCATTAAAAGTTTAATAACTTCTCCCAAGTAAGTTTAATTTATTTGCAGTCTTTGACAGAGTTGTGGGAAATAAAATTAACTATCTTATTTTCACTTCCTTTGATAAACTGATGCCAGTGCCACCCAGCGGTGAAAATGCCACTTATTGCTTTTTTCTCCATTCAAATATTTGAAAAATCACATACAAACTTTGAATGCGCTGATCTGGTAGCTAGACCTGTCGGATTTGGTTGAAATTTGGAGCAAACACTTCTGGTGGAATTTGGAATGGACTCAGGGGCCGAAGGAAGTCAACTTTTACTTGTCACTTTAGTAGGCCACCTCCTTTAATTGCATCGGTTTAACACACCTCTGCACAATAGTCGGAAATGCCAAAACAACGAATATATTCACAGGGTGTCTTTGGCGAAATTGTTCGTATGAATATGTTGACGAGGTAGAAAGTTGGTTGTTGAACATTGTATGTAAAAATGCTTATTTGTTTCAAAGTTATTGAAGATTTTTACATTTTTTTTTCCTCAACCTCAACTACGTATAAAAAAGAAAGGTGCAAACCAGAATGCACGAGTAGGTGCTTTTTTCAATGATCAGACTATGCATAATAAAAGTTAGAAGGTTTGATCCGTGGCGCTCTAGAACCCTATGAATTGGGTAAAGTTTTTTGACTTTTGCAATATAAAAATCAACAAAAAAATTCGGTTTTTTTGGTAAAATTTGGTAATTAATGGTAGGGGAACTCGGGGCTATTCGGATCTACCTAAGCAAATCGCCCTTCTGGGTGGATAAATGTGAAAAAAAATGTTTGAAGAAGTTCCTTTTTGTTAGTTTGAAACCTCAGCTACATTTTGGTTGCATGAAAGTTAATTTGCACCACTCGATGGCAGCGCTAGGCGACGATTTGCGAAACTCTACGTTTTTCCACCCTTTACAGAGGTAATTCGGACCTCCATACGGGGTAATTCAGACCACCATGTTTTTATTTTTTTACAATGGAATTATGTTTACATATGAAATATTTATTGGAAAAACTCTTTAAGAAGTAAAAAAAAATAAATTGTGTTACAAAAACTTAATCTGGTTAGTCACAGCGATCGATTGGCGTATCAGGTATTTTCTTTGCTGTGGAGTATGCAATTGTGTGCGTAACTGCAAGCCGCTGAACGATACTTGATGGAATAAGGGGTCCGAATAGCGCCGTACGCTCATTTCACACAAAAGTGGTTAGCGTCTTGAAAATATCTGTGTTTTCACCCAAATAAAAATCATTCCATAAAATAGGAATCCTCAAGCTTTCCAAATCACTTACCTGTTATTTTTCACTTTTATTTGTTGCTTTAATCACGGTTTTATCATTATAATGATTTTTGTTTTGAGGATGGTAAAAAAATGAAACATGTAGGGGAACATGGGGAGACTTGACCAAGCACAAAATTCTATTATTTGCTATGGCGTGTTCTATCAGGTTCTTAAAAAGTTTCAAAAATATTTTTATACTTGTTTCGACCCCTTAAGGTAATTTTAATAGTTTGGAATAAAAAAAATGCTTTCCTTATAGAAAATATTCCGTAATTAATAAATTTTTGTTAAATGATGTAATTTGTTATCAAGCTTTGTATGGACATATCTACTGGATTAATAACTACTTTTTAAAGCACTCATATATCATCTTACTCCTTGTGAAGTAGTAAAACGGTTTTACATTAATCGGAACATTGGAATAGTTGTTACCAACATTTGCACGACATTTTACGCAATAATGTTAATGTTGGGGAGACTTGACCAAGATTTTATGGGGAGACTTGACCAAGTGGAAATAAGCTGAAGCAAAATTCAAAATTTCTGATATTTACTGTACTGTGGTACCTACTGTTAATGTCAAACGCGTCACAAAAAAATCCCACCTCAAACATTATAGAACTAGTAAACAAAGTTAGCAGTAATATGGCAGATTTCGTGACGTGTGAGCATGCAATGTAAGCAGTACAGTTAATCCTTAAAAGGAAATGCATTAAAAAATCGAAATATATGAAATGCAATCCTTTTATATTTTTACTGGTACTTAAGGATCTCGACAATATGTAAATATGAAGATAGTATGTTTTATGTCTTGATTTATTGATTTGATTTTACAAAATTCTCTTGGTCAAGTTTCCCCGCAGTGGGGAGACTTGACCAAAAAAACTCATCTCTGAAAAACTTTCATAACTTTCTAAAAAGTAAACCAAAAATTCTGCAAAAAATCATGAAGATGCACAATACTGCTGCGCATTATGTTTAAATGAGTTTGGAAGTATTGAAAACATTTTTAGACATTTACGTAGGTTTAACTGAAAACGTGGTCAAGTCTCCCCATGTTCCCCTATCTCCTTTAAAAAAAAATAGATTCAACTGTCAAAATTAATGTTTTAGGATAGCGGTTCCACGTATATGTATGACAGTCAAAAAGTCTTACGATTTTCTGAGAAATCAAAGGGGTCCGAATTACCCTCACGGTCATAATAGTCCCGGGTCTCCCTATACATTCTTGTCTATTTATATTTAAGTATATATCAGTTTGAGATCCCCAATGATGTTTAAAACTCCACATTTTTGCTCCCACGTTCATAAAATCGGAAATAATCACGTATAAGTAAAAATAATACTTAATAATTATACTTGAATAATAACCAAGAATAACAGAAAACTGCGTAAAAATAGAAAAACATTTTTTTTGCGATTTTTGCATGGAAAAAGTAAAAAATGTAAACGGGTTCTAAAATGCCGTCTCACCTTTATAATGCATAGTATAGACATTGAAAAGGGAAAATGTGCTTTTGCATATAAAATATTTAAAATAATCCATAAAGAATTGTAAAACGATCCATAAAAAAGTTGTCAATGTTCCATAAAACAAAACTGAAAATCCATAAAACAATGTGAATGATCCATAAAAAGGGGTGATTTGATCCATAGATTATGTAAAATTGAACCATAAAATGGTAGCAAAATAGCACTAAAATAGTAATAAAAGAGCAATTAAAATCAACCAATTCCCCATAAAAATATTGGAAATGTTCCATAAAATGATACATTTTGCGCCATAAATTAACTGACATTGATCCATAGAATATTAACAATGTACATTAAAACACGTCCATATGTTCCATAATATCGACAAAAATGTTCCACGGTATTACAAAATGGAGCAATAAAATGTCAGAAAAAGTTCCATAAATTTGATGAAAATGTTTGCTAAATAATTTTTCTTGGTCCATAGAAGATGTAAAAATGAACATTAGAAATGATTCATATATCGAACGTTAAATAATGGTTCATGTATATTTACAAAACGATCCATAAGAAAAGAAAATGCAAAACGATCCATGAATATGTGCTTATGCACTAGAAAAAATAAATTTAATGAATTCATGCGAAATTTTATGGTAAACTGAAAAAATAAGTTGTGCTTAATAATTCTCATAACAGTGACAGTGTTTTAACAAGTGAGCTTATACTGGGAGCTAGTGTGATGCGGCTTGGCCGCATATCCGAGGCCAAGGATCCGAAGCGGCGCAAAGCCGCTGAGGATCCGTTGGACGAGGCATTGATTAACCCGTAGCTGGAATTGCAAGCAAACCTGTGGTCCTCTCGTTTGCCCGGTTTACTTAAACATAGGGGCTATAGCTAGTTAAAAGCCGACTGAGCGGCAGCGAAGTCGGACAGTGCACTAGAAAGCGATGTGGCGTAGCCACATTAGTCAGTGTTCGTGTATAAAGTGTCCGTTTTCGCTTCAGATAGTTATTCAGATAGTATTTGCGACTCATGCCAGCCTGTATCAGTGGTCTAATAACTCTCAGCGCTCTAATATCATAAATACCCTGACGTTTAAAGAGTTGCCATAATGACTTCAGGTTAGCTAAGGTCAGTTACCTGACTAGTGGGATACGGAAGCTTACGTTTAACTATAATGTATGCATTGTTTGTTGTAGTTATATGCAGTGCATGTATGCATGGTTTGTTGTAGTTTGACATTACAACCAAATGTAATAAACTTTATTATTAGTTCGAATAGCAAAAATTTCGCATGAATTCATTAAATTTAATTTTTCTGGTGCATAAGCACATATTAATGGATCGTTTAACATTTTATTTTCTTATGGATCGTTTTGTAAATATCCATGAACCATTATTTAACGTTCGATATATGAATCATTTCTAATGTTCATTTTTACATCTTCTATGGACCAAGAAAAATTATTTAGCAAACATTTTCATCAAATTTATGGAACTTTTTCTGACATTTTATTGCTCCATTTTGTAATACCGTGGAACATTTTTGTCGATATTATGGAACATATCAACGTGTTTTATTGTACATTGTTAATATTCTATGGATCAATGTCAGCTAATTTATGGCGCAAAATGTATCATTTTATGGAACATTTCCAATATTTTTATGGGGCATTGGTTAAATTTAATTGCTCTTTTATTACTATTTTAGTGCTCTTTTGCGACCATTTTATGGTTCAATTTTACATAATCTATGGATCAAATCACCCCTTTTTATGGATCATTCACACTGTTTTATGGATTTTCAGTTTTGTTTTATGGAACATGGACAATTTTTTTATGGATCGTTTTTCAATTTTTTATGGATCATTTTTGTTGCTTTAGCGGCGCAAACTTAGGGCTGCCCATTGAAAAAAGTTCTTGCTTGTGTATTTTTTGCACCTTTTATTTCTTATACGTAATTGAAGTTGGCACAAAAAAAATGTAAAAATCTTCAATAATTTTAAGACGAATCGGTATTTTTACATACAGTCTTCAAAAATATTACAGTAAAGACCCGTTTTTATCAGCCCCTTGGCGAATTTTAGGCTTTACTCGAATTCAATTTGGTTCATCTACTAGAGCCCATCAAACTACCAACTACATATCAATTTTCATATGAAGTTGTTAAAATCGGGTCAAAAAGCTGATAAAATCGGGTACTGATAAAATCGGGTGCTGATAAAATCAGGTCTCCACTAAATGTGGTTTTAATGCCTCCACACTTGTCTGGAACATCGTTTGCACGAAAAGTCCCCATGGAAAAAGTTATATAAAAAAACCAAACTTAAACGGCCATAGAAAACGCTTTATAAATCAATTACCTTTAGTCTTACAATCTCAAGATATTCAGCAAAATTCTTCATTATGAGCATTTCTAAAACTTTGTCGAAGACACCAACTTTTTACCTTGTCAGTATAAAAACTTAATTTTTTTAATTCGATTATAGTAAACCATGCCAAATTTATATTTTTATCAAATTGTGGGGAATATGAATAACAATTCTTCCGAAAACACTTTTTTAATATATTCGATGCATTGGCCTATAGTGAATTAAATTCACCTTTTTGGCACTTCCGACCACAGTGCTCTATGGGCCTAATAATCAATAAAATAGTGTACCCGTACTAATAAGACGGGCAAGGGATCATATTCCCTTAATAAATTTCAAAGTACTTAATCAATTTAGGTTAAAAAAAACTCAACAAAAATATACATATTGAATGTTTATTGGTACTAAGTATATTTTGGGACATAGAAAATTACTAAACAGTATCAAACAAAAAACTAGTATAGCGAATGATATTGCCGCAGTAACAAAAAGCCGTCCAATCACCAAACGGTATGAGGAGAATGCACTTTTAAAGACTGGTGCGGTCTTCGCAAATCACGGGCGCTACGCACTCCAAGGCAAAATTTATAACATGCATATGCATTCCACCATGCTGAACAGCACAGCGATGAGAAGCCCTTGATTCAAACTTCACTTCAGCTCTAAATGGTTCTAATGAATTGTAGGGTAATGAGTCTATTTTCATTCTATTACTTTTGCCACTTTATCAATTTGAAGCCGTTGATTAGAGCAGCGTCTGCATCTTTGTTCAATGCATTGACTCCAGCTTCCAAACACAAGTGTTTGATCGTTTTCGAACCATTTTTCGGTATACTGCTTGTTAGCCTTGAAGTAATGATAATGTTTTTACAGATATTCGATTGAAAGCCGAGTATTTGATTAACGAAAAAATACAACACCCTCCCAAGTAGAGACTAAATTGTCTCATTACCTTATACAATTGTTATCGATTGGATACAATTACGACAGCTGATTGTGAGCTGAGTTTCTCGAATGAAAAACATTGAAACAATTGTAAATTACATTGTTTGTGTTGTACTTGCCAATCCAACGGTCGAATATAAATATATCAAAATTGAACTATACTGCCGTGATACGCATAACAGTTCCATTTGCTATAGATTTCCTGTGCACATAGAAGTGTTATGCTTATAACGGCAGTATACACCAGGCAATATGCAGTATAATTTCTAACTTTATTTTTCTCCAGCAACTACTCAATACGACCACTTTTTTTTCTTCTTCCCCGCACAGAGGTATGCAGCGCTGACAATCTGCCGGAGATTGAGCTCTTCTCGCTGTTGGAGGAGCAGATCCCCAAGTACAAGGTACGAGCGGATACGACTACTACCTTCGGTGGATACGAGAATCAGGACTGGTTCGTGAACTATCCGGCGCTGCCGATTCCGCAGGAAGGGCTCGGGTTAACAACCGAGCAGACGCGGGAGGCGCTCAACTATTTCCGTGAGTATCCAATAATTGCTGTTATTAGACATCATCTGATTCATCTCAGCCAGCAGCGTCTGAAATAGACCATAACAGGTCGTCTCACCGTACCGAACCGATTCCCTTCAAGCAACCTTGTTGTCTGGTGGCCAATGAGCCGAAACGAAACGGTATAATCCTACTTTGGACTATTCGATAACAGGTGGCGCATCGGACGCGGAAAAGAAAACCCACTATTTTTTATATCGCTTACTTTCGGTTTCCAGCTGAAGAGAGCGAAAAGCGCGTGCAGTGGGAAAGTACTCAAAGCAGGGGCTTCACGAATTATTTTGCGCTCTCTGCGATGATGGCTATTTTTTACTACTACGCCGGTCATGTGTCCCATCCGAAGTAAATAATAACTGTTTATCTTATCTATTTTGAAACTGACGTTGGTTGTAAATATGAGTTATTGCAAACTGGAAATGCACACCATCTCAAGTAGGATAATAAATGTGTGGTTAGATCGGTGCAGGCGGTACCATAGAATGTTCAAATTTAGCTTTGGCGTACCGGTTTTTGCGTTTCGTTGCGCAAGCATAGTCAAATTTGTAGATTGCAGATAGATAGTATCTGCAATAATGATATGAGAAGAACTGTTGCTGTTGTATATTCAAATCTAATGACCAAACACCCAGTTGGGCAGAACTTCATTATCGATCACAACAAGTTTTACAAAATTCAAAACTTTTCGAGCAACTTAATGGAATGTCAAAATAAATCCAGTTAAGACAGATGTCTTCCTTTTAATTCCACTATAATAACAATAATTTTTATTATAATGGAATTAAACGGAAGACAATTGTCTTAACAGGATTAAAAAAATTTATCTTGACTTGATGTATGTATGAGAACCAGAAATTAGTACCGATTGGCGACAATTCCCCAAGTTGATCGGAGATTTGTGCCTTGCCGTGATTTGTCTTTTCATCATTTTCTTGATGGGCAGGGGTAAGGTTGGGGATAAGAACAATAGGAACAAAAATATTCCTTAAGATTCCACGGAATGTAAAGGAATACCTTATTCTGGTGAAGACGATATGGTTCGACAATAAAACGGAAGTCCCCTGCCCTTCCATTTATCTTCTCCAATTTCTGTTTCCGCCAGGTACAGCTTTGTTCGTTATCCGGAGAGAACCCAAAAATACCATACCTTAAGCCAAATCTACTGAAACTAGGGATGGAAGAGTTGGGAGATATTGAAAAGAGACACCCGTGACGATCTTTTAACAGATCATCCTTCAGCGCAATCGAAAAATGACCCAAATCATTGTTCGAGAGAGCACCTTTAATATTGTGCTGTTTTCTTTGATTTTTATCAAAATTTTTATCCATTTTTGAAGGATTAGATGAAGCACACTTCTCGTTACTGTCAATATTCACACCCAATGTTATGGGAACCCAGTAGATCAATTCTTGGCTGAGATACTTCAACTTACCGTATGCCACACGGCCTCCAGGCTGGTTTTGTCCAGAGTAAAATGATCGACTGGTATCCACCTCCTAGTGGACCACAGCCAGAGCCACATCTCTTGTTAGTTACCTCTTGCGACATCGGAACAGAAAGCCAGTGGTCCCATTCTTTGCTGAAATACTTCGGGAGATTTTAGCCCACCGGATACCAAAACAGTAATTTTATTACAGAATATGATTCTAAGTATCATTTCAAATCAAAATGTATGTAACAAATATCTTCTAAAATCCAATATTTTTCGATATATTTGGAATTGTGCTAAAACAAAAATAATTAATTCGTGAAATTATGCCCACCATAAAATGTCAACAATCTAATATTAATCATTTTAAAGACGAAAAAATTTGGATGTATTTGGATCATGGAGAAGCTTTCAAAAAAAGGTTCCCTAACAACACCTTTTGATATACTTTTAAAATTAATTGAAATATTGTCTCAAAAATTCAACGTAGTGCTTAGGTATTTTTACATAGAATATGTATGCAAAGTTTGAAATAAATCGGTTAAGTAGTTTTTGAATGACACCGAGCTTGAGTTGACACCGCAAATCGTGTTTTTCCAGAGACGTTCTACTAAAAGCTTCGTCACCGAGTCGCTTGTCGATATTTTTGAATGCAAAAATTACAGAATGTTATTGAAATGATACATTATAATGTACAAATTTTTTGATCAATTCGCATCACTCATATTTCTAAAAAATCGCAAAAAGTGAAACCCTTAGCCTCTCCGACTTAAATTAATTACACATTAATTTCCATTCCACGCCCATGTTCCAAAATTGACAGCTGGGAAAAACGCGATCATAGATGAAAATTAAATAAGCGATCTGGAGAGAAACGGTGCATCAAATAAAACTTTATACTGTGTTGCGTTTCGGCTTCGCCTCATCAGAAACCAACACTAACTTATTGTCGGAATAGATTAGCGCCGGCTTGACGCAAATCCCTTAAAACTAAAACACACTTTGTGTTTCAATCGAACGACTGATCAAACGTGATGTCCCGTTCGAGCAGAAGTTCTGTTTATGCCGATAAGACACAGTGAAACCGAAACTTGTCTTGGCTTAGCAGGCCTATGCGAAAGCACTATGCTATATTTCACCCTAAGGAGGAAAATTTGGTTAAAACCAAAATTTCTCGCTAGGGTGAAAATTTGTTGGTAAAAACCAGTCTTTGTACAGGAAGGCACAAATCCTTATTTCATACTATGTTGCGTTTCGGCTTCGCCTCATCAGAAACCAACACTAACTTATTGTCGGAATAGATTAGCGCCGGCTTGACGCAAATCCCTTAAAACTAAAACACACTTTGTGTTTCAATCGAACTAACTAAGCTGCTAAGCCAAGACAAGTTTCGGTTTCACTGTGTCTCATCGGCATAAACAGAACTTCTGCTCGAACCGGACATCACGTTTGATCAGTCGTTCGATTGAAACACAAAGTGTGTTTTAGTTTTAAGGGATTTGCGTCAAGCCGGCGCTAATCTATTCCAACAATAAGTTAGTGTTGGTTTCTGATGAGGCGAAGCCGAAACGCAACATAGTATGAAATAAGGATTTGTGCCTTCCTGTACAAAGACTGGTTTTTACCAACAAATTTTCACCCTAGCGAGAAATTTTGGCTTTAACAAAATTTTCCTCCTTAGGGTGAAATATAGCATAGAAATAAAACTTTCTAGTCGAAAATTACGTTCATATCCAACGTTTCCAATATGATTAGTCCAGTTTAGTTAATTTCAAAAATCAAATTTACGTTAGTTTTTACGAAAAATACTCAGTGGGAACATCTGATAGAAACCGAAAAAAATCTACCCATGTCAGTCCTGCAACGATCCAGGCAAATGGCGTTGTTTATTCATTTTGCTTACGAAAGTGTACACCGAGAGCTTGCTTGTTAGGCGAGAGATTTTTGGTTTTACTAAAATCGGAATTTCGCCATATTTGAAGTATTTGGAAGTGATGGCAGTGACGGTTTTACAGGATCGGTTTCACTAATGTTGTTATTAATATCGTACTCCTTTCTTTCCATAAACTTAATACGAACTTTTTGGATACTTTACTAGTGGGACAGTTATGCGTCAAATTTCATCCATAGGACAGATTTGATATATTCTAGGGCATTTCATCATCAAACAATTTTCCATAACAGCTTTCAAAGAGTTTGACAATAGACTTTTCATTTTTATAGAGATGTGAGGTTTGAGCCTAGGTCTGTGGCTTTCGACTGACATGGTCTATTCTCGTAGATACGGACTGATTGGAGAATGTGTGTTCCTATTCACAAGTGAATTTTATTTAGTGATGACTCAAAAGCTGACAGACATCACACTCTCAAGGACAACGATGCGCAAAATGTTTACAAACTGTCGCCACCACATACAATTTTGCAAAATTTGTCTAGCGGGACGGGTCGAAGTCCATTTAGCAAAAGGCTTAAATTTCGTTTACAATTTGGCGTGAACTACAATATAACAAATATATGATATTACTACATGTACAATGCTATATACGGTCTCTAATAGTTTTAAAGTAATTTTGAATTTACGAAAAAACATACTTTGACTCAAATAAACTTTAAATCAGTGGTTTTCAACCTTTTTCGTTCTATATACCGAATATTCATCCCCATGATGTACCCCTTTCTGAAAATTGCATATTATTATTCAGGAATCAGGAATCAGAATATATTGGCTTAAATGGCACGTTCCCCGTATGTAGTCTGGGATTTATGCCTCGCCGTGTGTTTTCATCATTTCCTGAGCGGAAGCTAAGGACAAGGAGGTGTAGGGAAGTAGAATTGAAAGGGTGGGAAAAATAACAGCACAAAAACAAAAATAAACAACAGGTAAGTTAAACTCACAAGAAGTTCAATTGCCTACGAACAAGCATAAAGCTCTTTACCACATTGGATAAGAAACTTTAGTATGTCTCTGAGTTTCAGTCATCCAAACATGGTTTCGTCTATATAAGGACGGCCGAAGACTCGAAATCGCAATTGCGCTACCGCTGGACAGTTGCATATCAGATGATATGAGGTTCCGTAGTCGGATTCACAAAGATCACATGAAAAAGACTCAGCGCGCTGAATAGTTGCCATGTGATAATTGAGTTTGGCCGGTTAAAGCCCTGGTCAGCATCCCCCGGTTGAAAACCACTGCTTTAAATGATCACATTCGCTCGAACCGCTCATATTTCATCCGTAGCTAAGTTGATGAATAGGAAGAGATTATTCCTCGAAAATAAGTTTAAAGAAGAGACTTAATGTTTTACGAAATAGTTGTTTTTTTGCTCGGAAATCTCTCAGGAAATGACAAGGTTTTGTCGACCCGGTGCACAGTGGCACGACGAGTGACAAAACCCCAAAAATCAATGTCTTGTTATTCTATTGCAAATATTTATTTCCCTTTTTTATTTCGACTATGTTAGTCACATTTTCTTTTTTACGTTTTAACGACATTCAATTAGCTAGAGATTACTGGGTAGCGAAAGTTATGAAACTTACAGCCATAGTACTCAAGTAAGAGCAAGGATGTGAAGTAAACAGATCGGAAAACTAGAAGTGGCAAGGTCATTAGAACATGCTTAATATCGTACGGGCTTAATCTTTGCCTTCTGTTATTGAGGGTCGAGCTTAGACAGAATAACTACGAATCACCCGAGTTCATTAACATGTGTCCTGATAAAGGTAGACGTATCTACCTTTACCATGACAACCGGCGAGTACTATGGCTCTAAGTTTCATAACATTCCCTACCCAGTAATCTCTAGCTAATCAAATATTTATTTTATTTTTCATATAGCTTGAATAAAATTATTTCAAAATTTTACGATAATCGGATGAAATTTTTTTTTAACATGTCGTTGAAGCAAGTGATGTCGAGGATTTCTGTTCAATTCAATTCATGAGAATTGTTCGATTCAAATAGTTTTGAATTCTTTGGAAAGAAGAATGAATATTCTAAACTATAGATGTAAGCTTTTTGCGCAGAAATGATTTGCTTTTGTTCTGCATCGAGAAAAATCAATTGAGAAATTCATTGTCATATCAGTAATTTATCTTTATACGCCTTCCAATTTTTGAGATGGTCTCCCACGGGTCACTTATCGTGAATCTGACTCAAAATTTAGTGTAGTTTCAAGATATATAGGGGTCATCTTGCGCATTTTTGCGCCGTAGATGTTATATCTATGTTTTTGAAAATACCCATATGGAGACGCCCTGTAGCTCATAAATCTTCTTGCAAATTTGGATGCCCAAACAACATCATATTATTTTAAAATCAGTGATTTTTACTAGTTTTATCAACCATTTCTGCTATCCGATGTGATTGGCTACGATTATTAACGTGTATATTAACCCTTTTATGACCAACGCCATCAAATGGGTTTACTTAAAAGTGGTCGTAAAAAAGAATTATAGAATTTCAAAACTGATGGCAGAAATGGATTCAGCGACCCAAAATTAGTTAAAACCCCAATTTTTAGAACTATTACCCAATTTTAAAAATTTTGTCGCAACTTTGTATGAACAGGTGCCACTGTGCGGTGTCAAGCACAAAAAGTATAAACATGGATTAGGCGATAGTAAAAAAAATATTTTTCAATAATTCCATAAAAGATTCAACAATCAAATAAAAAATGAGTGGTTATTAACTACTCATTATTTGATTTGATTTTTGGATATTTTCATGGATAACCACTCATTATTCGATATCTGTATATTGTCCTAATTATACAGTTTTCCAAAAACCATTCATATCAAAATTTTCAACGGCAGCAGGGCAACCTAATTAGGATGTATCTATAAAACGAATAACTTCTTTTTTTGTGTTTCGAATTCATCTCTTCAGTAACTAGCACCATCTGCGTGTCTAGTTAGACGATGTATCGAAACTAAACCGGTTTAATCCAATTTTCCCTTTTGGAAATGAAAATTGCAGAATAAGTTCTTCCAATTGTTGTGTTTTCCACGGATTATGTCAAAATGTGTTAGTTTATCATGAAAACCTTGATTTGATTTTTTTGAAAATTCAAGTAAAAATATTATTTTAGTTTATGAATTACTTTAAATTGGACCAAAAAAAGGTGAACAACCCGACACTCTACCTAGTACCCAACAGTACAAGACCCATATCCTTAATTCAATAGAATTGGAAGAATAGGTCTGAATAGCTGTCATAAAAGGATGAATTAACGGGAGGTTGATAAAATCGGGTACAAAAAGTTCATAAAATCGGAGATGCACAAAATCGGGAGTTTATAAAAACGGATCGAAACTGTAGTGTGAAATTTAAAGAAATGTAAAAAGTTATCTTTAGAAAAACTTTTTTAACCCATTAGTTTTCCATCATGCAATCACATTCAAACTATTTCTTTTCTCTTTAGGCTTTTTGCAATTTAAATTTTTAATACAGATTGTTGTTTTTGTGACAAATGATACATTTTTTTCCAGCGCGTATTTTATTCGTCCAGCAGTATTCATTCCCCGTAACTCGTTCTCAGATAGTTTTGCTGTTTAAAATATAGTTTTCAAACAATTTTTTTTGAATGTGATGCACGCGGAATCGTTCACACCCTTTTGAAAAATTGATCGTGTATGAACATATTGCAATTGCCAGAGAAAATCATGAGGATTCATAAACCAAGCAAAACGGCGAAGTTTCGTTCGAATCAGCGATGGTCATATTTCGCGGTCGGCCAGTTTCTCATGGAATCCCTCATATCTTCAATTCGTGTTTTTTCTATACACCCAGTTTTCTTTTACGCGGGGGATACGTACTGCGTAAAAAAACCGCGGTAATTGGAAAATTCGCGTAAAAAACCCATTAATTGGAAAATCCGCGTAAAAACACGCGTTAATTCGAAAATCCGCGTAAAAAAGCCGTGTTAATTCGAAAATCCGCGTAAAAAAATTTCAGCAAAAGACTTTTTGGATATTTTTGGAAGTTCTTTTTTTGCACGGATTTCGCAATTACCACGGTTTTTGCAAAAATATTGTAAGTCCTTTTGAATGCAAAAGACCTAAAAGATTTTCGGAAAGATGGAAGAGACGGGTCTGGAAGATTCCTTATGGCCCGCACCTCAACAATATGGGTATTTTCGGAATGGTCTTGACAAGTAGGTGCCAGAAATTGATTTTTGACGCCATTTTGAAATCCACGATGGCGACTTCCGGTTTAGCGAAAACCTCTATAACTCAATCAATATTGGTACACTCAGGTTTTTTACGCGTTTTTTTGCGCGGTTTTTTACAAGGTTTTTTACGCGAATTCCGTTATTTGGAAATTCTGCGCTAATTCAAAAATCCACGTAAAAACCGTGTTAATTCGAAAATCCGCGTAAAAAAACCGCCAGCAAAAGACTTAGAACAGACTTAGAATATATTTGAATGCAAAAGACTATTCGGAAAGATGGTAGAGACGGAAAGACTCCTTACAGCCCGCACCTCAACAATATGGATATTAACAATATGGAAATCCAAGATGGCGACTTGCGGCTTAAAGAAATTCTCTACAACTCAATCAATATGGGTATTTTCGGAATGGTCTTGAAGAGTAGGTATCAGAAATTGATCTTTGATTCCATTTTGAAATCCAAGATGGTTACTTCCAGCTTAAAGAAATTGTCTACAACTCAATTGGCATATTATAGCAGACAATATATATATATATATATATATATATATATATATATATATATATATATATATATATATATATATATATATATATATATATATATATATATATATATATATATATATATATATATATATATATATATATATATATATATATATATATATATATATATATATATATATATATATATATATATATATATATATATATATATATATATATATATATATATATATATATATATATATATATATATATATATATATATATATATATATATATATATATATATATATATATATATATATATATATATATATATATATATATATATATATATATATATATATATATATATATATATATATATATATATGTATATATAGAGGGCGCTACATGCTTGAGGTGGATGTTTTGCGTATGAACTGTCAATATGGTAGAAAATTTTCAAAAGTTTCTGTAATTTTTGTATTGTTTTAGGAAGCTGACCATATTCGTATGGAAAACTCAAAGTAATGTGGAAGAAAATCAATTTCCTTCAAGATGCCAACAGACTTTTTCTGCAAATGAGGGAGACTATAGCATATTTTTAAATTTTTCTTTCTGAACCGGTATAAAACCATCTCGCAGAAAGTTGTGTATGCTCGAAATGAGAGCTAATTGTTGTCAAAAGTGAACTTATTTATACTCATTGCGCGTCGATGGTTTGTTTAAATATTATTAAATCGGACGGTTATGAACCCTAACCTAGACGTGCAGTATTTACACTTTTGAAGATTTCTTATAAAACTGATATTATTAACTTCCAAAACGTTTTTCTTCCCCTCTGAGCCCATTATTCACCACCATTCACTCTCTGGATAAAGACTCGCTATCCATATCTCATTCTTCTTATTTATCTGTAAGTGTCATTCCAATCGAGCACGAGACTTGTCAAAAACACTCAATCCGAAGAAAATCGTTTCGAATCCTTCTGGAACGAGGGCCATTGACAGGTCTCGTGCTCGATTGGAATGACACTGACAGATAAATGGTAAACAAACGATAGACGTGTCAAGTCTTTATCCAGAGGGATTCAGCGTCATTAGTCTTGACGAGTAGGAAACAAAGGTCGCTGTTTGACATCATTTTGAAATTTTAGATGGCGACTTCCGGTTTACCGAAATTCCCGCATGAAAAATCTGGGCGATCATCCAAAACTTCCTCGAATACAAGATCTAATCATATACCAGCGAAATGCAAAAAATTATTATGTGTTCATCCGGAAGAGTGCGGTGCGTTTGAAAGTGAGAGAAGAAAGAGACGTATGTGGTGTGAGTTGGGGGTTTGAATTGATTCAAATTAAACGCATTGCTAATTCAAGTAAATTAAACTGTTTAATTAAAACTACTTGCATTACAACTTCAAAAATACCCATATTGATTGGGTTATAGCGAATTTCGCTAAACCGGAAGTCGCTATCTTGGACTCGAAATGACATCAAAAATCAATTTCTAGCATCTACTCGTCAAGACCATTCCGAAAATACCCATATTGCTGAGGTGCGCGTCGTAAGGAGTCTTCCCGTCTCTACCATCTTTTCGAAAATCTTTTGCATTCAAAAGGGCTTTGCGAAATCTGCGCAAAAAATCTTCCAAAAATATTCTAAATATTTTGCTATGGGTTTTTTTGAAGGCGGAATTTCGAATAAACGCGGTTTTTTACACGGAAAATAATCTTGTACAAAACCGCGCAAAAAAACCGCGTTAAAAAAACCTGAGTGTATTTGGAATAATTCCTCCAAGTTCACCCATCAAAATCTAACTTGGCCACAATTTTGTGGTTTCCGGAAACTTCTGGATTATTTCTTCCGTAGTTATTACATAAACACTAATGTTATAACATCACTGTTAAGGAAAATGTTTATAACTCCACTATAACTGCATATCTGACATCTTGCCCAACAGACCATCGCAAAAATATCATAAAATTGTCCATTCACAAATGCCATTCAATTATGGCATCAGATACATAGGTTGATTAAGATCTCACGATTCTCCCAAGTGGAAAATTCGCCAACGACGCTCCGTCTGATTTTCTAGCGGTTGTGGGTCTAAAACATTGTATTCTTTAAGCAATCACCCGTCGCGGTCCAATTGCAGTCTCGTTGGCCAAAGTGTCTCCCCATCGCTTCGGTGGCAGTGGCGGAAAACGTACATTTCCGAAACAATTTTCCAGCTCATTTGTCAACAGCTCATTTGATAACAACATCCCACCCATTGATGATGAAACCGAGCTTGTTTTTTGCATCAATGTACTACTAATGATTGGTTATGTTGCACACCTACTACAGTTTATGCATAAATTGATGCAGATTTACCATCCCAGCAAGAAAAAGAGGGTGTGGAGAGAGGTTCCGTAAAGTTGCAACTACATAGCTTCCCTAACGATACCGTTTTGGGTAGCGATGCTGAAACATGTTATTAGTTGACCGGCTAGTTTTATGGGCCGCTGCAAGCAGTAATCGAAATTCACTCTCACTAATCTGGCTGATTTGCGGCAGACATTGCATTGCATTGTCGGTGATTTTATTAGATTCAGCTTGTTCTTGTTTTTTTTTCCTTCATGGTTAATGGCCTGTGTGCTCTGGATAGCCATGGAGTAGTTCCAAATTGAAATGTGAATTGCTTCGGAATCAAGCAACATTTACTTCGAGGTTGCAGGAAATAGATTCAAATGAGCTAGATTGATTTTTTGAATTAGGATCGCTCCATATGGACAAAACTTGGTAATCGTAAGTATAAGAATCAATTGAGCTTGATGGTAATGACGATGCGTAGTCTCGGCGTACATTCACATCTGATTCGATACATAAGACTTAAATATACACTGAGACTCATTTTTAAGGTACCATCACCATACAATCCGCACTTTATAGATCAAAGATTGTGGCTGGTTTTGTATTTGGGCAGATCCCACACACATTGTTTCTTTAAATAGACAAATAGTTCCCGTGAAGTAAAGTTCCGCCTAACCTACCGCCAACGTGAGGGACGTGACCAAAAGTTAATCCGAAGCGTCCCAATTTCCCAGTGATACCCACGAAGGCCGTTGATTGAACAGCCCTGATGTTCCACACAAAACCATCTCAATAATAATAACATCAGAATCTGTTTGTCCATGGCTCAAAGAACGTGTTCCCCTATCAATGCTACACTTGCACTTCGACGAGAAATAATTCAAACTTGATATTGCGCGATTAACTAGCCAGTCAGCCAGCCAGCCGGTGCTACGTGACTGCATTATCAAATGCTATCAGTTTGTCCAGCTGAAAAGAAATTTAAAAATGCGCTCGCAATATTGCTTTACGACCCAGGAACGATAAACGCGCTCGAACCTAAATAGAATCCGATTAGCCGAGGCGTAGTTTGTCCTAATGAGTCGTAAAGCTGCGATAATACCGATGGCTTACGGGGGGATTACATATCGTATTGAACGCCCTTCCCGCGACACCAAAGTCTCCAGAGAAAATGACCCGTTTGGCACTTTCTGCAATTATTATCGCAATGATTATCGAGGTCGCGCATTTCTTTGCTGTAGGTGAAACCTCAGCCCAGTTCGTCTGCTCTCTGTGTTATTATTATTATACCTTTTGTGGTGCCATTTCGAAGTACACGTGCAGCAAATCATAAATGGTTGCAATTTCCCCGATGCTGTGATTGTCCAGCGGGGTTTTCCTATTCGCGTCAGGTGCAGTTATCTTTAGAGAAAAAGTCGGCATATCAAATCGGTATGCAAAATGAACTAGTTTTTCCCCTTTTCAAGCTCGTATGTATTCGCACGGATCTCCATACTGAGCAATGTGTTTTAGACGTAGCCTTGATCATAACCAGACTTCGCAAACAGCTGTGATGATGTGACAGACACAGATTGAGCAAAATCACCATTGCCGCCTTTGAAACTGCCAGCTATTAACGTTGTTAATGCTGCATAACGAAACGGCTATGAACGGCCCCCAGCGGAGATGGATATGTCTGTAATCGTGTGGTACGAACGCGCGCCTTCCAACGACGTTAGCGTTGAAGCTTGAGTGTAATGGCGAGTCGAATCGGTTTCAGGTCCGCCGGTTTCATCTATCAAGCTCATATGGCGAACGGGAACATTGATTTTCTAGGACTGATGGTTAATTGATTCCTTTCGTTGCAAACTTCTATTTCCTGTAGTTCCTGGTGTGGTTGAAGCGGAACTCAAGTTATGGTTTTAACACGTATTTTTCGAATAGTGCCATATAGCCTGAATGAGGCCAAGCCTTATCGGATACGATACGGTTTAATTGAAAATAGGGCTATTATGTTAGTACGCTCCTACTGGAGTAAGATTTCAAATTTGTGCGTCGATTGTACTACCCCTTGGTCCATAGGAAATCCCCTTATTTAGACAAATTGTTGTAAACATTGATTTTGTTTTGAAAATATTTTTCCGGTGCTATACTCTAGAATCTCTCCTCTGTTTTTCAAAGAAAATTGATCAAGAAAACTAAAGATAATACTAGTTGTTGTGCAATATATGTTGGAAGTGAAATGTACAGTTTTGTAATCAACAATGGTTAGAATAACACAAGTCAATCGCCAGCATAAACGTATAGCAACTATGAATCTATCTCGACTTATGCAGGCGTAGAATTGGTTCAAGGACCGTACTTCTATAAAGCAAAATTCTATGTTGGATTGTTACTTAACTCTACCTTTATTGCTTACAACAAGACAGGCATGACTAACCCACGTGAAATGCCTCGTGCTCGCATTCTTGCAAATAAGGCTATTAACGCGTATCTCATACCGGAGCTCACATCTCGCGATTATTGTGCAGTTACAGTTACTTTGACTGTCGGTAACAGACAAAAAGTACATACATTGTTCAGCATATCTACCGCATAACGAGTCATCTCCTTCTGATGATTTAAAAAGCGTTGTATCATATTGAATAAGTAATGGGTTTCCGCTCGTTATAAGCAGTGATGCAAATGTAAGAAAGGGATCTTTTTCGTGGCCTGGCAGGGTTGAGGTGTTAGACAGTAGGCATAACGCTTTGGTCTGAAAAAGTATCACATGAGCTGGGAAATTTACTGGGAAACGACTTGGATGACGTAGTGGATATGGAAAACTCGTTCATAGCATAGTAGCATCCTACGAAGAAGCTTGTCCGCTTCGTTCTGTTAAATCGACTAGGGGAATCCCTTGGTGGAAGGCTGAGATTTTAAGAATGAAGAAGTATGTGAGCTTAGAACCGGCCTCAGTGTGATGACTCCAGGGCTTTCAGGTCAGCTCGTAGCGCGTATAAGAAATGTATTTGATCTGCAGAGCGAGCTGGCTGGCGAAACATATGCACTACAGTGGAGACCCGCTTTTATCAGCACCTTGGTGAATTTTATGCTGATGAAACGAGGACATTGACCAAATCAGGACATATATTTTTTTCTTTTAAGAAACCGAAGCCCTTAAATATTCTTCTTCAATCCCTATATATATAGCCTCATACCCTTTCCTGATTATTTAGCTTTAAATTTCCCTAAAGGGGGTTTGACAGCGCATGAAAAAAAAATAAAAAATTTGTTTGGCCTATTTCGGATCTCTAAGATAAGAAAAATATGCTCAAGAAAGGATTTACTCGAGTCCATCAAACTACCAACTATCAATTTTCATATGAGGCTGATAAAAACGGGTCAAAAAGCTGATAAAATCTGGAGGTTAATAAAATCGGATGCTGATTAATTAATAAAATAAAAACCAACTTAATCCATCTAATAGTGAGATAAAACATTTCTTACACTGTTGGATCATTAGGGCATCGCAAAAAAAATTTTTTTTTTGAATTCTCGAAGGCC